>NC_133513.1:38507500-39107500 GCF_049354715.1 Callithrix jacchus
ATAACTGTACTAAGACAGCAGGGTCAGAAGTTTTCATCTTGTGAATATTCATTAATGTCACTACTAGCTTGTCTCCAGTTTTAAAACAGGAGAGGGGACACAGGAGAGGGGGACTCAGGAGAGGGACTCATGCAAAGCAGTTCAGTTTGGGTAACTGAGTCGTCTTCTAGAGGCTCTATTTTCCAATTTGTTTTTTACTTCTTTGTTTTCTAAGAAAAATGAAGATAAAGTATAAAGGAAAATTGGGAAAAAAATATACAAAGGAAATAGCCTAAATACATGAAATGCCTAAAGGAAAATAAGTTGTGTACTGAAAAAAATCCTCACTTAGTCATAAATCACTCAAAAGTAATTTTAATATACATACTATTCTTCAATTAAAATGTAAAAACAAAGTCATTTCAATACATGAGCCTTACCTGGTTTTGATCATTGTCACTATGATTGGCACAATCTTCCTCTGACTCCTTCGGGGGGGAAAAAAAGGCTTTGTTGTTAAACAAGCTTTACTTCGAAGCCCAGAAATGATTTCAGGTCTAAGTCTCTGGGCCAGGCTGATTCCATGTCAAGTGAGAAAAAGCTCAGACACTCAGTCTTTGTATTGACTACCGGTCACCTTAAGTATCAAGGTGCAGATAAGCGGGGCAGCTGGCAATATTGTCAAGGATTGTTCCTGTTAACATGTTATTGCTGTGGTTCACTTAAATGCCTCTAACAATCTGTTCACATCACCTGCAATTTCAACTCTTGCCTTTGGATTTAAAGTAAGAATTGTACATTTAACTAACTAAATTATCGAAAGTCAGTTTGTATTATTTTACATTTTGGACTATACTGTCTCTAGTTCCTCTTGATAGGACAACTACTTCATTAGGCCTAAGAAGGGAACATTAGTATTTGCGACCAGCAATTTAGTAAAGGCCTACATCCATGGCTAAAAGCAAGGGATTCAGCTAATAGTTACTCAAGAAAGCTTATTTCCGCTGTCAGGTTTTTCTTTGTACGGCTGGAAGAAGGGCAGGGGAGGGAGAGTGTAGAAAGGGGACCAATGAGAAGAGAAAAGCACACACACAACACTGTCTCCTTTCGGAAATCCCATACTCAAGGACTCTCCTTCAACATGGCTGTGTCCCCTGCAATAACGAATATCCCATCTAAAGAACAACTGCAGATTCAACTGTGGTCAAGGCCCACAGACTCAAACTCCAGACTAGGAAATGAGATTATGCTCTGTGGATATGAAGGCGCTAGAAGCAGCAGCAAAACAGAATATAAGTGGTTGCCTTCAGCATATCCTGCTCTACGTTGTATAGTTGACGAAAGTTCTAAATGTATGTATTTTTTTTCCTTAGAATTATTCAAAGACAGAATATACTCAAGACTATATCCCAGGCAGAGATTCCACCAAAACATCTAAGCTGTCCTTCTCAAAAATATATTGGGTGAAGGAGGAATTTGGTGTCAAGGTGGGAGGTAGGATAGTAGTGAAACAGATTATAGCAGCTTTCCTGATTATTGTACATAAGGCAAAAAGGTAATCTAACACTAGGTTAAAAGAACTCAGAATGTGGCTTCTATCACTGTTAAAAGCTTTATAGAAACAGATTACAAATTCACAGTTGTTATTTATTTAGCCTGCTAGGCCCATCTTAAGCTTGCTGCCCACCATGACCTGGTCATACCAAACAGCCCTTACCTCTTCTTCTTTCTCTTCCTCACTGTCCACAATACTGCCACGATCACTGCCTACAGAGCCTTCTGTTGAGAAGAGAGATAAGGGTTAACACACCAATATTCACAAGAAAATGTCCTTAGCTCCTTCGCAAAATCACAAACCACCATACAATAGCATCACAGAGATCTTGATAAAACCATCTATACCCACTTACTAGAATTAAAAGTGTCTTCATTATGGTAAGGAATTAGATATTTATGTAGTCTTTAAGTATCTCTCCTCAAAAAAATTATTCATTACAAAGAAAAAAAAACTGGCTTGTACTCTTTACAGATGTCAAGGTCATAAAAAGAAAAGAAAGGCTGAGAAACAGCATCAGACTAAAAGATAACTAGAGATTTGACAACTAAATATGGTAACTGGCCCTGGATAGAGTCCTAGACCAGAGAACAAGAGAGAGAGACTGTAAATGGTGCCACTGAGACAAATGGCAAAATGTGAACATAGCAGATTGGATAACAGATAATGTCCTGGCTTTTGCAATTCTACTATAGTTATATAAGAGATGTCCTTGTTCTTAGAAAACACACACAGAGGATCACCTTAGGTCCGGAGTTTGAGACCAACCTGGCCAACGTAGTAAAGCCCCGTCTCTACTAAAAATACAAAAATTAGCCAGGTATGGTGGCAGGTGCCTGTAATCCCACCTACTCAGGAGGCTGAGGTAGGAGAATTGCTTGAACCCGGGAGGTGGAGGTTGCAGGGAGTCAAGATTGTGCCACTGCACTCCAGCCTGGGTGACAAGAATGAAACCGGCTCAAAGAAAAAAAAAAAAAAAAAAAAAAAAGAAAGAAAACGCACACAGAAACATTTAGAAGTAATGGCATGAATATTATGTCTCCTAAATAGGTTCAAGACAAAATATTATGTATATATAGAGAACTAGTAAACCCAAGTGCAGGGTATATGTGAGTTCTTTAATCTTAAAACTTTAAAGTTTGAAATTATTTTAAAATAAAAAAAGAAATGTTAAAACAAACAAAATTATTTGGTGAAGAAAAGTACCTTCACTGGACAGCTCTCCAAGACCTACATCTTCTTGTTCCATGAACAGCTTTGACCCAATAAGATACGGTAAAGGACGATCAATGTATAGATCCTGTACATCACGAAAGGAATAAGCCATCAAACATTTCGGTTCAAAACAAACTCACACGTGCCACCTGACACCCTGGTCCATCTGACTACCCGAAACAAGCTACATAACAAAGGAGGAGAATAAGAAACACAGCAGGACTAAAAGTTAAAAATAAAAAAATTCTTTTTTTTTTTTTTTTTTTTTTTGAGACAGAGTCTCACTCTGTCATCCAGGCTGGAGTGCAGTGGCGCAATCGCAGCTCACTGCAACCTCCCCCTCCTGGGTTCAAGCAATTCTTCTGCTTCAGCCTCCTGAGCAGCTGGGACTACAGGAGCCTGCCACCATGCCCAACTAATTATTTTGTCTTTTTAGTAGAGACAGGGTTTCACCATGTTAGCCAGGATGGTTTCCTGACCTTGTGATCCACCCGCCTCAGCCTCCCAAAGTGCTGGGATCACAGGCATGAGCTACTGCGCCCAGCCAAAAACTTCTTTTTTTCACTGATTTTTTAAAAAGTCAAATATTAGGTTAAAAATGCCAAGGTAAGGCCGGGCGCCATGGCTCATGCCTGTAATCCCAGAACTTTGGGAGGCCAAGGTGGATGGATCACCTGAAGTCAGGAGTTTGAGAACAGCCTGGCCAACATAGTGAAACTCCATCTCTACTAAAAATACAAAAAAATTAGACAGGCATGGTGGTGTGCCCCTGTAGTCCCAGCTATTTGGGAGGCTGAGGCATGAGAATCACTTAAGCCTGGGAAGTGGAGGTTGCAGTGAGCCAAGATCATTCGCACTCTAGTCTGGGCAACAACCGTGAAACTCCATCTCAAAAAAAAAAAAGATGGCAAGATAAAGCTGAATCACACAGAATCTCCCTCTCCAAGGGCTGGATTAACGAAATTTAACAAAAATGGCAAAAGCCTACCAAAAGTTTATCAGCAGCAAGCAAACAGGGAAAAGGGTGCAACCTCCTAGTGTAAGGTCCAAGAGGAGGAGGACCAAGGAAAGAAACTGAACCTTCTGGCGAGCTGTCCTCTAAAAAGCAGTACTAATGAGCGAAAAAATATATATTCTTTAATATAAAAATAGATTAGGCCAGGTGCAGTGGCTCATGCCTGTAATCCCAGCACTTTGGAATGCTGGGCTGGGTGGATCACTTGAGGTCAGGAGTTCAAGACCAGCCTGGTCACCATGGTGAAACCCTGTCTCTACTAAAAATACAAAAATTAGCCAGGTGTCATGGTGCATGTCTGTAATCCTAGCTACTCAGAAGACTGAGGCGGGGGAATTGCTTGAACCCAGGAGACAGAAGCTGCAGTAAACCGAGATTATGCCACTGCACTCCAGCCTGGGCAACAAGAGCGAAACCCTGTCTCAAAAAAAAAGTAGACTCAAGAAAGTGCTCCACGCTTGGACAGCCTCCTACCTCCACTGGTGAAGGAAAAGCTGCCCTGTCCCCTGTAAGGCATTGCCCTTTGACAATAATAACTCTTCCTTCTCAAAGGACCCTGGAGCAGAGGAGAATAATTCTGATGTTTCATACAAGAACAGAAAGATTGGGAGGGTTAATCTAAAGGGTCAACAATGTCACAGTAAACAACGCAGTATAAAGCAAAGACAGCATGAATTTGGACCAATTCTCACTGACTCAGAGACATTCCCAGATCCTCCTATAAAAGAAAAGTGCACCTTCACAACTTTTTCTGCCAGGGGAAAAAAAAGAGAAAGTGCTGTGTGTCTTGGAAGTATCAAGTGTGGCCCAGGCAATACATTTCCCAGAGTCAAATGCTGACTTTTAAAGGCATACAGTGAAAAGTCAAGCAGCAAGTGGGCTGCTCATTGCCAAACAATCAGCCTCCCTTCGGTGTGACACAGCAAAGCTCAAACTGGAAGAGAAATGTGAAGCTAAAGAATGACTAGAAGAGTCTGGTGGTTCAGGCCAGACGCAGTGGCTAACGTCTGTAATCCCAGCACCTTCGGAGGCTGAGGCGGGCGGACCACCTGAGGTCAGGAATTCAAGATCAGCCTGGCCAACATGGCAAAACCCCCCCTGCTGTATCTATTAAAAATACAAAAATTAGCTGGGCATAGTGATTGGTGCCTATAATCCCAGCTACTTAAGAGGCTGAGGCAAGAGAATCACTTGAATCATGAGGCAGAGATGGCAGTGAGCCGAGATTGCACCACTGCACTCCAGCCTGGGTGACACAATGAGACTCCGTCTCAAAAAAAAAAAAAAAAAGTTTGGTTCTGTGGCATGTTTTAATTCAAAAGGCCCTGTGTGTCACAAGGGCTCTTTCTCAAAATCACTGTGGCAACTTTCTGTGTTCACCACCGAGACTCTGTGTTGCCCCAATTATCTCCTTGAACAATGTGGGAGAAAGTAGTCAAGCAACCAATACTTACTAGGCTAGGAGGGAGCCTGGACAGGAATGCTCACAGCAGCTTCGTTTATATTTAATAACTACCCAAACTGGAAACAACCCAAATGCCTTTCAGCTCTTCTGCAGTCTTCCTTAGCCCAAGCTACATAATTTCAGGTTCCCAACACTATCTCTCTCCAGCCTACCCATCCTTCAAATCCCAATTCAAATATCATCTTTGCCCCAAAGTTCCAGCTGGAAGTCAATTCTCTCTCAGAGCATTTATAATGGTTACTAGTATGAATGTCTTCACTCTCCCACCAGACCTGTGACACACACCTCGAGAGCAGAAGTCATGCCCTACATCTTTGCACCCCCAACTTGACATGTTGCCTTGCACTCCATCAGTGCTTGGGAAAAGCGAGTCCTTCTGGTGGAGTCAATGTGAGACTGCTAAGTGACACACTCACTTCCTAAATGTTAACTCCATTACTTACTAATCGTGTGCCCAAGTAAAGTAGCCCAAACATAACAGGTGCACACTAAATATTTAAGTTGAATGTCTTTACCTTTGGTTCAAGGATCAGTTCCACCCGCCCATTAGCATCATCTTCCTCCGAGTCTGAGTTTCCTGCTTTGATATCAAGTTGCTCAAAGGCACTGTCCAATACTTGTAAGCCATAGTTCACAGCCTCCTGGACTTTAGGAATGAGATCTACTTCTTTCTGCTCCCGAGTCTTCTCCTACAAAACAAATACCATGCAGTCTCCAATATACTGATACCACCCCAAGAGAATACTGTAAATGTTCTCTAAAGCCTAGCCTCGAGCTCCAAAAAAATTAATTAAAAATGTTAACAAAGTCAAATTCTGCTGAATGCCTTGACACAGACTTTGGAGTAAGACTGCAAGTTCTGGCCAGGCGCAGTGGCTCACACCTGTAATCCCAGAACTTTGGGAGGCCGAGGCAGGCGGATCACAAGGTCAGGAGTTCAAGACCAGCATGGCCAACACGGTGAAACCCTGTCTCTATTAAAAATACAAAACTTAACTGGGCATGGTGGCACGTGCCTGTAATCCCACTGCTTGGGAGGCTAAGAAGGAGAATTGCTCAAACCAGGACCTGGAAGGTCGAGGCTGCAGTGAGCCGAGGTCGCGCCACTGCACTCCAGCCTGGGCTACAGAGCAACATTCCGTCTCCAAAAAAAAAAAAAGAAAAGACCGCAAGTTTTAAATCCCGTTTCCCCCTTTCTAGACATGTATTGAACTAGTTAAGGTCCCAGAGCTCAAGGGTCAGTCATCATCTACAAAAGCAGAGGTGCAACTACTGTGTGGAGAAGTATCCTAACAACGAATGGCATGCTACTTCCCCAGTGCTGGAGGAGTAATGGGTCTATACTCTCAGATTCACCATGACTATCTCACGAGCCTTGGTTAAGGGTCTCTTGGGTAATTTTAGGAGTTAAGACTTAGAAGAAAATACCCAGAGTTCTCATTTTTCCATTAATAGTTTAAAAACACAAAAAAATAGTGGACAATTACAATTATTTTATAAATCTGTTCTACATCCAAAGGGGGTTGGCTGGATGCGGTGGCTCACGCCTGTAATCCTAGCACTTTAGGAGGCTGAGGCAGGTGGATCGTTTGAGGTCAGGAGTTTGAGATGAGCCTCGCCAACACAGTGAAACCCCGTCTCTACTAAAAATACAAAAAAATTAGCTGGGCATGGTGACACCGGCCTGTAGTCCCAGCTACTTGGAGGCTGAGGCAGGAGAATCTCTTGCACCCGGGAGGCAGAGGCTGCAATAAACTGAGATTGTGCCACTGCACTTGAGCCTGGGCAACAGAAGGAGACTCCATTTCAAAAAAAAAAAATTGTTTAATATAAACTGTTTAAAAAAAAAAAAAGCTGGGAACAGGCAGAGCTATAGCTGGTTTCTAATACCCTTTCCTAGTCTAACAGCTTCATCTGTTACAAATAATAATTGTGACAAAGCGCCAACCTTTATAGGTAATATATATTTTCTGAATAAATGACAGTGAATTCAAAGCTGCTCCCATAATAAACTTATTCACAGTCCATTGTGCCTTCCTGAGTGGAAGAAAAAGGAATCTCTGCTGGAGTGCTAAGAAGTCAGTGTGACCCAGAACCTCTTAGCTATATTTTGGGCTCTGGTGTGAGAAGAACTCAGGAGGAAGTGGGTCAGTGCATCTGTAACACAGGAAGCCACAGTAAAAAAATGACCTCTGCAACCCTCCAAATCTGTAATATTTACTATCTGGCCCTTTACAGAAGTTGTTTGCTGACTTCTACTCTATTCTTATGCCAGAATTCAAGGATCTGATCTCTGTATTAGTTAATATACTACATTTCAGAAACAAGGAAAGAATCCCCTCTTGGGCTGCTGTCAGAAGCAGTACCTCCCTTTCCCTCCCCCGCCCACCATCCCTCATAATACATCGATCTCCATCACATTTCTCAAAGTCAGAAATTCAGCTGAAGAGTGATTTCATACAAGTACCTGCTCTGTTTTTTCTGCCTCAGCCTTGAGTACTGGCTCCTCCACTTCTTCATCGTATACACGCTAAATATGGAAGAAAACTCAATGTTAAAAGGTGAACACGTCATTGCAAATAAATCACAATACAAGAATTAAATACACAGTAAATAAGGACAAAGATGGAGAAGACAATGGTTATTCAACAAAGGGCTTGGTTGGGTGCGGTGGCTCACACATGTAATACCAGCACTTTGTGAGGCCAAGGAGGGCAGATCACGAGGTCTGGTGTTCAAGACCAGCCTGGCCAACATGGTGAAACCCTTTCTCTACTAAAAAATAAACAAATTGGTGGAGTGTGGTGGCACACACCTGTAATCCCAGCTACTCAGGAGGCTGAGGCAGGAGAACTGCTTGAATCTGGGAGGCGGAGGTTGCAGTGAGACGAGATCACACCACTGCACTCCAGCCTGGGTGACAAAGCAAGACTCCATTGGGGAGTGGGGGGGACACAACAAAGGGCTGAGGCCACTATTCCACTACCAGTGGGTGTCCATGAATAGTCCATTTGCCATAAAAAAAAAAAATTGTTTTTAAATACAAATTGAAGAGGGAGACCCAGGCTTCTCAGATCAACTTCCCCTTTGACTATCATGCTGCATTTTAATAGAAGAAAAGGTTAACCAACTGGTGGCTCCAGTTTTACCTTCCTATAGGTGACAGGCTAGGCCTTGGGGAAAACTCTCCAGAAGGCACTATTTTTACTTAAAACAAGATCAAACCAGAAACCTTTTTGCATGTGAGTCCTAAAACTATGATCCTAAGATTCTTCCACATGTAACATCTAAAGTATAAGCCTATATAAAGGCTGAACCTCCCTTTGTTAGACGAGCTTGGCTGTTAGGCAAGTATGCCACCTTGCTCCCAGCCGAATAAACCTTCCTCCTATATTCGGTGTCCGAGAGATCCGTTTCCTGAGGCCACTCCTGCTACAAAATTACTAGGAAACATGATGAAAATTTAACCTCCTTGTAAACCACTCCAGTTGCAAAACTGTAAGATATCAGTTTTCACACCTTTTCATTTAACCTAATAATGTTGATGGGCAGTGATACAGTATTCTCGCCCCAGGCTACAGAGAATGTCAACTGGTGTAATTTATCAACTAAGAAGCAAGAACTTTAGGATTTTTTGAACAATGAAAATGGTAAAGGCAAAATTTATTTTCATTCAGTTAAAATGGCTGATACAATTTTATTATCCCATTTGTATGAAAGCAGAGAGAAAAATCTACCACTGACTTGCCAGAAAGGCTGGGCATTTGACTGACCCTGACAGCACGGACAGGCAAAACTCTCTTTTCCAGAACAGACCCACTGCTCTGACAAATCACTGTGATTCTTGTTTTTTTTTTTTAATTATTATTATTATTACTATTATTTTTTTTGAGACAGAGATTCGCTCTTCTTACCCAGGCTGGAGTGCAATGGCGTAATCTCGGCTCACCGCAACCTCCGCCTCCTGGGTTCAGGCAATTCTCCTGCCTCAGCCTCCTGAGGAGCTGGGATTACAGGCACACGCCACCATGCCCAGCTAATTTTTTGTATTTTTACTAGAGACGGGGTTTCACCATGTTGATCAGGTTGGTCTCGATCTCTCGACCTCATGATCCACCTGCCTCAGCCTCCCAAAGTGCTGGGATTACAGGCTTGAGCCAATGCGCCCGGCCTAATTATTTTTATGTTTTAAAAACTACTTAAGTACAACATGCTTTTTATAAAAAGTCAGTATAGGCAGGTACAATGGCTCGTGCCTGTAAGGCCAGCACTCTCAGAGACTGAGGCAAGGGGATCACTTGAGCTCAGGAGTTCAAGATCAACCTGGGCAACATAGTGAGATCTCATTATCATTTCCCACCCCCCAAAAAAAACCCAACAAAAATTAGCTAGGTGTAGTGGTGTGCACCTGTAATTCCAGCTACCTATGGGGTTGAGTCAGAAGGATCACTGGAGCTCAGGAGGTAAAAAGGCTGCAGTGACCCCTGATCACACCACTGCATTCCAGCTTGGGTGACAAAGTGAGACCCTATCTCAAAAATAAAATGAAATTAAAATTTTTTTAAGAATAAATAAATTAAAAGTCAATATAAATGAACTGATGAAAATCTTCTGGCATTAGACAGTGGCCATGATTTTAATTTGAGTACACTAAAATCCACCAAACTGCATACTTTTTAAAGGAGTGAATTTTATGGTACGTGAATTCTATCTCACTTTTAAAATTTTAAGTCAATATAAAGGCACATGTCAAAGAGATGTATTTTAAAATAGTTCCCTCCCTACCCACAACCTGATCCTTGGAATACCCATTTTAAGCTTGGTGTGTGTGCTCTTTGTTTCCTGAGGCTCTCACACAAATATATGCAGACACATGTTCATATTTAGAACTCTCTTACCCTTCCTGTTTATTTATTTATTTATTTGAGACAGAGTCTAGCTCTGCCACCCAGGCTGGAGTGCACTGGCATGATCTTGGCTCAATGCAACCTCCACTTCTCAGGCTCAAAAATTCTCTTGCCTCAGCCTCCCGAGTAGTTGGGATTACAGGCATGCACAACCACGCCTGGCTAATTTCTTTTTGCTTTTTTTTTTTTTTTTGTAGAGATGGGGTTTCACCATGTTGGTGTAATAACCTAGCCTGTGTTAGCCTAACTGCCAAGACTCCAACTTGGCAGCAGGCTCCAGCTTGGCTTCTCCCTCCCTGCCTCAGCCCCCTTAGGCACCTTACTGGGTCAAGCTGCACTCAAAGTTTTGAACAGTTAAAAGTGGTTTATACTGTTCACAATACCTGTAACCACAGTAACCACATCCTGCTTGGCAAATCTACCTGCTATTGTGAATACCTTCCTTGGTGATTGATTGTATGGAAAGTTCCCCCTGCAACCCCCCTTCCTGATTGTATGGAAATACCCTTAGCAACCAACAATCCTTGGAACCTCCTGCCCTCTGGTTACCAGCTTCCTTATCTAACTTGCTTGTTCTGCTTAAAATTCTGCTTCAGCTAGGCTCCCCTCCCCTACCTAAATTAAGGTATAAAGGGAAATCAAGCCCCTTCCTCCGGGCTGAGAGAATAAAGGACTCTTAATTTGAAACTCAGAGCATGGTGTTTCTTCTATAATTCATTTGGCTACAACATTGGCCAGGCTGACTTAAGTGATCCACTGGCCTTGGTCTCCCAAAGTGCTGGGATTACAGGTGTGGGCCACTGTGCCCAGCTGAAACTGGTTTTTTAATCTTAATAGCCATTTCCAGATTCTATGCACAAATGTGTAGATTCCCTGTCACTAGCAGTGTGCTCAAGTGCCCATTACCCAAATCTTTGCCAGTGATTACTGCTGTCCACCCATTTAAAAATATCTGCCAATCTGATCAAACAACGTTGTTTTTCTTTTTTTTTTTTTTGAGACGGAGTTTTGCTCTTGTTACCCAGGCTGGAGTGCAATGGTGCGATCTCGGCTCACTGCAACCTCCGCCTCCTGGGTTCAGGCAATTCTCCTACCTCAGCCTCCTGAGTAGCTGGGATTACAGGCACACGGCACCATGCCCAGCTAATTTTTTGTATTTTTAGTAGAGACGGGATTTCACCATGTTGACCAGGATGGTCTCGATCTCTTGACCTTGTGATCCACCTGCCTCGGCTCCCAAACAACGTTGTTTTTTAGTGATCACATCCTCTGACCCAAACTTCTACTTATCGAAATTTAGCTCCAATGAAAATTATCATAAATGCAAACATCAGAATGTCCTTGGTATCAAGATTTCCAGCAGAAAGTCACAAACACCAAATTTATAATTCTATGCAATTCCAATCAAAAGCTATTAAATATTCTGTGGCACAATATAGTAAAATAATCCCACCGGTGCAGTGGCTCCTGCCTGTAATCCCGGCACTTTGGGAGGCCGAGGTAGTTAGGAGTTTGAGACCAGCCTGGCCAACATGACAAAACCCATCTCTACTAAAAACACAAAATTAGCTGGGCATAGTGGAGGGGCCTGTAATCCCAGCTATTCAGGAGGCAGGAGAATCTCTTAAACTTGGGAGGTGGAGGCTGTAGTGAGCTGAGATTGTGTCATTGCACTCCTGCCTGGGCAACAAGAGTGAAACTCCATCTCAAAAAAATAAAAAAAATAAAAGATAACCTTCAAATTCACACAGAAAAGTAAAAAGCCAAAGACTGATAACCGTGACAATTCTGAATAGAAAGAGATTATAGTGACTTGCCCTATTAAGACATTAGAAGTCTGCAGTGTTTAAGATTATGATATTGGCAGACAGCATAAAAAAAAAAAACCAAGCAGCAGACGGTAGAAACAGACCCACAATTCCATGGAGGCCTGATTTTATTTTCAAATAAACACACATAAACATTCATATACAATAGTCAGTGAAGAAAAGAACACCTACACAATAAAGTTATCTATAAGGGATAAAAATTAAATCCCTCTCTAGGTAAAAAAAATTAAAAGTTAGCCAGGCATGGCAGTGAACACCTGTGGTCCCAGCTACTCAGGAGGCTGAGGTGGAGGATGGTTTAAACCCAGGAGTTTGAGGCTGCAGTGAGCTGTGTTTGCACCACTGAACTCCAGCCTGGGCAACAGAGGGAGATCCTGTCTCAAAAACAAAAAAAGAATACAAAGTCAGAGATACCAATGAATCCCCATCCAAAATGATTAGAGTTTAGGACAAATATGGAGGGTTGGCTCCTTTGAAGCAAGTGTGGCAAAATATGAAACTACTGATGCTAGGTGCCACATCTACTTAGCACTTATGGTTTCCCTCTAAACTTTTCTATACTTATGAAACATTTCATAAATAACATTAAATATTGGAGGATTATTATATGGTTTAAAAACAAAAAAAATGAAGTTCACAAAAGTCTCAAAGATGTGTTAAATAAGTTCACATCAACAAAAGTAGGCTGCAAATGCAAATACACACACACACACACACACACACACACACAGAGTCATCCAGAAAAGGTTAAAGTTGACTGGGTGTG
The DNA here is from genome assembly GCF_049354715.1 of Callithrix jacchus. Classification (NCBI taxonomy): domain Eukaryota; kingdom Metazoa; phylum Chordata; class Mammalia; order Primates; family Cebidae; genus Callithrix; species Callithrix jacchus. Next base: position 38,520,232 of record NC_133513.1, read on the forward strand.
GTGGCTCATGCCTGTAATCCCAGCATTTTGGGAGGCCAAGGCAAGCGGATCATGACGTCAGGAGATCGAGATCATCCTGGCCAACACAGTGAAACCCCGTCTCTACTAAATACACAAAAAATTAGCTGGCCATGGTGGCACGTGCCTGTAGTCCCAGGTACTCAGCAGCTGAGGCAGAACAATCAGTTGAACCCGGGAGGGAGAGGTTGCAGTGAGCTGAGACGGCGCCACTGCACTCCAGCCTGGGCGACAGAGTGAGACTCTGTCTCAAAAAAAACAACAAAAAAAGAAAAGGTTAAAGTTAAAAAAAAAAAAGAACAAAGTAATATAACGAAATGTTCAATGGTTGGTTAATTTGGGGTAGTTGATTTTTTTTGTAAGTTCAATTCTTTTAAGCCTGACATCTGCATGGGAAATAGACTTAGAATATATGCGCTAGGGCCAGGCACAGTGGCTCACACCTGTAATCCCAGCTCTTTGGGAGGCTGAGGCGGGCTGATCACAAGGTCAGGAGTTTGAGACCAGCCTGAACCCCCCCACCCTCCATCATCTCTACTAAAAATATAAAAATTAGCTGGGCATGGTGGCGAGTGCCTGTAATCCCAGCTACTCGGGAGGCTGAGGCAGGAGAATAGCTTGAAACAGGAAGGCGGGGGTTGCAGTGAGCTAAGGTTGTGCCACGGCACTACAGTCTGGGCAACAAGAGCAAAACTCTGTCTCAAAAAAATATCTCTATCTATATATAGATATATATGTGTAAACACTGAGAGGCTCCCCTCTAGCTGAGGAAATGTCAGATGATTTTTCTTTTTCTTACTTTTCCTAATTGCTCTATAAAGATCAGGAATTATTTTGGTAATTTTCAAAGTCAGGACTCCAAAAAAGTAAGTAAATTTCAAAAATGAGACTTTGAGACCTGGCAGCTACCATGGTTACCTATCAGAAGCCTACAGCTAGAAAGCCAAATACAACATCTAAGAAACCAAAACCCATGGGACCTAAAACCCATGGGATCTTTTCAGGACAAGCTGGACTAGCATCTCAAGTACTTTGCACACAGCAGATAACCAATGCTAACTTCTTTAATCCTCCTGGTTGAACACAAAGCTTCATGTGTTTTCTGATCAATTTACCATCAGATAGCTATGCCCAGGACTGTTAAATATCTTTGGTATTGGCCGGGCATGGTGGTTCCCGCCTGTAATCCCAGCACTTTGGGAGGCCAAGGTGGGTGGATCACGAGGTCAAGAGACCGACACCATCCTGGCCAACATGGTGAAACCCGGTCTCTACTAAAAATACAAAAATTAGCGGGACGTGGTGGCATGCGCCTGTAGTCCCAGCTACTCAGGAGACTGAGGCAGGAGAATTGCTTCAACCCAGGAGGTGGAGGTTGCAGTGAGCCAAGATCAAGCCACTGCACTCCAGCCTGGCGCCTGAGGGAGATTCTGTCTCAAAAAAAAAAAAAAAAAATCTTTGGTATCGCTCATCTGGGGAGACAGGGTAAAAGGGAAAGGTGGGGAACTGGGGAAATAGGAACCAGGGCTGGAGTGTAACAGACTATACACAGCCCTGGTCCTTTTCATTTATGTGTACTCTCATTCATTCATTCAAATATTCACTGGGTCCCTAAGTATCAGGCTTGTGTTGGGCCCCACAAATATAACATATTTGTTGTTAAAAAATATGAGGCTCCAGGCCAGGCATAGTGGCTCACACCTGTAATCCCAGAGGCCAAGGTAGGTGGAACACCTGAGGTTGGGAGTTTGAGACCAGCCTGACTAATATGGAGAAACCCCAATCTCTACTAAAAATATACAAAATTAGCCAGGCGTGGTGGCCCATGCCTGTAGTCCCAGCTACTGGGGAGGGTGAGGCAGAAGAATTGCTTGAACCTGGGAGAGGTACATTGCAGTGAGTCCAAACTGTGCTATTGCACTCCAGCCTGGGAAACAAGAACGAAATTCCATCTCAGAAAAAAAAAAAAATGGGGCCTGATTTAGCAGGAGAGTTCAACTCATCAAATCCCACAAATTGTAAAATTACAATTATAAGAAGTCTACTGAAGAATGGCATGTAATGCTTCAAGTGCTTTTATCCAGGGGGTCTGCCTAGTGCAGAGGGTCCAGGAGGAAGTAATATAATTGAGCAGAGACCTGGAAGACAGATAGATGTCAATCAAAGAGTCGAGGCACAGGAAGCAATGTAAGCAAAGGCCCTGTAGCAGGGCATATGGTATCTCAAGGAATGAGAAAGCTGCATTGTCAAAAGCAATGGCCATTATGTAAAATAAGGCAGATCTAGGGGGTTGGGGAGAAGCCTGTGCAGGAAATTATATGCCAATAAGCCTTTTGGGCTTTACCTCCTTCTCTCTAATTGCGGAGTACTTGACAATTTCAGCAACTCCATCTGTTTCTTCAATAGAAAAGTAGAAAAGGAGGGGAAAATGACCAAAATTCAGCTTTTATAAATCAATAGGAAGATGATCTGGAAAATTAACCCATTTATGCCTAGTGTCCCATTATTGGAATGCTAAGCTTGTGAAAGTTATGTATATCCTACTGCTCAAGGTCATTGCCAAGGTCCGATTTTTCACAAAAAAATTTGTGAAAATTTCTGGCATAAATGGGTTAATTTACTTAATTTTGGAATTTAAAAAAATTTCCAAAGCTAAGATTTTGAAACAATTTACTTTAAAAAGAAAATATCCTCCCTTACCAGATCTTTTAACAAACGAAAGTCATTAACTATGGCACTTAGCATTTCAGGATGCAATTCCTAAATTAACAGACTAATTAAGGTTTAGAATTGTGTTGCCTTCTAATTAGACGCTAGAACACTGGCCAATGTTAATTAGCATTTCTTCTCCCTAGGAGTCCCCTCTTGAGCTTTTACTAATGGTACTAATTTCTCTTGTCCTAGAAAGTCCTGACTGTTCTTGACCTAGAAAGTCTGGATTGTTTCACTAACTTATAATATAGTTTGCAACTCTGTGGCTGCCTCTGAGGCTAATTAATAAAACCCACAAACCTATCTGACTTTGAAAAATTACCATGAAACTAAATGGCACTATTATTCAAGTTGGAATTGTAATATGTAAGCACTGATGTCAGGGTTTAAAAAAAAAAACCAAACATTAAAAAGCCAGATAGCTGACAAATATGCATCAGCAAGTAGATTTTTTCAGAGTTTTATTAAGCATTTCTCAGTATCATCATGCTCTGCCACAAATGAAAAAAGCCTATAACACGTGGCCTTATAGAAGGTCTGGGAAGTAATTAAGATTTGTCAGTGGCAACCAGCATATCTGGAGAAGAGTTCTGAACGCAGACTGGAAGGCAAAGGGGCATCCAGACTGAACACTAAGGGCTGGGTGCGGTGGCTCACACCTGTAATCCTAGCACTTCAGGAGGCTGAGGCAGGGGAACTGCTTGAACCCTCCGGCAGAGGTTGCAGTGGGCAGATGACTTGAGGTCAGGAATTCAAAACCAGCCTGGCCAACATGGTGAAACCCTGCCTCTACTAAAAATACAAAAAAAAAAAAAAAAAATTATTGGCAGGTGCCTGTAATCCCAGCTACTTGGGAGGCTGAGGCAAGATAATTGCTTGAACCCGGGAAGTGGAGGTTGCAGTGAACCGAGATCATGCCACGTACTCCAGCCCGGGTGACAGAGCGAGACTTTGTTTCAAAAAACAAAACAAAACACTAAGACTAAAGGGATGGAGAGATGAATGGAAAACAAGAAATCCCCAGTAGTAGACACAAAGAACAGTTACCAAAACACAATAAAAACCAAAAAACTCCACAAAAACTACATCATGGAAAACTCAGAATCTAAGAAAACTTGGTTAGAAAAGAAGAGCTGGAGAAAAGAGAAGACCTAAGATTGTGATTCAGAAAAAGTTTATGATGTTCCCCATTTCTCCCCACTGAAGTATTGATCTGATACCAATCTAGTACCAATCTGGTACAGGCACAGTGGGTACAAAGGAAACCTCCCAAATCCTTTTGGACTCTGGTGCTACAGTACCGACTGCAGAGAAGTGCTAAGTACCTGATCCGGCAAGAAAGGTACAGAATGAAAACAACAGGAGTGCTTAAAAGGACACCAATTAACCTTGATGAAAACATCACAGGGGTGTGCACACCAGAGAAGTGAGAATCTGGAGTCCCTGACTCTTCCGGTGAGATAAATGGTCAGGACTAAGCATAGACATTCTGTGTAGACAATCAGAAAACTACTGATTTTACTTGAATACTTGCTATTTTTCAAACTCATAAGTACTCCTTTACTGTAAAAGGAAATAACTGGCAAAGAGATCTCTAAGACCTTTATTAATATTTTTATTTTACGTACAGCTCTCCAAAAAAGACAGGAAGTGGCATTTAACCCAAGCTACTAAAAAATGCACAAAGATGCTGCACAAGTTGACTATGTGGCATTATCTGGTGTTTTCTTAACTATCCTAAATCTTGGCCTTTTTTAGTATTTTTGTGATTCTGAAATTTTTTTTATTACTTTATATCTAACAATCTTAGGAAATAGCTTACTTTAATAATTCTTTTTTCACAAATGAATGCTGATATTAAAAAAGTTGAATACCCTATGAGAAACACAGGTCTGTTACCAAAGCTACCTCTCCATCCTCATCTTTTAAGTCTCCACTCTGCTCCAGCCACACTTACTTCCATTGTAGGCTGGAATTATACTATTTGCCAAGAGAGAAGCTCTATCTAATTTACCTATGTATTCTTACCATCTAGAGGAAATTCAGTAAATAGACAAAACTCACACATGGGTTGAAGCTCAGTAATCTGTGTATAGTTTATTCCATACTGTTAGTTCAGCCATCATAACTTCAGTTAAGAATACTGCAAGTAGACATATATATCCCCTGAATATAATTTACCAGAACATAACCCAATCAACAACTGAAACCACATGTGATGTACAGAGGGTCTAACCAGGTATACAGATCATGCCTTACAGATCATGCCACAACAAAGCTGGTGTGAGTGCCACACAATTAATTACAATTGCTCACTACTCTCAAAACTGACAAAAGATGGAAGCACTGAAATATAAGAAAATTTTATCATTAGACTTTTTAGAGGCTTGGAAAAAAGGACTTAAAACTTCACAAATAAAAAAGAGGCATTTAATCGCAGAGAAAAAAGCTTCAATTACCAAGAACCACACTTCCACCAAAATTTAGGAGAGAACCTAAGAGTAAGTTATTTAAAATTACAGTATCTCCTGCTTTGAAAAAAAGAATTATTTATAATTATGATATAACGAAATAACTTACATTCTCAATGAACTGGGTATTAGAGAGCATAAGGAAGTCATTGAAGACATTATGCAGGCGACAATCTGTGGCTTTGGTTTCCCGAATTAGTCCGTCCACTTGTTTCTTGATTTCATGAGTCCTAGAGATAGTTTGCTGTGAGAATTCCTGTAGAAACTGTAGTAGCTATTTTAAAAACATAAACATACAGTAGCATCAATGTTACGTTTCTATTCTGCGCATGTCAAATCAAAAAAGAATCCATGCTACCTCGGCTCACTGCAACCTCCGCCTCCTGGGATCAAGTGATTCTCCTGCCTCAGCCTCCTGAGTAGCTGGGATTACAGGCGCCTGCCATTAAGCCCAGTTAATTTTTTTTGTATTTTTAGTGGCTACAGAGTTTCACCATGTTGGCCAGGCTGGTCTCGAACTCCTGACCCCGTGACTCTCCCACCTCAGCCTCCCAAAGTGTCGGGATTACCGGTGTGAGCCACCGTGTCCTGCCAGAATGCTCCTTTAACAAATAGTAAAACCAAGAGACATTGAAAATCACTAACAAAGCGCATCAAAAGAGTGGCAGTGAGTTAATGGAATGGTGGCCTACCTTCTAATCCCAGCACTTTGGGAGGCTGAGGCGGGGGTGATCGCTAGAGGCTAGGAGCTGGAGACCAGTCTGGACAACATAGCAAGACCCCCATCTCTACTAAAATTAAATCAATCGGCTAGGTATGGTGGACAGCGCTGAGGTAGGAGGATCACCTGAGCCCCGGAGAATGCAGTGAACTAAGATAGAGCCACCTGCTCTCCAGCCTGGGTGACAGAGCAAAACCCTGTCTCTTTTAAAAAGTCCTCTTTGGTTGTCAGTCTACAAAGATCACAGAGCAAGGGTTAGATAAGCAGCCACCACTCTCATTCAAAAATCCTATTCATTTAGGACTCTGGAATTACAGCTCTGAAGGAGCTTCCTGGGCCCCCGACGCGAAGAATCTCACTAAAGGATATCCACATACTGGCTTGTCTCCCATCCCACTTAGTCCGGGTCTCAACAAGAATCGCCTCCCTAGTGCCCGAGCAATCCCTCAGCGTGGCGGAAACGGATCTCCCCTCTGGATGGGGCTAAGCGGCACTGCCAGAAACACCAATGAAGGGAACGCCGCGTCTGGGCCGCGGTCCGGGTCCGCCCCCTCCCTGGTGGCCAGGGGCTGCCAGGCTGGCATTCTCCAGGGCTATGAGGGGCCTGTGTTCCTAAGAGGGCAGGCAACCCGACGGCCCGGGTGCAGGGGCAGTAGCGGCTCCGTCCTCCCGCGCGCAGGCCGAGCGTCACCCCTGCCGCCCTCGTGTCCCCGGGGCCCGCCTCTCACGCCCGCGTCGGCAGCCAGCGACCAGCTCTGGCTGCTCCTGCGGATCTCCTCCACCGACCACGGCCGCTCCCACACGGGCTCGGACGCCGGCGCCCGCTCCTGGTCGGGGGTCATCCGGTTCATCTGCAGCGAAAAAAAACGAGGAGACAGGCTGAGCCTGAGGGCAGCAGGAACGGCGGCCCCAGCCCAGGCCGTTCCCTCTCCTGCCCGGCCCGCTGCCCTTACCATCCCAGCCTCCAGGCTCGGTGGGCTCCGAGGCCAGCGCGTCAGGACCGCAGAGGCCCCGAAGCCCAGCCCAGCGGCTCGGGAGCGACCGCCTCACGTGACATCGTGTCACGTGACAGCGCCCACACGTGATCCAATCTGCGCTGCTGCAGCGAGCAAGCTACGGACGGGAACTGGACTGGAGTCTGGGGTTCTCGGCTGGGTTGGGACGGGGGGAACTCCACGAGCCGGGTCGACGCCAGAGGGCGCTGCAGAGGCCGGTTGGCCGGTTGGCTCTGCGGCCCAAGACCCGAGGCAGCGACGCTGTAATGACGCTGGCCGCCAGTCCGGGGTGTCTGGAGAGTGGGGACGTCCAGCAGCCAGTGGAGCCACCAGCCTAGGCGCTTTCGACGTCGGCGCTGTAGGTGGAGGAAAAGGCCTGCTCTGCTGCCTCCTCTCGTGCAGCAAAATCCGCTGCTGTGGAGACGGCAGGCGAGCGCTCAGTAGACAGAGAATCCCTGATCTGCCTAGGCATCACCTTGCTCTTGTGACCTGCTCGGCTGCCATTGTGTAGGGGCTGCTTAAAGTCCTTTGAACTGGCGCCATTGCCTTCATATTGAAGGCCAAGCTCCTCATTATGACAGGCATAAAACTCTCTCATTCGTCCCCCACTATCCCAGCTCAGGGCTCCAGCTGTTCTGTCTCACACTTCCTTGCAGTTGCCTCTGCTTAGTGGCCCTTGTGCCAGACAAACTTACTTATTAAAATAAAAATCCCAATTTCTTTCCTCGGTAAAACGAAGATACATATCTTGCAAGGATGTGATATTAAAGTGAGAAAATTGTAAAACATCCGCCACACTGCCTGACTTAGGCTTAGCATTCAAAGTAGAACGTACCACTGCCCCTGCACCTTGCTCACACCCAATCCTGGATTTTTCTTCTGTAGCCACCTTAGTTATAACCTCATTAAATACCAACCTGATTATCCCAAGTACAGTTTAAGTGACTGAAGTTATTTTCTATGTATTTATCCTAAAGTGTTACATTGTATTGTAATCATTTAAATATTGGTCTCTCCTTTAATAATAATAGCTAAGAGTGGGCTGCAGTGACTCACGCCTGTATTCCCAGAACTTTGGGAGGCTGAGGCAGGTGAATCACAAGGTCAGGAGTTCGAGACCAGCCTGGCCAACATGGTGAAACCCTGTCTCTACTAAAAATACACACATTAGTGGGTATGGTGGCGGGCACCTGTAATCCCAGCTACTCGGGGGGCTGAGGCAGGAGAATCGCTTGAACCTGGGAGGTGGAGGTTGCAGTGAGCTGAAAGGGAACCACTGCACTCCAGCCTGGATGACAGAGTACGACTCTGTCTCCAAAATAATAATAATCATAGCCAATGTTTATCAAGTGATCAGTATTTACCACTTTATACATTATTCATTTAATTCACACAATGACTATGAGGGAGGGAATATTATTCCCAAATTATAGTTGAGGAAACTGAGGTACTGAAAGGAGAGGTAACCTACTCATGATTAGGTAACCAGAAAAGAGGCCGACCCAAGAATCCACACTGTGAGTCAATAAGGTACTGTAACATATAGCAATGTTAACACTAAGGCTAGGCTGGCCTGGTGGCTCACACCTGTAATCCCAGCACTGTGGGAAGCCGAAGTGAGTTTGAGACCAGCCTGGGAACCATGGTGAAACCCCATCTCTACAAAAAAAAAAAAAAAAAAAATTAGCCGGATGTGGTGGCATAGGTCTGTAGTTCTAGCTACTTAGGAGTCTGAGGTGGAAGGATTGCTTGAGCCCCTGAGACCAAGGTTAGAGTGAGCCGAGATTGCCCCACTACACTCCAGCCTGGGCGAAGAGTAAGACTGCTGTCTGCAAAAAAAGTTTTAGTGTCTTAAGGGGACTTCATTTTTTGGTCACCATCTACCAACCTCCTCCACTTTCCCCACATTCATTAAAACACACACACATATGCACATACTCTCTTTAGAACTTGGAACTTGGTTGGTAAAACTGAGATGAGCCAAATACCAACTTGCATTTCATCTTCCATCGTCATGGGCAACTTCAGTTGCCATGTGCTTAACATTCTTAATCTACGTCCCACAGCCTGGACTTTATCACTGAAACATTGTGACTTCAAATCTGAACTTCTCCTGAATAGAGAAGCCTCTTAAACTCTCAGGTCTCTCTCCTACTTCCTAGTCCACTGTGTCTTTTCTTGGCTAACCCAAGCTCCAGTCCTTCACTGCCTCCTTTTCCCCTCCATTCTGCCCTTTTAGCTTTCTTTCCTTGACTGTTAAGCCTAGAGACCAAGGATACTAGGCTTTAACTTCTTCACCTTATTCCTTTAATATCTTCACCTTATGCCTCTGACAAAGACTATGCTGGCTTCTAACTCGAATCAGGCCCTTTCTCCTTTCCTGTACCAAAGTTACTGGAGGAAATCACTACAAATTAATATTCTGCAAATGTAAATGACCTTCAGTACTGATTAGCAGACCTTTTATTTATCTTGTGTCTTTATACTTTTCCTTGATCAACCTCCCTCTGTTACAGGAAAGGGGTCCGGATCCAGATCCCAAGAGAGGGTTCTTGGATCTTATGCAAGAAAGAATTCAGGGCAAGTCCACAGTGCAAAACAAGAGCAAGTTTCATTAAGAAAGTAAAGGGATGAAGGGACAGCTACTCCACAGAGAGAGTAGGACGTTCCTGAAAGTAAGAGGAGGGAGGAGGCATCCACCCTAAGGACAATGCTTGTATATACTGGGAGATGTGTTCTGCTGCAAGAGCTTGTGATAAAGCATTAATTTTCTTAATATTTTGAACGAATTGATATTATCTTTAAAGCAAAATTAGGAATGCCTTTGTTCTCCAGATATTGGGATATAAGGACCCTCCCAAGTCTGGGTCTGTTTACTAAACATGATTAATTTTTTCCCTTAATGGTAAACATCTAGAGGCTAGCAATACCTAGTTTTCGGAGAATGCCACCCAGCAAGTCTCAGCCTCATTTTCCTAGCCCTCACTCAAAATGGAGTTGCTCTGGTTCAGATGCCTCTGACACTTCCATAGTTTTGAAACAGGAAAGGTTCCCTTTTCCCTTTTGCTCTGCCGGGGGGCGTGTGATGAGGGTGTGGCTTGCTTCTTCAGTGCCCTGCTGTTCAAACCTCTAGGGGAGCGTACAGATGGGCAGTCTGTGGGGCTCAGACACCACAGCTGTGTCTAGGGGTGAATGTTTACAGCTCCTGAAGCACCAGTGGGTGTGGGTTACAGGGTGCTTTTTTAGTTTTGCCGTCTAGGCAGCTTGTGTTAACCAGCTCACTTAGACCCTTTCTGTATCCCGGGTTCTTGCCTTGATGTACTGGAAGAATCGGATCACACCTGGGCTTGGAGAATGAGTGCAGGGTTTTGCTGAGTGGAGGTAGCTCTGGCAAAGTCAGAGGAGAATGGAGTGGGAAGGTTTTCCCCTGGTGTTGGGCCTCTCAGCAGCCTGGGCTCTCCTCTGACTGCCCAGCTAAACTCCATGTCTTTCTGCTTCTGCTGGTCAGCTGGCCAGTTCCTGTCGGTGCGTTCCTCTCAACGTCCAGCTGCCTGTGTGTTCCTTGGCTGATGGGCTCCTCTCAACATTCAGTCGCCTACATGCCTGCTGGCTAGGGTCTTGGGGTTTTTATAGGCACATGATGAGGGCATGGCTGGCCAAGGTGGTCTTGGGAAATGCAACTTTTGGGCAGGAAATGCCTGTCCTCACCTAGGTCTGTGTAGGTGGAGCCCTAGCCAGGGACCACACACTCCTCTACCCAGCACTTCCCTTCCTTCATTCCATGGCACTTAAGGGACCATGCCCTTCTCTGCCCAGCACTTCGCTATCAATTTCACCACGTTGTTCCAACTATCCACTCCACTTGCTGCTTCCTGAGAGAACAGACATCCCCAACTTCATACTTCAAATGTTGCTGTGACTACACCTTCTGTATCCCATGCAGTTCTTTATTTGCACAAAACAGAATTCAACTAGCACACTCAACTGGAATTCACCTGGAATTTGTGGAAAAGATAATGCAGTGCTCACAGCACTTAAAGAAAAGAAGGCAGACAGGTCTTGGAAGGGCATGAACCTCAGAGAAACTCAGAACAGTCTCCTTTGAGCCAAGGCCCTCAGAGTGACTGGGCTCCAGTCATTTCCCTTCTTGTGTTTTCCTCTGAAGTTCTAAATTCCTGAGAGAAAGAGAATCTGAATGGTTTCCCTTAGGAGATATGCCCATTCTACTATTAGAACTTCTACCAGAAGGAAGAAAAGTGGGAACTCCTCTGCCCACAATTAGAGACTGTTAGCAAAAGCAGGAAGAAGGGATGATAGGCAGACAAGACCCTTTCTTCAGTCTCTGGAAAAGCAGTCCCCACTCTTACCCACGGCCAGTGACCACCATGTTCTTGATGGAGCACTTCCTTCTTTCTCTGGGAAAATGCTCCATCTTCACCTTCCTTCCTGTATGTTCAATCTTGCTCTCGCTACTGGCACTGCTCCCACAGACCTTTTCACATGCTTTAAAGTAATACTTTTGGCTGGGCGGGTGGCTCACACCTGTAATCCCAGCACTCTGGGAGGCCGAGGCAGGCAGATCACCTGAGGTCAGGAGTTCAAGACCAGCCTGGCCAACATAGTGAAACCCTATCTCTACTAAAAATACGAAAACTAGCCGGGTGTAGTGATGCGTGCCTGTAGTCCCAGCTACTCAGGATGCTGAGGCAGGAGAATTCCTTGAACCTGGGAAGCAGAGGTTGTAGTGAGCCAAGAAGGTGCCACTGCACTCCAGCCTGGGCGACAGAGCGAGACTCTGTCTAAAAATACATAAATAAATAAAAATAAAAATAAAGTCAGACTTTAAATTGCATTTATTCATGTTAGAGAGTTCTTGCACTGCCATACCCATGCCTGAGAATTCAGATAAATCCACTCTTCATACAATATATGAAAGCTTGATTCCTGTACATGTTGATACATTCACAGACTTTTAAATCATTATAGCAGGAGCTGGAATTTTAAACCTCTGAAAGCCTTTCTGTTTTGGTACTTTATGACATTAAATAACGCTTTCAGGTATTAATCTCAGTTTATTCCTCAATAATATAATCTCCAACAAGATTTTTCTAGAAAAGATGTGTACTTTCCAGGGAAAAATACATGGCCCAACATCTAAGAGATTGTTTGCTAAAGTTTTTGGTTCTGAAATGAAATCTTCAGTTTAACAAAGAATCCGTTCTTTTTATCTTAAGTACCCAAACTCTCATTAGTTCAGCTACCCACCCGAATTCATCAGAAGGAAGGCATCTTACCTGCCACCTAAAACTGTGCCAATGACATTGCCTAGAAGTGGTTGGCAGTTCCCAGCAGGAGACACTGTAATGTTCCCAGGAGTCTGATTCTTGCATTGACTAATCAGAGCTGTACTGCTGTCAGAAATGTGCCCACAATGGCTTCACAGCTGGATTGTTTTACCCGTTGGCTTCACTCCTGCCAGTCGCAAGTCTGCATCTCCTACGTTTGGCAAAAATATTTATTATAAGTATAAAATATTTAAATTTTAATAATTAAATTATAATCATGCACATTTATTATACATAATTCAATTTTTTTTTTACAATTTTTCTGTTTTAACTTTTTTTAAAAAACAGAATCTGGCTCTGTTACCCAGACTGAAGTGCAGTGACATGATCATGGCTCACTGTAGCCTCCACCTCCCTGGTTCAAGCAATTCCCCTGCCTCAGCCTCCTGAGTAGCTGGAACTACAGGCACCTGCCACCACACCCCACAATTTTTTTTTTTTGTATTTTTAGTAGAGCCAAAATTTCACCATATTGACCAAGCTGGTCTCAAACTCCTGACCTTGTGATCCACCCACCTCTGCCTCCCAAAGTGCTGGCATTACAAGCATGAGCCACCGCACCCAGCCATTTTAACTTTTCAACTGGAAATCATTTCAGATTTGTGAAAAAATTGCAAAAATAGCACAAAGAATTCTTATATATCCTTTACTCAGTTTCCCCAAATGTTTATATCTTGCATTAGCACATTACGATCAAAACCAGAAAATTAACACTGATACATTACTAACATTTAATCTACAGACCTCATTCAAACTTCATTACTTATCCCATGTCCTTGTTTGGACTAGAATTCCTGCAGGACCATACAGTGCCTTTGTTATGTTTCCTTGGACTCCTTTAGATTGGGACAATTCCTTTGTCTTTCTTTCTTTCTTTTTCATGATCTTAACTATTTTAAAGAGTATTAGCCAATTCTTTTATAGAATGCAAGTCAGTTTGAGTTTGTCTGTTTTCTCATGATTAAATTCAGTTATGCATTTCTGGCAGAAAACAATTAACATGCAATAATAGGAAAACATGGAAAAGGAAAAACTGTGGGGACTAGCCTTACCAAATGTGAACACATGCAACAAAGCCCCTATAATTAAAACAGAGCAGTTCTGGTACATGATTAGATGCACAGTTCAGTTTGGAATAGAAGAGAAACTCCCAACATAGACCTAAGTATATTTGGAAATAGTATATTTATAACAGTGGCATCTCATGCCACTGGGGCTAAAGCAGATATTTTTTGAATGGTGCTGGAAGCTGGGCATGGTGGCTCACACCTATAATCCCAACATTTTGAGAGGCCAAGGCAGAGGATTGCTTGAGGTCAGGAGACCAGCCTGGGCAACATAGTAAAACCCCAACCTCTACTAGAAATTTAAAAGTTAGTCAGGTGTGGTGGTGTGTGCCTACAGTCTCAGCTACTTGGGAGGCTGAAGTAGGAGGATAGCTTTAGCTTGGGAGTTGGAGGCTGCAGAGAGCTATGATTCCAGCCTGGGTGACAGCAAAACCCTGTCTCTCTAAAAGAAAAAGAAAAATGCTGGGCGCGGTGGCTCAAGCCTGTAATCCCAGCACTTTGGGAGGCCGAGGCGGGTGGATCACGAGGTCAAGAGATCAAGACCATCCTGGTCAACATGGTGAAAACCCGTCTTTACTAAAAATACAAAAAAAATTAGCTGGGCATGGTGGCGCATGCCTGTAATCCCAGCTACTCAGGAGGCTGAGGCAGGAGAATTGCCTGAACCCAGGAGGCGGAGGTTGCAGTGAGCCAAGATCGCACCATTGCACTCCAGCCTGAGTAACAAGAGCGAAACTCCGTGTCAAAAAAAAAAAAAAAGAAAAAGAAAAAGAAAAATGTACTGGAACAACTGAACAGCCATTTGGAAAATTTATATTCACGTAAAAATAAAATAATAAACTGCAACTGAATTAGCAGTAAAAACTGGATTAGACTAGTAAAATCTGAAACCATAGAAACACTAGCAAAGGCCGGGCAAGGTGGCTCATGCCTGTAATCCCAGCACTTTGGGAGGCTGAGGCGGGTGGATCACAAGGTCAGGAGATCGGGACCATCCTCACTAATATTGTGAAACCTCATCTCTACTAAAAATACAAAAATTAGCTGGGTGTGGGGGTGCACACCTGTAGTCTTAGCTACTTGGGAGGCTGAGGCAGAATTGCTTGAACCTGAGAGGCAGAGGTTGCAGTGAGCCGAGATTGTACCACTGCACTCCAGCTTGGGAGACACAGCAAGATAGTCTAAAAAAAAAAAGGAAAAGAAAAGAATCTAAGTTACTATTTTTAACTGCTGCAGAGTATTCCGTGGTAGGAACATACTATGGTTCATTTATTTAATTCTCCCATTGATGGACCTTTGGATTGTCGCCAATATCTCACTGCTTCCAGCAATGCTGCTAAGATAGTCTTCACAATACTTTCTTGCACACACATGCAAATGTTTCGGTTTTAATACATAGTCAGATGCCCTCCAAATTGACTGCACTAATATGCACTCCCTCTGGTGGGATGTGAGGTACCCGTTGGCCCAACTCTGCCTAACATCTTTTACCAAACTGGAAAATACTAGCCAATCTGATCAGTAAAAATAGCATCTCAATGCCCTTTTATTTGTATTTCCTTGAGAACTGGTGAGATCAAGCATTTTTTCTCATCTTTCTTACAATTTTAATCTCCTTGAATGGTGTTTTCATATGAATTGCCTATTTGCTATTCATTTTTTTCTTATTGCCCATTTATTGTGAACACTCATTTGTTAGGACTTTATTATCTTTGCATCTTCATTTTTTTAAGACAGATTCTCTTCTTGTCACCGAGGCTGGAGCACAGTGGCATAATCTTGGTGCACTGCAACCTCCACCTCCTGAGTTCAAGTGAGTCTCCTGCCTCAGCCTCCCAAGTAGCTGAGATTAAAGGTGCCCACCACCACACCCAGTTAATATTTGTACTTTTAGTGGAGATGGGGTTTCACCATGTTGGCCAGGCTAGTGTTGAACACCTGACCTCAAGTGATCCACTCTCCTTGGCCTGCCAAAGTGCTGGGATTACAGGTGTGAGCCACTTTGCCTATGTATGTGTTTTCTATGGATTATGCTGTTTCCTTTTTTGTCCCTATTCCTGTTTTCTGTTTGGTTGATTGAAATTTCTTCGTTCCATCTTTTTTCCTCTATTGATTTGAAATTTACACATTTCATTGCTATTTTTCTAGTAGTTACTCTTAATTTTTTATATCCATATGTAAAGTTGCCTAACAAAATCTAAAGGTAAACAGTACATATAGACTCTTCCCAAACAAGGTAAGAAATGTTCACTTCCCCCTGCTGTTTTCCCTTTCCCCAACTCTCCTGTTGATATAATCCAGAATTGTAATTCTCAATTGTGATTTTAAGCATCTGTGGCAATAAATACTTTAGTCTTAAACAATAGCATTGGCTGATTACTGAGAAAAGTGTTACTTTTTTCACACTGCTTCTTCCTCTGGATTCATGTCATTTCTTGCAGGAGGACTTCTTAAGTAGTTCTTTCCAACAGAATCTGTTGGTGGTAAACTTTTTTAAATCTTGAATGTTCAAAATGCCTTTGGGCTGGGTGCAGTGGCTCATGCCTATAATTCCAGCACTTTGATAGGCCAAGGTAGTCAGATCACTTGAGCCCAGGAATTCAAGACCAGCCTGGGCAACATGGGGAAACCCCGTCTCTACACAAGAACAAAATAAATTAGCCAGGCGTGGTGGTAGGCTTTTGTAGTCCCAGCTACTGGGGGGCCTGAGGTGGAAGCATGACTTGAGCCAGTGACATCAAGGCTGCAGTGAGCTGTGATCATGCCACTGCACTCCAGCCTGGGCAACAGAGCAAGACTTTGCCTCAAAAAAGAAAATAAATGCCTTCGTTTCACTATGCTCTTAAATAATTCTGTAGCTGGGTTATAGAATTCAGCATAAATTACCGTTATTTTCCAACAGCCCATTGAAGACATTGCCTCATTGGCTTGTATCCAGTGTTGCTAATGAAATTAATGAGGAAAATAGGATCCCCATTTCTTTGTGTTTTTAACTTTTTCTGCTTTGGTAGCTTTAATATTTTTCTCTCTATTTTCATAGCTTTCTTCACTTTTGGGAATCTTTTTAGCTATTAATTAAATATTGCTCTCTCCCATTATCTCTCTCTCCGCCTCTAGAATTCCTACTAGACGAAAGCTGGAATGTCATCATCCAGGCTTTATGTCTCTTAACCTTTTTTTCCTTTGCGCTTTAATCTGCAAGACTCCCTCAACTGAATGCTCCATCTTGCTAATGCGCACTTCAGTGTGTCTCTGCTGTCACTCACCTGTCTCTCTTTCACAGCGGTGGGCTTCCTCAGACATCTGGCACTTCTTCAGTGCACACTAGTTTTCTGGTTTTGAATTCTCCACCTGAGTCTCAGGATTCAACAGCACTCTCAGGTGAGTGCAGCCTCAGGTTACATGGGCCTTGGCTTCTCCCATGGCTTCTTAAGAACTTCCTTGTTTATTTCTGGGATCTCAAGCACTCCCCTTTATGACTTCAAGCCCAACTGTATAGACAGTAATTTCATTTCTCTATCTGTTCTGTCATTTATAAGGGCACAGCATGGAGGGGAGGGCCTTTCAGACATTTTTCTTGCCCCATTTGAAGTCCCTAAATTACACTTAAGAAAATACCAGCAAAACGTTTGCCTTTTATGTAGGAAGAGTAGAGAACTCTGTCATGAGTTTGGAGTAGCCGGGCGTCTGTGTGTTTGCGTGCCTAGGCCGTTTAAACCTGCTCTGGAATGTATTGCAATAAATGTTTCAGTGTCGGTACAGTGAACAGTTCAACTTAAGGACAGGCCAATCTGGAATGTCCCAGTAAAATTTACTTTGGGTGTTAGTGATTTTTTTAAGCATTAATATCTATAGGAAGACCTAGTAGGAGTGGCTCACAAAGGTTAATAAATCTTACGATAATATGCTTGTTTTTGATGTGAATGTTGTGGCTCAGGCCACCCTGAAATGAAATTCACAGGCTTGGCTTAGATGTCTTCTTCCACACCTCTCCTTACAAGCTGCCTTACAAATGCAGACCCTCCCCTCTGAGGCCTGGGTTTAACCCTCAGACACGACAGATGCCAGCAGGAAATATCCACCCTGCCTTAGTTGTAACTCTTGAGTCCTTGTCCATGATCTCCTACAAGGCCACCAGATGGACATGTGAGGCTGTGAAAAGAGATGCACTACCCCTTGTTTTTTGTTTTTTGGGGTTTTTTTGGTTTTTTTTGAGATGGAGTTTTGCTCATTACCCAGGCTGGAGTGCAATGGCACAATCTCAGCTCACTTAAAGATTTTACCCTTAAAAAGTTTTTTTTTTTTTAAACTGGGAAGAAAAGAAACACCATGAAGCCACCTCAAATTATTTAACCATTAAAGCCAAATGATTTAACAATTTTTAGGGAACACTCTACCACCAGAGTACAAAATGTTCTGCTTAAAGTGAAGTAAAAGGCATAGCTTAAAATGGAAATTGCTACTAACATACTCTGCAATGCAAATTGAAGTGGCGGCTCCTGTTCTCACCGGCATGTCAGAGCTGGCTGTGAAATGATGACCAGCGAGTGAAATAATGGATAAAATACACCAGAAAGAGTATTGCACTGCAGGCACAGTTTTAAAAACAGAATACACTGGCTTCGTACAGTTATTGTCTTTCTCGTTAATTTTTTTTTAAAAGCACAACTCTAACTAGAGATAGAAATCGAGACAGTGTCTCAGGGTAGTGTACTACAGTTGTTAAAAAACAATAAATTAAAAACAAGAGCACACCAAAAGAAAAGCAGAGGTACTGGATTTATGTCATCCGAAAGCTACATTAATTAGGAAAAAGAACAGTTTGAAATGGCCAATTTGTACTCATTAAAAATGAATGAGGTGACAGCATTACTTTAAACATTTCTTAGGGCATCTTCCAGGAGAACCCAGGGCCCCCCTGGGTGAAACTGTGCCTCCAAACATTAACAAGTGCTCTGCTGGGTTAGAATACCATGCTTACCAAGGAAACCAGAAATTTGGAAAGGGTACATTCTCCACTCCAAACCTGCTTGTGTCATTTAAGAAAAAAAACAAAAAACCATTTTTCTGAATGCAGTATTGTATACAAAGCTTGGACCTCTTAAACTTGGACCAAGAAACCAAATTAAGACCTTCAAGCATGTGGTGTGTGTTTTCATATATATAAAAAAGTCCCTCCCTTACAATGAAAACCAACCAAACAAACAGAAACCCAAAAGTGTATACCTGCTTTCTGATTTCACAGCAAATCAGAAATTGCATAGGATATACTGTGTGCAAGGCAAAAAGCCTTTAAGTATCTGGAATAGAACTCCTCATCTTGCTCACAGTTCTGACATATCAGATATCATCAAATTTGTGTTTTAAGTAGTCTTTCATGACCTTGGCAATTGGTAGTTCATCAAGTAGCTTTAGGTTTTGAAGGCCTATACATTGTCGAATTTTAATTCGGCACAGGTCCTGCAAGTTTCTGGGCTGTCTTGTGACTTCTTGTAAGAAATCCAAACACGGTCGACCTCCGCCTCCTGGGTTCAGGCAATTCTCCTGCCTCAGCCTCCTGAGTAGCTGAGATTACAGGCATGCACCACCATGCCCAGCTAATTTTTTGTATTTTTAGTAGAGACGGGGTTTCACCATGTTGACCAGGATGGTCTCGATCTCTTGACCTCGTGATCCACCCACCTCTGCCCCCCAAAGTGCTGGGAATACAGGCGTGAGCCACCATGCCCGGCCCGCACTACCCCTGGTAAATGGGGACTGATCCTGCGGCTTTCTTAGAAGAAATGGTCTTTATTGAATGTCAAACAAGGTTTGAGGAATTTTTCTTTGTTGCATGTAGAATAAAGAGGGCGTTTCATGAATGCCTCTGCATTTCGGCTTTGGAGAGGAATCCTTAGATCCATTCTGACAGCATGGAGATAAAAACTCTGTCTTCTATATTCATGTTTTGTTGCTGTCACTTGCTTCCTTTTCTCTCTCTTGGTCTGTGTGGACCATATTATCTCTACATCTTCTCTTTCTTGTCCTCTTCTTTGCCACCTGGAACCATCTTTTCATCCCTCTGGCCTTTGTCTCTTCCTACTTTCTGGCCATATGTGGACCAGAAAAATAATTATTAAAACGATTTGTTGTTTTACTTCTTACAAATATATGACCTGTTTTCACTGCAAAAGCCAATGAGTAAGAATTTTTACCATTCCTTCACTGTAAAAATCAAAACCGAGGCCAGGTGTGGTGGCTTCTGCCTGCAGTCCCAGCTACTTGGGTAGCCAAAGTGGGAGGATTGCTTAAGCCCGGGGGTGTTGAGGCGGCCGTGACCTATGATTGCACCATTGCACTCCAGCCTAGGTGACAGAGTAAGATCCTGGGTAACTCTAAAAACAAACAAACAACAACAAAACATCTGACAAAGGAACTCCTGCCCTCTGCCAAAACTAACACAATTATTCAAAAATATTTTATTAAGTTATAATAATCCAACCCAAAATTGTACCTATTACCACTATATGCCTCAATTAATTTTCACAAATAAAAAACAGTCATTTAACCAAGACTCAGATCAGGAAATAGAACATTACCAGCGCCCCTGAAACCTCATTCTGTTCACATCCAGTCTCTACCTTCCTCTCATCTGAGGGCAATCATCACCCAGACTTCTGATAGCACAGATTAATTTCACCTGTTTTTCTGCTTTACAAAAATGGAATGAAATGTCCTAGTTTGGGTTCCCCTAGGAGCTGCCCTGAGACAAGTATTGGCGACAGTTCCTTTATTTGAGAGACACAGAGACCACTGGGTGGGGCATGAAGAAGGGAGCCAGGAAAAGGCAGGCAGCAGCCAATTAAAAAAGAAAAATGTGTTACAAGGTCAGGCGCAGTGGCTCACCCCTGTAATCCCAGCACTTTGAGAGGCAGATGCAGGTGGATCACCTGAAATCAGGAGCTCCAGACTAGCCTGGACGATATGGCAAAACCCCATCTCCACTAAACATACAAAAATTAGCCAGGTGTGGTAGTGCATGCCTGTAGCCCCAGTTACTCCAGAGACTGAGGCAGGAGAATCGCTTGAACCAGGAAGGCAGAGGTTACAATGAGCTGAGATCATGCCACTACACTCCAGCCTGGGCCACAGAATGAGATTTTGTCTCAAAAAAAAAAAAAAAAGTGGGCCAGGTACGGTGGCTCACACCTGTAATTCTAGCACTTTGGGAGGCCGAGGTGGGTGGATCACCTGAGGTCAGGAGTTCAAGACCAGCCTGGCCATCATGGTGGAACCCCATCTTAAAAAAAAAAAAAGTGTTACGAAGCAAATAATCACAGTGGGTGACTGGAGCGGCAACCTTTGGAAAATGCCACCAATATACTCCTTGGAATTATGCTACTCCACAGGGAAGGGGGACTTGCTTGTCCCACTAATGTCCCTTTTCTGCTCCAGCCTCCTACACAAGATGCTGCTTTGCATTTAGTTGTTGCAGTCCCTTAGTCCCTGTTAATCTAGGACAGTTCCTCTGTCTTTTTAAAATTTCATGACCTCGATAGCTTTGAAGAGTACTTCCCAGTTATCTTGCAGGATGTCCCTCATTCTAACAAAACGTGGGTTTGTCTGCCTTACTTCCTATTTGAAGGAAAGTAAACTAAGGCACAGAGAGAGTAAGTTGCTTAAGGTCACACAACATATATGTAATAGAGGCAGGACTTGAGTCCAGATTATCTAGCTCTGGAGTGCTGTGTCTTAACCACTAAGCTACAGTGAGTTCTTAAACTATTTAGTTGAATTATTGTATGTTACATAGTGGTAGTAAGTGTTCTTATCTGGAAAGGTTTTTTTACGTTTTTTACAAATATTAGAAATTACATTAATATGTTAGATTAAATATATATATATATACGTATATATATATATACGTATATATATATATAGAGAGAGAGAGAGAGAGAGAGAGAGAGACCTCGCAGTGGCTCACGCCTATAATCGCAGCACTTTGGGAGGCTGGGGTGTGTGGATCACGAAGTCAGGATATTGAGACCATCCTGGTCAACAGGGTGAAACCTGGTCTCTACTAAAAATACAAAAATTAGCTGGGTGGGGTGGTACCCGCCTGTAGTCACCTGTAGTCCCAGCTACTCAGGAGGCTGAGGCAGGAGAATCACTTGAACTTGGGAGGCAGAGGTTGCAGTGAACTGAGATTGGACCACTGCACTCCAGCCTGGACAACAACAAAGCAAGATGGAGGTGGGGTTCAAGCGATTCTCCTGCCTCAGCCTTGCCAGTAGCTGGGATTACAGGTGTGTGCGTCACCACACCCAGCTAATTTTTGTATTTTTAGTAGAGATGGGGTTTCATCATAGTGGCCAGTCTGGTCTCAAACTCTTGACCTCAAGTGATCCACCCACCTGGTGCTTCCAAAGTGCTGGGAATACAGGCATGAGCCATCGTGCCCGGCCTATATATTAGATTTTTAAGTGGAAAGGTATTTGTTAAGAATCTTAGATCACTTGAGCCCAGGAAATTGAGGCTGCATGCCACTGCATGCCAGCGTGGGTGACAGAGCGACATTCTGTCTCAAAAAACAAAAAATCCAAACAATTGCGTTCTAAGTAGGATATGGAGTAATCATGACCTTCAGCATGTACTGCAGTAGTCTATCATCTAACAAGTGATTGTGTGATCTAAATTCACAATATGGGGTGATTCATAACGCTACAAAGTGGGTTTGCTTAAAATTAAAGCTTAATATAACTAATAAATCATTATTTTAATAAAACCAACATGCCATGTGAAAACAAAATCCCCATACAGAAATCATCTCATTTATAGGGAGAACATACCTCTCTGTGCAATAGTTTCCTCATCTGAAAGAAAAAGGGTAATAGAGCCTATTTCACAGAATTATGTGCAATTAAGGAAGTAATATGTGCAGAGCATTTAGAAAAGCTTGGAACATGGAAAGCACTCAAGAAGCATACATGTCCTCAGCATAATAAATAACATGTAGGAAAAATCCACAAAGAACATTATTTACAATGGAGAAAAAATCAAAGGCTTCTCCCCTAAGATCAGGAACAAGACAAGGTGCCCACTTTTACCATTTCTATTCAATATAGTACTAGAAGTTGTTTTTTTTTTTTTTTTTTTTTGAGATGGAGTCTTTCTCTGTCACCAGTCTGGAGTGCAGTGGCGCTATTGGCTCACTGCAACCTCCACCTCCTGGGTTCAAACGATTCTTCCGCCTCAGCCTCCTGAGTAGCTGGGACCACAGGTGCATGCCACCATGCCCAGCTAATGTTTTTGTACTTTTAATAGAGATGGGGTTTTACCGTGTTGGCCAGGATGGTCTCGATCTCTTAACCTCATGATCTGCCTGCCTTGGCCTCCCAAAGTGCTGAGATTACAGGCATGAGCCATTGTGCCCAGCCAGTATTAGAAGTTTTAACCAGACTACTTAGGCAAGAAAACTAAATAAAAGGCATTCTGACTAGAAAGGAAGAAGTAAATTATCTCTGTTTGCAGGTGACATGATCTTACATGTAGAAAACCCTAACTTACACAAAATACCTGTCAGAGCTAATAGTTGAATTCAGCAAAGTTTCAGGACCCAAAATCAACACACAAAAATCACTTGAGTTTCTATACACTCACGATGAACAATCTGAAAAGGAAATTAAGAAAATTCTGTTTACAACAGCACCAAAAAAATAAAATACTTAGAAGTAAACTTAACTTCCTTCGGTTACTTTAGTGTGAAGATTTGCACACAAACAACTACAAAACACTGATGAAAGAAATTAAATACACAAATAAATGAAAAAAAAAAAACCACCACGGTTATAAATTGGAAGACTTGATATTGCTAAAAGCCAGTGCCATTCCTATAAAAAATTCGGTGACTTTTTTGCAGAAATACAAACAAACACCCATCCAAAAATTTATATGGAATCTCAAGGGACCTCAAATAGCAAAAACAATCTTAAAATAAAAACAAAGTTGGAGGACTCACACTTCCTTATTTCCAAACTTTTGACAACGCTACCATGGTGCAAAATCATGTGGTACAAGCTGTATAGCTGAATGGAATAGAAGGCCTAGAAATGAACCCTTTCATCACGTAACAATCCTTTAACATCCCTGTTAAATGACAAGGGTGTTAAAATTGTTCAATGGGAGATTGCAGTGACCGTGCCGTTGCACTCCAGCCTGGGCAACAAGAGCAAAGCTCCATTTCAAATAATAATAATAATAATTGAAAGAAGGAACTCCAACAGGTATTTGTACACCAGGGTTCATAGCAACATTATACACAATAACCCAGTGGTGGAAAAACCCAAATGTCTATCAACAGGTGAACAGACAGACAAAATGTGGTCCTATGCATACAATGGAATATTATTCAGCCTTAAAATGTAAGAAAATTCTGACACATGCTATGGCACAAATGAACCTTGAAGACATTATGCCAATTGAGATAGGCCAGACACAAAAGGACAAATACTGCATGACTCCTCTTATGTGAGGCACTTAAATAGCCAAATTCGTAGAGACAAATAGAATGGTGGTTGCCAGGAGCTGGGGAAAGAGGAGAATGGGAAATTATTGTTTACTGGGTACAGATTTTCAGTTTGGGAGGATAAAACGTTCTGGAGATGGATAGTGGTGATGGTTGCATAACAATGTGAATGTTAGTGCCACTGAACTGTACACTTGAAGAGAGTTAAAATGACAATTTTTTTTTTTTTTGAGACAGAGTTTCAGTCTTGGTGTTCAGGCTGGAGTTCAATGGCCCAATTGTGGCTCACTGCAACCTCCGCCTCCCAGGTTCAAGAGATTCTTCTGCCTCAGTCTCGCGAGTAGCTGGGATTACAGGCGCTCGCCACCACACCCAGCTAATTTTTGCATTTTTAGTAGAGATGGGGTTTCACCATGTTGCTCAGGCGATCCACCCACCTCGGCCTCCCAAAGTGCTGGAATTACAGGTGTGAACGACGGTGCCTGGGCTTTTATTTATTTATTTGAGATGGAATTCTTCTCTGTTGTTCAGGCTGGAGTACAGTGACATAATCTCTGCTCACTGCCACCTCTGCCTCCTGGATTCAAGCAATTCTCCTATCTCAGCCTCCCAAATAGCTGGGACTACAGGCATGTGCCACCATGCCCACCTAATTTTTTATTTTTAGTAGAGACAGGGTTTCACCATATTGGTCAGGCTGGCCTTGAACACCTGACCTCGGGTGATCCACCCACCTCAGCTTCCCAAAATGATGGGTTTACAGGCGTGATCCACCACATCTAGCCTAAAATGATAAATTTTATGTTATATATATTTTACCAAAATAAAGAATTAAAACAAGAAGAGTGTGTATGTGTTTTTAAATTTTTCAGCTATTTTACCAAGGTAATTTACATGAATGGTATGCTATTTGGAAATCTTTATTTGTTCATTCATTACTCATTCCATAGTAGGGAAAGCATTCCTATTTCTCCCCCATGGTAAGGATAAGTGGAAATAGCTTCTTTGAACATATGCAGGGTTTCAATGGCCTTGGATCCCTGTGATCCAAGAGTCTATGGACTCAGCCTGCAGAGCTTAGACAGGCCACTTCTGGTGGACATGGGTGCAGAAGAAAACATCAGATTCATCCATCTTGCCCGTCACCTGCAGGCTTTTTAAATTGTGAGGGATTGTCAAGCTATAGCAAGTCTGGCCCTTGTAGAGAGCATCAGTTTTCATTGTGTGCTCTCCCCATCCCAAAGCCAGATTGGTGCAAGATGCTCGTATCTATGCGTGTACTCCCTGGAATTACTCTTAGTCATCACAGGAAAACTCCAAATCTTCATAAAATCCCTTTCAGTTAGCTGTACTTCCATGACCTGCTTTTGCCTTTTGCATCAAGGTCTTCATCCATGTGTGCTGGATAGTCTTGGATTGTGTGGTTTTTTTTACATATTTTCAATTTTATTTTTTTTAATTGCATTTTAGGTTTTGCGTGTGCAGATCATGCAAGATCGTTGCATAGGTACACACATGGCAGTGTGTTTTGCTGCCTTCCTCCCCTTCACCCACATTTGGCATCCCTCCCCCCTTCCCCGCCCCACTGTCCCTCCCCTATTCCCCCCAGTAGACCCAAGTGTGTAGTACTCCCTTCCCTGTGTCCATGTGTTTTCTTTTTTCATCACCCGCCTATGAGCGAGAATATGCGGTATTTCATTTTCTGTTCTTGTGTCAGTTTGCTGAGAATGATGTTCTCCAAATTCATCCATGTCCCTACAAAGAACAAAAACTCATCCTTTTTGATTGCTGCATAACATTCCATGGTGTATATGTGCCACATTTTCCCAATCCAGTCTATCGTGGATGGGCATTTGGGTTGGTTCCAGGTCTTTGCTATTGTAAACAGTGCTGCAATGAACATTCGTGTGCATGTGTCCTTATAGTAGAAAGATTTATAGTTTTTTGGATATATACCCAGTAATGGGATTGCTGGGTCAATTGGAATTTCTATTTCTAAGGCCTTGAGGAATCACCACACTGTCTTCCACAATGGTTGAACTAATTTACACTCCCACCAACAGTGTAAAAGTGTTCCTATTCCTCCACATCCTCTCCAGCATCTGTTGTCTCCAGATTTTTTAATAATCGCCATTCTAACTGGCGTGAGATGGTATCTCAATGTGGTTTTGATTTGCATCTCTCTAATGACCAGTGATGATGAGCATTTTTTCATATGTTTGTTGGCCTCATGTATGTCTTCTTTTGAAAAGTATCTGTTCGTATCCTTTGCCCATTTTTGAATGGGCTTGTTTGGTTTTTTCCTGTAAATTTGTTTGAGTTCTTTGTAAATTCTGGATATCAGCCCTTTGTCAGATGGGTACACTGCAAAAATCTTTTCCCATTCTGTTGGTTGCCAATTCACTCTAGTGACTGTTTCTTTTGCCGTGCAGAAGCTGTGGAGTTTGATTAGGTCCCATTTGTCTATTTTGGCTTTTGTTGCCTACGCTCTTGGTGTTTTGGTCATGAAGTCCTTGCCTACTCCTATGGCCTGAATGGTTTTGCCTAGATTTTCCTCTAGGGTTTTTACGGTGCCAGGTCTTATATTTAAGTCTTTAATCCATCTGGAGTTAATTTTAGTGTAAGGTGTCAGGAAGGGGTCCAGTTTCTGCTTTCTGCATATGGTTAGCCAGTTATCCCAACACCATTTATTAAACAGGGAGTCTTTCCCCATTGCTTGTTTTTGTCAGGTTTATCAAAGATTGTATGGTTGTAGATATACTGTGTTGCCTCCAATGCCTCTGTTCTGTTCCATTGGTCTATATCTCTGTTTTGGTACCAGTACCATGCTGTTTTGATTACTGTAGCCTTGTAGTATAGTTTGAAGTCCGGTAGTGTGATGCCTCCCACTGTGTTCTTTTTGCTTAGAATTGACTTGGCTATGCGGGCTCTCTTTTGGTTCCATATGAAGTTCTTGGTGGTTTTTTCCAGTTCTATGAAGAAAGTCAATGGTAGCTTGATGGGGATCGCGTTGAATCTTAAATTACTTTGGGCAGTATAGCCATTTTCATGATATTGATTCTTCCTAACCATGAACATGGAATGTTTCTCCATCTGTTTGTGTCCTCTCTTATTTCATTGAGCAGTGGCTTGTAGTTTTCCTTGAAGAGATCTCTTACGTTCCTTGTAAGTTGTATTCCTAGGTATTTTATTCTTTTTGTAGCAATTGTGAATGGCAGTTCGTTCTTGATTTGGCTCTCTTTAAGTCTGTTATTGGTGTATAGGAATGCTTGTGATTTTTGCACATTGATTTTGTATCCTGAGACTTTGCTGAAGTTGCTTATCAGTTTCAGGAGTTTTTGGGCTGAGGCGATGGGGTCTTCTAGGTATACTATCATGTTGTCTGCAAATAGAGACAATTTGGCTTCCTCCTTTCCTATTTGAGTACACTTTATTTCTTTTTCTTGCCTGATTGCTCTGGCTAGAACTTCCAGTACTATATTGAATAGGAGTGGTGAAAGAGGGCATCCTTGTCTAGTGCTGGATTTCAAAGGGAATGTTTCCAGTTTTTGCCCATTTAGTATGATATTGGCTGTTGGTTTGTTGTAAATAGCTTTTATTACTTTGAGATATGTTCCATCAATACCGAGTTTATTGAGGGTTTTTAGCATAAAGGGCTGTTGAATTTTGTCAAAGGCCTTCTCTGCATCAATTGAGATAATCATGTGGTTTTTGTTTTTGGTTCTATTTATGTGGTGAATTACATTTATAGACTTGCGTATGTTGAACCAGCCTTGCATCCCCAGGATGAATCCTACTTGATCATGATGGATAAAATGACCTCCAGCTGGGTTAAGCTGATGGAGGTAGCAGCAGCTGCTGATGTAGGAGGAGAGAGAGCCCGGGGCTTGGATTTCCCCAGCTCCTTCCCCAACAGACCATGCTTTTAGCAATATTGGTATGCCTTTACCAAAGCTTTTGTCAGGGGCCCTCCCTCTCCCCTGGCCACAATTCTCTCCCCAGATTCTAATGATGGGTCCCATTTCTACTGCTCAGGTGAAAATGACTCCCTGTTCCTGCAAGTCTCTGGGAATAATGCCATCCCATAAATATCTACACCTCTGAAAATGGTCCTTGTGCTACATGTTACAGCTCTGCAATCTTTTTTCTAGCAGGATTCTGACTTATATACCAAGAAAAAAAAAGGAAGGTCCTACTGATACATCAAGAAACAAAAAAAAGGAGGGCATCCTGGTATGAGAAAAGGAAATTATGTCTCTTAAGTACCAGACTCTGTTAGAGTTTTACATATGTTGTTACATGTAATCCTTGTAACAATCTTG
Source organism: Callithrix jacchus (assembly GCF_049354715.1). Taxonomy (NCBI): domain Eukaryota; kingdom Metazoa; phylum Chordata; class Mammalia; order Primates; family Cebidae; genus Callithrix; species Callithrix jacchus. The sequence goes on from NC_133513.1 coordinate 38,548,387, forward strand.
TGATGAAGATTTTATCATCACTACTCTCCTAAGAGGGAAATTGTCTGTTTGCAGATGACATGATTGTATATTTAGAAAACCCCATCATCTTAGACCAAAATCTCCTTAAGCTGATAAGCAACTTCAGTAATATCTCAGGATACAAAATCAATGTGCAAAAATCACAAGCATTCCTATACACCAATAATAGAAAGCCTAATCATGAATGAAATTCCATTCGTAATTGCTACAAAGAATAAAATACCTAGGAATACAACTAACAAGGGATGTGAAAGACTTCTTCAAGAAGAACTACAAACCACCCTTCAAGGAAATAAGAAAGGACACAAACAAATGGAAAAACATTCCATGCTCATGGATAGAAAGAATCAATATCATGAAAATGGCCATACTGCCCAAAGTAATTTGTAGATTCAGTGCTACAAACCACCCTTCAAGTGCTATCCCCATTAAGCTACCATTGACTTTCTTCACAGAACTAAAAAAAAACTACTTTAAATTTCATATGGAACAAAAAAAGGGCCCGTATATGCAAGACGATACTAAACAAAAAGAACAAACCTGGAGGCATCACTCTGGTTGACGTCAAACAATACTACAAGGCTACAATAACCAAAATAGCATGGCACTGGTACCAAAACAGATATATAGACCAATGGAACAGAACAGAGGCCTCAGAAGTAATGCCACATATCTACAACCATCTGACCTTTGACAAACCTGACAAAAACAATGAGGAAAGGATTCCCTATTTAATAAATGGTGTTGGAAAAACTGGCTAGCCATATGCAAAAAACTGAAAGTGAACCCCTTCCTTACACCTTATACAAAAATTAACACAAGATGGATTAAAGATTTAAATGTAAGACCTACAACCATAAAAACCCTAGAAGAAAACCTAGGCAATACTGTTCAGGACATAGGCATGGGCAAAGACTTCATGACTAAAACACCACCAGCAGTGGCAACAAAAGTATAATAATAATAAATAAAATAATCAAATTATAATGTAGAATAATATATTAATAATATATAATATAATAATAATAATAAAATTATAATATATAATAATAATTTTTAAAAAGCCAAAATTGACAAATGGGATCTAATTAAACTAAAGAGCTTCTGCACAGCAAAAGAAACTATCATCAGAGTGAACAGGCAACCTACAGAATGGGAGAAAATTTTTATGATCTATCCATCTGACAAAGGACTAATATCCAGAATCTATAAGGAATTTAAACAAATTTACAAGGAAGCTGGGCACTGTGGCTCACGCCTGTAATCCCAATACTTTGGGAGGCCAAGACAGGTGGATCACCTGAGGTCGGGAGTTCAAGATCAGCTTGACCAACATGGAGAAACCCCATTCTACTGAAAATACAAAATTAACCAGGCATGTCTGTAATCCCAGCTACTCGGGAGTCTGAAGCAGGAGAATCGCTTGAACCCAGGAATCGGAGGTTGCAGTGAGCCAAGATTGTGCCACTGCACTCCAGCCTGGGCGACAGAGCGAGATTCCGTATCAAAAAAAAAAAAAGAATCTGGAATGCTTTCCTCTTTCTGATGACAGTTGTGTAACTTGGGAGTTTTGTTGTTGTTATTATTGTTGTTTGTTTGTTTTGTTTTTTCTGCTCTGGAAACTAGGAACTTCATGCCCAAGTTCTGATGCAGTTACAACAGCCCTTTCACTCCCATAAATTCTTATTTTACCTTGATTTGCCACTTCTATTTAATTAGCTTCATTGTATAACCTTTGTTTACAATATTTTTGGGAAATCAATGTAGGAATACATATAATTAATATATGATTAATCATATATGTTTCTAAGCTTTGCCTATTTGCAGTTCAAAGTGCTGGCCCGACATCTCAAGGATGGAACTAAGAGGATCAGGGTTGGATGTAGACCACTGCCCAGCCTGAACAAGTGCCAGGATAGTCTGTCTTACAGCAGGAAATCAGCAGGGTTGTCTTTCTTCACACAGAAAAAATTCCATTATTAACATGAACTTCAACTGCAATAAGTCAATGATTAAGGAAAGAACCAATATGTACATTCTGCAATTTGGATCTAAAATATAAACATCTAATGTGTATAGGGAATTTCCTCCTTCTTTCATCGAATCCTGCTTGCCTAGTGTGTTTCATGGATAACTTGCCACATATCCCAAGAAGCCCAAAAGCTAACACTGGGCTGGCAAGGTTGGGATGATACCAGCAATGGTTACGTTATCACCATCCAGTCATGTTATAGCTATAGGATTGTGAAAGTTTGTTCATGAGAAATCCAAGTTCAAATTACTCTTTCTACAGAGTTGGAATTTCTTTTAGAAATGCCTAGGGCCAGTTCATTCCTTGAATTCCAAGCACTGTTTGTCAATTCCTGGTTCCAAAATGTCTTCAAGTGTGAGATCTGAAAAGGCAACACTTTTGTTCTCTTCTATGAGGTGTATGCCTGTTTGTGTTTTAAACATGTTTGTCTGTAACTGAAAGTTAACTGACCCTAAAGGCAAAAGTAGAAGCTGTTAGCCTGCACAAAAACTGTCAACCACAGCTGCAGACAAAACAGGGCGGGCTGAAGGGATATGGGACAGATGCCATTAGCATCTGATGCAATATTTAGTTACAGATGTTGCCTAAGGGCATGACACCATGAGGAGCTTGGAAGAACCTGGCTAGAGGGCTGTGATAGACATGGAGTTGCCCTACTCACCCCCTTCTCCACCTTCCCCATCAATGAAGATGTGCTGCCTAGCTGTAGGGCTTGCGATCAGTGGGTGGCCTCTAACTTTTGGCTCTTTGGGGGTCCTTGGTCTGTGGGGTGACCTTGGGTCGCCCAAGGTTGCTGCCCTCTTGGGGCAGCCTTGTCCAGTGACTAGGTGATGCAGGATACACAGGCTCCATTGCAGTCTGAAGTAGACATTCTTGATGAGCACTGTTGCTCCAGGTTGCCCTCCTGGTAGACTGAGGCTGTGCTGGGTCCCCATCACAGTTTAATTTCTTCCTCTGCCCTGTCTGTTTTTCCTCCTTCCCTTCCGTTATGGATTTCTAATAAGTATCATGCACCTCAAACTCCATCTCACTCTTTGCTTTTGGAGAACTCATCTCTTGACAAGTCCACCAGTTAAGTCTTTCTGTCTTTATAGAGAGCACAAGGAGGAGCACCTTTTCCCCATAAAGACCTGCCTGCTGATGGGCTCTTGTTTTCTGTAAGACCAGGCACTTGGCCAAATCATATGCAAAGTTAGCAGGGAACTCTGGTCTTTTAATTATTTCAGTCATAGATAACGTTCCACTGTAGTCATGGGCCGGGCCCCTCAAGACATTCCAGGACAGACCATCCCTGACATCTCAGTTAGAACTGGACTATTCTCTGGCTATTTGTGGAAACAGCTTCAACTCCAGAATGTTCCTGGTATTTGCTAGAGAATAAAGTGTGGAACACACAGATACAGCTATGCTTGCTGATCCTGCTCAGCCTGAACTCACATCACAAAAAAGGAGTGAGTTTCCAGAATGTTCAGCAGGCACCTCTTCTTACTTCTACAACTAGATGCTCGGTATAATGGAGATATTTTCTGATTGGATGAATATGTGCAGCAGTGCCAGTCATACTTCTCCATTATGGGCAGCAAAACTCAGTGGGTGTCTTAGTCTGTTTTGCGTTGCTATAAAGGAATACCTGAGACCTGGGTAACTTATAAAGAAAAGAGGTTTATTTGACTCATGGTTCTGCAGGTTGTGCAGGAAGCATTAATGCCAACACTTGCTTCTGGGGAGGGCTCCAGGGAATTTCCAGTAGTGGCTGAAGGGGAAAGGAAGCCACCTGTGACATGCCCACAGAGGGAGCAAAAGAGTGGTAGAAGGGAGGCCCCAGACCAGCAACCAGATCTCTGTGAATTAGTAGAGCAAGCACTCACTCATTACTGCAGGGAGGGCAAAATGGTATTCATGAGGGATCCACCCCCATGACCCAAACACCTCTTTTAGGCCCCACCTTGAACACGGCATGGGGAGGGTCACATTTCAATGGGCCATCTGGAGAGGCAGACACCCATACTACATCAGTGGTAAAGACCACTCTGCCCGCACTAGTTACATGCGTAAGCCCGTTCCTTAACCTCACTGAGAATGTGTTTCTCCATCTGTATCATGGGGATAGTGATGCTTGGCTTACAGGTCTGTGCTGAGGATGACAAGACATAATATATTTCAACACCTGGTGCCGATCCTGACACTAAGCAATTTCTTCCTCTGCCCCATCTCTTTTTCCTCCTTCCCTTCTCTTATGCATTTCTAGTAAGTATCAAGCTCCCCTTAGAGTGAGATGGAGTTTGATAAGCATGATACTCCAGTAAGGGTAGCTATTATAGCCCTGATAGTGACTGCTACTAGAATGCCCTCTTAGCAATCATTGCCTCATTAGTGTCTTTGGTAACTAAGAAATGAAAAGAATATTGGGTCCATAATGGGGGAATTTGGGAAATTTCCCTGGCCTCATGATGACCACCAGCTTCAGGGTGAAGCAGAAAGAGCTCACAGAGATTACAGAGGTTCACATAAGAATATGCCCATTCATGTGTTAGCATCTTTCCCAATCTTCTCTTCCACGAACTTCTCAGCTCTTTTCATCTTGACAAACCACATCTCATAGATAAGCAGTTGAGACTATTACAAAAGAGGCAAGAAAGCGAGTGTTTGATGTTCGCTTCTCAGCTCTTCTCTTCACTGTGTGGGTAATGGTCACTTTGTGATTTCTGAAACTGTCAGCTCTGTTTCCCAGTGGCTCCAGGTGTTTGAGATGTGAAGCGAGCTTTGTAAAATGCCACTTAAATCCTCATCCCTTTTCCCTGATGTGAAGTGCAGCTAAGACAAATACTTTATACACATCCTGCATAGGCAAGGTGAAGAATCACAGCTGTAGGTTTGTTTTTTGAGACAAGGTCTCGTTCTGTCACGAAGGCTGGAGTGCAGTGATACCATCATGGCTCTCTGCAGCCTCAACCTCCTGGGCTCTAGAGATTCTCCTGACTCAGCCTCCTGAGTAGCTGGGACTACAGGCATGCACCACCACGCCTGGTTAATTTTTAAATTTTCTGTAGAGATAGGGTCTCACTACGTAGCCTAAGCAGGTCTTGAACTCCTGTGCTCAAATGATCCTCCCACCTCAGTCTCCCGAAGTGCTGGGATTTACAGGTGTGAGCCCCACCTCCCTGCCCCCCCCACCTTGCTGTAGTTATTTGCTTAGACTCTAAACCAAAGAACAGCCTTCAGTGCCCCAAAGCACAAGGGAATGGAGACAGGACAGGAGGATGTTGCCCACAGGTGAGGTTATAAAGGAATTTTATGAGAATGAACCTTAGGGAGAACAAAGGGACCGAGGGTCAATGCTTCCCCACCCTTAGAGAACTGAAGAACAGGGACAAATATACAAGGCCCCAGCAGGTGGCTGCAGACTTCTGACCCTTGGGCCCCATATTGCTTTGTTGGTTCCATTTTAGCATCTGCCTTTTAAAGCATGTTCGCCAGCGATCATGTACCTAACTCTTCCTGTCTATTTTTGGTAAGTGTCCCCTGCAGTCTGACAGAGAACCAGAAATCCAGCTGACCTAATGTATGCTAGTATTCTTTCCTCTCAAGTTTTTGTTGGTGTTGTTGTTTGAGACAGAGTCTCACTTTGTCACCCAGGCTGGGGTGCAATGGTGTCATCATAGCTCGATGCAACCACAAACTACTGGGCTCAAACAAGCCTTCTGTCTTAGCTTCCCGAGTAGTTGGGCCCACTGAAGCACTGGGATTACAAGTGTAAGCCACCACACCCAGGTCTCCTCTCAGGTTTTTTAAAATTTTGAAAAATACTGGCCAGGCGCAGCGGCTCACACCTGTAATCCCGGCACTTGGGGAGGCTGAGGTTGGCGGATCACCTGAGGTCCAGGAGTTCGAGACCAGCTTGGCCAACATGGTAAAACCCCCATCTACTGAAAATACAAAAATTAGCCAGACTTGTGGCATGCGCCTGTAATCCCAGCTATTTGGGGGGCTGAGGAAGGAGAATTGCTTGAATGCAGAAGGTGGAGATTGCACCATTGCACTCTGGCCTGGGCAACAAGAGTGAAACCCCATCCAAAAAAAAAAAAGGAAGAAAAATACCAAACATATATTATCTAGACTAAACCACTGTTAAAATTTTGTCACATTTACTATGTGTCTTTTTATATTTTTTTTCGGCAGCAATTTGATACAGACATATGTCAGTTTGTCTAAGAATACTTCAGTTTCTTTCTACCAAGAACAAAAATATTCTCTTATATAACCACAATATAATTACCACACTCAGAAAATGTAATATGTGCACAACACTATCTCTTGACATAGGTATTCAAAATTCCCCAACTGTCCCAGTGACATTCTTTATACTGATTTTCCTGCAGCCCCAGATTCAATCAAGGATGCCACGTTGCATTTCTGTGCCACGCCTGATAATGACATGTTTGGCGTCCAACCTGAAAACTGACCCATATGAATTGCCTACTGGCAACTGCAGTTCACATCCATTACAATTCCCTTATTCTACATAGATCTCTGTGATCAGCGCTGATCCTGCATGGTTCAGCCAAAATTGGTGTCTTTCACTGTACCTCCCCTGGCTCCTTCCAACACATTACCAATCAAAGAATGCTCCAGATAGCCCAGGGTGCACCGCAGCTGTTACCTGGGGCTTTCCTCATGTCATGCCCAAGGCGTTCTAGCTGCCCTTCATTTGCATCCCTAACAATCTTGAATTGTATTTCTGACTCTAGGACTAGTTTTTAAAGCCCTCCAACTTGGATATTTGGTTTCCTTGTCTTTGACCATTGAGAAAAGACTTTGAATTCAACTCTTTGATCTTTCCCTCATTTGGTCAGCTCAAACAGTAAACTGAATCACTTTAAACTCCTGGCTTTGTAGGTCAAAAACAAGTATTTTGTAAGGTTCAGTGTAAAAAAAAATTACTCTTGAGCTACTTCAACACCTAGGAAACCCACAGCTGGACCAGGCCCTCGGCCAGCTCTGTGGCTTGGCTGGCTCCCAGCTTTGTACACATCCCATTTCAATTTTGCTTTCCCATCTAATTATTTTATTCTACTCTCTTTCGATGACTGATAAACCCTTTCTTGTTCCTTTTCAGAATTATTCAGTCTACTATTGCTTATTTTTCAACATGAATGTTAGAATCGGCTTGTCTAGTACCAAAAGTCCCTAGTTGGTCTTTTCCAGAAAGATTTATAGATCAACTTAGGAAGAACTGACATCTTAATGATTTTGGATGTTCCTATTCAAGAACAGAATAGGCCTTTTGATTTAATCACATTACCTTTGTGTTCTTTATTAAACTTCATAAAAGATTTATTGAAATGTTACTCAAATACCATAAAATATGCCATTTATTTAGCTTATTTATTTATCTTTTTTTTAGAGACAGAATCTCACTCTGTTGTCCAGGTTGGAGAGCAGTGGCATCATTAGCTCAATGTAATCTTGAACTCCCAGGCTCAAGTGATCCTCCTGCCTCAGCCTCGCAAGTAGCTGGGACTATAGGCATGCACCACCACACCAAACTAATTTTGTAATTTTCCATAGAAATGGGATCTCCCTATATTGTCCAGGCTGGTCTTGAATTCCTGACTCCAAGTGATCCTCCTGGCTTGGCCTCCCAAAATGCTGGAATTACAGGTGTGAGCCACCATGCCTGGTCAAAACATGCCCTTTTGAACTGTATGTATAACTGCTTTTTAGCATATTCACAGAGTTACCTAACCATCATCACAGCCAATGTTTGAACTATTCATCATTTCAAAAAGTAACTCTATAACCTTAGCTATCACCCAGTCCTTCATTCCCCCATCCCCTAGCAACTGCTCATCTACTTTATGTCTCTGTGAATTTGTCTATTCTGGATAGCTTATCTAAAGGGAATCATATAATACATGGCCGTTTGTAACTGACTTCTTTCACTTAGCATAATATTTTCAACGTTCAGCCATAGTGTAACAGATATCAGTATTTCCTTTCCTTTTCTAAAAAAAAGTTGTGGTAGGCTGGGCGCAGCGGTCATGCCTGTAATCCCAGCACTTTGGGAGGCCAATGTAGGAGGATGACCTGAGGTCAGGAGTTCAAGACCGGCTTGGCCTACATGGCGAAACCCTGTCGTTACTAAAAATATAAAAAATTAGCTGGGTATAGTGGCACATGCCTGTAATCCCAGCTACTCAGGAAGCTGAGGCAGGAGAATCACTTGAACCTGGGAGGTGGAGGTTGCAGTGAACCGAGATTGGGCCATTGCACCTCAGCCTGGGCGACAAGAGCAAGATTCTGTCTCAAAAAAAAAAAAAATAGTTGTTTTAAAATCACATACGAAGTTTATCACCTTAACCATTTCTAACTGTTCATTTCAATAGTGGTAACTTTATTCACATTGATATGCAACAGATCTCTAGAACTTTTCCATCTTGCAAAAGTGAAACAGTGCTCACTGGACAGCTGCCCATTTCCATCTCGCCCTAGCCTCTGGCAACCACCCTTCTACTTTCTGTCTATAGATTTGACTACTTTAGATACCAAATAGGTAAAATCATGCAGTTTTGTCATTTTTTTTTTTTTTTTTGAGATGGAGTTTGGCTCTTGTTGCCCAGGATGGAGTGCAATGGGGCGATCTCACAACCTTCACCTCCTGGGTTCAAGCGATTCTCCTGCCTCAGCCTCCTGAGTAGCTGAGATTACAGGCACGTGCCACCATGCCGGGCTAATTTTGTATTTTCGGTAGAGACGGGGTTTCTCCGTGTTCATCACGCTGGTCTTGAACTCGCAACCTCAGGGGATCCTCCTGTCTTGGCTTCCCAAAGTGCTGGGATTACAGGTATGAACTACCACACCCAGCCAGTTTTTGTCTTTTTGTGACTGACTTATTTCTCTTAGTACAATGCCTTTGAGATTCATCAATGTTGTAGCATGTGACAGCATTTTCTTATTTTTTAAGGCTGAATGATGTTAAATTATAATAGTTCCATACAATTATAATAACCGAATAATATTTACAATTGCATTGTATGTATGAGCACTTTTTTTTTTTTTTTGAGATAGAGTCTTGCTCTGTCACCCAGGCTGGAGTGCAGCGGTGTGATCTTGGCTCACTGCAACCTCTGCCTCCCAGGTTCAAGCAATTCTCTGCCCTCAGCCTCCCGAGTAGCTGGGACTACAGGTGCCTGCCACCATGCCAGGCTAATTTTTTGCATTTTTAGTAGAGACGGGGTTTCACCTTGTTAGCCAGGATGGTCTTGATCTCCCGACCTCATGATTTACCCACCTTGGCCTCCCAAAGTGCTAGGATTACAGGCGTAAGCTACTGCGCTGGGCCCCAAGCACATTTTTTAATCCATGAATGACATTCGGGTTGCTTCCACCTTTTGGCTATTGTCAATAATGCTGCAATAAGCTTGAGTGTGCAAATACCTCTTTGGGATCCTGCTTTCAATACTTTTGAGTATAGACCCAGAAGAGGGATTGCTGGATTATATAGTAATTCTATTTTTAATTTTTGAGGAAACTCCCTACCATTTTCCATAGCAGCTGTACCATTTTACATTCCCACTAACAATGCACAAGGGTTCCAATGTCTCTGCATCCTTGCTAGAGTTTGTTATTCTGTTTTTTTGATACTAGACAACCTAACATCTGTGAAGTGGCATCTCATTGCAGTTTTGATTTGCATTTCTTGAATGGTTAGTGATGTTGAACATCTGGTCACAGGTCTGTTGGCCTATTTATACATCTTCATTAGAGAAATGTTTATTCAAATCCATTGTCCATTTTTTAATTGGGTTTTGTAGTTGAATTGTAAGAGTTCCTTGTGTATTCTGGATATTAACCCTTCCTCAGATATGTGATTCACAGTATTTTTTTCCATTCCATAGGTTGCCTTTGCACTCTGGTCATTATTTCCTTTGACATAAAGATGTTTTTAAGTTTGATGTAGCCCTATTTATCTATTTTTGATATTGTTGCCTATACTTTAGTGTCACATTCATTAAATCAGTGTAAAGATTTATCTTATGAAGTTTTCCCTTATGTTTTCCTCTAAGAGTTTAAGTTTTTACATCTTAGCATTTAGCCTTTAATCCATTTTGGTTAATTTTTGTATATGGGGTTATGGGCACGTACCACCATTCCCAGCCATCAACTGTATTCTTTTGTATGTGAATATACAGTTTTCCCAACACCATTTGTTGAAGAGACTGTCCTTCTCCCATTATGAGGTGTTGGTACCCTTACTAAAGATCATTTGGCCATATGTACGAGGGTTTATTTCTGGGTGTCTATTCTGTTACATTGGTCTATATTTCTATCTTTGTGTCAATACCACATTGTGGCTTTTTTTATTTTTTGGGTTATTTTTGAGACAAGGTCTGACTCTGTAGCCCAGGCTGGAGTACATCGATGCAATCTTGGCTCACGGCAAAATCTACCTCCTGGGTTCAAGTTATTCTTGTACCTTAGCCTCCCAAGTAGCTGGTGTTACAGGTGTGCACCACCATACCTGGTGAATTTTTGTATTTTTAGTACAGATGGGGTTTCACCATGTTGACCAGGCTGGTCTTGAACCCCTGACCTCAAGTGATCTGCCTTCCTCAGCCTCCCAGAGTCCTGGGATTACAGGCATGAACCACTGCACCCAGCCTACACTGTTTTGATTACTTGTAGCTTTGTGATATGTTTTGAAATCAGGAAATGTGAACTCTCCAACTTTCTTCTTGTTTAAAAACTGTTTTGGCTATTCAGGCTCCCTTGAGATTCCACATGTATTTTAGGATTCTTTTTTTTAAATATGCAAAATAATGCCACTGGGATTTTGAAAGAATTGTATTGAATCTGATTGCTTTACAAGTGTGTACATTTTAACACTAGTCTTTTCTAATCCATGAGCACGGGATGTCTTTTCATATATTTGTGTCTGCTTTAATTTCTCTCAGCAATGTTTTGTAGTTTTCAGTGTACAAATTTTTCCACCTCTTTGGTTACTTTATATTTTATTATTTTTGATCCTATTGTAAACGGGATTATTTTCGTAATTTCCTTTTGTGATTTTTTATTGTTGGTGTATAAAACTCAACTGGTTTTTGTGTGTTGCTTTCATATCCAGCAACTTTGCTGAATTAATGTATTAGTTCCAACAGTTATTTTATGGAATCTTTAGGGTTTTCTATATATAAAATCTTGTCATATACAAACAGAGATAAAATTTACATTTATCTTTCCAATCTGGGTGCCTGTTTCTCTTTTTCTTGCATAATTTCTCTGGCAAAAGTTTTCAGTAGAATATTGAATAAAAGTGTTGAGAATGGGCATCCTTTTCTTGTTCCTGATCACAGAAGAAAAGCTTTCAGTTTTTTTGCCATTGACTGTGGTGTTATCTGTGGGTTTTTCATATATAACCATGGTTATTTTGAGGTAGTGTCCTTATTCCTAGTTTGCTGAATGTTTTTATCATGAAATGTTGTTACATTTTGCCAAGTATTTTTTTTAAACAACAAAGCTGATCATGTAGATTTTGTCCTTCATTATATTAATGTGGTATTAATTACGTTGATTTATTTTTGCACCTTAACCCTACTTCCAGCCAGGAATCAGTCCTACTCTGTCGTGATATATAATTTATTTAATGTGCTGTTGAATTCAGGTTGCTAGTACAGTATTTTGTTGAGAATTTTTGTTTCATTCTTTTCAATAGCTGAATAATATTTCATTATATGAATATGCTACATCTTGTTTATCCACTCAACAATTGATGAACAATGAGGTTGCCTCTGCTTTTTGCCTATTATGAATAATGCTGTTATTAGCATTCATGTGCAGTTATTTGTTTGAGTAACCGTTTTCACTGGGTCATATAATTCTGTGTTTATCATTTTTTTTGAGGAGTTACCAGACTTTTTCCAAAGGGACTGCAGCTTTTATTTTCCCTTTAGCAATTGTATGAATGGTCCAATTTCTCCATATTCTTAGTAACACCTGTTATTCTCTGTCTTTTTGATTTAGCCACTTTACACAAGTAAGTGTAAAGTGATATCTTATTGTTTTAGTTTGCATTTCCCTGATGATTAATCATATTGCAGCAACTGGGGTGTCAGACAATTCACTTACTGCTGCAGGAGCCCCAAGTGGTGCCTTCCGTGACTGCTGTAGCGTCTTAAAGTTGCCTTCCTACAACACACTATTGGGAAGTCATCCAGCTGTGGCCTGCATGTCTGCTGGGACTGATTGATCACTGTCCTTGGAGGTGAGCTATTCCGCCTCTGGTTTGGGTCAACTACTGGGAGGAGTTTCCTCACTTGGAATCTCTACCCCTGTGGATTCTGCACGTTGCTTCTAGTTTGGGTGTGTATATATCTCTGTACCTAACATGAAGACCAAAAGAAACTACATCTTATTGCCTTCCATTATTGACTTAATTTTGGTTTCAAGGCCCCATCCCACTGGGAGGGTGGAGAATCTCATCTCAGCCCTCTTGGGGACATCTTTTCCACTCTCTTCCAGAACATGTCAAAGTTAGAGGGATTATATGGGTTTTGGGGTAGTTGCCTGTGTGGTCTTCTCCTTCTCTTCCTCCTCCTCCTCCTCCTTGTTCTTCTTCCTCTTCCTCTTCTTCTTCTTTTGAGACAGTTCTTTTTTTTCCCCCAGCCTATAGCCCAGGCTGGAGAGCAGTGGTGCCATCATGGCTTACTGCAGCCTTGATTTCCTAGGCTCAAGCTATCCTCCCATTAGAGCCTCCCAAGTAGCTGGGACTATAGGTAGGAGCTAATATGCCTGGCTATTTTTTATTTTTTTGTAGAAATGACATTTTGCCATGTTTTCCAGGCTGCTCTTGAATTTCTGGGCTCAAGCAATCCACCTACCTTGGCCTCCCAAAGGCCGAGATTACATGTGTGAGCCAGCACACCCACCTGCCATGTGGTCTTCTGTCGCATGAATATCTCTCCAGAAATGGAGAGATATTCGTTGTCTCTGTCCACGTGGTCCCTTTTGTATCCAGTGGCTCTTTGCTGTTTCCTTGAGATCTGGGACATAGGATTCTTTTGGGAAAGTGAGAGCCCTGGGGCTTCCAGTTTCATCTCCTGGATGCATCTCTCACTCATTCCTCTCTGGGGCCCTTCCATGTCCCAAGGGGCCTCTGGAAAGAGAGGCTAAAGATCTCCCTGCACTGAAAATTTCCACTTTTTCTCTGCTCTCCTTGGGGCTCACAATCCTGCTTCCTTTCAGCACCATTGCTCCTTTCCTGGAGTACTCTTCTCCCTTTGACTTTTTCTGAGAACCTCCTTCTCCTTTGAAATGAAAGCCAAGAAGCATTGCTAGCTAGCTAGCCTTTCTGCCTTGCTTCCTGTCTCCCTGATGCACTAGAGCATCTGACTCATTGGTTGAATGAGACGAAAGGAAAGATTTGTGATAACTGAAAATATTGCTGCCCATGTAGCTCTTCCTTGCAGACCTTCAGAACCAACTATTCCTATGAAATGATAATGATGTGATGTGATAATGTTGTGATAAACCTGAATGCTGTGAGCCCAACAGGTCTTCCCTCCAGGTCCACATTCCGACTGCCCTCACCATTCCTCATAAAGTGTGCTTTCTGTCACATGGTGGCACCTGGAAGATCAGTGTTTACATTACTACAGAGCAGCTGTGCAACTCACTTCCCTGAACTTCAGCTTCCTGGTTTGTGAAATGGGGTAATTATTTCTTCTTTCCTGGACTGTTGTGATGATTAGAATGAGAATGTACATGCAGAGCAAAGCAAGTAGCACAGTGTCTGGGTGCAAGAGTTTTAGAAAGTGAAGCTATTGTTGTGCTAACCTGGGCCTCTAGCCCACTTATAATGGAAAGCTCAAACAGAAAGACTTGTTTTGACCAGTGGGAGAAACCCTCCCCTACTTCTGGCCTGGCTGCACTCACAGAAGTCTACAAAGACTGTGCAGCAGAGCCCAATAGTACCCAGACTACAGCTCACATGTGCTCTTCTGCACCCACCAGAAACTTCTTTATTCCTCTATGGTGGATTTAATCTTCCTTATGAGCCTCCATCCAGAGGGGGAGCAGGGCAAGTATAAGGTGAAAGTGGACTATACTCTTGCCAATCTCATTCTTTTACAATGTAAACAGCCTCTTCCGGAGGATTCAGTCTCTTCCAGGGAAATGCACAATTGTTCCTACGTCTTTGCCTCTCCCCTCCTCTGTCCAATTCCATTAATACAGGACAGGGATCCCCAGTGTCTCTTACAAAGAGCCAAGTTTGCTGGGGGGTTCCCAGACCCCTTGTCCTGGTGTATTTGGTGTGAATTTGTGATCTTGACTCATTCAGGCTGGTAGTCTTCGCTTCGAATTGGCCTCACTGTGGTCTTGTGATGGTGCTGCCTAGAGTTCTGGTTGTAATTCCTGTTCAGCAAGGCCCACTTCACCCCTGCAGCAAGGCCTGCTTTGCCAACTACTCCAGCCAGAGTCAGCTACATTTGGTGCTCCCTGCCTCTCGGGGGCCTGGAACCTCAGCACATCACACACGGGCTCTGGTGCCAGGCACTGCTCTCTGCCATTGCTGTGCTTTCACCTCCAGCTTACTGCAGCACACCCTCCTTCCCTCCTTCCACCCAGCAGAAAACCTGTCCAGGACTTCAGATGGACAGAGTCCCTCTGCTGTTGGCTTTCCTTTCATCTAACATGTTGTTTTGATTAGAAATGCTTTTGGCTGCAAGTAACAGAAACTCTAATTAACAATGACATCGACCAGAAGGGTTCAAGGTCCGGGAGCAGGTGGTATTAGGGACAGCTCGGCAACTCTGTGAGGTCATTAAGAGCCCAGGTGCTCTCTGTGCTGTCCTGTTATCCTTGGCCTGTCTTTCTTTCCCTCCCTCCCTCCCTCTTTCCCTGCCTTTCTCCCTCCCTCCCTCCCTCCCTCCCTCCCTCCCTCCTTCCCTCCCTCTTTCCTTCCTTCCATCCTTTCTTCTTTCTTTCTTTCTTTCCTTCTCTCTCTCTCTCTTTCTTTCTTTCAACAGAGTCTTGCTCTGTCACCCAGGCTTGAGTGCAGTGGCATGATCTCGGCTCAGTGCAGCCTTTGACTCCTGGGTTCCGGTGATTCTCCTGTGTCAGCCTCCTGGGAAGCTAGGATTACAGGTGCATGCCACTATGCCAGGCTAATTTTTGCATTTTTAGTAGAGACAGGGTGTTGCCACGTTGGTCAGGCTGACCTGACCTCAGGTAATCCAAACACCTCAGCTCCCAAAGTGCTGGGATTCCAGGCATGAGCCACTGTGCCTGGACCTTGGCTTATTTTTCTTATCTTTTTTGGCTAATAATAAAATGGCTGCCTCAGCTCCACACATCACATTTGAGTTTAAGGAACGTATAAGGGAGACCACCTAGTGCAGGCAGCGTTTCTCTTGTGGTGGTCCCTTTCATTTGAAAACAAAACGTCTTCCCCAGAAGCTCTAGAAGAAACTTACGTCTAATCGGTCAAACTAAGTCACATTCTGTCTTCGAAGAAGGCTGAGAAAGAGAGTATTTGGTTTTCCAGCCTCTTCAGGAGACAGTTACTGAGGAGAAGAAAATTGGGGGTAACTTTTGAATAATCACCTCATGTCTTCCACCCACTTCCCCTCTTGGGACATTGGAGTAGAAAGGAGAGGTCGGAAACCATTGCTTGACCACTGCTTCTCTGAGGAGCATGGACAATGCGGAAGGATGCAAGGTCTGAATCCCTCATAGGGATACTGTAAGGATCCAAGGAGATGATTTGTGTAAGCACTTAGCACTATGCTGGCACAGAGTAAGCACCTAACAGAAGTTTGCTATTGTTAGTCTTTTTATTGATACTATCATTATTATCATTAATGCTGCTCTTTTCTCCTTTCTTGACTCCTCCAGGCCAGAAGAGCCAGGCTTTCCACTTCTCTGACAGAAAATTCCCCTTCACATCCTTTTTCTATTGTAACAGCAAAACTCCATCATCAAGTCAGGCTTGCTTTAGGGTCCTATATAAGGCTTAAGTAGGGTGAATGTACAATTTATTATACAAACTGGAACGCTTCAGAGAATAAACGAGAATACTTTTTGGTGAAATCATGGAATTTCAAGACAGACAAAAAAATTTTTAAAAGAACACTGTTTGAGTAATAGCTTTGTTGAGATGAAATTCACATACCATACAATCCACCTTACAACCCAGTGATATTTAACACATTCACAATTGTTCAACTATTGCCACAATCAATTTTAGAACATTTAATCCCTCTCAAAAGGACACTCTGAATCCTTTAAATATAACCCTGCTATTCTCCATCCTCTCCAGTCCTAGGCACTCACTAATCCACTTTCTGTCTTTATATTTTGGCCTATTCTGGACATTTCATGTAAATGGAATCATATAATGTGTGGTCTTTCATGCTGCTTTCTTTCACTTAGCATCACGTTTATAAAGTTCGCCCATGTGATAGCATGTATCAGTACTTCTTTCCTTTTTATTGCTGAATAATGTCCTATTGTATGAATAGACCACATTTTCCTGCTTGTTCATGGACATCTGTATTGATTTCAGCTTTTGGCTACTGTGAATAATGCTGCGATGAACAATTGTGTGCAAGTTTGTGCTTTTGTATCTGTTCTTAATTCTCTTGAGTGTATGCCTAGAAATAGAATTACTGGGTTAAATGCAACTGCATGTCTAACCTTTCAAAGAACTGCCATACAGTTCTGATACCTTCACCTTCCCATCAACACAGGCTATTATCTTCTTGACTGTAGTCTTCTCAGTGGGTGTGAAGTTGTAGCTCATTGTGATTTTGATTTGCTTTTCCCTAATTTCCTGAATGCCTGATGATATTGAACATCTTCTCTTTTCTTTTTTGAGACATTAGTTTCTCTCTTATTGCCCAGGCTGGAGTGCAGTGGCATGATCTTGGCTCACTGTAACCCCTGCCTCCCAGGTTCAAGCAATTCTCCTGCCTCAGTCCTGAGTAGCTGGGATTACAGGTGCCGGCCACCTTGCCTGGCTAATTTTTGTATTTTTTTTTTCTCTGTCAAGCTGTTTTTTTAATTTCAGGGAGAGGGCAGGGGATAGGGGCTCAGTCTTTCTTGGCAGCAGCTTTCCTCATGGTGGCGAGGATGTTGCTCAGCTCCTCTCGCTTCCTATTGACTCAGATGTGTGTCCTCACCCTTTTCTTGATAAACCTGAGGGCCCATTTGTCCTTGGAGACCTTCAGTAACTCCATCGCACGCCGCTCATATGGGGCAAAGCCACACACCTCCTGGATCATGTCCTGCATGAAGTTGGCGTGTTTGGTCAGATGCCCACGGCGGCGGCTGTGCCTGGGCTTGCTCATGTTCTTGGTCACCTGTGGCCCTTGTTGAAGCCCATGGCCATAGGGTAGCGAAGAGCCATGGCTGCTGCTATCCAATGGCGGCCGTGACAGAAGCTAATTTTTGTATTTTTTAAATAAAGATGGAGTGTCACCATGTTGGCCAGGCTGGTCAAGAACTTGTGACCTCAAGTGATCTGCCTGCCTCAGCCTCCCAAAATACTGGGATTATAGGCATGAGCCACCGCAGTGGGCCATTGAACATCTTTTTATGTGCTTATTGGCCAGTAGAAGACCCTTAAAAAACTTTTAAATTTGATTTAGTTTCACATGTACAGAGAAGTTACAGAATAGTTAAAACAAAAAAACTATGTAGCCTTCACTCAGATTTAGCAGCTGTTACCGTTTTGCTCCATTTGAACTATCATTTCCCCTGCACCTGGCTCTTTCTCTCTCTCTCTCTCTCTTTTTTAACAGTCTTGCTCTGTTACTCAGGCTGGAGTGCAGTGGCACAACCTATGCTCACTGCTGCCTTGACCTCCTGGGCTCAAGCGATCCTCCTGCCTCAGCCCCCAAGTAGCTGGGGCTATAAGTATGCACCACTACACTAGGCCAAGTTTTGCATTTTTTGTAGAGATGGGCTTTTGCCATGTTGTCCAGGCTGCTCTTGAACTCCTGAGTTCAGGCAATCTACCTGCCTAGCCTCCCAAAGTGCTGAAATTACAGGCTTGAGCCACTGTACCCAGCATCTGTCTCTCTCTTCCCTGCCCGACACACATACACACTTATACACATTTTTAAAAAACACTTTGAGACTAATTTGCATTCATCATGTCCCTTCATCTATGAACACTTCAATGTGGAGTTCCTGAGAACAAGAACTTTTTTTTTAATGTGATCTCAGAACATTTATCAAAAATCAGAAAACTCAATGTTGATAATATAATATTATGTTATCCATAGTCCATATTCAAACTTCACCAGTTGTCCTAATATTCTATGTTCAAGTTCAGGATCACAGATTACATTTAGTCATCAGATTTCTTTAATCACTTTTTTTTTTTAGTTTTCCCAAAGATTTATTGAAGCGGAAACAAGTTGGTCAAATACTTGCTAGAATAAAAAGCAGTTTTAATGATATTCAAAATACTTTTTAAAAGGTATTCTAGCACAAGATGTTTCTGTAAACTAGATTATGTTGTGAACTTTTTTCTAAATCTTTTAGGAGGGTCGGTTGTTAAGAACTAGAGCCTATTTCTATTCCAAATCTATCTTGTGCTCCTGAAAAACTGCAGAAAGGCACTTGAAACCTGTTTCTTTTAGATATGGATTTTTTTTGTCATTCTTGCTGGTAATATATTGCTCCACTGAGTGTGGGCAATTTTTATTCAAGATCATCATGATGCTGAGAAGTTTTGTTGATAACCTGTCTGTCTCTAGTTTCAACCGTCTTAATCAGAAGTGTCCTTTTTGAGTGTGTGTCAACCAGAGGGAGTGAATCCAGATTAGTTTCCCTCAGGTTCAGGGAGGAAAAGTTTGGAAGAGGCAAAGAAATCCTGCTCTCCTCGCCTTCCAGCAGCTTCCTGTAGGTGGCAATCTCAATGTCAAGGGCCATCTTAACACTGAGCAGGTCTTGGTATTTAGGAAGGTGAGGAGTCATTTCATCCTTCATGTTCTGAATTTCATCCTGCAGGCAGCCAATAGTGTCTTGGTAGTTAGCAGCTTCAATGGCAAAATTCTCTTCCATTTCAGCATCTGGCCTTCCAGGGACTCGTTTGTTCCTTTAAGAGCATCCACTTCACAGGTGAGGGACTGCACCTATATCCGGTACTCATTGGACTCCTGCTTTGTCTGGCGTAGGGCATCATTGTTTCGGTTGGCAGCCTCGGAGAGGTCAGCAAACTTAGACTTGTACCATTCTTCTGCCTCCTGCAGGTTCTTGGCAGCCACACTTTCATACTGCTGATGTATGTCATGCAGGGCAGCCGTGAGGTTCGGCTTGGAAACGTCCACATCGATCTGAACATGCTGTTCCGGAATCTGAGCCTGCAGCTCCTGGATTTCCTCTTCGTGTATTTTCTTCAAAAAGGCAATCTCTTCTTGCAAGGATTCCACTTTGCGTTCAAGGTCAAGACGTGCCAGAGACGCATTGTCAACATCCTGTCTGAAAGATTGCAGGGTGCTCTCGGCTTCCTCTCTCTGAAGCATCTCCTCCTGCAGTTACTCCCGGAGGCGTATGATGTCCTTGGCCAGGTTGTCGCGCTTCACCTCGACGCGGGCTTTGTCGTTGGTGAGCTGGTTCACCTGCCAGCGCAGCTCCCGTATCTCCTCCTCATAGAGGTCTCCCAGGCGCGACTTGCCCTGGCCCTTGAGCTGCTTGAGCTCGGCCAGCAGGATCTTATTCTGCTGCTCCAGGAAGCGCACCTTGTAGATGTAGTTTGCGAAGCGGTCATTCAGCTCCTGCAGCTCCACCTTCTCGTTGGTGCGGGTGTTCTTGAACTCGGTGTTGATGGCGTCGGCCAGCGAGAAGTCCACCGAGTCCTGCAGCAGCCGCACCCCGGGCACCCTGCTCCGTAGGCGCGCTGCTGAGGAGCACGTGGCATACACGCCGCCCGGCGACGAGGCGTAGAGGCTGTGGCTGGTGCTGGGGCTCAGCGCGCTGCCCAGGCTGTAGGTGCCGGTGGACGTGGTCACGTAGCTCCGGCTGGAGCTTGGCCGGCTTGCGGTGCCCTGGCCGCCGAACATCCTGCGGTAGGAGGACGAGGACACTGGCCTAGTGGACATGGCTGCGGAGAGTGGCGATGGGCTGGGCGGTGGTGGTGGCGTGGACTGGCTCCCGGAGGAGAGGCGAGCGAGGGCGCGGTGGGTGGTGAGAGCGCGGCTGCGTCTCTGGCGCGGGGATCCCAAAGCGAGAGTGGCAGAGGACCTAATCACCTTTCATGTGAAATAGCTCCTCAACCTTTCTCCATCTTCCACAGCCTTGATATTTTTGAAAGTTTAGGCCAGTTATTTTGTAAAATAGGTTTGTCTGTAGTTTTCTTGTGGTTAGATTAAATTCTGCATTTAAGTATTTAATTTTACTTATTTTTGAGACAGGGTTTCACTCTATTGCCCAGGCCAGAGTGCAGTGGTGCAATCATGGCTCCATTGCAGCCTCAACCTCCTGGGCTCAAGTGATGCTCCCGCCTCAGCCTCCTGAGTAGCTGGGACTTAAGGTATATGCTACCACACCCACTAATTTTTGTATTTTTTATATAGATAAGGTTTCATCATATTTAGGCTGATCTGGAACTCCTGAGCCCAAGCAATCCACCTGCCTCAGCCTCCCAAAGTACTAGGATTACAGGCCTGAGTCAATGCGCCCAGCCTAGGTCATTCCTTTCAGAATCACTGCAGGAAGCGCCCTCCCTGAGCCCAGGGGCACCAAAGGGAGAGGAGGGTGGGAGGACAGGGCAGAACTTCTTGACTAATCCTGTGGACACCGGCCCATTATTGTGCACTTAGTCTGTGGGAAATAAACACAGGATTTCATGTTTATCTACCTGAAATAGTATCCTTATTTATCTACCTTAATCACTCCTCCTTTGAATGTAGAACAAATTAAATATTTATCTGCCTTAATTCCTCCTCCTTTTGACTGTAGGACAAAGTAAATATTGATATGCCTTAGTCCCGTCTCCTTTTGACTTTAAGACAAATCAGATAAAGAAATGTCTTTATTGACATTTTACTTTATTTTTCTGGTAGTATGGCAGGTGGGAAGGGAAAGATGCCTGGAGAAGGCAGTAGAGGGCTAGATCCTTGACGCTGGGTGCTCAGCCAAGGGAGGAACTGGACTTCGTGAGCATTGAAAAAAAGGGTGCCTGTGCTTAGGGAACTGTGTGGGGTTAACCCAGGAGAAAGGAGGCTGTGCCTGCACCCCAGGCATGTTAATGAGACAGCAAATACAACAAGCAGAAGCTGTTGCCTGGCAGAGAAAATTTCCTTTTTTGGGGGGGGGTGGGAGTCTCACTGTATCACCTGGGCTGGAGTGCAATGGTGCAATCTTGGCTCAATGCAACCTCCACCTCCCGGGTTCAAGCAGTTCTCCTGCCTCAGCTTCCCAAATAGCTGGGATTACAGGTGCCTGCCACCACACCCGGCTAATTTTTTTGTATTAGGTAGAGAAGGGGTCTCACTATGTTGGTCAGGCTGGTCTCCACCTCCTGACCTCAGCCTCCCAAAGTGCTGGGATTACAGGGGTGAGCCACTGTGCCTGTCCCAGAAAGTTTTCTTTCTTTTTTTTTTTTTAATAGAGAAAAGATACACATATATTTAGAATTATCCAGCTGAACTCAGTTGTTAGATGATTCCAATTTTGTTGGCAACATCCAAAGCATGGTAATCAGGAGCTAGTGGAACATATGCCTTCTTCTCTCCATCAGGCCGAATGGGGGTGTTGACCTTGGCCACGTCCATGCCATAGAGCTTCTTCACAGCCTGTTTGATCTGGTGCTTGCTAGCCTAACATCGACAATGAACACAAGTGTTTGTCTTCTAGTGTCTTCCTGGCTGATCAGTGGTCAGCAGAAAAAGGGAAACTTGATGATAGCATAGTGGTCAAGCTTGTTTCTCCTGGGGGTGCTCTTCCGAGGATATCTGGGCTGCCTCCGGAGTTGCAGTGTCTTGGGCTGGCCAAAGCTGGGTTGATGTGTGGATTTTCTTCTTCTTCTTTTTTTTTTTTGTGGCTGTGGACACCTTTCAACACTGCCTTCTTGGCTTTGGGCTGGGCTCGGTGGCTCATGCCTGTAATCCAAGCACTTTGGGAGGCCGAGGTGGGCAGATCATGAGGTCAAGAGATTGAGACCCATCTTGGCCAATATGGTGAAACCCCATCTCCACTAAAAATATAAAAATTAGCTGGACGTGGGGGTGCACGCCTGTAGTCCCAGCTACTCAGGAGGCTGAGGCAGGAGAATCACTTGAACCTGGGGGGGTAGAGGTTGCAGTTAACCGAGATCTCACCACTGCACTCCAGCCCGGTCATAGTGAGATTCCATCTCAAAAAAAAAAAAGAAAGAAATGGAGGAGCAGGAGCTTCCGGCTTCCCTCTTGGCTTTCGGCGCCATCTTGTGAATAGAGAAAGTTTCCTTTCTAATGCCATTTTCCCTTCTGAATTTTGGGGATCGTTCTTGGTGTCCACCCCAGATTTCAGGAGTGTGGGCTGGATCTTAGGGATGGTGATGTCTTCATTTCCCTGGGGTGAGATCTGGGACATGACTTTAAACAGTGTGAGGGAAGGAGAACTCCAGGCACTTGAATAGAATGAAGAAGCAGGATGGGATTTGAGAATAAATATGATTTTGAAAAAAGGAGAACTGGATTTGAGTTCATAATTAAACTATGCACCTCAAAGGTCATTCAGTATGCTCATCTGCACAATGGGTATAATCGCCCTACAGAACTAAATCAAAAAGGCAATGGAGAGGAAGCTATAACGCACTGAACATGTTTAACTCATTGTTACCTAAGCTAACCAAAGGCTTCACAGGCTTGAATTCATCTACCAAGTTCTCTTTCTGTACTTGAAATTCTGCCTTAGGTTGCTTAAAACTTAAGAAAGAGAATATCGCTTCCTCTACCTGCCTTCTTGAGCACACTTGCTACACAAAGATGCACATCCCTGTTTGTGTGTATGTGTTTCCATCTGCTTTGACATTCTCGTGAAAGTCAGTTTCCCAGCTGTTGACATACACATGTTTGTTTGGTACAAGCTACCAGACACATCCCTTAGAAAGGCCCTCTGATACTCTGGGAAAGACATCGGACGTAGGGTCAGAAGGAAAGGAAAGACGTGTGACGTGTATAGGGTGCAATGAGTTGGAATTTTCCTGTATTGTTTTAACTTCAACAAGCCTGAGGACTAGCCACAAATGTACCCAGTTTATAAATGAGGAAACAGGTCCATAAAGGTTGTTACCCATCAAAGGTCATATGTGGCAGAGCCAAGATTTCAGCCCAGTTATGTCTGATGAATTTAGCCTATGCTCTTTAAACTTCTGAATGGTGACCATTGAGGAGATCTAAACTTAGATAAATTGCATTTTCTCTCTAAGACTATTTACTTATCAATACAATAACACCAGCCTTACCAATCTATTGTTTTGATACATGACTCAAATATGCCAGATATATGTGAAGGCAACCTACAAGCTCTCTAATCATGTTCACCTGAAAGACTCCCAGGATCTAATAGGCTCAAAGAAATGTCTTCTAGAAATATAAAAGAAAATACTGGATTATGCAGAAATTCATTATTAATTTTTTTAATCCATCCTTTCATTCAGCAAACATTTATCTGTTGTTGACTTTATGCAGCATGGCCTTTTAAGTATTGGAGGATGGGTGAAGAACTTGGGCGCCAGAATGCATCCTCCTGCTGATGAGGTCAGTACACATTTGCATTTTAGAACACCCTGTCCAACCAAGCATGGTGGATCATGCCTGTAATCTCAACATTGGAAGACCAAGGTGGGAGGATTGCTTCAGGCCAGGAGTTCAAGACCAGGCTGGGTAACATAGAAAGACCCCCATCTCTCTAAATAAACAAATAAAATAAAAGCCCTATCTTTGAAAATAAAACTTTAAGAAAGGTTTAATGGACTGGGCGGAGTAGCTCATGCCTGCAATACAGCACTTTGGGAGGCTGAAGCAGGAGGGTCACTTTAGACCAGAAGTTCAAGACCAGCCTGGGCAACATATTGTTATGGGAAATCAGGGAACCGGAGACACCAGTGAGATTACAGGAGGATTTTATTTAAAGTGTACACTGGCTCAGTGGATTTGCATTCAAGGTACTGAGTGCAGGATGAAGAGTCCCAGTGCCTTTTGTGCATTTCAGGGAGTGAAAAGAAGTTAGCTTACAAAGGTGAGAACAAAAGTAATCAATACAGTGACAGGCTTACATATAACTTTTGGTGTGCGGGCCAGGTGGCCTTATTTTGAGCCCAGTCGGGTCCAGATCAGTCCTGCAGGGCTCTGTACTGATCTCTCTTTTGATGTTTGTAATATTATTTTGTTTGCACATTTTTTATGGTCTTCACTGTGTTATTTAGTTACAAAACAGGCAAGCAATACGTGGGAAACAGATATCCATAAATTTTTAGAGTTATTTATACTGTGAAGGTAAGGATTAGGGAGAAAATTTGTTTCCCTCCAGATGGTAGGGAGTATTGGGAAAGTCTTTAGAGCACATTTTCTTGAGTTCTGGTTTTTGAGATAACATTATCAAGGTTTCTCCTAGAGCCTGAACTAGTTGACTGCCCCCAGTCTAACACAGACACCCTGTTTCTTTACCTTGTATGATTTTATCCTTTTTCTTTAATTTCTGTCTCATTCCTTTCTTTGATACTTTCTATGAGTACAACTCAATTGAAAGCATCACTGTTATTTAATTTTTCATGAGGCGGGTTTTTTGTTGTTGGCAAAGATTGATACCTTGTTAGTTAGAGTCATTAGTTGGGTTGCGGTTGTTTTGTTTACTAAAACTTTTATTGTAGACTGAATGCTCTTAATAATAAGGGGCAAGAGATAAGGGAGTATGAAGCAGCTTTTTAGTATAGTTAGTATCACATCTATTAATGTTTTCAGACCACTAAAAGATGAGAACTAACCTTTACAAAGGGAATCTGGAGACTATCTGGGTTCCCAAGTTTGAACTGCGATATGAGCTAATTTTTGTATTAATTATGAATAATTTTTAGGCAGCAGTTGGTTAAGTTGAATTTTCCACACATTCTTTTTTCTTGGGCTAGAAGGTAATTTAAGGTTAGCCCGTTTTGGTAAATAGCATTTTTTACTTTTGTGGATTGTTGGGTTAACAGATTTAAAGCATTTGCTGTTTTATTAGTCATAATTTCAAGTACTGCTTGTAACCTTGTATATGCAGTTAAGCATGCACACTGAGGTGCGGTATCTCCAAGATTTGTCTTGTGCCCAGGTAGCTGGCCTATAATATTGACTCATTCTTTTAGGGATCTAATCAGTGTATCTTTAGTTTTTAATTTTGATTTTTTTATGTTTACATTGTTTTTATTTTATTATAAATGGGGTACCCTAAATTTTTTGTTGTTGTAGTGCAAGCAGAAGGATGGTTTAATTGCTTCTTTTACGCAGGCCTCTGTCCAGTTGGCAGGTAACTGCCAATAAGCCCACTGCCTACAGATTATAGAGGCCAGAGGGTGCTCGCCAGCTATTAGGTGTCTCCAGTTGGTATTAGGAATGGCTTAGAGAAGGAGAGCAAGAAAATGAGTTGTAGCATGGCAATCTGGTGTTATTTTATTTTGGTTTTGCCTCGCTATAAGCTCTTTTTATTGTTTTATTATAATACTGCTATTTTAAGCAATTCATTTCCCAACTGGGTTTGTGCAGGTTTTATTTTTATGGGCAGTACAATATTTTTTTATGATAAAAGATTTTAAGAACCAAATGCTCAAACGTTTGGGCATTGGCTCAGGGTAGGTGAGAGTTAGGGTAAAGATTTTTTGAGACATTAACTCTTTTGTTTTCCATGGCCATTGATTTTCCATATTGGTTTTTTTGCAAATAACAGGAGGAGACACCTAGATTGCTGCCTATGTTTTTGGCCAGTTGAGTAGATTATAGGTTACAGGAGGGAGTTTGGGCATTTTTTTGTTGATATTTTTAGAGGATGACTTGAAAACTGTTGCAGAGCTGGATGGATCCAAGTTTCTTTTTTGATAATATATAGGTGAGCAGTTGGGTACGTTTTTATAAGGATTATTATGGGGTGGCCTGTAGTTCATACAGGTTGGTCTGGCTCTAGGATGGTAAGATTTATAGAATCGTAGGTTTTTGTTTTATAACCTGGTTTTACTGGCATTTTAGTAAGCATAACTGGCTCTTGAAAATTCCGTTTAGGATACCAGGTAGGGAACCATGTTATGCAGTACCTACAGTTTTTGGGGGGGAGTCTCAGGGGGGCAAGGTGGAGTCATTCTTGGTTCACATACATATTTGCGAAGGTTATTATAGTACTTTTGTAGGCTAGGTTATTGCAGGTGGCAGTGTAGTTTGAGTCTGGGTATAGTGCCTGGTAAGCATTAAAATATACGGAATGGCTTTCTTGTGGAAGGGTGGGACCTTAGTTGGTTTAGAAGGTGACCATTTTTTTTATTTTATGTGTACTTTAAACCAAGTCCTGGATGTGGACTTGGGGTTATAACACATGTGAGGTTGGTTATTTTGGGGATTACAAACTGAGTAGATTGTTTGGTTATATATACAAATTTCCAGATGGGTTTTTGTATATTTATAATATGTTTGGTACAATAGAGTTTTAATTACTGTGTTTTCAATCTAGATAGTATGTATGCAGTGAAGGCGCCCTTTTGAGGGTTGCCCTGCTTTTCTATTTAGATACAGGAACCAGCTGAAACAAGGCAAGGGATAGCATCCTCATATTTAGCTTGGGCAAGGTAAATTTTTTCCCCGGGCAGAGGGATTGGCAAAAATGACAACATAGCAATAGAATAGTTAACAGTACTAAGGTAGCAATTAAGTTTAAAATTCTTTATTATATTTACTTTTTTTTTTTTTTTGAGACTGAGTTTCGCTCTTGTGACCCAGGCTGGAGTGCAATGGCGCGATCTCGGCTCACCGCAACCTCTGCCTCCTGGGTTCAGGCAATTCTCCTGCCTCAGCCTCCCGAGTAGCTGGGATTACAGGCACGTGCCATCATGCCCAGCTAATTTTTTGTATCTTTAGTAGAGACGGGGTCTCACCATGTTGACCAAGATGGTCTCGATCTCTTGACCTAATAATCCACCCGCCTCGGCCTCCCAAAGTGCTGGGATTATGGGCGTGAGCTGTATTATATTTACTTTTAATGAAATTTTAAACTTTGGTCATGCGTAGACTAGTCAGCTTTTGGTTGTGCCCGGCTGTATTATATTTACTTTTAATGACATTTTAAACTTTGGTCATGCGTAGACTAGTCAGCTTTTGGTTGTGTGACTAGAGCAGGTCTTGTGGTTTTTTTTCAAGCTTTTGCCATGTGTAGACTGACCAGCTACTGGAGTGGCCAGAGCAGGGCTGTGGCCGTTTTCAATGCTAACATGGTTTTGTTGCAGGATTAATCGGGTTGGATGGTCTGGATTTTGTTGACTGGTCCACTGCTCCTGGGTTGTTGGTTTCAGCCGATTGTGGTGGATTCAAGGCACGACACCTGCAACTTTAACAGCAGTGGGAGTGGACAATATTATATAGTCTGGAACCCATCCAATATGGGTCCTAGAGAAGTTGGGTTTCATTTTTTGAACCGGAGTCTCCTGGTTTGAAGGGATGTGTGCTGGTTTTGTTAGACTTATAGATGTATTTTTTTGCACTCATCTGTGTACTTTTTGTATTGCCATGTTTAAAGCCTGCATTTGCCTTCTTAGAGTTAGTTCCCCTAACTTATGGAGATTACTTTTAACCTGACTTACAAGTGAGGGTGGTCTGCTGAACACAATTTTATAGGGTGAATATCCAGTTTGTTCTGTGGGTGGGTATTTGACTTAGAGGAGGATTATGGGCAGTATTTGATTCTACTGTGGATGAGTTTTTTGATGGAACTTTTTAAGTAGCTGTTTGAGTGTTTCATGTATGTGTTTCACCTTTTTTGAGCTCTGCAGCTGACAGGCCATATGCAGTTTTTACTTTATCTTTAATAGCTGTGTTAAGTTTTGAACTGTTTTGGCTACAAATATCAGCCGATATAAGGGGCAACTTTCCCTATGTTGTATTTTTCTGTTATTCAATGTAAAAGGATAACAACTCTCTAAAACTAAAAGCTTAATGTTCATCAGGAGTTACAAACCATGACCAACTAATTACAAGAAATCATCAAATATGACTGTAGGAGATCTTAATGGTTTAAAGTGATTGTTAAGTGAGTGTTAATCACTTTAAACATTAATGAACTTAAAAATGAACTATGAAGATTAGGATTTTTCTTTCCTGCTGTATTAGTCAGCTCAGGCTGCCATAACAAAATGCCACAGACTGAGAGGCTTAAGTAATGGAAATTCCTTTCTCACAGTTCTAGGGGCTGGAAGTCCACGATCAAGGTACGCAGGCAAGGTTGGCTTCATTCTGAGGCCCCTCTCTTGGCTCATATGTGGCCACTCTCTCACTGTGTGCTCACATGACCTCTTTGTGCTCCTGGAAAGGAGAAAGACATGTCAAGTCTCTCCCTCATGGTACTGGCACTTTAGTGAACAAGGCAGACAATAAACACACAAATTCATAAAGTAAAATGGGGCAGTGGTGACCTGTGAATGAAACGCAACATGAAAGAATGAAGTGGTGGGAGGGAATGCTGTTCTGAGCTCTGACCTGAAGTGAGGGAGTGAGACTATGACTATGTGGGGGAGAGAGACAAGCCAGGGCAAAAGCCAGGGGCCAAAATTTCCTCGGACATGTATGATTTTGGTTTCAAGTGTTTTTGAAAGTGTTATTGTTTAAAAAATGAAAAATTGTGTACCTTCAAATGACCATCCTGTCTGCCCTATAGACAGCAAGCAGCCAAAGGGCTTGGAAGATCCCACTTTGAAGCTATTACAGTAACTCAGGTGAAAGATGATAGTGCCCTGGCTTAGGTTGTGGGAAGAGGTTAGATTAAGATTCATCGTGAAAATAGAGAGAACTGAGATTGCTGGTGAATTAGATATGGGAAGAAAAGAGTTGGGGATGGGTCCAAGAATTTTGGCCTGAGCAGCTGAATGGCCTGTTTCCTGAGGCAGGGAACACTGTGGGAGAGGTTTTCTTGGGGATATGTCCAGAGATGTTTTAATGTACATATTGGCATCCACCTTCTCATCTTTTATTTTATTTTATTTGAGACAGAGTCTTGCTCTGGTCACCCAAGCTGGAGTGCAGTGGCACAATCTTGGCTCACTGCAACCTCCGCCTCCTGGGTTCAAGGGATTCTCCTGCCTCAACCTTTTGAGTAGCTGGGACTACAGGTGCATACCACCACACCCGGCTAATTTTTGTATTTTTAGTAGATGTAGGGTTTCCCCATGTTGGCCAGGGTCATCTTGAACTCCTGACCTCAAATGATGCACCCACCTCAGCCTCTGAAAGTGCTGAGATGACAGGCGTGAGCCACTGCACCTGGCTCACATTCTCATCTTTTAAATATGTGCAGGTGGGATTGAGTTATACACAGCATCACAGTTATCTGTTGCTGTGTAACAAACCACCCAAAGAGTTGGTGGCATAAAATGAGAATTTGCTATGTGTCCCAATTCTATCAGCTCAGCAGAGGGGGTTCTCTCTTGGGGTGTCTCCCATCCAGCTACAGTCAGATGGCGGTGGAGGTTGCAACCATCTGAAGGTGCGCCTGGGCAGACATGCAGCCTGGGTCTGCTGGGAGCTCAGGTATGTCAGTCAACCAGAGTGGCTGCATACCTCTCTTGAGGCTTCGGCGTCTCAGAGCCTGGTGACTGGGTTTGGAGATGGGGCATCCTCAGAGCAAGCATCTCAGTGGAGTGAGCCAGAAGCTTCAAGGAAGCCCTATAACATCACTGCTGCCATGTTCCATTGGCTAAGCAAGTCACTGGCCAGCCCAGATGCAAGGGGGGAAGCAGACTTTACTCCTAATTTGGGGGAAACAAAGTTGCAGAAGAGTAGACACTGCTACGGCTGTCCTTGGAAACTATAATCTGTGACACTTAGGGTTTGCATATTGTTTTTACTCTTAAAGGTATACTTGGAGCTCTTTTTGATAACAGTCCATAGAAAACGACCTCATTCTTTTTTTTTTTTTTTATAATAACATGTTTTTATTTCTCTCAGAATTTTAAAATGTGAACATTATATAATTCACCAGTCTTCACTTCCAGGTAACTTCGTCAATGGGTCACATTCCCTTTTAAATAAATAGTCTTGTTCCAGAAGGCAGTTAGCTTTTCATCACTCTTTCTGTCTAAATAACATCCCATGACAAATCCCATAGGGACAAGAACATGAACCCAGTGGTCCTGCACAATCTAAAGTAAGTTCACCATGATCGCTGCAGGCCCAGTGCCAACAGTGACCCCATGACCTAGGGCAATGGAAAACTCAGCCACCCACACCTGTCTACCTCATTCTTTTTAAGAGCTGTGTAGGAGTTCTTTATAATGATCATCATAATGTATTTAGCTAGTTATTTAGCTAGTTATAGACAGTTCTCTCTTTCCTTCTCTCTCCTTTTTTTCCGCAATAGAAACAGTGGTACAATGATCATTTTAGTACTTATATTTTGAGCATACATATGCCAGTATATCCAGAGATTTTTAAAGTTTTGTAACTATTGCCTGTGGCTTCATTCACAAACAATCATCACAAAATATTAGAAACCAAAGATATTTTAGGCCATTATTTTTTACGTGTGGTCTCTGGACCTCCTGCATCAGAATCAAGTGATATGCCTCACTGAAAAGGCCGATCCTAGGGCCCCAGACCTATGAGATCATACCTTCCAGGGTAGAATCCTAGGAATATGCATTTTCAGAGGTTCTCTGGTTGATTCTTATGAATTCGGAAGTTTGAGAATAATGATTTGGTTGAACTCTCTTACTTTAAAAGTGGAAAAACTGAAGGTAGATCAATGACTGCTTGACGTTTTGCTGGGTTTCTCTTAACACAAAATATTCTCTCACAAAACAGTATGTTTCAGACAGAAACCTTATATAAACTATCTCGATAATTCCAGTACTCAGTACCATGCTTGGTTGGTGATAAGGGCTCAGTAAATATTTGCTGAATGTCAAAATCAACTGACCACAAAGGTAGGGTTTCCTTCGTCGTCTCGGACAAACACCGCCACTTCAAGTTCCAGCTCCCTTTCTAGCCTCATACATTTCAAGGAAATCACTTCTTTTCTAACTACAAGCAGTCAAGAAAAACAGACGGTAAAACACAAATAAAACAGCTTGGAAGCCGGGCGCAGTGGCTCACGCCTGTAATCCTAGCATTTTGAGAGGCTGAGGTGGTTGGATCACCTGAGGTCAGGAGTTCAAAATCAGCCTGGCCATCATAGTGAAACCCCATCTTTAAAAAGAAAAAAGAAAAAAAGAAAACAGTGCAGGCACAAAAAACTGTGGGGAAAACATCTCTTGGGTAACTGCCAAACTTCACGCTCATACAATGGGCCTCAGTAAAACAGTGGGCCTTAATAAGCACATTCCTTTCCCTTCAGGTGCACTGAAATAAAAAAGCTAAAAGCAAACTCAGGGCGGGTGGGTATACCTGCAATTGCAAAAAAATGTATAAAAACAGACAACACTCTTTCCCAAATAAGCACACACACACATACACACACACACACACACAGAGAGAGAGAGAGAGAGAGAGAGAGAGAGAGAGAGAGAGAAAAGCATTCCAAGCCTCTAATAAACTCTCCCACCCTAAATCCTTAAAAACCCTTAGTCTGTAAAAAAGTGTGCCTCTTACCTAAGTTGGCCAAATGCTCCTCTCAGGTTTGTTTTCTCTAAGATAAACCTGTCTTAACTAGCAAGCCACCTTTCCTGTTTATTTCCTCTTTCTTTAATTCTTACACTTCCTGGACTCTCCATTTTCCTTATTTCCTTGATCTGCATATCTGTCCTTATGCTGGTATGACACTGTCTTGATTGCTGTGGCTTTGTAGTGATAAAGGTTCTAACCAAACTTTAATTGGGCTCCTCTAAGCCCCTTTTTGAATTAAGCCTCAGTCTTGGCCTATAGGAACTGCAGACTGTGGGTGGCCTGTGGTGGCTCATGCCTGTAATCCTAGCATTTTGGGAGACCAAGGCGGGCAGATCATCTGAGGTCAGGAATTTGTGACCAACCTGGCCAACATGGTGAAACCCGTCTCTACTAAAAAAAATACAAAAAATAGCCAGTCATGGTGGCACACACCTATAATCCCAGCTACTCAGGAGGCAGAGGCAGGAGAATCACTTGAACCTGGGAGTTGGAGGTTGCAGTGAGCTGAGATCGTGCCACTGCACTCCAGCCTGGGCAACAAAGTGAAACTCCATCTCAAAACAAAACAAAACGAAACAAAAAAAGAACTGCAGACTCTTAGAGAGGGTGCAAGGCAAAATAAGTATAGTTATTATTATAGTTAATAATAAATAATAAAAAGGAAAATATAAATAAAAAGGAAAACTATAGACTCTCAGCACAAGTCATTTCATCCACCTCCAACACTAAGAGACTAGAACAAACACTACCATCATCTCTAACAACTCATGGGCACATCCTTAGGATCATCACCTCAGCCCCCTTAAGTTTCTGCCTAATAAAATCCAATGCTACCCAAAGAATTTATAATTTGTTCTAGGGAAAAACCTGAGTATAGTTCCCTGAACCCCTTTTCCCAAAGCATTTACTTTAGACAACTGACAATTAGAAATCTCTTCTTTGTCTCTTTGAAATGTATCTTCCATAACATAAGAATGTTTTTCCCAAGGACCTGGGAGCCATCCCTTTGAAATGTAGTTGTAAATTAGGACAGAGCCTGTGTGTCCCAATCTCAGTGGTTGGGTAGAACCCTAATATTGATAAGTACCAGTTTACAATCTGGTCAATGTGCTCGTTGACCAAACCTCCCTCCCCTCAGCTAGCATTCTTCAGTACTTTCCCCTTAACACACCCTAGCATTTAAAAAGCCTCCTGCCAGCGTGGCATGGAGGCTTATGCCTGTAATCCCAGCACTTTGGGAGGCCATGGCCAGCAGATCAAGAGGTCAACAGTTCAAGGCCAGAGTGGGCAACATGGCAAAACCCCATCCCCACTAAAAATACAAAAATTAGCTGGGCGTGGTGGCAGGACCCTGTAATCCCAGCTACTCAGGGGGCACTGCTCATGGTAAGGAGAGAAGGTTGATAGCTGATGTTCTTCACTCGGATTCAGTGGCTGCATTTACTTTCCATGTGCTCCGTGAGAATGAGGGCCTGCGATGCTGGCATACATAGGTTCAGATACACTGGTGGGTACATGGCTGCATGTTGGATCTCCTGGC
Source organism: Callithrix jacchus (assembly GCF_049354715.1). Taxonomy (NCBI): domain Eukaryota; kingdom Metazoa; phylum Chordata; class Mammalia; order Primates; family Cebidae; genus Callithrix; species Callithrix jacchus. Next base: position 38,581,799 of record NC_133513.1, read on the forward strand.
CCCTCCAGACCTCAACATCATGCAGAAACAGAAGGGGTAGAACTTGGCACAGCAGGGTCACCCAGACTGACTGCTGGCAGTGAGGAGGAGACTCTTAATCCTCTTGAGCCTTCTGCATTGCATCTCATAAGGGGAAGCTAGAAGTTAGCCAGAAGGGGGACTGGTGGGCACCGCCGGCCAGGGTAAAAATAAGACTCTTACTGATTACCACAATCTCTCCCATAGACTGAAGGCATCATATAGAGGAATCTTTCCAGAAGGCATTGGAACAAGATCAAACTCCCACATAAGCCACATACATACTCCCCATGGCTACTCCATGAACCAAGACCCTTTCACATGTAATTTCTAAAGCTGTAAACCCAAGACCCTTCCATGTGTAATTTCTAGAGCTGTAAGCCTATATAAAGGCAGGGCATCTCTTTGTTAGATGAGCTCAGCTATTAGGACGCCATGCCACCTTGTTCCCAGAGGAATAAATCACCCCTTCCTTCCTAGTTCAGTGCCCGAGAGGTCTGTTTCTCGTGGCTGCTCCTGCTTTAGCGGCTGAACTGAAGGGTCAGTGGTTGAGCCATACGGGCTGTTCAACACTTTGAATACCACATCCAGAAAGAAAAAGCAAGCTCCTTGTCACCAGAGCCTTCTTGTGACTGTGTTACATTCAACACAAGGCAAGCATCAGCTTCACATAAGGGAGCGGTCTCTGGGACAACCCATTGAAAGTGTGGGAGGCAGGTGGTTTCTGGTTCTGTGCACAGTTGCTCTAAGCTGTAAACGAGGAAGGAGACCCTTAATCCTCTTAAGCTTCTAAGAGCCCTTCCCCCTAGACTTCCACATTGCATTTCAGTAGGAGAAGTAAAGGCTGGCAGACCGGGCACCACCCTTAATCCCACTCCTGTAGATCACAGGCATGGTATGGAGGAATCTTTCCAGAAGGCATTGCTTTTGCTTAAACACCATGAAACCCCAACCTAGTTACAAACCCCACACATACTTCATGGATCAAGACCCCTTCACATTAATTTCTAGACTGTAAGACTTTAAAAGGGCAAGGATTTTCTTTGTTGACGAGCTCGGCTGTTACGGTATTTTCACCTGCTGCAGCTCCCAGCAGGATAAATCACCACTTCCTTCCCTGTTCGGTGTTTGAGAGGTTTGTTTGTGGCCGCTCCTGCTTCATAAACACATGATCCTTGATCAAATACCCTTGAATCCACCTGACAGACAAGAAGCTTCCAGACCTCCAAGGGGATGCCCGAGTCTCCCTTTACTCTGGGACAAAACTTGGTTTTGGTTTCTTGGGTTTCTCATTGACGAATGCTGAACATGTTTGCTTTCACTTCATTTCTTTGTTCCAGTGTTTTCTCTGCTGTTTTCACACCTCTCTGGATAAGCTTTCCAAGTTCCTTATAGAAAACAAGAAAGATTATTTACCAGCAGTCTTCCTGGTCCCCGGCTTGTCAGCCTCGGTGCATTCCAGTGCACTCCTGTGACACCTTACCCAGTAGCTGTGGCTCGCAGCATGTACGGCGTTTGTTCTCTCTGTTCTATTGATGGCTTCCTTTTCCAAGTCAGTTCTTTGCCTGGATCTCCAGGATCTCTGTCTCACTGCCACCGTTACCTGATGTAGGGGGTTCACCCTACAGCATTTCTGTTGCTGTAAAAAGACCCTCTGCTGTATCTTCTGGCATGGAGAATTTCTCTTATTGTATTTTAGAAGCAAGAGATTATGCAGAAATGGATCCATGGATGGGGGTGGAGTTTATCTTTATGGTTTCTGTACAGTAAAAACTCTCATTATGCCTGTCCTAGACTGAGCCCCTCATTCTAGAAGCTGGTCCACTTCTGGACTTAACACCTGAGCTGAAAATGTCTCTTTTTGCCCATGCTCATTTTTGTTTGGTTTCCAACAGAAAAGAATCCTGACAAATACAGAAATGAGCCCTGCCACAGGGTATTACTAAGATGGAGCTCTACAAAGTAAAACTGCTGGGGTGTAAGTGGACCTCACAGAGGCTGGCTTTTGCCAGGCTGGGAACTGGGCAGTCCTCGAACACTGAACACTTTTCCTTCTGTACTTTTGTGCCTGCTTGTCACTGGGAGGCTGGCTTTTACGGAGGGAGACCCTGGGAAGGAATGGGGGCCGATGGGGGAAATGGGATTTGTTTTGCATGATTGGGGTGAGAAAGGGACCCAGAGGGGAAGAGGAAAGAACAGGAGCCACTGGAGGGCAATGTGCAGTGTGTGGCTCGGGGTGCAGTTTTCACCTCTGGTCTCTGTGAGACATGAAGTAAGATTATGTTCTGGGTATAAAGTAGGCAGTTGGGTGAGAGATTTAAGGGAAAACAGCATGGTCTGGAAAGGCTCTAGAGCAGGATGGGAGAGGAAGTGGATGGGACACAAGACATCAGCCTGAAGACTGGTGGGGGAGCGGAGCCCCTGCCAATCTTGGTATGAAATCACCTTTAGCCTAAAGCCGTCTCCTTACATAGTTTAAATTCACCCTAAAGGTTTCTCTGTACATAGTGAACTATAAGCTAACTGACATGTAAACAGACTGTCACCTACTCTCAGACCAAGTAGCTGAGTCTTGGTCAATCACAGCAGCCAGACTTCAATCACGCACAGGTGGCCAGCTGTTCAAACTGGACTCAAACAAGCCAAACACCACACCATCACCAATCCATCTATTTCTGTACCTCACTTCCACTTTCTGTATGTCAATTTCCTTTTTCTGGCCATAAAGCTTCAACTATGAGACAGTTCAGGAGTCTCTCTGAATCTCAGGGCTGCCTGATTTGCACAAATTGTTCTTTGCTCATTCAAACTCTGTTAAATTTAATTTGTCTAAGGTTCTTTTAATACTGGAAATGGTGGCAGGGAGAGGTGGCTCATGCCTGTAATCCCAGCAATTTGGAAGGCCAAAGCAGGCAGATCACTTGAGGTCAGGAGTTGGAGACCAACCTGGGTGACATGGTGAAACCCCGTCTCTACAAAAATCCAAAAATTCCGGGTGTGGTGTTGCATGCCTGTAGTCCCAGTTATGCAGGAGGCTGAGGCACAAGAATCCCTTGTGCCTAGGAGGCAGAGGTTGCAGTAAGCTGAGATTGTACCACTGTACTCTATCCTGGACAACAGAGCAAGAATCTATCTCGGAAAAAAACACACAAAAAACTCTAGGAATGAATGGCAACCCTGCCACAGCATCACCCCAAGGGCTGTGTGACTCCATGGACCTTGAGGTGTTCTTTGGGGTTTGTAGGGCTGACCCACAGATGGGAGAGAGTGGCTGTAGTCAAAGCTGTGGTGCCAAGCAGCTCACATGATGGGTGACATGCATCAGAGTCCATCATCCTTCAGTGGGCCAAGATAACCCCTCCTCCCGCAGTTGCTGTGGCTCAAACTCTCAGAAACAGCACTTCAGCAGATGGAAGGTGTGAGCCTCAGGCACAGTACAACAATGTGCCGTGACCATTCTCAGTTGGCTGTATAGGCTCTGTGAGAAATTATCAGCAGGAACAATACCCATTAGGAAAACTTTGTCTCAAAGCTGGGCTTCCAAAGGCCCTCTTCGAGCATCCCATCAGGTTTTAGCTTGTGATGGAGGACAGCATGTTCTCCTCCATTGGGACCTAATGCATCAACTGTCAGCAGGATCGAGCTTCTGTTGGCAAAACGCTATCTCCAATTTCAAGCATGGCACATCCCCAGAGGTTAAAAATTAGATCAATAGCCATTTGCAAGGAACTCCTGAGCATTCTTTCTTCTAAGTATAGCGAGGAAGGCCTAGTTTACAGGGTACTTTATATTCACTCTTTCCCAACTGTCAATTCCCTGAACCTTCACAACAGCCCTGAGAGGTAAGCAGGCTGGTCCCACTATTTCCCTACCTCCGATGATGACCTGACATCTGCCTGCTCTCATTCTTCATCTGTCCTTTGTCCTGCTTCTGAGACTGTGGTGGCTTCCCTCTGACAGTATATGGGGCTCTACACTTGGTAGCAGATCATTTGTCTTCCTCAATCTCAGTCCTTGTCTAAAATCAGAGCACAGGATCCTTTTAGGGCCACTCTGGCCCTGAGATGCTACAATTACAACAGTTTCTGTTTAACAGATTAATATAGTTTGGTGCAGTGAAATGTTTTATAGGCTTATTGTAAAATTGTGACAAAAAAGCTACACATAAAAGCATAACTTAAACAGATACACATAATGATTGTTCTGTAGCACCTGTGTCCCATGGAAGGCAACAGTCTATGTTCATTTGATTAAAAAGCCAGCCATTTATCAATTTAGAAAACACAAATCCTGTGGGGCATGGAAATGTGTGTTTTCTGAACATAAGTCTTGTTTGAGACTAAAAGGAAGGACTTGCTGTGCCATCAGAAGAGAGTCAATGACAGGCCGTGCATAGTGGCTCACACCTGTAATACCAATACTTTAGGAGGCCAAGGCAGGTGGGTCACCTGAGGTCAGAAGTTTGAGATCAGCCTTGGCAACATGGTAAAAACCCATCTCTACTAAGAATACAAAATGTAGCCAGATGTGGTTAGCTTGGGAGGCTGAATCAGGAGAATCGCTTGAACCTGGGAGGTGGAGGTTGCACTGAGCCAAGATTGCACCACTGCACTTCAGTCTGCATGACAGGAGCAAGACTCCATCTCAAATAATAATAATAATTTGAAAAAGAAGATAGTCAATGACAAAGAATGTTTGTCAGACAAATGCGTGAAACAAAACTTCTGCACCTGCCAACATTTGACTCATCTTTTCGCTAAGGCCCATTTATGATGACAAGACAGAAACTACCGGGAGTGAGGTTGGAAATCATCAGGAGAAAACGTACCTCTGCAGCAGATATGATGGGATGTCAGGGGGTGTCATAAAATGTGAAGTTGAACCTACATCTGAAAAGAAATGAGCAAGTAAAGTCTCCATGCAATGAGAAAACCACCTATACAAGTGTCCTATGAAAAGGACACTAGAGAAAATTATCTCCAAATATGCTGGGTTTACTAGGGAGTAGAAATCAGAATGATAATCTGGAATACAGGAGAGGACAAGCCACCAGTGCATTCAGAGAGGGAAGGGTAAAGGAGAGCATTTATTGGCAACATAAACTGCTTAGAGACAGAGTTCATTGGTTCTAGAGATTCAAAGTTAGAGAGCTGTCAGTGCACTGGTGGAGATGCACTTACTGAGCAAGTGTTCTCCTGAGAACATCTTATCTAAAGTACAGGAATTGTAAAGAATGTCTAGTGATAAGCTTTATCAAAGCAGGAAAGATATGAAATGTTTCTAGAGGCTTATTGGAAACAGTTCTTATCTCAGACATGTAAGCATGAGCCTCCTCTCCTTTGAGCCTTCCTCACCCTATTTTGTCTGGGTTTGATGAAAGTTGATTTCTTCCTGGTTCACAGAAGGTAGCGGCTCCCCGCTGCCCTCCTTCCCAGAATCACTAGCTGCTGACCACAGGATGGCAAGAGCATCTCCAGGGAAATGTGACCTGAGTTTGTGGCTTGTGGAAGTGAAACCAGTGTGAAGGCAGATGGCATGTTACAGAGATGATACAATTGAGCAGAGAATTGCTAAGGTTTCCAGAATAGAGGAGGCTTTGGTCATCAGACTCTTAGGGCAGAGGGATGCAGCAAGCTGCTGCATCTTGGTGGTAGCAGCCATTATCAAACATGACAGTGATGGAGTTCAGAACATGCCACCCATAAATATGCCACTTTCCCATAGGATTATTGTGAGCTAAAGGTATTTAAAAAAAGAGGAAGAAAAAATGATACTTTAACTCTCCCCTTTTCTTTTTGAAAGCAGAAATTAAAACTCCTCTTTATACTGGAAGGAAACTAACATTGTCATCTTCAGGAATGGAAAGTTGAAGCCCAGAGAAATCTGTGCAAACAAACATTGTTAAGCTAACCCTTATCTTCCTAGTTACTTCTGTACTCAATTAACTACCTAGTCCAAGCCCTTTTGATTGTCCTTGTCACATTTTCCCAATTTACTACTCTTCTCCCACTTTTTAAAAATTTTTAAAATTTATTGTTATTATTTTTACTTTTTTCTTTTTCTCTTTCTCCCCACTTGCCCTCCATTTTATTTTTTAAAGACAGGGTCTTGCTTTGTTTTCCAGGCTGGAGTGCAGTGGTACCATCATAGCCAGTGGCACCATCATAGCTCACTGCAGCCTCAATCTCCCGGCTCAAGCAATCATTCTACCTCAGCCCCTGAGGCACATGTCACAGGGCCTGCTAATTTTAAACATTTTTAGTAGAGAGTAGCTCTCAATATAAAAAAGAAAGAGGAAAGAAACATGAAAAGTGGCTCAACAGTCAACGACATGTTTATTTTGGAGAATAACCCTGAAAGGTGCCCTGAGAGGCCAATGGTAACTTCAGTGGAGGAAGAGGCTGGGCACAGAGTGCACAGAGCCTGGGCATGGTGAGAGCACAGGCTCCTGGACAGGCATTCAGGGAAGAGGACTGGGCTGGGGGCGCAGAACACGGAGAGGAAGCTTTGCATCCTGTGGGGGACAAACCAATGTGCATGTGGTTGTTCTGGACAGGCAGGTAGCTGTATTGAGACCCAGGGACTGGTCCACACAACCACAAATTCTTGTCAAGAAACCTACTGAATAAAAAGTTTATTAACAAACAGCCTTGCAAAACAGCTCTTGCCACTCATTTCTGAGGCATGTAATGGTTCTACAACCCCTTCAACCTATGTGGCTTAACTTAAATCCCACTGCAGGCCTCCTGGTGGGTGTCCTCATTGTTCTCATCCTACACAGCAGTAGCACAGCTGCAGCTCCCATTTATAGAGCACTTTTGGGGTCAGGAATTGTGTGAAGCACTTTTTGGTCATTCATTTATTCACTCAATAAGTATTTGTTAGACTGAACTATGGTGCTGGCACTTCTCTGAGTCAAGAATAAAGACATGGACAAAATAGACAAGTCCCTGCCCTAAAGGAGCTGCTATTCCAGTCAGGGGCAGGCAGAGAATGGACAAGTCAACAGGGAACTGTGTCTTAGGTGAGGCCATGGTCAGTACCTTGTAGAATAATAAATCAAGGAGGGAGGGGAAGAGAGGAGTGTGAGGGTGGGTGTGGTGAGGTCATCCAGGGAAGGACCTCCTGAGAGGGTGGCATAGGAGTAGAGATTTGGAGGATCCAAGGGGGAGAGCTGTGCAGATCCTTGGGGAGAAGTCTGTCCACAAACAGAAAATAGCACGGCTTGGGGTCAGGGCCAGCAAGGAGGCCACAGCAGCTGGAATGGAGTGCTGGGAAGAAAAACCAAGATGCACAAAAGCGTGTAACATGGATTGTGTTCCAGAAAGCACACACGTATACATGTGTATGTAGAGCCCATCGCTAGGGAGATGATAAGTGTTCAAGGAATCAGTAACTGCCATGAGCTCCAGAGAGGGGAACTGAGATACAGACAGGTGGAAGAGAGCCTTTTGCTTTTTTTTAATTTTTAAATTTTGTGGGCACATAGTAGGTGTATATATTTACGGGGTACACAAAATGTTTTGACACTGGCATGCAATGCGTCACAGCAACGTCAGCAGAATGTGGCATCCAGCCTCTCAAGCATGTATCCTTTGTGTTACAAACCGTTCAATTATACTATTCAGTTATTTTTAAATGTACCATTATTATTGACTATAGTCACCCTGTTGTGCCATCAAATACTAGGCCTTCTTCATTCTGTTGTTTTTTACTCATTAACCATCCCTATTTTCCCCAACCCCCCTCCCCACTCCCCTTCCCAGCCTCTGGTCACCATCCTTCTAGTCTCCATATCAGTGAGCTCCATTGTTTAGATTTTTAAATTCCCACAAGTAAGTGAGACCATGTGGTGTTTGTCTTTCTGTGCCAGTTTATTTCACTTTACATAATGTCCTCCAGTTCCATCCATGTTACTGCAAACAGCAGGATCTCATTCTTTTTTTGTGGCTGAGTAGTACTCCATCTTGTACATGTACCACATTTTCTTTATCTGTTTGTCCGTTGAACAGGCTTTTGGTTTTTTGAATGTTTTCTCATTTCCATACATTACTTTTCGTCTTTTTTTTCTTTGAGACAGAATCTTGTTCTGTCACTCAGGCTGGAGTATAGTGGCATGATCTCAGCTCACTACAACCTCTGCCTCCCGGATTCAAGCAATTTTCCTTGCTTCACCCTCCTGAATAGCTGGGATTACAGGCATACATTATCACGCCCAGCTAATTTTTGTATTTGTGGTAGAGACAGGGTTTCACCATGTTGGCCATGCTGGTCTTGAACTCCTGATTTCAAGTGATTCACTTGCCGTGGCTTTGCCAAGTGCTAGGATTACAGCAGTGAGCCACTGTACCTGGCTCCATTACTTGTTTAAGAGTAAAATGTTTTCAAATCTATGAAACTTGAAAAGACACCTCAAGAACTTATTAGCTATTAACCACATATAAACAAAAGCAAAAATCATAGAATATAATAGTCTAAATTAAAGTTTCAAATCTCTATATGTGAAAACATACTTCAGAGGTAAAAATGCAAATGAGGAAAATTTCTCATTCCTTCGTTCTGACTCCAGAATGGGTGTGCTGCCCATAAAAAAAAATCAAGGAAATATTTTAACATGTGTGACACTTGAATGTTAACATCTTTAATATATTAGGAGCCTTAAATAACACAGAAGAAAAATATAAACACCCTAAACAAAAAAATAAAGGACATGAGTGAACATGGTACTCACAAAGGAAGAAAAACAATTACTCAGTACATATACAAAAAAAGTCTAATCTTGCCAATTAGCAAAGAAAAATAAATTAACACAAAACATTTCCCACCTATCAGAATAAGAGGTGATAATTTGAGAAAACTATAATTTTCTATTGCCCAAAAATTCTACCTCAATCAACTTATCTTAGAGAAATCAGCGTAAGTGTGGGAAGTTTTTATCAGATGGACCTGGATTTCAACAGTGTTCCACGTTACAGGAAAACAAGGTCAGATCTGAGTGTTCAGGAAGAGGGACCTGACCAAATCACTGATGCCCCAAATCATTCCATGGAATAAAATGTAGCCATTAAAATAATAATCAGTCCGGGCATGGTGGCTTATGCCTGTAATCCCGACACTTTGGGAGGTGGAGGCAGGAGGATCACTTGAGTCCAGGAGTTCAAGACCAGCCTGGGCAGCATAGCAAGACCCTGTCTCTATAAAAAAAAATTGTAAAAATTAGCTGGGTGTGGTGGTGCACACCTGTAGACCCACCTACTTGGCAGGCTTAGGTGGGAGGATTACTTGAGTCTACGATTTGGAGGTTACAGTGAGCTATGATGGTGCCACTGCACTCCAGCCTGGGCAGCAGAGCAAGACTTGCTTTTTCAAAAAAATTAAAATAAATGAAAAAAAAAAGAAATAATTAAAAGAAAAAGAAGCTGGTTCCATCTGTAAGGATGGGAGTTGAGGTAGGATCAACACTGAAATCCCATCAGGTGGGTTAGGTCAGAGCTGGCTGTCACCCCTGGGAAGCCAGAAGCGCTGCTCATTTCAGTTTTGCCTTCCCCGCTGTGGGCTGCTGGCCACACCTGTCCTCAGCATCCCTTTCTCAACCCCTGTGAGCAGGAGATTTCAGCAATGGTATGGATATGCCGTCATGCCAGGATATTTTTACCTGGGAATAGCTGAGATAACCCAGTGAAATCCTGTTCTGGGCAGCTGTTCTGTGCCAGGCACCCTGCCGGTCACTGGGAGGGACACGGACAGGAATAGGTCACAGTCCCTGTCTTGGTCATAGAGTTCCTAATCACAAACAATAGAACTTGCTCTAATAGTTTGAGCTGGAAAGAGATTTATTAGAGAATTCAAGCCTCTACCAAAGGCCAGAGGCACCGGCTTTGTTGGCACAAGGTCAGGTAGAGCACTGAATCCACACTGCTGCATGGCTCCAGCACGACCATCCTGCTACCAGTCACAGTCACGGCTCCCAGGCGCTGACACTGCACACGGGACGCCAGACACCCTTGCCCTGAGAGCCAGAACCCTCCACCCCATCATTCCCAGGGAGATGCTGCGTGATTCCAGTGTCCTTGAACCCTCTCTGAAGAGGCCTTGCTGAGATGAGTGTTTGTGGAGCTGAGGTTTGTGCTTGTGCCCTGCAGGCAAGGAGGTGAGGGCAGCAAGTCGTAGCCACTCCCAAAGTAAGGCAGAACTTTCCACTTCACACTGAGGAAAGCTCTCCAAACTTGCAGTTTTAAAGAAACCAAGGGGCTACAGTGCATGAGGAATGCGCCCCAATTTCCGGGAACTTAGAGTCGATGCACACTTTAAACTCATGCAGATGAAGGCAGAAGTGTGTATCATCCTTGGTGAGTGGGGAGGCAGCCAGACAGCACTACAGCTCTTCCAGGGAGCCGGAGAGTGACCCCAAGCTGTGTTACGGGTGGTGGGACTGATTTCAGGGAGGGTAGAGGATGGTGCTGGCAAGGGTCACTGTGGCCAGCCCAGAGCTTCAAGGACCCCCTGGTTAGGAGCGTGAACTCTCATCTGTGGGCAGAGGGAAGTCAGGGTTAAATTTCTGGAACTGCAGCAAGCTGTGGCCGGGAGTGAGGGGACTTTTGGGATAAAATTGCATTATGAGCTCAGCTGCATCCCCCGAAAATGCATAGGTTTAAGCCCTAAGCCCCAATATCCCAGAATGTGACTAATGGAGACAGGGCCTTTAAAGAGGGGACTTAAGTAGAATGAGACAGTTGGAGTCGACGCTAACCCAATACAGCCGGTGTCCTTATTAGAAGAGGAAATTCAGACACACAGAGACACCAGGGGTGCGTGCTACGTAAGAGGCAGCAAGAGCCTGGCCTTCTGCAAACCAAGGAGAGAGGCCTCAGAGGAAAACGAGCCTCCCCAACGGCCTGACCTCACATTTCTAGTCTCCAGAACTGTGAGCAAATACGTCTCTTTAGTCAAAGCCACCCAGTTGCGGTGTTCTGTTGTGGTGAGACCACCATGGAATGAGGAGAAGGAAGGCTTGCTTGATGCAGCAGGGAGTGGACTGCAGATTCAAGGAGGGCTCTGCACAGGTCTGAGATTGAGCTTGTCAGGGAAACCTGAGCTGTATGTAGGTCTCGCTCTCCTGTGCCCTGCAGGATGGCTTGACCCCTTTCTGTTCTCATGCCAGACCCTAAGGGCAGTGTCAACTGGGCCACAGACGCAGGCCTGGTGTGCCTGGTGGGCTATTCTTATGCCTTCAGGAAGCCCACCTTCACCTCCTGGCTGTTGTGACTGGCATCCCTGAGGCTCTGTTTCTTTGTGTGTGAAAATAAACAAGGACATGTCATATGTCATGTGCTAGCAATCCACCAGCACCGGGTGAAGGCCCAGCAAAGAGGCGTTCTCTCCTCTGTAGGTCAGGAGCAAATGCATATCAGGGTGGTGAGAAAGTAAACATACAAATGGGGTGGAGATCTGATTGATTAGTAACTCACAAATCATTTGAAACCATACTTTCCTGTTGATAGTCTACCTTCTGTAAACATGCAACATGTTCTCACCTTGTTATCATTCCCAATGATGTCAAATGCATGGGTGCCCTTGTCAGTATAAAAGTTTGATGCGACTTTTCCTGGATGCACCTGCCTGTAAGGAGTCCTGTTCGTCACAATGGTAGGTAACTGGTTTTATATATAAAGGCCAGAAAAGCAAAAACACTATGTATTCCTTATTTAATATGCTGTGATGTGTGTTTCTACTGCACAGCATTGAATGGTAAATGAAACCTAGTTCGGAATCTTTTGTTATTACCTGCAATTCAATGTACAGAGTATGAGAGTCTGGAGCTTGGGAAATTCTTATTGAGTGTAGCACTGGTTCTGTTCTCTAAGATCCAAGTTGTTTTTCCTTCCAGGACCAATTCACTGAAGGCCCAACCTTTCTGGGCTCAGGTGATCCTCTCCCCTCAGCTTCCTGAGTAGCTGGATCTACTTGTGAGCCACCATGCCCAGCTAATATTTGTATTTTTTGTAGAGACAGGATTTTACTATGCTGCCCAGGCTGGTCTTGAACTCCTAGGCTCAAGCAATCTGCCCACCTCAGCCTCCCAAAGTGCTGGGATTACAGGTATGAACCACTGTGCCTGGCCAAGAAAGAATTTTGCTTCAAAGTTTATAAAAACCCATGCAGGCTTTTCTTGCATCTTAAACTTGATCTTTCTTAAAACGTTCTTTGCTAATTTCAGGGAATGAACTGGGCTGCTCTCAGGGTTGCAAGGGAGATGAGGCAAGAAGCAGCCAGCCAAGTGGGAGGAACCAGAGAGAGTGTCCTCAAGAGAAGTCCCTGGGCCTCCTCTGGGTCACTCTTCAAGACAAACATGCTCTCACAAACTGTCCTGAGGCAGAACTGGGGATGGTAAAACAACAGTGAGGTTGGGAGTTCTCCCCATCTCCACTCGACTGGCTCCTCCTACCCATTCTTCATGCGGCTTCACAGGAACTTAGCAAGCTGCGCAGCCGGCAGCACCCCTGCATGCCTAGGATCCTGAGGATCCCCAAGTCTTTATTTATTAATTTAAAAGCCCCCCCTTTTTTTTTTTTAGTAGAGATGAGGTCTTGCTAGGTTGTCTAGGCTGGTCTCTAATTCCTGGGCCCAAGTGATCCTCCTACCTCGGCCTCCTGAAGTCCTGGGATTACAAGCATGAGCCATTATGCCTGACCAGACCCCCAAATCTTGATCATGGGTTAAGACCCTTCCAGGAGCAGTAATTTACCTAAAGAGACACACCTTCTTTTTTTTTTTTTGAGACGGAGTCTTGCTCTGTCGCCAGGAGTGCAGTGGTGAAATCTCGGCTCACTGCAAACTCCGCCTCCCGGGTTCAAGCAATTCTCCTGCCTCAGCCTCCTTGGTAGCTGAGACTACAAGTGGGCGCCACCACACCCAGCTAATTTTTGTATTTTAGTAGAGATGGGGTTTCACCATGTTGGCCAGGATGCTCTCGATCTCTTGACCTCGTGATCTGCCTGCCTCATCCTCCCAAAGTGCTGAGATTACAGGCATGAGCCACCACGCCTGGCCCAAGAGCCACAACTTCTAAGGGCACTGCCAATCTGCTTCACCTCAAGGCTAACTATGAAGCTGCACCATCTAGAAAACCCTAGCCCATGCTGGCACGGTGGTGTACTCTACTGTGTCTGCACACATCAGGGGCCCAGGGTTACTAAATGCAGGAAAGGAAGACACGAAGGGAGGGAAGGCTGGTGGCAGAATAGAAGACAAGAATGAAAAGGAGCTTTAGAGCCTCTCTACTCAGGGGTGGGACTCAGACCAACAGCGTGGGCATCACCTGGGAGCTTCCATGTAAGTCTGCAGACCTACTGAAGCAGAATCTGCATGTTATTGAATAAGCTCTCTGGTTGGGTGCCGTGGCTCATGCCCATAATCCCAGCACTTTGGGAGGCCGAGGAGGGCAGATCACTTGAGGTCAGGAATTTGAGACCAGCCTGGCCAACATAATGAAATTCCATCTCTACTAAACATACAAAAATTAGGGAGGCATTGTGGTGCACTCCTGTAATCCCAGCTATTTGGGAGGCTGAGGCAGGGGAATCACTTGAACCCGGGAGGCAGAGGTTAAAGTGAGCTGAGATTGCGCCACTGCACTCCAGTCTGGGTGATAGAACAAGACTCCATCTCAAAATACAAACAAACAAAAAACCTCCCAGGAATTTATATGCACATTAAAGCAGCACTGGGTCGAGCACCGTTCCTGGGTTCTCACCGAGGTAAAGATACGGAGGCACTGGCTGTTTCTTTCTTCAATGAGCCCGAGATTGTGTGTTTCCTATTTGCTCCCCGGGTAACTCTGATGCTTACCCAAGGGGAAGAACCCCTCTTTTTACAGGGGAGGAAAACTGAGCTTCAGAGAGAGAGAGAGACGGAAAAAGAATCAGTGTCAGGCTATTTCTGAGATACTGTCAAGTGGGAACTCTCTTAATGAAATCATTTTCTCTCTGCTGTCACCATGTTTGGACTCCATCCCCAGTTGTTCAATCTCGTGCCTTTGCTCTAGAGCTGCAGGAGATTTGGGGATTTTGCACATGTCACTTGTCCTGGGCTACAGCCCTGCTTGTCCCTGTTGACTCTCCTGCTTTGTGACCCAGTGAACAAGATCTCCAAGGTTCTAGTGATCCTCCATCCCCCAGAGCCTTCTTTCTGCAAGAAGGGAGTGAAAATTCTGTCAACAAGGCTGGCTTTTTTTTGGAGAAAAAAGTTTAGGTTTCTTGGACCTCTTCCTGACACCTTATGCTAAATTTTTTTTAATATTTTTTTTTAAATGATGGGGTTTCACCATAATGACCAGGCTGGTCTTGAACTCCTGACCTCAGGTGATCCACCCACCTCGGCCTCCCAAAGTGCTAGGATTACAGACATGAGCCACAGCGCCCAGCTCCTTAAACTAAAATTAACTCTATATGGATTAAAGACAAACATAAGACCTAACACCATAAAAACCCTAGAAGAAAACTTAGGCAAAACCATTCAGGACAAAGGCATAGGCAAGGACTTCATGACTGAAACACAAAAAGCATCAACAACAAAAGCCAAGATAGACAAATGGGATCTAATTAAACTCCAGAGCTTCTGTACAGCAAAAGAAACAATCATTAGAGTAAACCCGCAACCAACAGAATGGGAAAAAATTTTTGCAATCTACCCATCTGACAAAGGGCTAATATCCAGAATCTACAAAGAACTAAAACAGATTTACAAGAAAAAAATCAAACAAAGCCATCCAAAAGTGTTCGAGGGATATGAACAGACACTTTTCAAAAGAAGTCATATATGAGGCCAACAAACATATGAAAAAATGCTCATTATCACTGATTATTAGAGAAATGCAAATCAAAACCACATTGAGATACCACCTCAGGCCAATTAGAATGGTGATCATCTAAAAATCTGGAGATAACATGCTGGAGAGGATGTGGAGAAATCGGAACACCGTTGGTGGGACTGTAAACTAGTTCAACCATTATGGATGACAGTGTGGCTCTTCCTTAAGGACCTAGAAATAGAAATTCCATTTGACCCAACCATCCCATTACTGGGTATATACCCAAAGGATTATAAATCATTCTATTATAAAGACACATGCACATGTGTGATCATAGCAGCACTGTTTATAATAGCAAAGACCTGGAACCAACCCAAATGCCCATTGATGATAGACTGGACAAGGAAAATGTGGCACATATACACCATGGAATACTACACAGCCATAAAAAATGATGATTTTCATGTCCTTTATAGAGACATGGATGAAAATGGAAATCATCATTCTCAGCAAACTGACACAAGAACAGAAAATCAAACACTGCATGTTCTCACTTATAGCTGGGTGTGGAACAATGAGAACATGTGGACACAGGGAGAGGAGCATCACAACTGGGGTCTGTTGGGGGAGGCCAAGGGAGGGACAGTGGGGGGATGGGAGGTCGGGGAGGGATAACTGGGAGAAATGCCAGATGTAGGTGATAGGGGATGGAGGCAGCAAACCACATTGCCATGTGTGTACCTATGCAACAATCCTGCACGATCTGCACATGTACCCCAAAACCTATAGTACAATTAAAAAGAAAAAGAATAACTTATAAAAAAACAGTTTAGGTTTCCACAATGATTTTGAGCTGAAGGTTAGGCAAAAGAAGAATGAAACAGAATAAGTGCCACTCCAAGTCCTGGCTTGAGCTGAATATATCAAGGTTTTGAGTTGTTTTTAAAGAATTTCTTTCTTTCTTTTTTTCTGGCTATAAACCCCAAACATTTTACTGTAGAAAATTTAGAAAATAAGAGGGAAAGTCCAAAGAAGAAAATGGTCATAATCCTACCAAACAAAAATAACTTGCTATTTGGTAAAAACCTTCAGCGTGTTCTGAGCGTCTCTCTCCGTGTCATGGGAATCACACATTTCATAGCCTGCTTCACTTCATGTAATGACATGTGATCATTTGCTCAGGTGACTTCATCTTCTACCTTGCTGGCTCACCAGGTGTTTTTCTGAGTCACTGTTCTCCACCAGCTCTGTTCTTGGGCACGTGGTTTCTTTCCATTTTTCCACTGCAGTGAGCATCCTTGTGGAGGAGTCCATCTCGGAGATAAAAAGGTGAAATCAAATGTTGTAAATGGTTTTAAGAATGTGGATATATAGTAGCAAATTGCTCTCCATAACAGTTGTTCAAAGTAAGTCATCCTTGTGCATATCACCTCCCATAGATGCCTCTATTTCCCACTGGGTATTATAAATTCAGTGATTATTCTTGACATCTCATTATGTTTCTATTTTATCTACATATTTACATTTCTTTTGCTATCAGTAAATTGAACTTTTTCATGTGTTTATTAATCATTTGTGTGTGTGTGCGTGTTTGAGAAATGCCACTTTATTTCTCTTGCCATTTTTCTGTTTAAGATGTTTTTCAGCTGGGCATGGTGGCTCACACCTGTAATTCCATCACTTCAGGAGGCCAAGTCAGGTGGATAACCTGAGATGGGGAGTTCCAGACCAGCCCAATCAGCATGGAGAAACCCTGTCTCTACTAAAAATACAAAATAGCTGCTCATGGTGGTGCATGCCTGTAATCCTAGCTAGTCGGGGGGCTGAGGCAGGAGAATCATTTGAACCCAGGAGGCAGAGGTTGCAGTGAGTTGAGATCGCGCCATTGCACTCCAGTCTGGGCAACAAGAGCAAAACTCTGTCTTAAAAAAAAAAAAAGATGTTTTTTAGGCTGGGCATGGTGGCTAATGCCTGTAATCCCAGCACTTTGGGAAGCCACGGTGGGAGGATTACCAGGTCAGGAGATCGAGACCATCCTGGTTAACATGGTGAAAACCTGCCTGTCTAAAAATACAAAAAAATTAGCAGGATGTAGTGGACACAGCTGTAGTCCCAGCTACTCAGGAGGCTGAGGCAGGAGAATCACTTGAACCTGGGAGGTGGAGGTTGCAGTAAGCTGAGATCACACCACTGCACTTCAGCCTTGTCAGTAGAGTGAGACTCTGTCTAAAAAAAAAAAAAAAGGTGTTTTACTTTTCCCATTGGTATATAATGATATTGTTCTGCACATTTGATATTTTTCTAATTTCAATTATGTTCTTACATTTATATTCTGAAATCTCTTTTTCTTTTATGGTTAGAATAAGTATTTACATATATATGCTATAATTATTTTATGATCTCATTGTAAAAATTTAACCCTTGAATCCTTGTAGAGTTTATTTCACTAATGGGGACTCAAGCAGGAAATTAACTTTGTTTCTTCTCCAGATTGTTAATCACTTGTTCTAATGTCATTTATTGAATAATTGCTCTCCACAGATCTCAAAGACCATGTTTATTTTATAATAGACTTCTACATATATTTATACTTTCTGGTTTTCCAATTTTTCTTTTTTACCTTATCCACCTACCTTTGGAACTTTCTGGGTTTTCTATTTGGATCTCTGTGTTTGTCTTTCTTATTTTTAAAGACAGGGTTTCAGTCTGTCACTCAGGCTGGAGTACAGTGGGGCTATTATGGCTTGATACGGGCTCGAACGCCCTGGGCTCCAGCGATTCTCCCACCTCAGCTTCCTAATAGCTGAGATTACAGGAACACACCACCATGCCCACCTAATTTTTGTATGATTTTTTTTTATTGACGCAGTGTTTTGTTCTTGTTGCCCAGGCTGGAGTGCAATGGCACGATCTTGGCTCACCACAATCTCTACTTTATGGGTTCAAGTGATTCTCCTTCCTCAGCCTCCAAAGTAGCTCAGATTACAGGTACATGCCACCATACCTGGCTAATTTTGTTTCTAGTAGAAACGAGTTTCTCCATTTGGTCAGACTGGTCTCAAACTCCCAACCTCAGGTGGTCTGCCCCGCTCAGCCTCCCAAAGTCTTGGGATTACAGGTGTGAGCAACAGCGCCAGGTCTTCATTTTTGCATTTTTGATAGCAATGCAAAAATTTTCATTTTTCACCATGTTGCCCAGGCTGGTCTTGAACTCTTGACCTCAAGTGATCTGCCTGCCTCAGCCTTCCAAATTGCTGAGATTACAGGAGTGAGCCATGGTGCCCTCCCTATCTTTCTATTCTTTTTATTTTTTTTTAAACAGAGTTTCGCTCTTGTTGACCAGGCTAGAGTACAACAGCATTATCTCAGGTCAGTCATCACAACCTCCACCTCCCAGGTTCAAGTGATTCTCCTGCCTCAGCCTCCCGAGTAGCTGGGATTACAGGCATGTGCCACCATGCCTGGCTAACTTTGTATTTTTAGTAGAGACAAGGTTTCTGCGTATTGGTTAGGTTAAAACTCCCAACCTCGGGTAATCTACCCACCTCAGCCTCCCAAAGTGCTGGGATGACAGGCATGAGCCACCTCTCCCAGCCCCTATCTGTCTATTCTTATATGAGTCACATACTACTTCAAGTGGCATCACTTCATAATTAATTTCAGGAATCTTACAGAATAAATGCTTTTATTCCCATCATCAAAAGACAAAATTACAACATATTTAGTTTAAAGATCTTAATTGACTTCTTCGTTTTTTTTTTTTTTTTTTTGGAGACAGTGTCTCACAGTGTTACCCAAGCTGGAGTGCAGTGGCACAATCTTGGCTCACTACAACCTCTGCCACGCAGGCTCAAGTGATTCTCCCGCCTCAGCCTCCCGAGTAGCTGGGATTACAGGCACGTGCCACCGTGCCTTACTAATATTTTGGTATTTTAGTAGAGAACAGGTTTCACCATGTTGGCCAGGGTGGTTTCAAACTCCTGAGCTCAGGCAACCCACCTGCCTCAGCCTCCCAAAGCGCTAGGATTACAGGCATGGACAACCACACCCGGCCCTTAATTGACTTTTACTTGTGAGTCTAGAATCTGGCAACACCTCATTCCATAAAATAGATAGAGTGTTCTAAAGAGCTGACCAGAGAGGTTTGCCTTTGTAGACAGAAAAAGGCCAGGAAAGCAGAAACAGAACAGAAGCTAAATTGGGCTTTCTGAAGTGACGTTGCTAATAAAAGTTAAAGCAGAGGGGACTTTCTTATCATGTCAGCTAAAACTGGCCTGTTGGGCATTTGGCTATTACCTCTCAGTCTCTCCTGATTTCTTAGAAGGTTGAATAAGCAACTTAGTTCTGGCTTAGTAGCAGAGAACTTCAGCATGGGCAACTGCGTTTTGGTTTTGTCTATTCGGCCTAGTGCAGGAGCTCAGTCCAAACCAATGGCCTCCTATATATTTCATTGAACACTGTCTGCCCTTTCAAAAGTTCCCAGAAATTACCATATTAAGGTTTGTTAATTTAGCTCATTTCAGGAAGATGACAAGGTCAACTAGATACTTTTCCTTGTTCTACAATTTCAGCCTAGATTAACTGGTTTGTTCACGGAGCCATCAAAGATGCCTTTGTGATCTGGGAAATGAACTTCCTAGCCTCGCCCTCTGTGTTCACAGCATGGCCCCAACCTAGTTTTCCACTCATATCTCCAAATAATCCAGTTAACTACAATAAGCCTTCAACTATATGTTTGGTGCTTCTCTTCTCTTTGTTAATGTTTCATTCTTTCCATGAAACTCCTCATTCTGTCCTTTATCTTCCATATTCTGCAAAGAGGCTAAAGACTGCGTTATCTTTAAAGGTCTCTTGAACTTCCTCTGCAGTGAAACAGCCCACATATCATTACTGCCCTATGCCTGCTGACTCCTGTTTACCTCTTTCTGTAGTTCATGCTAGTGACTTGTGTGGGTCTTGTTCCCTTGCTAAGTCACCGCGGTTAGGAGCTCCACCTCATAACCTCTACCAGAGCCCAGCAGAGGTCCTGGTACACAGCACTCAGTAAAGGATTATCCTCTGAATTAATTCATTCTTCACCCTGAGCTTTCTTCACATTACAGAATGTTCTCCTGGGCGGCCTTGTGATCTTTGCAACCTTTGTGACTTTATGCAATGCATCATGCTATTTAATACTGAATGACATAGTTCCAGGAGAGTCAACCAAGGGTAAGTCTTGGTTTTTCAATGTTTATTATGTTATTGCAGCATGGCAGGTGGACCTGTCTGCAGATGAAAATCTTTGTGTTTGTTGTTATTGTTTGTTTGTTTGAGACAGTCTTGCCCTGTCTCCCAGGCTAGAATCAGTGGTGAGATCTCGGTTCACTGGAACCTCCTCCTCCCGGGTTCCAGTGATTCTCCCACATCAGCCTCTGAAGTAGCTGGGACTGCAGGTGCCCACCACCATGCGCAGCTAATTTTTGTGTTTTTGGTAAAGACGGGGCTTCATCATGTTGGCCAGGCTGGTTTCGAACTCCTGACCTCGGGTGATATGCTCGCCTGGGCCTCCCAAACTGTTGGGATTATAGATGTGAGCCACTGTACGTGGCCTCACTTTAGGAGGCTTCTAAGACTATAGCCCTGCACCCTGAGATAGATTCCATTGTTCTAGTACCCTAGAACTATGGAATAGTTGAGACATAGAAGGTGTTTTTCAAGTACCCAAGATGTTACACATGTGCACAGGGTTGAAAACCACCGAAGCAAAGCAAAGGGAAGTGTAGAAGTGAGATATTGATCAAGAGAGAATCCAGCAGGAAAAACCTTGGTCCCAAATACCCACAGGTTCACATGGCTACCTGATTAGAAGAAGGGCCTTATTTTTTTCTTGAAATACCTGCTCTGAAATAAAACTCAGAAGGATGTAAGCTTCTGTAAGAAAACATTATCAGTAGCATGAACTGAACAGTACTGGAATTAGCCATGGGTGAATCCAAGAGCACCATTCTTTGATATCTTTAAAAGCAATGAGCTTCTCCATCTCTGAGAAGGGTTCAGATAGAAGGGGCTGGACTCAGTGTCCTGATAGGCCTTATTCTCATGGTATGACTTGCACTGATGATGTCATGTGTATGGTTTTAGAATGCACAGATCTGGAAGGAAACAAACACCCAATAAACTCAAGGTGGCGGACTGACAACTGTGAGACATGTGCTTGTGGCGAAAAAGAAATATCATGTTGCACTCTGTAAGTCTGATCAGAATCTGTTGGCGAAGGGCTAGGAATCTGAATTTTAACAGGTGCCTTGAGAGTCTCATGAGGACACTGTGAGTAGAGAAGCAAGCACTTGACTTAGATGAGAACACCTGAGTCCTGCTGAACTTGAAGTGTCTGGAGAGTTCCAGCCACATTTATCGAGCAGGCCCCATGCTAGGTGCCTAATGGAACAAGGGGAATTGGACTGGGAGCTGACTGGCTTCTCAGAGCAGACTCCCAGGCATCACATTGGTTGGGCCACTGGGTATTATAGCTAAGCCTTGATTTTGTGGCTCCAGAGATTTGACATTGTCTTTGTAGCAAGCGTTGATGTCACTCTGGTGGAGTGTGATTTTATCCCAGCCAGGTGAAGGACTGGTGACTGGTCCCTCCCTAATATAGAAGCATGGCTCCCTGGTGGCTAAAGCATCTGTGTCACCCAGATTTGGCATCCCTGACCTCTTCCAGGATTTTCCACTGTAGGCTTGGATTCTCCTGGGTCTGGTGTGGAAAAGGGCCAGGCTGCTCCTTGCAGGGAAGAGGGAAGAACCTCAATAATGGATTAACTTGAGTCTGAATCTCCATTCCCTTGTATACTGGCTGTGTGACCCTGAGTAAGTTTCTGAATGTGTCTCAGCCTCTGTTTCCTCACAGTATAATCAGGGATAATCAGGTGGCTATGAGAATTAAATGAGATTCTGCACATACATTCTTTAACCCAGCAAACAATGTCTTCTCTGTGCCAATTCTGTGTCCTGCAAGTCTGGGGCAGGAACTGACACCTGGTCAGGTTTCAAGGTGCCTTTTCCTTTCTCCCATCATGTTGCGTGTTCCACTTAGCACACTGCTCTACATGGGGGAAATGAACCACCCCTTCTTCCCTGGAATTGCCTCACTTCCTACCAAGTTTGTTTTTCTCATGAACTTTTTTCTCCTCCGTGGAAAAATACAGACTTTGATTAAGCTTTTTCTGGAAGAAGTTTTTGGACCCACTGCACCCTCTATGACACACTGCCCAGATCTCAAGATGCTTGGTAGCAGTGGAGCCTGAGGCTGGGGACCCAGGCAGAGGCTCCCCAGAAGGGCATGGGAGACATCCTGGCCTCCAGGCTGCCCGGGCCCAGGACAGGGTTGGTTTGCTGACTTGGGTGAGGAAAAGGGAGTGGGAGACAAAAAGCCAAAGCCATCCAACCACTGGCTCTGGATAGCTGAATACCTGATGTTGACAGTTTCTCCTGCCACTCTCTCTCTGCTGCTTCACCTACAGAGCTAAGTCTGGTTTGAATTGAAATAAGCATCCGGTAATATGCTCTTTGCCTTCCCAACCTGTACTTGCACACAGGCAGTGGAGATTCACCATTTCACTTCCTACCACGAACCAAAAGAATTGTATCTCTTTGGCCAGGCACGGTGGCTCACACCTGTAATCCCCTCACTTTGGGAAGCTGAGGCGGGTGGATGACCTGAGGGCAGGATTCCAGACCTGCCTGACCAACATGGAGAAACCACATCTCTACTAAAAATATAAAATTAGCCGGGCATGGTGGCACATGACTATAAACCAAGCTACTCAGGAAGCTGAGGCAGGAGAATTACTAGAACCCAGAAGGTGGAGACTGCAGTGAGCCCAGATAGCACCATTGCACTTCAGCCTGGGCAGCAAGAGTGAAACTCTGTCTCAGAAAAAAGAAAAGAAAAGAAAGAATTGTATCTCTTCAACAAACACCACTTTCTTTTTAACTTTTATTAATTGTGGTAAAATGTATATTACATAAAATGTGCCAGTTTAACCATTTTAAAACATATAATTCAGTGGCATTAAATACATTCACAGTATTATGCAACCATAAACACTATTTCTGAAACTTTTTAATGACTCCAACCTGAAACTATATTCAGTAAACAATAACTTAGAGTCCCCCTTCCCCAAAACCCCTGGTAATCTCAAATCTACTTTCTATCTCTATGAATTTGCCTAGTCTAGATATTTCATATAAATAGAATCACCCCGTGTTTGTCTTTTTGTGTCTGGCTTATTTCACTTAGCATGTTGTCAAGGTTCATTTATGTCGTAGCATGTATCAGTACTTCCTTCCTGTTTCTGCCGGATCAATATTCCATGGCGTGGCTAGACCACATTTTGCGTATCCATTTATTTGTTGATGAACACTTGAGTTGCTTCCACCTGTTGGCTAAAGTAAGTAATGTTCTGAACACTGTCAGTATACAGACATTGGCATATAATGTTTGGTCTCTGCTTTCAATTCTTTTGGGATATATACCTAGGAGTAGTTTGCTGGGTCACATGGTAATTTTTTGTTGAACTTACTGAGGAGCTGCCAAGCTGTTTTTCACAGCTGCACCATTTTACATTCCTACCAGACAACAGTCATTTTTAAACATGCAAGGTTTTAAATACTTCCCCCAATTTTCTAAATAAAATATATGAATTATGGAACCATAGGAGAATATAAGAGAAAAAGAAGAAAAACCTACTCACAATCCTGACTGCTTAAAGGTAATAACTGTTAACATTTGATCATATTTATTTATTTGTATTAAAAAATTGACACAGGGTCTCACTATGTTGCCCAGGCTGGTCTCAAACCCCTGGGCTCAAGCTGTCCTCTCACCTCAGCCTCCTGAGTAGCTGGGATTACATGTATGTGCCACCATGCCTGGGCTTCTAAGATAATTTCTTTATGACTCTTTTCTACATTTCTTTTCTTGCACATAGTGGATATCAAATTTTATATCAATTCTGTGGGCTGATTTTTCCACTTAATGTTCTAGCGTTGGGCTGGGCATGGTGGCTCACGCCTGTAATACTAGCACTTTGGGAGGCCAAGACGGGGGTGGATCATTTGAATTCAGGAGTTCAAGACCAGCCTGGCCAACATGGTGAGACCCCCATCTCTACTAAAAATATAAAAATTACCTGGGCATAGTGACACACGCCTGTAATTCCAGCTACTCAGGAGGCTAAAGCAGGAGAATCACTTAAACCTGGGAGACAGAGGCTGCAGTGAGCTGGGGTCACATAAATAAATACTCTAGCAGTAAGTAGTACCATTTCATCTCATCAGAACTCTTCAAAATATTTGTATGTACTGCAGCTCAATTAGAGGTGGTCTCTGATATTTATCAGCTTCTCTCAGGGCTCCATGACACTGGCCTGGAGTGACTCTTTTGCCACGGTTCATTGAGAGAGCTCCTGTGCTAACAGGCCTCCAAGCCAGGGCTGGGACATCCCTTTCCACCTCCTAGCAACCGTATGCTGGCCACTTCCTGAACAGGGAGGGTGGGAGGAGCCAGCCTGGAACAAGCTGCCTAGCTCCAGAGTAGCCAGACTTGTTCCTGCCTGTCAGCACCTACTGCAGACCTGTGCCTGCAGGATGGAATGCAGGGGTGGGCTGTGTGACTCTATGGTACAGACTGGTCCATGTTCCTGGAGGTCACACTCTGGGGCTGCCAGCCAAGGGGTGCCCTTAAGTTGGTGAAGGCACTCCAGCCAGCTGGAGCATGGGTGGCTTCCTGAATAGAGGGAGTGGCACTGGGGGAGGGGGTTCTGGCGGTCCTTTCTCTAACAGGCTCTGGTTTTGTCTCAATAACAGTGTTTCTACACCTGTGGGTTATGACAGACACAACTGCCGGAAAATCTTCAACAAGGAGACCTGCAAGATAAGTGTGGTGGAGAAGAAGGACCCAAATAGGCCCTGTGGTGTCAGCGGATGGATATCGTAATGTGCTTCTAGTAGGCACAGGGCTCCCAGGCCAGGCCTCTTCTCTTCTGGCCTCTAATAGCCCTTCCTATCAGTAAAAGATTTTTGAGCAAACACTTGAATATGCGTGCACTGTTAATTTATACCTTATGTATGCATTAATTTAATACACATTATAAAGCATACAAAACATTTAAAAATGGAGACAAAAATACACATGAATAAAAGTTCTATTTTTCCTAAACTCTGTAATAGGTCACTGTGCGTCCCTTACTGGGGGACCACTGCCACTCTTGCTGTTTGTGATATCTGCACTCTGCTGCCTATGTCCTGCTGGCTGGTAAACAATAGAAAAAATGTGTGTCTTCAAGCTGAAATTAGATCCCTTCTTTTCTTTAAGGTGTTCCTGTTTATCCCTCCTTCCTTTTCATCAGGAAGTGCCTTCTATGATGTGTCCCCCACATTCCTCTGTGGTTGATTGAGGTGAAAGCAGGTTAGAACAAGATAGCCTGAACAAGTGCCCCCAAGGCCACATGCAGCCCGAGGGGAATTCAAGGCCAGGGTCTCCGCCTTGCTGGTGCAGAGTGGCCTGGGAGCAAGGCCTCAGGATCAGTTATCTCTTGTTATACACAGAGCACCCAAAATTTAATGGCTTAAAACAATGACAACATCGATTCTCTTTGGACCGTTTCTGCGTTAGAGAACATTTGTTCACTCGACAGGTCTGTACGGAGCACCTGGGCCAGGCAGCGCTCTGGACCTGGGGATACAGCAGTGAACCAGAGAGATCTCAGGAGAGAACCCTGCTCTCCTAGGGCTTGGAGTCAGCTGTGTGTACGTGACAGTGGGCAACTGATAAACAGCTTTATTTTCCTTTGTCCCCCTTCTGTTTAAACATGCCATGTGGGCCAGTTGAGCAATCTAGACAGGTCCCTTAGCTTTCTTGGTCACCTTCAGATAATTTAAAAAGGTGGTCTGAGTTACACTTTGAGTTATATGAAGTCTCATTCCAGGGGCATATCTGAATTGAGAGGGAATGGGGGACAGGAGAATTAAGGGCTCCTCCTGCCTGAGGTCACGTTCTTGGCTGACTTCCTCTGGGACTTCTGTGGGCCTCTCTCTCCACAGCTCCCCTTCCACTCACAGCCTATGATTATTATCTTAGCTTCTGCATCAGAATCTTCTCTCTTGTTGTTTTGTAATGAGGTTGCCTTGTCCCTTGTAGGAGTCACTCTTGGGTGGGATCCATAAAACCCTGCTATGATCTTCTCCTTTGCTGGGGAATGTGGGGAAGCAGTTGCCAACCGAGTATGGAGGACCTCTGTCAAAACTGAGACAGAAAGAAGTGCTATTTTAACATGTGGTGACAAGTAAATAATGTGGGTTATAATTTGGGCTATAGGCTGGACATGGTGACTCATGTTTGTAATCGCATGTGAGGTGAGAGAATCGCTTGTGCCCAGTTTTAGAGCAATCTGGGCAACACAGCAAGACCCTGTCTCCACAAATTTTTTTTGTTTGTTTGAGACAGAGTCTCACTTTGTCGCCAGGTGCCAGGCTGGAGTTAGTAGCATAATGTCGGCTCGCTGCAGTCTCTGCCTCCTGGATTCAGGTAATTCTCCTGCCTCAGCCTCCCGAGTAGCTGGAACTACAGGTGTGTGGCACCACGCCCAGCAAATTTTGGTATTTTTTAGTAGAGAACAGGTTTCGCCATGTTGGTCAGAATGGTTTTGATTTCTTGACCTCATGATCCGCTTACCTCGGCCTCCCAAAGTGCTGGGATTACAGGTGTGATCCACCGCGCCTGGCCCACACAAAAAAAATTTTAAACCGGGGACCATGGCACACGTCTGTATGTAATCCCAGCTATTCAGCAGGTTGAGGCTGGCGAATCACTTGAATCCAGGAGGCAGAGGTTTCAGGGAGCTGAAATTGTGACACTGCACTCCAGCCTGTGCAACACGACCAGATCCTGTCTCAAAGAAAAAAACAAAAGAAAGAAAGAGAAAAAGAATCTGGGCTCTTGACATTTATTTATTTACTCAACGGTTTTTTTTTTTGAGACAGTCTTGCTCTGTCGCCCAGGCTGGAATGCAGCGTCGCGATCTTGACTCACTGCAACCTCCGCCTCCCAGGTTCAAGTGATTCCCCTGCCTCAGCCTCCTGAGTAGCTGGGACTACAGGCACGTGCCACCACCACAGCGGATTTTTTGTATTTCTAGTAGAGTGGGGTTTCACCGTGTTAACCAGGATGGTCTAGATCTCCTGACCTCATGATCCACCTGCCTTGGCCTCCCAAAGTGCTGGGATTACAGGTGTGATCCCCTGAAGCCGGCATATTTACTCAACCTTTAGAAAAAAAATGTGGCAAATGTGGAATCATCTGGCCTTTTGTGTCTTACGATATTCGCTTTTGTATCTAAACATTCAAGCTAAATAGTATCTACCTCGTGAGGACATCGGAATCACTTGGGATGGTCCTCAGCACAGAATTTGCCTTCAAAAAAAACGTTTGCTTCATTTAATTTGATTTATTCACGGAGGGTGAAAGGACACTGCACAAGGGTGGGAGGGAGTGTGCGCCTGAGCTCTGCGCCTTCTCCGGGGCAGTCAAGGGCTTCTGGCTGACCACAGTGGAGATCTCGTGAGACTGTCAGACGAATGGCATCAGCCGCTGTGTCCAGCCGGAATGCTTTTTTTGGCAACTACTAAAACCAAGGGACATTGAAAATCACTAACAAAGCTCATCAAAAGTGTGGTAGTGAGCTAACGATATGGTGTCTCACCTTGTAATCCCAGAACTTTGGGAGGCTGAGGTGGGGTGATCGCTAGAGGCCAGGAGCTGGAGACCAGTCTGGACAACATAGCAAGACCCCCATCTCTACTAAAATTAAATAAATCAGCCAGGTGCAGTAGAGCCCGCCTAAAGTCCCAGCTACTCAGGTGGCTGAGGTAGGAGGATCACCTGAGACCAGGAGGATGCAGTGAGCTAAGATCGAGCCACCTGCACCCCAGCCTGGGTGACAGAGCAAAACCCTGTCTCTTTTTAAAAGTCCTCTTTGGTTGTCAGTCTACAAAGATCACAGAGCAAGGGTTAGATAAGCAGCCACCACTCTCATTCAAAAATCCTATTCATTTAGGACTCTGGAATTACAGCTCTGAAGGAGCTTCCTGGGCCCCAGACTTGAAGAATCTCACTAAAGGATATCCACATACTAGCTTGTCTCCCACTCCACTTAGTTTATGTCCCAACAAGAATTGCAACAAGTGCCTGAGCAATCCCTCAGTGTGGTGGAAACGGATCTTCCCTCTGGGTGGAGCTGAGTGGCACTGCCAGAAACCCCAATGAAAGGAATGCCACGTCTGGGCCACGGTCTGGGTCTGCCCTTCTCCCTGTGGCTGGGGACTGCCAGGCTGGCATTCTCCAGGGCTATGAGGGGCCTGTGTTCCTAAGAGGGCAGGCAACCCGACGGCCTGGGTACAGGCACAGTCATGTCCCAGTCCTCCCATGCTCAGGTCGAGCATCACCCCTGCGGCCCTCAGGTCCCCGGGGCCTGCCTCTCGTGCCTGCCTCTCATGCCCGCATTGGCCGCCAGCGACCTGCGGATCTCCTCCACAGACCATGGCCGCATCCACATGGGCTCAGTCTCTGGCGCCTGCTCCTGGTCGGGGGTCATCTGGTTCATCTGCAGTGAAAAGAACAAGGAGACAGGCTGAGCATGAGGGCAACAGGGATGGCAGCCCCAGCCCAGGCCGTTCCCTCTGCCGCCAAGCCTGCTGCCCTCACCATCCCATCCTCCCCAGGGTGGTTTTGAACTCCTGACCTCAGGTGATCCACCTGCCTCAGCCTCCAATTTGGATATTTTTTTTATTTTGTAGAGATAAGTTCTCACTATCTAGGCTGGTTTTGAATTCCTGGCTGTAAGGCTGGTTACCTCGCTGGGAACTTGGACACGCCCATCCCTCTCCCCACCTGAAAATTACATCACCAGAATATGCCCATCATCTAGCCCCACCTTGGAAATCCCCTCTGCACTTGGCACTAAACCCAACCCTTGGAAATGCCCTCTGCCCTTGGCACTCAACCCCGCCCTTGGAAATCCCCTCTGCACTCGGCACCTAACCCACCCTTGGAAAGCCCTGCCAAAACCTGCCCAATAGCACATTGCCCCGTCTGAAAATCCCGTCTACCTATCTATAGCAGCTTGCCATGTCCACGTCCTGTTTCTCCACAGCCAATCAAACCCCACACCCAGAGGAGTCGGGTGTGACTTCCCTGGCTTCTTTCCCTGGGACCATGGAACCTCGCCTGGGAGCCATATAAATTGGCATTTAATCTTTTTATGCTGGCCTCGGTTTCCTCATTTTTAATTCGGCAATAAACCTCACAGGACAATAACCCTTACAAGTGGTGCCAAAACCTGGGATGAGTTTTAAGACCCTTCCTGGGGGAAACTGACTCCTCCACCAGAAGCTGGACCAGAGAACCGCTCCATTGCAAGGTAACAAGGAAATGCTCCATCATAAGTTAAGACTTCTGTTACCCACAGCCTCTCCCACTGCCTGCCTCATGGACTCCCTGCTCGCAATCGCAGCTGCGTCAGGGACTCCTTTTCGTCTCGCCATGGGCCTGGGGCCCCGGCCTAGTCTCGAGGTCTTGAGAGTAGAGGAGACATCCCTACACTCTTGTCTTCTCCCTTTGAGAGGTTTCTCAGGGTCAGGATTCTGAGGGAGACATCCCCACCTTCCTGAACCCTCTCATATTCTCGTGGACTCCCTGCTCATAACTGCAGCCGCGTCAGGGACTCCTTCTCATTTCTCGCCATGGGCCTGGGGCCCCGGTCTCATCTCACCATGGCCCGGGTCCCTGGCCTCATCTCGAGGACCTGAATGTAGAGATGTCCCTACACTCTTGTCTTCTCCCTGTGAGGGGATTCCGGGGGTCGGGAATTTGAGGGAGACATCCCCATCTTTCTGAACCCTCTCCGGTGTTCGGTTGTGCAGTCCAGGATGCCTTCTGCACATCTCCGCAGCAGCGGCCGAGGTTTGGGTATTCAGAAGCCCTGTTTGTAGAACCAGGCCCTGCCTAACAGCAGGACCAAATCTCTGGCTTATGGTACTAAAACGTCTATCTCAAATTCTCAGATCAGCCCTTTTTGGCATATAAGCTCTCGCTAGTTAAGTAACTCTGTTTTCTTTTTTCCTCTTCTTCTACTACTGAGGCATCACTCTCTCTCTCTTTTCATTCTCTTTCTTGTTATAATCATTACATTGTTACAGTCTGTGAGCTCTCTCAGCCACCCCCTCCGGGAAAAGAAAATACTTCTGCCTGGGTTGGGTATAATACCTTTTTATATTCCTTCCTTACCCTTGGCTACCCTGCCAAAAGTGAACTATGGGCAATCAGAAATCTCACCCAGACCCCAAGTCGCCACTGGGATGCCTAGCAAAAAATCTACCCAAACTGGGTCTTTCCATTAAAAAGAAAAGGCTACTCTTCCTCTT
Source organism: Callithrix jacchus (assembly GCF_049354715.1). NCBI lineage: Eukaryota > Metazoa > Chordata > Mammalia > Primates > Cebidae > Callithrix > Callithrix jacchus. The sequence continues at coordinate 38,612,088 of NC_133513.1, forward strand.
CACCATGGCCTGGCCACAGTACCCCCTAGACAACCAGTCTAAGTGGCCTCCGGGGGCACACTCAACTTTAATGTCCTGACAGACTTAGACAACTTCTGCTAAAAGAACAGTAAATGGTCAGAGGTCCCCTACGTACAGGCTTTCTGGTACCTTCGCTCCCGACCCACCCTCTGCTCCTCTTGTTCTTCTGCCCAGGTTCTGTTAGACAAAACCCCACCCTTATCCTCAGCCCTGCCCGGCTCCGCACTCTCCGAAGACCCGGAAGACCTGTCCTGCCCCGCCCACTTTACCAACCTCCATCCTTATGCGAGGCCTCAACTCCCTTCTCCCTCTTCTCCTTCTCCTCCCCAAAGCCCTAATATAACTTCCCATCAGTGCTTGCACCCGCTCTCATGACCCCCCACTCCTCAGCTCTTTGCGTGAGGTAGCCAGAGCAGAAGGCATCATCTGCATATTCCCTTCTCTCTTTCGGATCTGTTAGCCATTAAAAAATGCCTAGGGTCATTCTCTACCAATCCTACTGCTTATATCAAAAATTTCGTTACCTCACCCAGGCATACAACCTAACCTGGCATGACACCTATGTGATCCTGTCCTCCACACTTACTCCCGATGAGCGTAACTGCATTCTTACAGTGGCCCAAGCTCACGCTGATCAGGTACATCTCACAAACAATCAAATACCAGTAGGAGCAGCAGTGGTCCCCGAGGCTGACCCTAATTGAGACTATCAAACTGGTCAAGATGGCCACCGCCGCTGAGACCAAATGCTACAGTGCCTCCTAGTGGGCATTCAAAGCACAGCTAAAAAGGTCGTTAATTATGACAAGTTAAGGGAAATAACTCAGGGTCCTGATGAAAACCCAGCTGCCTTCTTAGACCGATTAACTAATGCTATGATCCTCCATACCTGGCTGGATCCGGCCTCCTTAGCAGGGGCTACAGTCTTAGCCACCCACTTCATTTCCCAGTTGGCAGCTGATATAAGGAGGAATCTTTAAAAAGTTGAGGAGGGCCCCCAAACTCCCACACGGGACCTAGTAAACACAGCATTTAAAGTTTTCAATGGCCAAGAGGAAAAGGCTGAGGCCACCCACCAGGCCCATTTACAGCAAAAGGTAGGCCTCCAAACCCGAGCTCTTGTAGCAGCCCTGAGGCCGGCAGCCCACTGAACATCCGGTGGAGGGGGTCCATTGAAACCCTCAAAGGCCCTGCCTGGGCCCTGTTTCAGATGTGGCCAGGAGGGACACTGGGCATGGCAGTGCTCCTGTCCTCATCCACCTCCTGGACCCTGCCCAAGCTGCAAACAGACTAAACACTGGAAGGTTGACTGCCCATCCCGGGCTGCAGGCTCACTCCCCACAGCTCTATGTGGAGGGCAGGCCAGTCCGCAGAAAGCAGTCCCTTTGCTTGAACTTCTTGGCCTTCTGGATGACTGATGCAGCCCAGACTTGAGGACCCCCATCACCCTTGCCGAGCCCAGGGTAATGCTGCAGGTAGCTGGTAAGTCCATTTCTTTTTTAATGGATACGGGGCTACCTATTCTGTACTGCCTTCCTTCTCAGGACCTAGCATACCTTCCCAGGTTTCAGTCATTGGGATTGATGGAAAGCCCTCCTATCCTAACCAAACTCATCCCTTAGCCTGTGTCCTTGAGGGACACCCTTTCTCCAACTCCTTTCTAATCATACCCTCATGCCCAGTCCCCCTTTTAGGATGAGATATTCTCCAGATTGTAGGGGCTACCCTCCAATTCACTGGCCCCCCACATTCAAGCCCATCCTCTGTCCACCTCCTACTGCTACTCCTAACAGGTATCACGCCCTGTCTCAAGCCCTCACCTCAACCCCCTCTTTCTCCTAATGAAGTTAATCCCTTGGTATGGGATACCTTCAAGCCTGTGGTGGCCAGACATCACACACCAGTTAAAATACTCCTGAAAAACTCTACCCACGTTCCCTCACATTCTCAGTTTCCCATCTCAAAAACCTACCGCCAGGGCCTAAAGCCTATCACCACCCGACTTCTGGCCCAGGGACTCCTTATCTCCACCAGTTCCCCCTGTAAGACTCCTATCTTGCTGGTCCAGAAGCTGTCCGGCGACTACCACCTAGTTCAGGACCTGCACCTCATCAGTGAGGTGGTAATACCCATCCACCAGTGGTCCCCAACGCATATACCATATTATCCAACATTCCCTCCACTACCTCTCATTTTACGGTTCTTTACCTCAAGGACACCTTCTTTACTATTCCCTTTCACCCAGAGTCTTACTTCCTTTTTGCCTTCACCTGGACTGATCCTGACACCAACCTGTCACAGCAGCTCACCTGGACAGTCCTGCCCCAGGGATTTAGAGACAGCCTCCATATTTTCACATGAGCCTTAGCAGCTGACCTTAGCTTCTGTTCCCTCCAACCCAGTCTCCTTCTCCAGTATGTGGATGACCTACTACTTTGTAGCCCCTCCCTCTCTCTGTCTCAATAGTATACAGCCACTCTCCTTAACTTTCTTGGATCCACGGGATACTGGGTATATCCCTCTAAAGCGCAGCTGTCAGTCACCTCAGTAGTCTACTTGGGCATTTGACTCACCCCCAAAACTAAAAGCCTAACAACCAACTGCTGGCAGGCACTTCTTTCATTGCAGCCCCCAGAGACTGCAGACCAGATTCTCTCCTTCTTAGGATTTGTAGGATACTTCCATCACTGGGTACCTAACTTTGCTGCTCTAGCTAAACCTCTGTATGTGGTGGCTAAAGACACACCCATGGGACCCCTCTCTCATCCCAGAGTTGTAAAACAAGCTTTCAGAACCTTACAAACTGCTCTGTTCATGGCACCTCCACTTCAACTGCCAGACCTTAACCATCCCTTCGACTTGTTTACTGACAAAAAACAAGGGATTGCAGTTGGAGTCCTAACCCAACCCCTAGGTCCTGTGTATCATCCTGTAGCATACGTATCAAAACAACTTGATCCCACAGTCAGGGGATGGCAGCCTTGCCTGCCGGCCCTGGGAGTGGCAACAGAACTTAACAAGGAATCCCTAAAACTTACCTTAGGCTAGCCTGTCTCAGTGTTCTCTCATCATTGACTGACCGACCTTCTCTCTCACAAATGTCTTGCCCACCTAGGACCCTCTCGCCTACAGGAGTTTCATCTACTCTTTATTGAAAATCCTTCAGGCAGCCTCCATCCCACTTCTCCACTCAACCCAGCTACTTTGTTTCCTCTTCCATCCCATTCCCCCTCCCCAGCCCATTCCTGCCCTGAACTAATGGATACATTTGCTAAACCTCGGGAGGGCCTGTCTGACCTTCCCCTATCTAAACCAGACCTTACCTTTTATGTAGATGGGAGTTCAATAGTGACAGCCGAGGGGTGGTGAAAAGTGGCCTATGCAGTAGTTACAGATTCAGCCACCCTCGAGGCATGCCACTTCCCTGATGGAACTACATCACAAAAGGCAGAGCTCATTGATTTAACCTGAGCTCTCACGCTAGTACAGGGAAAGCGGGCATATATCTATACTGATTCAAAGTATGCTTTTCTTATTACCCACTGCCATGCTGCCCTCTGGAGAGAGCAGGGATTCCTTACTATGAAAGGGTACCTCATAATTAATGCTACCCAAATCTCCAATCTCCTGCAGGCCCTATCACTGCCCAAAGAAGTTGCCATCATCCACTGCCAAGGGCACCAAGCCCAGCAGGATGCTTGTTTCCCAGGGCAATGCAAGGACAGATGTGGCAGCAAAATCCTTAACCAGTACCAGGCTAGCCCCCTCTCCAGTCCTGTTTCTCACCATGGCCAGGCCACCAATTTACTCTCCATCAGAGAAACAGGCCCTCATATTAAAAGGGGGAACCAAGTCTGATCAGAGTTGGATCATTCTAAACAGAATTGGCCTTCCCTGGGAACAGGCCCTAAAAATCATTGCTGAAATCCACCAATCCTTACATATAGGGCCCAAAGCGTTGCACTGTTTTGTGCAGCCCCTCTTTTTCTTGCCAGGTCTGCAACAAATGATTCAGCAAGTACACAAGGCATGCATTACCTGCTCTAAGGTCTCATCTCAGGGAAGCTTAAGGCCACAGTTTCCTATCCACCAAATGTGTGGCCATCTGCCAGCCCAAGACTGGCAGATTGATTTTACCCATATGCCCATGCATAAAAAACTCCGCTACCTCTTAACCTTTGTAGATACCTTTTCTGGATGGATTGAAGCCTTTCTCCTGGCTAGCTCTAGTACAGCAGGGGGCTAACATGTTAAATTTAACCAGGGCCATGGATTTCACTAACTGCTTTTTATGTGCCTTTCTTAACAAACCCCCCTTAGCCACAGTTCCCCTCCAGACCAGGTCAACCTGTCTCAATCTCCCATGGGGCCTGACACCACCTTAATGGGTATCCCCCTGTTCAAAGTATATTCTCAAAATCTCTCTCTCTCTGCTATGGGATAGCCAGCAGCCCCAGCCTCAGGTGCAACACCACGGTAGAAGTAAAATCCTCCCTTTATGTGTCTCCAAGAAGATACTTTTGGTGTAATGGAACCCTAACCAAAGTTATTGATGCATCCCTCCCCTTCCCCTATGTGCCCGTCACACTAGTCCCACAGTTAGAAGTGTACGGACAAGCCGAGTTCCTATCCCTCATCACACCATCCCCTTATCACCGGAGCAAATGAGCAGTCTTCCTCCCAATAGTAGTTGGCCTCTCTTTAGCATCCTCTCTAGTAGCAGCTGGAATAGGGAGTGGTGCCATGGGCTACAGCTTCACTTCAGCTGCTCAACTGGAAGACAAGCTCCATGTGGCTATTGAATCATCAGCCGCCTCTTTAGCCTCCCTCCAGTGACAAATCACGTCGCTGGCTCAGGTGACTCTCCAGAACTGATGGGCCTTAGACCTACTAATGGCAGAAAAAGGAGGTACTTGTTTGTTTTTCCAGGAGCAGTGCTGCTATTACATCAATGAAACAGGCCTTGTGGAAGAAAATGTCAACACTCTCTATCGCCTCCAAGAGAACCTAGGCAGGAAGCAGAGCATGCAGGCCTCGTCTCTAGACTGGTGGCAATCCCCCATACTTACCTGGCTAGCTCCCATTATCACCCCCATTATCGTTGTGTGTCTTCTACTAATGCTAACCCCTTTTTTTTTCTCAAGTTTTTACAGGCCTGCATAAGAGAAACTTCCAGGGTAGCCGTTAACCAGATGATATTTCACCCCTATACCTGACTCCCAATTGAGGCACCAGCTACCTAACCCCTTCCCCTCACTTCACCCCTATTCAGCAGGAAGTAGCCAGAAAGAAGCAGCATCCTATAGATCATCAAAATGCTCAGAATGTAAGGCTGGTTGCCTTGCCGGGAGCTCAGACATGCCCATCCCTCTCCCTGCCTGAAAATTACATCACCAGAATATGCGCATCATCTAGGTCCACCTTGGAAATCCCCTCTGCACTCTGCACTCAACCCCGCCCTTGGAAATCCTCTCTGCACTCGGCACCTAGCCCACCCTTGGAAAGCCCTGTCAAAACCTGCTCAATAGCACATTGCCCCATCCAGAAATCCCGCCTACCTACCTATAGCAGCTTGCCATATCCATGTCCTGTTTCTCCACAGTCAATCAAACGCCTTCACTCCCTATAAAACCCCACACCCAGAGGAGTCGGGAGTGACTTCTCTGGCCTCTTTCCCCGGGACCACAGAAACTCACCCAGGAGCCAAACAAATTGGCATTTAATCTTTTTGTACTGGCCAGAGTTTCTTCATTTTTAACTCAGCAATAAACCTCCCAAGACAATAACCCTTACACCTCCTACATGGGCCTCCCAAAGTGCTGGGATTACAGGTATGAGCTGTAGCAGAAGCTGCTGTGGGAAACAGATCTCTTGAACACTGAATGGAGAAAGAAGAAGTTTATTAGGCCCAGGAGCCTGAGCAATAATTGGTCCAAAGCTCCACTCATGTAACAAAAAAAGGTTCCACTGTTATGTAGGCTTATACTTTAGCTATTACATGTGGAAGAATCTTGGGTTTACAGTCGTAGGACTCACATGAGTAAAGGTTTTTGTTTACAATTTCAGGAATCACATGTGAGAGGGTTCCAGTTTACAGTTTTAGGACTCACATGTGAAAAGGTTTTGGGTTTGATCTTGTTTGAAGTAAAAACAGTGTCTTCTGGAGAGCTTCCCCAAGACCAAGCCTGCCACCTACAGGAAGGTGAAATGGGAGGCGCCAGTTGGTCAGCCTTTTCTTCTGTTGAAATGCAGCCTGATAGTCAAAGGGGAAGTTGATCTCAGATGTCTGGGTCTCCTTCCTCAGAGCCACCACACCTGTCCTAAAAATGTATTTTTTATACATATGTCCTTGTCAAAATTGGGATAAAGAGAAACAGACTGGCAGTGGTATGCATTTCAAGAGAAATGGGAGAAAGCATATTTACTTAGGATGTTGTGGGAATTGAGGGACAGGAGAGACCCATGGATGAAACAAGAGGATTGTATTAAGGTGGTCACTGGCTCAGCGGATTAGCATCACAAGGCTGAGCCCTGAACATAGACCCGGCTTGACTTTTCTGCATGTGACTGAAGGCTGTTAGGCATTCATGACCTGAAACTTGCCAGGTGGAAAAGGAGCTTACAGAGGCAGGACGAAGGCAGCTTATTAAGCCGTGACCGCTGTTGCAACTTAGGCAAGACTTATGACCTTCTGTATACATTACCGGTGGGAAAACAGGAACTTACTTAACTTTTACTGCAAATAGTTACTCAACAGAAAGAGAACAGGCCTGGGAAACAGAGGGTTCTTGTTAAACTTGTTCTTATGCCTGTTCTGGGGGAGACTCTGGAGCCCGTACTTTAAAGGCTCTGTTTCCTAAAGCTGTACTAAATCACTAGGCTGGTTAACATCCAGTGGAATTTCTTGGTGCAAAGGTGGGGGAGGGGCCTGAACACATTGTCAAGGGAGGAGGAAGGGGAAGGAGAAGGCTGTGGGATCCCCTGCAGAAAGGCCCCACACTGGTGGCAGCCCCTGCCTGCTGCTCCAGGGCTCAAAGGTGCTTAGATCTCTTCACTTGAGTGCAGTTGCTGCCGGCCCTTTGGGCAGGTGTGTGAGGGACACAGCCCCAGCTGTAAAGAGAGCACTGGCTTTTGGGTCAATAGGCCTATTATATAACTGAATTGGGGTCTGCTTGCCCAGTGCCGTTAAGGTCAGATATCCACACCGAGCTTACAGCACTAAAAAGGAGGGTTTTTATTCACAGAAGAAAGTGGGACCAGGCAGCTCGGCTCAAATCCTGATCTCCCTGATGGCTAGCAGGTGTGAAGCCTGAAAATTTGAGACAGATGTCAGTTAATTTAGAAAGTTCATTTTGCCAAGGTTGAGGACATTCGCCCATGACCCACCCTCACGATGTTCTGAAGAAGTGCCCAAGGTGGTCAGAGGACAGCTTGGTTTTATACTTTTTAGGGAGACACAAGCCATCAGTCGACATATGTAAAATGAACCTTGGTTAGGTCTGGAAAGGCGGGATAACTTGAAGTGGGCAGGGGGCTTCCAGATCACAGGTAGGTAAGAGACAAATGTTTGCATTCTTTTGAGCTTCTGATTAGCCTTTCCAAAGGAGGCAATCATATCAGCCTTTATCTCAGGGAACAGAAGGAGGACTTACATAGAATGGGGGGCAGGTTAGCCCTAAGCAGTTCCCAGCTTAAATTTTCCCTTTAGCTTAGTGATTTGGGTGGGTGGGTGTGGGGAGAAGACAGTTTCCTTTCACACAGGTAAGGATTTTTAAAGGCAGGGGTAAATTTTCAGGAAAGCAGAAGTTAGTCAAAACTATAAATCAGTACATGGAGGGTACACATTGGTTTGGCTCGAAAAGGCAAGATTATCTTGAAGCAGGGGCTTACAAGTCACCGGTGGATTCAGAGATTCTTTGATGTGTAGTTGATTCAGGAGTCGATGCCTTGTCTAAAAATTTGGGGTTAGCAGAGCAGAGTATTAGATTTAACTTATGGGTGTGGCTTCCAGGTCCCTGAAGAAGACATTTAAAACAGAGGAAGGTGGTCCGAATGCAGCCCTCAGCTCCCCCTATCTGAGGTCTGCAGGCCAGCAAATCCGTTTGGTGCGGGTCCAGGTGGGGGTCCAGGTTTCTGAGTGACAAACTCAAGGATATGTGTTGAGATGTTAAGACGTTTCTAAAGGGAAAGCAAACATCTCTGGACTCTGATTTCCTTGGCTATTGTTGTGGGCTAGTACATTCCTGCCTAACAAGCTACTTATTTACTTCTCAGGGGAGCTGAGTATCTGGAACTTCCCTGGAAGGAACTCAAGATTTTCCTTTGTTTCCATGCTTGGTGGTGGAGTTGGGGGCAGTGGCACAGGCTCCTAAAAGGTGGTCCCTGCTTCATCTCAGACCTGGGTTAAATTCTTGTTCTTTCTCACCATCTGAAAACCTTAAATAGATGTCTCCATCTAAAGCTTCAATGCCCACTGGCAAAGTTGGAGTGAGATGGTCTGTTTTGTTGTGTTGCCGAGAAATCCCTGAGGTAATGTATGTGTGGACATAAGAGGTTCTGGCTCCCCTCTCACCTCTCCGCCCTCCACCCTGGGGTGGTTCTGGAAGGCACTGCTCATGGTGAGGATGGAAGGCTGCTAGCTGGCATTGTTCTCTCTGATTCAGTGGCTGCATTTGCTTTGCGTGTGCTCCATGAGGAGAATGAGGGCTGTGATGTTGGTATACATCGGTTCAGATACACTGGTGGGTACATGGCTGCATGTTGGATCTCCTGGCCCCTCCAGACCTCAACATCATGCAGAAACAGAAGGGGTAGAACCTGGCACAGCAGGTCACCCAGACTGACTGCTGGCAGTGAGGAGGAGACTCTTAATCCTCTTGAGCCTTCTGCATTGCATCTCATAAGGGGAAGCTAGAAATTAGCCAGAAGGGGGACTGGTTGGCACTGCCAGCCAGGTTAAAAATAAGACCCCTACTGGTTACCACAATCTCTCCTATATCGAAGGCATTATATGGAGAAATCTTTCCAGAAGGTATTGTTTTTACCTGAGCAAGATCAAATTCCCACCTAAGCCACATACCCCACGCCTACTTTGTGAACCAAGACCCTTTCACATGTAATTTCTAAAGCTGTAAACCCAAGCCCCTTCCATGTGTAGTTTCTAGAGCTGTAAGCCTATATAAAGACAGGGCTTCTCTTTGTTAGATGAGCTCAGCTATTAGGACGCCATGCCACCTTGTTCCCAGAGGAATAAATCACCCCTTCCTTCCTAGTTCAGTGCCCGAGAGGTCTGTTTCTCGTGGCTGCTCCTGCTTTAGCGGCTGAACTGAAGGGTCAGTGGTTGAGCCATACGGGCTGTTCAACACTTTGAATACCACATCCAGAAAGAAAAACCAAGCTCCTTGTCACAGAGCCTTCTTGTGACTGTGTTACATTCAACACAAGGCAAGCATCAGCTTCACATAAGGGAGCGGTCTCTGGGACAACCCATTGAAAGTGTGGGAGGCAGGTGGTTTCTGGTTCTGTGCACAGTTGCTCTAAGCTGTAAACGAGGAAGCTTAATCCTCTTAAGCTTCTAAGAGCCCTTCCCCCTAGACTTCCACATTGCATTTCAGTAGGAGAAGTAAAGGCTGGCAGACCGGGCACCACCCTTAATCCCACTCCTGTAGATCACAGGCATGGTATGGAGGAATCTTTCCAGAAGGCACTGCTTTTGCTTAAACACCATCAAACCCCTACCTCGTCACAAACCCCACACATACTTCATGGATCAAGACCCCTTCACATTAATTTCTAGAACTGTAAGACTTTAAAAGGGCAAGGATTTTCTTTGTTGAGGGGCTCATTTGTTAAGGTATTTTCACCTGCTGCAGCTCCCAGCAGGATAAATCACCACTTCCTTCCCTGTTCGGTGTTTGAGAGGTTTGTTTGTGGCCTCTCCTGCTTCATAAACACATGATCCTTGATCAAATACCCTTGAATCCACCTGACAGACAAGAAGCTTCCAGACCTCCAAGGGGATGCTCGAGTCTCCCTTTACTCTGGGACAAAACTTGGTTTTGGTTTCTTAGATTTCTCAGTGACGAATCCTGAACATGTTTGCTTTTGCTTGATTTCTTTGTTCCAGTATTTTCTCTGCTGTTTTCACACCTCTCTGGATAAGCTTTCCAAGTTTCTTAGAGAAAATAAGAAAGATTATTTACCAGCAGTCTTCCTGGTCTCTGGCTTGTCAGCCTCAATGCCTTCCAGTGCACTCCTGTGACACCTTACCCAGTAGCTGTGGCTCACAGCATGTACAGTGTTTATTCTCTCTGTTCTATTGGTGGCTTCCTTTTCCAAGTCAGTTCTTTGCCTGGATCTCCAGGATCTCTGTCCCACTGCCACCGTCACCTGATATAGGGGGTTCATCCTACAGCATTTCTGTTACTGTAAAAAGACCTTCCGCTGCGTCTTTTGCATCTTTTACATCTTAACTGACATGTAAACAGACTGCCATCTGCTCTTAGACCAAGTAGCTGAGTCTTGGTCAATCACAGCAGCCAGACTTCAATCACTCACAGGTGGCCAGCTGTTCAAACTGGGCTCAAACAAGCCAAACACCACACCATCACCAATCCATCTATTTCTGTACCTCACTTCCACTTTCTGTATGTCAGTTTCCTTTTTATGACCATAAAGCTTCAACGATGAGACAGTTCAGGAGTCTCTCTGAACCTCGGGGCTGCCTGATTTGCACAAATGGTTCTTTGCTCATTCAAACTCTGTTAAATTTAATTTGTCTAAGGTTCTTTTAATACTGTGAATGGCCGCAGGGCGAGGTGGCTCATGCCTGTAATCCCAGCACTTTGGGAGGCCAAAGCAGGCAGATCACTTGAGGTCAGGAGTTGGAGACCAACCTGGGTGACATGGTGAAACCTCGTCTCTACAAAAATCCAAAAATTCCGGGTGTGGTGTTGCATGCCTGTAGTCCCAGTTACTAAGGAGGCTAAGGCACAAAAATCACTTGTGCCCAGGAGGCGGAGGTTGCTGTGAGCTGAGATTGTACCACTGCACTTCGCCCTGGGCAACAGAGCAAGAATCTATCTCTAAAAACAAACACACAAAAAACTCTAGGAATAAATGGCAACCCTGCCACAGCATCACCCCAAGGGCTGTGTGACTCCATGGACCTTGAGGTGTTCTTTGGGGTTTGTAGGGCTGACCCACAGATGGGAGAGAGTGGCTGTAGTCAAAGCTGTGGTGCCAAGCAGCTCACATGATGGGTGACATGCATCAGAGTCCATCATCCTTCAGTGGGGCAAGATAACCCCTCCTCCCACAGTGGCTGTGGCTCAAATTGCCAGAAATGGCACTTCAGCAGATGGAAGGTGTGAGCCTCAGGCACAGTAGAACAATGTGCCGTGACCATTCTCAGTTGGCTATATAGGCTCTGTGAGAAATTATCAGCAGAAACAATATCCATTAGGAAAACTTTCTCTCAAAGCTGGGCTTCCAAAGACCCTCTTCAAGCAGCTCATCAGGTTTTAGCTTGTGATGGAGGACAGCATGTTCTCCTCCATTGGGACTTAATGCATCAACTGTCAGCAGGACTGAGCTTGTGCTGGCAAAATGCTATCTCCAATTTCAAGCATGGCACATCCCCAGAGGTTAAAAATTAGATCAATAGCCATTTGCAAGGAACTCCTGAGCATTCTTTGTTCTAAGTATAGCGAGGTAGGCCTAGTTTACAGGGTACTTTATATTCACTCTTTCCCAACTGTCAATTCCCTGAACCTTCACAACAGCCCTGAGAGGTAAGCAGGCTGGTCCCACTATTTCCCTACCTCCGATGATGACCTGACATCTGCCTGCTCTCATTCTTCGTCTGTCCTTTGTCCTGCTTCTGAGACTGTGGTGGCTTCCCTCTGACAGTATATGGGGCTCTACACTTGGTAGCAGATCATTTGTCTTCCTCAATCTCAGTCCTTGTCTAAAATCAGAGCACAGGATCCTTTTAGGGCCACTCTGGCCCTGAGATGCTACAATTACAACAGTTTCTGTTTAACAGATTAATATAGTTTGGTGCAGTGAAATGTTTTATAGGCTTATTGTACAATTATGACAAAAAAGCTACACATAAAAGCATAACTTAAACAGATACACATAATGATTGTTCTGTAGCACCTGTGTCCCATGGAAGGCAACAGTCTATGTTCATTTGATTAAAAAACCAGCCATTTATCAATTTAGAAAACACAAATCCTGTGGGGCATGGAAATGTGTATTTTCTGAACATAAGATAAGTCTGGGTTGAGACTAAAAAAAAGGACTTGCTGTGCCATCAGAAGATAGTCAATGACAGGCTGGGTGTGGTGGCTCACGCCTGTATTCCCAATACTTTAGGAGGCCAAGGCAGGTGGATCACCTGAGGTCAGAAGTTCGAGATTAGCCTCACAAACATGGCAAAATCCTATCTCTACTAAAAATAGAAAAATTAGCCAGACATGCTTGCACATGCTAGTAATCCAAGCTACTCGGGAGGCTGAAGAAGGAGAATCACTTGAACCTGAGAGGTGCAGGTTGCACTGAGCCAAGATGGCACCACTGCACTCCAGCCTGCACAACAGAAGCAAGACTCCATTTCAAATAACAATAATATTAATAATAATAATTTTAAGAAGAAGATGGTTAACGACAAAGAATGTTTGTCAGACAAATGTGTCAAATGAAACTTCTGCATAGGACAATATTTGACCTATCTTTTCTCAAAGGCCCATCTGTGATCACAAGAAGACGGAAACTACAGGGATCATCAGGAGATAAGGTACCTCTCCAGCAGATGTGATGGGATGTCAGGAGGTGTCATAAAATGTGAGGCTGAACCTACATCTGAGAAGAAATGAGCAAGTAAGGTCTCCATGCAATGAGAACAACCACCTATAGAAGTGTCCTAAAAAAGGACACTAGAGAAAATTATCTACAAATATGCTGGGTTTACTAGGGAGTTGAAATCAGAATGATAATCTGGAATAAAGGAAAGGACAAGCCACCAGTGCATTCGGAGAGGAAGGGTCACGGAGAGCATTGGCAAAAAATCAATTTACATAAACTGCTTAGAAACAGAGTTCATTGGTTCCAGAGGTTCAAAGCTAGAGAGCTGTCAGTGCATTGGTGGAGATGTGTAAGTGGCTCATGCTTGTAATCCCAGCACTTTGGGAGGCCAAAGTGGGTTTATCACTAGAGGTCAGGAGTTCAAGACCAGCCTGGCCAACATGATGAAGCCCCAATTAAAAAAAAATTTAAAAAAAGAGATGCACTTACTGAGCAAGTGTTCTTCAGTGATCATCTTATCTATAGTACAGGAGTTGTAAAGAATGTCTAGTGATAAGCCTTATCAAAGCAGGAGAGATTTGAAATGCTTCTAGAGGCTTATTGGAAACAGTTCCTATCTCAGACATGTAAGCATGAGCCTCCTCTCCTTTGAGCCTTCCTCACCCTATTTTGTCTGGGTTTGATGAAAGTTGATTTCTTCCTGGTTCATGGAAGGTAATGGCTCCCCTCTGCCCTCCTTCCCGGAATCACTAGCTGCTGACCACAGGATGGCAAGAGCGTCTCCAGGGAGGTGTGACCTGAGTTTGTGGCTTGTGGAAGTAAAACCAGTGTAAAGGCAGATGGCATGTTACAGAGATGATACAATTGAGCAGAGAATTGCTAAGGTTTCCAGAATAGAGGAGGCTTTGGTCATCAGACTCTTAGGGCAGAGGGATGCAGCAAGCTGCTGCATCTTGGTGGTAGCAGCCATTATCAAACATGACAGTGATGGAGTTCAGAACATGCCACCCCAAAATATGCCACTTTGGCATAGGATTATTGTGAGCTAAAGCTATTTTTAAAAAAGCGGGGGGGGGGGGAGAATGGTTCTCTGACCCTCCCCCTTTTCTTTCTGAAAGCAGAAATTAAAACTCCCATATGCAAGATGTCCTGTTTATACTGGAAGAAAACCAACATCGTCATCTTCAGGAATGGAAAGTTGAAGTCCAGAGAAATCCGTGCAAACAAACATTGTTAAGCTAACCCTTATCTTCCTAGTTACTTCTGTACTCAATTAACTACGTAGTCCAGGCCCTTTTGATTGTCCTTGTCACATTTTCCCAATTTACTACTCTCCCACCCCTTAAAAAATTTTTTTTTAATTTGTTTTTTTTTTTTAACTTTTTTCTTTTTCTTTTTGTCTTTTTCCCCAGTACCCCTTCACATCCTTTTTTTTTTTTTAGAGACAGGGTCTTGCTCTATTATCCAGGCTGGAGTGCAGTGGTACCATCATAGCCAGTGGCACCATCATAGCTCACTGCAGCCTCAACCTCCTGGGCTCCAGCAATCATCTCACCTCAGCCTCCTGAAGCACATGCCACAGGGCCTGCTAATTTTAAACACTTTTAGTAGAGAATAGGTCTCACTCTAAGAGTTAAAGAAAGTGGAAAGAAACACGAAAAGTGGCTCAACAGTCAATGACACGTTTATTTTGGAGAATAACCCTGAAAAGTACCCTGAGAGGCCAGTAGTAACTTCAGTAAAGGAAGAGGCTGGGCACAGAGTGCACAGAGCCTGGGCATGGTGAGAGCGCAGGCTCCTGGACAGGCATTCAGGGCAGAGGACTGGGCTGGCGGGGCAGAACACAGAGAGGAAGCTTTGCATCCTGTGGGGGACAAACCAATGTGCATGTGGTTGTTCTGGACAGGCAGGTAGCTGTATTAAGACCCAGGGACTGGTCCACACAACCCACAAAGTCTTGTCAAGAAACCTACTGAATAAAAAGTTTATTAACAAACAGCCTTGCAAAACAGCTCTTGCCACTCATTTCTGAGGCATGTAATGGTTCTACAACCGCTTCAACCTATGTGGCTTAACTTAAATCCCACTGCAGGCCTCCTGGTGGGTGTCCTCATTGTTCTCATCCTACACAGCAGTAGCACAGCTGCAGCTCCCATTTGTAGAGTACATGTATGGGGTCAGGAATTGTGTTGTAGCAGGAGCGGCCATGGGAAAGGATCTCTCGGACACCAAATACAGGAGGAAGGAATTTATTTCAGCTGGGAGCAAGGTGGCATAGGTGCCTAACAGCTAAGCTCCTTTAAGAAAGGGAGGTTTAGCCTTTATACAGGCTTATACTTTAGATGTTACACATGGAAGAACCTTAGATTCATAGTTTTATTAGGACTCACATGTGAAAAGGTTTCTGGGTTGATCTTGTTTTAAGTAAAAATAGTGCCTTCTGGAGAGTTTCCCCAAGGCTTAGCCTGTGATTTTCAGGAAAGAGATTCAGGAGGCGCCAGCTGGCCTACTCTCGCTTCTATTGAGATGCACAGTGAATGACAGAGGGGGAGGGAATCCCAAATGCCTGGGTCTCCCTTTTCATCCCCCCCTTTGAGACCCTCACCATTTTATAATATTAGTGACAGGTCTCACTTTCATTCTCACTTTCCAGATTTTCTGAAGAAACCAACTGATAATGTTTTATGTAATATACTTGTGATGTCATTTTTGGCTAACTACAGCAGTGATGAAGCCCCTAATAATCTGAAGGAACAGGGGGAGTAGACAAGGGAGCAACAAACAAATACCTATTATTATTATAACACTTATGATGAGGGTTTTGAATCCTCCCAAGGATGAGAACCAACCTCCAAATAAGGACTCAGGGTTAAATCCGTGCCACACCTGCACAGGCACGTGTGCCAGTTCGGTCATGTCTCACACAATATCCTCCACTGCTTGCCCCTGCTCATCTATGTGCAGAGAGCAGTTGGTTAGATTGAATTTTCCACAGACTCCTCCTTCGGCTGCCAGCAAATAATCTAGGGCCAGCCGGTTCTGGTAAATCTCATTTCTCATTTGAGTTTTTGTTATTGTTGTTATTGGGCTAAAAGGGACAGAGCTTTGCCCATTTCATTGGTGAGTATTTCCAAAAAAGCCTGCAACCGGATGATCCAGTTGAGCATGTAAATAGGGGTCTGGTATCCCCATAAGCTATCCTCCGCCCATGTGGCCAGCCCATAATACTTAATAGTTTTCTCCAGTGCCCACTTATCTGTCCATTCTTCTATCTTTAGCTTTCTTTTTCTGTCTAGCAGAGTAGACTGAATACATTAACAGCCCACCTGTCTTAACAGATAATAGGAAGGAAGAGGGCTTAATGATGCCTACGACACAGCTACCTGTCCATCTCATGGATTCCACACCTTATACTGAGTACCATTATATAAACATGTTCCCTTCTGTGTCCCACTGTACATTTATAAGAACTGTAGGACAAAAGAATGGCAGTAACTTTTACACCCTACCTGGTGAACATACTGAGGGCATTCTTTAAAATTAGTTAATGCTCCTACTGTACAAGTCCAAATATTAAGAACAAGTCCCATGATGAATCTCCTCATGCTTCAGCCGTGCATGGACCAGCTGGCTTCCAGGGCATGGCTGGAGCAAGGCTTGTTGTCCTTTTTAAGGTGATTCTGCAGTCCTTGCCTTGGTCCAAGTCTCAGCTGTGGTGGATTCAGGCTGGGATTCCCTCTACCTCCACAGCTGTGGGATTGGTCAGGATCAGGTCTGAGGTCCTTTCCATTGTGGCTTTAGAGGGACTGTACTCCTGTCCTTTATCCACACATGATTACCTAGTGAGAAAGGGTGAACTGGGGAGAAAAAGGCTTACAGAATATTTGTTATTTACTCAGGTTGAAGTATCCTAAGCGATTCTCCCTAGGGCTAGTAACTAGCATCCTAACTCAATCTCTCCCCACTCCCAAGGAGTTCCTAGGAGTGCCCAGAGGAGGGGAGGGGGCCTATGGTATAAGACATCATAGGGGAATATCCTGTTCTTCCTAAAGGGGGTGTCTCTAATTTTGAATAATACCAAGGGAAGTGCCTGCAACCACTTTAATCTTGTTTCCTGACACACTTTCCCTAAGCTGTTTTTGACAGTTCGATTCATTTTTCCACTTTTCCAGAACTCTGAGGTCAGTAGGCAGCATTCAGTTTCCAGGTGATACCCAAGGCTGTTGCTGTCTTCTGGACTAAATCCTCCACAAATGCTGGTCCGTTGTCTGATCTGATGCACAGTGGCAGTCCAAACCTAGAGATAAGATCTCGAAGCAGCACACGGATTAATTCATGGGTTTTTTCAGTCCTACTCAGAGTATGTGCACACCAGGACCAATAAATACTATGGTCCCCCACACTTGGACATTTCAGTAGGGTCTACCTGGAGATCTTTAAACAGAGCTGCTCCATAAGCTTGAATGCCAGGCAGAATAGTTGGGACCCTGCCTCACGTTGTGTTGCCGACATGTAATGAATGCATCACTGTGCCACAGTTTTAGTTAAGGCTGATAAGTGTAAGATGTAAAAGTACCGACCCAGCATCTTTTCAAGTGACTCTTGACCTAAACGAGTGGTCTCATGTATGGCTTGTACAACCACTGCACATAGCGGGCCCTGGTATTTAGCAGGCTTACGAATGAGGTCTTTTGGTATTCATTAAAGTCACCGCTGTGTGGGGTGCTTTGATAATTAAATTCTTCCCAGAGTTGAGGCTAGAATCTTTGATTGCCATTTTTCTTCTTCCCCCCCACTTTTTTTTTTTTTCTTTTTGACAGCATGAAAAGGCTGTGTTAAAATCGGCTAACCCCAAAGCCAGGGCCAAAAGAAATTTCACTTTTAGCTTCTGCCCCATTCGAGGGGTGTCTTATCTTCTCCCCTCCCCACTTTGTCACTGTGTGTAAGGATTTGGTCAGTATTGCAAAGTTTGGAAATCCACAATTTACAAAACCCACTGCTCCCAGGAGCTCTCTCACCTGCTTTTCCGTCTCAGGGTCTGTTACTTTGCAAGCGGCTTGCTTCCTTTCTGCTTCTAGGCTGCGTTCCCTCTTCCAGACGGTGAGCCTCAGATATTGCATTTGCTTTTTGGCAAATCAGAGCTTTCATTTTAGACACTTTATACCCACAGTCCTCCAGGAGCCAAAGTAAGGCATTTATTTGCGCACCCGACTGCCGTGGGTGTCCCAATAGAAGGTTATCAGCATACAGAGGCAGCATGCAAGCAAGAAGCTTCTGGGGGATGGTCACAGGCTGATGCCTCCCCATGGATGATGAGAGTGTTTCTGAGTCCCTGGGAAGCTGGGTTCAGGTGCATTGAGTGGTTACACCTGCTTCTGGGTTTCTCCCATTGAAATGCAAATACTTTTTGACCCTCCAAGGCCAGTCCAATGCTAAGGAGGTATTCTTTAAGTCCAATGAAGTAAACTATCTGCTGCTGGCAATAATCCCAACTGCATGTATAAGTTGGGTGCAAAGCCACACAAACCCCACACTGGCCTGGCCAATAATATCAGTCCTCTGCTTCTGGCTAGGAAGTCTCCACCCTCCTTCCCAAGGGACAGTGAGAGCCTGGATGACCTCTGACTGAGGCAGTTTTAGCTGCAGGTAGTCTCCTTTGTTGAATGGGATAGTGGTCCTCGATTTGCACAACAGGTTTTGCCGGAGAAGGGGGGCAGGGGCAATTCATTAAGTACAAGAAAGTCTGTTCTCTTAACACCTTAATAGACTTAACAACACTGGCCTTGTTCTTTTCG
This sequence comes from Callithrix jacchus, assembly GCF_049354715.1. Lineage (NCBI taxonomy): Eukaryota > Metazoa > Chordata > Mammalia > Primates > Cebidae > Callithrix > Callithrix jacchus. Next base: position 38,630,714 of record NC_133513.1, read on the forward strand.
ATGGGGGGCTACAGGGCTGTCGTCCAGACCATGGGCTCTTTGGGGGCATATGAGTCCAGCCCCCTCTCTTTTAGTCCAGTGGCCCTTCCATTAGATTGAACAGAGCCCCTTCATGCTCATTTGGATCCTCCTGCTTAGGATCATCCTGTTCCTCAGTTAATTGTGGACATTTTTTCTTCCAGCATCCTATTTCTCAACAGAATGCAGTGATCGCATTGCAGGCCCGGGTGGGCAGACTGTGGGGATTTCCAGGAACCCCCTTTTTCCATACTCTTGGGGGTTCTGGTAATCTGCAGGAACATGCTCCTCCAGCCAATTAGAAGCAGCTTGGAGTATTCTCCGCCTTTCGTCCCTGTTAAAAAGATGCATCAGCAGCTGATGGCAATCAGCCCAAATGGGATTATGAGTCTGAATAATAGTTTGCAGCAGATCAATGAGAGCTTGGGTTTTTCTGTATAAGACGGGTTGTTAATTTTCCAATTGATAAGATCAGCCGAGGTGAATGGCAGGTAAGTAAAAACACACTTTTCTACCATGTGGCCATCCTTGTCCACTCCTGTGTACCTCTGCTCTCTCAAAGGCATCTGCACCCCGGCCTTGGGTCGCAGACGAGCTGCCAGAGGGGGAGTTCCCTCTGGGAAGGGGGCGGCAATGGGTGGAGTTTTTCCACATTCTCTTTTGTCTGCTCTGGAGGATTTTAGGGGTGCAGCTCTGGTGGGAATGCCGAGGCCTCTGGCCCAGGGAGAGGGAGGAGGAGGAGGAGGGGGAGGGGGAGGGGGAGGAGGAGGAGGAGGAGGAGGAGGAGGAGGAGGAGGAGGAGGAGGCATTATCATCAAAAACTCTTCTGCTACTGGGTCGACCAAAACCTTGGGAGTTTGTCTCTGCCACTGAGTCTGCTCAGACCTTGAGATTCCGCATTTCTCGGCAGCGAGGGGGATGGTGGTTTCTAGCAGTCTCTCCCTTGGCTACTAAAACAGTTGCTACCTGCTCTTAGCCACTTCGGAGAATTTAACACTAACTGCGACCACGCGTCTATGTATGGAAATTGATCGAAGTGTTCTAGCTTGCGGTATATAACCTCATGCCTTACTTTGGAGACAAGGCCCCCTCTGGGGGCCAACTACCCTAAGTGCTGGCCAATCTTCCCTACATAAAATCCTTAATTTCTCTGGTGTCATAGTTACTTCATAATTCCCACTAAATCCCTTCTTGAAACTTTTTAGAATGGTTTCTAAAGGGGTGGAATGGCTATGGAAATGACCCATATTAACACTTCAAAGAAATAATTCCCACAGTTAGGAGAGTGCTAGTTTACTTGTGGCAGTTCGATCTAGCAAGACTCAGCCCCAAGCACTCCCCGATTTACATTTACTTCAATCCTTTTACAATCGCCCAGAGGCTTCTTCACTCAAGCCTTCTGTGGCTGTCTCTAATTCTTACAAATTGCTCATTGCATGAGGCCCTTCCTAATGAGCCTGATACCTTTTACGACTGATGAGTCCGGTCGGACACATCTACACACACAGACACACATTCAATTGCTCTCCTTCCAATTCAAAACCATAAGCAAAAGCTTCCAAGGTTACAGAGAGCTACCTTCCAACCTGCCGATCTGGCACCCATGGGTGATCAGGCCACGCTTTCACCCACAATGGGGTGGGCCACTTTCCCGGGTTCAATCTTACCAAATTCAGTGTCCACACTTCCCCAAATATTCGTTCCTCCTCGGTCAGCCACTGGGTGGATCGACACTGCAGGGCCTCCTTGCTCTGCTCTGGTGAGGCTTTTCCACCTGGCAAATACCTGCCCAGGAGCGCTCTCAGGATGCGTCATCCCAGTGAGCAGGAGACCCCTGCAGGGATGCTCCACAGGGCTAGGCTAACCATCTAAGAGACTTTTTCCCACCTCTATCTGAGACTCGCTTCCCAGCCAATGCACCAAAATGTAGCAGGAGCGGCCACGAAAAAGGATCTCTTGGACACCGAATACAGGAGGAAAAAATTTATTTCAGCTGGGAGCAGGGTGGCATAGGTGCCTAACATCCAAGCTTCTTTAACAAAGGGAGGTTTAGCCTTTATATAGGCTTATACTTCAGATGTTACTCATGGAAGAACTTTAGATTCATAGTTTTAGGACTCACATGTGAAAAGGTTTTAGTTTAGAGTTTTCAGGAATTACATATGAAAGGGTTCCGGTTTACAGTTTTAGGACTCACATGTGAAAAGGTTTCTGGGTTGATCTTGTTTTAAGTAAAAATGGTGCCTTCTGGAGAGTTTCCCCAAGGGCTAGCCTGAGGTTTTTAGGAAAGAGATTCAGGAGGTGCTTCTATTGAGACTCTCTCTTCTATTGAGTGAATGACAGAGGGGGAGGAAATCCCAAATGCCTGGGTCTCCCTCCTCATCGTGAAGCACTTTTTGGTCATTCATTTATTCACTCAATGAGTATTTGTTAGACTGAACTATGGTGCTGGCACTTCTCTGAGTCAAGAATAAAGACATGGACAAAATAGACAAGTCCCTGCCCTAAAGGAGCTGCTATTCCAGTCAGGGGCAGGCAGAGAATGGACAAGTCAACAGGGAACTGTGTCTTAGGTGAGGCCATGGTCAGTACCTTGTAGAATAATAAATCAAGGAGGGAGGGGAAGAGAGGAGTGTGAGGGTGGGTGTGGTGAGGTCATCCAGGGAAGGACCTCCTGAGAAGGTAGCATAGGAGTAGAGATCTGGAGGATCCAAGGGGGAGAGCTGTGCAGATCCTTGGGGAGAAGTTCATCCACAAAGAGGAAACAGCATGGGCAAGACTCGGGGTCAGGGCCAGCAAGGAGGCCACAGCAGCTGGAATGGAGTGCTAGAAGGAAAAAACAAGATGTACAACAGCATGTAACATATTACAGATTGTGTTCCAGAAAGCACACACGTATACATGTGTATGTAGAGCCCATCGCTAGGGAGATGATAAGTGTTCAAGGAATCAGTAACTGCCATGAGCTCCAGAGAGGGGAACTGAGATACAGACAGGTGGAAGAGAGCCTTTTGCTTTTTTTTAATTTTTAAATTTTGTCAGCACATAATAGGTGTATATATTTACGGAGTACACAAGGTATTTTCACACCAGCATGCAATGCATAACAGCCATGTCAGGAGAATGTGGCATCCAGCCTCTCAAGCATGTATCCTTTGTGTTAGAAAAAAATCCAATTATACTATTCAGTTATTTAAAAATGTACCATTATTATTGACTATAGTCACCCTGTTGTGCCATCAAATACTAGGCCTTCTTCACTCTATTTTTTGTTTGTTTGTTTGTTTATTAAGACAGAGTCTTGCTTTGTCACTCAGGCTGGAGTGTGGTAGTAAGAGCTTGGCTTACTGTAGCCTCTGTCTCCCAAGTTCAAGCAATTTTTCCACTTCAATCTCCTGAATAGCTGGGATTACAGGCATACACCATCACACCTGGCTAATTTTTGTATTTTTGGTAGAGATGGAGTTTCACCATGTTGGCCATGCTGGTCTTGAACTCCTGATCTCAAGTAATCTACTTGCCCTGGCTTTGCAAAGTGCTGGGATTACAGCAGTGAGCCACTGTACCTGGCTTCATTATTTGTTTAAGAGTAAAATGTTTTCAAATCTAATGAACCTTGAAAATAAAGCTCAGGAACTTTCTAGTTATTAACCACATGTAAACGAAAGCAAAAACCATGTAATAAACACTTGATAAATTAAAGTTTTAAATCTCTATATGTGAAAACATATTTGTGAGGTTAAAATGCTAATGAGGAAAATTTCTCATTCCTTAGTTCTGACTCCAGAGTGGGTGTGCTGCCCATAAAAAAAAAAAAATCAGGAAAATATTTTAACATGAGTGACATTTGAATGTTAATATCTTTAATATATTAGAAGCCTTAACTAACTCAGAAGAAAAATATAAACACCCCAAACAGAAAAACAGCTAAAGGACATGAGAAAACAGGGCACTCACAAAGGAAGAAAAACAATTGCTCAGTACATATACAAAAAAAGTCTAATCTTGCCTATTAGCAAAAAATAAATAAATACATAAATAAATAAATAAACACAAAACATTTCCCACCTATCAGAATAGCAGGTGATAATTTGAGAAAATTATAATTTTCTATCACCCAAAAATTCTACCTCTAAGGACTTATCTTAAAAAATTTAGCATACGTGTGGGAAGTTTTTATCGGATGGACCTGGATTTCAACAGTGTTCCACGTTACAGGAAAACAAGGTCAGATACAATCTGAGTGTTCAAGAAGAGGGACCTGACCAAATCACTGATGCCCCAAATCATTCCATGGAATAAAACGTAGCTATTAAAATAATAATCAGTCCGGGCATGGTGGCTTATGCCTGTAATCCCGACACTTTGGGAGGTGGAGGCAGGAGGATCACTTGAGTCCAGGAGTTCAAGACCAGCCTGGGCAGCATAGCAAGACCCTGTCTCTATAAAAAAATGTAAAAATTAGCTGGGTGTGGTGGTGCACACCTGTAGACCCACCTACTTGTGAGGCTTAGGTGGGAGGATTGCTTGAGTCTAGGAGGTTACAGTGAGCTATGACGGTGCCACTGCACTCCAGCCTGGGCAGCAGAGCAATACTTGCTCTTTCAAAAAAATTAAAATAAATGAAAAGAAAAAGAAATAATTAAAAGAAAAACAAGCTGGTTCCATCTGTAAGGACAGGAGTTGAGGTAGGATCAACACTGAAATCCGATCAGGCGGGTAAGGTCGGAGCTGGCTGTCACACCCAGGAAGCCAGAAGCGCTGCTCATTTCAGTTTTGCCTTCCCCGCTGTGGGCTGCTGGCCACACCTGTCCTCATCCATTTCTTAACCCCTGTGAGCAGGAGATTTCAGCAATGGTATGGGTTGGTCATGCCAGGATATTTTTACTTGGGAATAGCTGAGATAACCCAGTGAAATCCTGTTCTGGGCTGCTGTTCTGTGCCAGGCACCCTGCCGGTCACTGGGAGGGACGTGGACAGGAATAGGTCACAGTCCCTGTCTTGGTCACAGAGTTCCTAATTGCAAACAATAAAACTTGCTCTAGATGGTTTGAGCTGGAAAGAGATTTATTAGAGAATTCAAGAGCCAGAGGCACCGGCTTTGTTGGCACAAGGTCAGGTAGAGTGCTGAATCCACACTGCTGCATGGCTCCAGCATGACCACCCTGCTACCAGTCACAGTTACGGCCCTCAGGCGCTGACACTGCACACGGGACACCAGACACCCTTGCCCTGAGAGCCAGAACCCTCCAGCCCATCATTCCCAGGGAGATGCTGCGTGATTCCAGTGTCCTTGAACCCTCTCTGAAGAGGCCTTGCTGAGATGAGTGTTTGTGGAGCTGAGGTTTGTGCTTGTGCCCTGCAGGCAAGGAGGTGAGGGCAGCAAGTCGTAGCCACTCCCAAAGTAAGGCAGAACTTTCCATTTCACACTGAGGGAAGCTCTCCAAACTTGCAGTTTTAAAGAAACCAGGGGGCTACAGTGCATGAGGAATGCGCCCCAATTTCCGGGAACTTAGAGTCGATGCACACTTTAAACTCATGCAGGTGAAGGCAGAAGTGTGTATCATCCTTGGTGAGTGGGGAGGCAGCCAGACAGCACTACAGCTCTTCCAGGGAGCAGGAGAGTGACCCCAAGCTGTGTTACGGGTGGTGGGACTGATTTCAGGGAGGGTAGAGGATGGTGCTGGCAAGGGTCACTGTGGCCAGCCCAGAGCTTCAAGAACCCCCTGGTTAGGAGCGTGAACTCTCATCTGTGGGCAGAGGGAAGTCAGGGTTAAATTTCTGGAACTGCAGCAAGCTGTGGCCGGGAGTGAGGGGACTTTTGGGATAAAATTGCATTATGAGCTCAGCTGCATCCCCCGAAAATGCATAGGTTTAAGCCCTAAGCCCCAATATCCCAGAATGTGACTAATGGAGACAGGGCCTTTAAAGAGGGGACTTAAGTAGAATGAGACAGTTGGAGTCGACGCTAACCCAATACAGCCGGTGTCCTTATTAGAAGAGGAAATTCAGACACACAGAGACACCAGGGGTGCGTGCCACGTAAGAGGCAGCGAGAGCCTGGCCTTCTGCAAACCAAGGAGAGAGGCCTCAGAGGAAAACGAGCCTCCCCAACGGCCTGACCTCACATTTCTAGTCTCCAGAACTGTGAGCAAATACGTCTCTTTAGTCAAAGCCACCCAGTTGCGGTGTTCTGTTGTGGTGAGACCACCATGGAATGAGGAGAAGGAAGGCTTGCTTGATGCAGCAGGGAGTGGACTACAGATTCAAGGAGGGCTCTGCACAGGTCTGAGATTGAGCTTGTCAGGGAAACCTGAGCTGTATGTAGGTCTCGCTCTCCTGTGCCCTGCAGGATGGCTTGACCCCTTTCTGTTCTCATGCCAGACCCTAAGGGCAGTGTCCACTGGGCCACAGACGCAGGCCTGGTGTGCCTGGTGGGCTATTCTTATGCCTTCAGGAAGCCCACCTTCACCTCCTGGCTGTTGTGACTGGCATCCCTGAGGCTCTGTTTCTTTGTATGTGAAATTAAATAAGGACATGTCATACATCACCTGCTAGCAATCCACCAGCACAGAGCGAAGGCTCAGTAAAGAGGCGTTCTCTCCTCCTCTGCTTTTTTAGGTCAGGAACAAATGCAGATCAGGGTGGGGACAAGGTAAACACATAACTGAGGTGGAGATCTGATTGATTAGTAACTCATAAATGATCTGAACCCATACTTTCCTGTTGATAGTCAACCTTCTGTAAACACACAATGCGTTCTCACCTTGTTATCATTCCCAGTGATGTCAAATGCGTGGGTGCCCTCGTCAGTATAAAAGTTTGATGCGACTTTTCCTGGATGCACCTGCCTGTAAGGAGTCCTGTTCGTCACAATGGTAGGTAACTGGTTTTATATACAAAGGCTAGAAAAGCAAAAAAGAATATGTATTCCTTATTTAATATGCTGTGATGTGTGTTTCTACTGCACAGCATTGAATGGTAAATGAAACCTAGTTCGGAATCTTTTGTTATTACCTGCAATTCAATGTACAGAGTATGAGAGTCTGGAGCTTGGGAAATTCTTATTGAGTTTAGCACTAGTTCTGTTCTCTAAGATCCAAGTTGTTTTTCCTTCCAGGACCAATTCACTGAAGGCCCAACCTTTCTGGGCTCAGGTGATCCTCCCACCTCAGCTTCCTGAGTAACTGGGACCACAGGCGAGCCACCATGCCCGGCTAATTTTTGTATTTTTTGTAGAGACAGGATTTTACTATGCTGCCCAGGCTGCTCTTGAACTCATGGGCTCAAGTAATTTTCCTACCTTGGCCTCCCAAAGTGCTGGGATTACAGGTAGGAACCACTGTGCTGGGCCAGGAATGAATTTAGCTTTAAAATTTATATAAACACATGCAGACTTTTCTTGCATCTTAAACTCAATCTTTCTTAAAACATTCTTTGCTGGTCTCTAACTACTGGACCCAAGTGATCCTCCCACCTCAGTCTCCCTAAGTTCTGGCATTTTAGGTAGGAGCCATTATGCCTGACCAGACCAACTGTTGATCATAGGTTAAGATACTTCCAGGAGCAGTAATTTACCTAAAGAGACACAACTTTTTTTTCCTATTTTGAGACAGAGTCTTGCTCTGTTGCCAGGATAAAGTGCAGTGGTGAGATCCCGGCTCACTGCAACCTCCCCCTCCCAGTTCAAGCAATTCTCCTGCCTGAGCCTCTCAAGCAGATGGGACTACAGAATGCGCCACTGTACCCAGATAATTTTTGTATTTGAATAGAGACGGGGTTTCACCATGTTGGCCAGGATGCTCTCGATTTCTTGAGCTCGTTATCTGCCCACCTCAGCCTCCCAAAGTGCTAGAATTACAGGCGTGAGCTACCGTGCCCGGCCCAAGAGACACAACTTCTAAGAGCACTTCCAGTCTGCTTCACCTCAAGGCTGACCATGAAGCTGCACCATCTAGAAAACCCTAGCCCATGCTGGCACGGTGGTGTACTCTACTGTGCCTGCACACATCAGGGGCCCATGGTTACTAAATGCAGGAATGGAAGACACGAAGGGAGGGAAGGCTGGTGGCAGAATAGAAGACAAGAATGAAAAGGAGCTTTAGAGCCTCTCTACTCAGGGGTGGGACTCAGACCAACAGCGTGGGCATCACCTGGGAGCTTCCATGTAAGTCTGCAGACCTACTGAAGCAGAATCTGCATGTTATTGAATAAGCTCTCTGGTTGGGTGCGGTGTCTCATGCCCATAATCCCAGCACTTTGGGAGGCCGAGGAGGGCAGATCACTTGAGGTCAGGAATTTGAGACCAGCCTGGCCAACATAATGAAATTCCATCTCTACTAAAAATACAAAAATTAGGGAGGCATTGTGGTGCACTCCTGTAATCCCAGCTATTTGGGAGGCTGAGGCAGGGGAATCGCTTGAACCCGGGAGGCAGAGGTTAAAGTGAGCTGAGATTGTGCCACTGCACTCCAGTCTGGGTGACAGAACAAGACTCTGTCTCAAAAAAAAAAAAAAAAAACCTCCCAGGAATTTATATGCACATTAAAGCAGCACTGGGTCGAGCACTGTTCCTGGGTTCTCACCGAGGTAAAGATACGGAGGCACTGGCTGTTTCTTTCTTCAATGAGCCTGAGATTGTGTGTTTCCTATTTGCTCCCTGGGTAACTCTAATGTTTACCCAAGGGGGAGAACCCCTCTTTTTACAGGGGAGGAAAACTGAGCTTCAGAGAGAGAGGGAGGGGAAGAGAGAGAGAGAGAGAGAGAGAGAGAGAGAGAGAGAGAGAGAGAGAGAGAGAGAGAGAGAGAGAGAGAGGCTATTTCTGAGATACTGTCAAGTGGGAAATCTCTTAATGAAATCATTTTCTCTCTGCTGTCACCATGTTTGGACTCCATCCCCAATTGTTCAATCTCGTGCCTTTGCTCTAGAGCTGCAGGAGATTTGGGGATTTTGCACATGTCACTTGTCCTGGGCTACAGCCCTGCTTGTCCCTGTTGACTCTCCTGCTTTGTGACCCAGTGAACAAGATCTCCAAGGTTCTAGTGATCCTCCATTCCCCCAGAGCCTTCTTTCTGCAAGAAGGGAGTGAAAATACTGTCAACAAGGCTGGCGTTTTTTGGGGAAAATGTTTAGGTTTCCTGGACCCCTTCCTAATACCTTACACTAAAATTTACTCCAGATGGATTAAAGACTTAAACATAAAGCCCAACACCATAAAAACCCTAGAAGAAAACCTATGCAAAACCATTCAGGACATAGGCATAGGCAAGGACTTCATGCCTAAAACACCAAAAGCATTGGCACCAAAAGCCAAAAATAGACAAATGGGGCCTAATTAAACCCCAGAGCTTCTGTACAGTAAAAGAAACAATCATCAGAGAGTGAAATGGCAACCAAGAGAATGGGAAAAGATTTTTGCTTGTCCCTGTTGACTCTCCTTCTTTGTGACTCAGTGAAACAATATCTCCAAGATTCTAGTGATCTTCAGTTCCCCCGGAGCCTTCTTTCTGCATGAAGGGAGTGCAAATACTGTCAACAAGGCTGGCTTTTTTGGGAAAAAACATTTAGGTTTCCACAACAATTTTGAGCTGACGGTTATACAAAAGAAGAATGAAACAGCCTAAGTGCCCCTCCAAGTCCTGGCTTGAGCTGAATATATTGAGGTTTTGACTTGTTTTTACAGAATTTCTTTCTTTCTTTCTGGCTATAAACCCCATATATTTTATTGTAGAAAATTTAGAAAATAAGAGGGAAAGTCCAAAGAAGAAAATTGTCATAATCCTACCAATCAAAAGTGACTTGTTATTTGGGAAAAACCTTCAGTGTGTTCTGAGCGTCTCTCTCCACATCATGATAATCACACATTTCATAGCCTGCTTCACTTCATGTAGTGACATGTGATCTTTTGCTCAGGTGACTTCACCTTCTACCTTGCTGGCTCACCAGGTGTTTTTCCGAGTCACTGTTCTCCAGCAGCTCTGTTCTTGGGCACGTGGTTTCTTTCCATTTTTCCACTGCAGTGAGCATCCTTGTGGAGGAGTCCATCTCTGTGCCATTTTTAGGATCACATCTTGGAGATAAAAAGGTGAAATTGAATATTGTAAATGGTTTTAAGAATGTTGATATATAGTAGCAAATTGCTCTCCATAACAGTTGTTAAAGTAAGTCATTCTTTAAAAAAAAACAAAAACAAAAACATGGGGTTTCACCATGTTGGTCAAGCTGGTCTTGAACTCCTGACCTCAGGTGATCCACCTGTCTCGGCCTCCCAGAGTGCTGTGATTACAGGTGTGAGCCAACGCGCCCGACCCAGAGTAAGTCATTCTTGTGCATTTCACCTCCCACAGATGCCTCTACTTCGCTCTGGGATAAATTCAATGATTATTCTTGACATCTCATTATGTTTCTATTTCATCTACATATTTATATTTCTTTTGCTATCAGTAAATTGAACTTTTTCATGTGTTTATTAATCATTTGTGTGTGTGTGTGTGTGTGAAATGCCACTTTATTTTCTTGCCATTTTTCTGTTTAAGATAGTTTTCAGCTGAGCGTGGTGGCTTACACCTGCAATTCCAGCACTTCCGGAGCCTGAGTTGGGTGGATCACCTGAGGTGGGGAGATCAAGACCAGCCTCACCAGCATGGAGAAACCCCATCTCTACTAAAAATACAAAATAGCTGGTCATGGTGGCGCATGACTGTAAGCCCAGCTAGTCAGGAGGCTGAGGCAGGAGAATCATTTGAACCTGGGAGGTGGAGGTTGCCGTGAGGTGAGAGCACACCATTGCACTCCAGCCTGGGCAACAAGAGCAAAACTCTGTCTAAAATAAAAAAAGTTTTTTAGGCTGGGCATGGTGGCTAACACCTGTAACCCCAGCACTTTGGGAAGCCAAAGTGGGAGGATCACAAGGTCAGGAGATCAAGACCTTCCTGTCTAACACAGTGAAACCCCAGCTCTTCTAAAAATACAAAAAATTAGCAGGGTATAGTGGCACACAGCTGTAGTCCCAGCTACTCAGGAGGCTGAGGCAGGAGAATTGCTTGAACCAGGGAGGTGGAGGTTGCAGGGAGCTTAAAAAAGAAAGGTGTTTTTCTACTCCCGTTGGTATATAATGATATTGTTCTGCAAATTTGATATCTGTCTAATTTCAGTTATGTTCTTACATTTATATTCTGAAATCTTTTTCTTTTATGCTTAGAATAAATATTTATGTATGTATGCTGTGATTGTTTGATGATCTACGGTAACAATTTAACCCTTGAATCCTTGTAGAGTTTATTTCACTAATGGGGACTCAAGTAGGAAATTAACTTTGTTTCTTCCCCAAATTGTTAATCACTTGTTCTAATACCATTTATTGAATAATTGCTCTCCACAGATCTCAAAGACCATGTTTATTTTATAATAGGCTTCTACATATATTTATACTTTCTGGTTTTCTCATTTTTCTTTTTCACCTTATCCACCTACCTTTGGAACTTTCTGGGTTTTCTATTTTGATCTCTGTGTTTGTCTTTTTTATTTTTAAAGACAAGGTTTCACTCTGTCACTCAGGCTGGAGTACAGTGGGGCTATCTTGGCTCTCAGCAGCCTCGAACTCCCTGGGGTCCAGCAATTCTCCCACCTCAGCCTCCCAAGTAGCTGAGATTACAGAACACACCACCACACCCACCTAATTTTCGTATGATTTATTTTTTTTTTGACACGATGTTTTGTTCTTGTTGCCCAGGCTGGAGAGCAATGGCACGATCTCAGCTCACCACAATCTCTACCTCATGGGTTCAAGTGATTCTCCTGCTTCAGCCTCCTGAGTAGCTGGGATTACAGGCACACACCACCACACCTGGCTAATTTTGTTTTTAGTAGAGACGAGGATTGTCCATGTTGGTAAGGCTGGTCTCAAACTCCCAATCTCAGGTGATCTGACCCCCTTGGCCTCCCAGTGTTGGGATTACAGGTGTGAGACACCATGCCCAGCCTTAACTTTTGTATTTTTGGTAGCAATGGGGTTTTACCATGTTTCCCAGGCTGGTTTTGAACTCTTGAGCTCAAGCTATCTGCCTGCCTCAGCCTCTCAAATTGCTGAGATTACAGGAGTGAGCCATCGTGCCCACCCTATCTTTCTATTCTTTTTATTTTTTTGAGATGGAGTTTCACTCTTGTTGCCCAGGCTGGAGTACAATGGTGCTATCTCAGGTCAGTCACAACAACCTCCACCTCCTGGGTTCCAGCAATTCTCCTGCCTCACCCTCCCGAGTAGCTGGTACTACAGGCATGCGACACCATGCTGGCCTAATTTTGTATTTTTAGTAGAAACAAGGTTTCTGCATGTTGGTTAGGCTAGTCTCAAACTCCTGACCTTGGGTAATCCGCCCATCTCAGCCTCCTGAAGCGCTGGGATGACAGGCATAAGCCACGTCTCCCAGCCCCTATCTGTCTATTCTCATATGAGTCACATACTACTTAATTAGCATCACTTCATAATTAATTTTAGGAACCTTACAGAAGAAATGCTTTCATTCCCATTGTCAAAAGACAAAATTACAATATATTTAGTTTAAGGATCTTAATTGACTTTTTTTTTTTTTGAGACAGAGTCTCACGCTGTCGCCCAAGCTGGAGTGCAGTGGCACAACCATGGCTCGCTGCAACCTCTGCCTCCAGAGCTCAAGCGATTCTCCCGCCTCAGCCTTCCGAGGAGCTGGGATTACAGGCACATGCCTCCATGCCCAACTGATTTTTTTGTATATTAGTAGAGAACAGGTTTCACCATGTTGCCCAGGGTGGTTTCACAATCCTGAGCTCAGGCAATCCACCCGCCTCAGCCTCTCAAAGTGCTAGGATTAGAGGTATGGGCCACCACACCTGGTCCTTAATTGACTTTTACTTGTGAATCTAGAATCTGGCAACACCTCATTCCATATAAGAGATGAAGTGTTCTAAAGAGCTGCCCAGAGAAGTTTGCCTTTAGAAATGGAAAAGAACCAGAGAAAGCAGAAACACAGAACAGAAATTGAACAGGTCTTTTTGAAGTGACTTTGCTTATAAAAGTTAAAGCAGAGGGGACTTTCTTATCATGTCAGCTAAAACTGGCCTGTTGGGCATTTGGCTATTACCTCTCAGTCTCTCCTGATTTCTTAGAAGGTTGGATAAGCAACTTAGTTCTGGCTTAGTAGCAGAGAACTTCAGCATGGGCAACTGCGTTTTGGTTTTGTCTATTCGGCCTAGTGCAGGAGCTCAGTCCAAACCAATGGCCTCCTATATATTTCATTGAACACCGTCTGCCCTTTCAAAAGTCCCCAGAAATTACCATATTAAGGTTTTTTAATTTAGCTCATTTCAGGAAGATGACAAGGTCAACTAGATACTTTTCCTTGTTCTACAATTTCAGCCTAGATTAACTGGTTTGTTCACGGAGCCATCGAAGATGCCTTTATGATCTGGGAAATGAACTTCCTAGCCTCGCCCTCTGTGTTCACAGCATGGCCCCAACCTAGTTTTCCACTCATATCTCCAAATAATCCAGTTAACTACAATAAGCCTTCAACTATATGTTTGGTGCTTCTCTTCTCTGTCTTTGTTAATGTTTCATTCTTGTCATGAAACTCCTCATTCTGTCCTTTATCTTCCATATTCTGCAAAGAGGCTAAAGACTGCGTTATCTATAAAGGTCTCTTGAACTTTCTCTGCAGTGAAACAGCCCACATATCATTACTGCCCTATGCCTGCTGACTCCTGTTTGCCTCTTTCTGTAGTTCATGCTAGTGACTTGTGTGGATCTTGTTCCCTTGCTAAGTCACCGCGGTTAGGAGCTCCACCTCATAACCTCTACCAGAGCCCAGCAGAGGTCCTGGTACACAGCACTCAGTAAAGGATTATCGTCTGAATTAATTCATTCTTCACCCTGAGCTTTCTTCACATTACAGAATGTTCTCCTGGGCGGCCTTGTGATCTTTGCAACCTTTGCGACTTTATGCAATGCATCATGCTATTTAATACTGAATGACGTAGTTCCAGGAGAGTCAACCAAGGGTAAGTCTTGGCTTTTCAATGTTTATGATGTTATTGCAGCCTGGTAGGTGGACCTGTCTGCAGATGAAAACCTGTGTTTTTTGTTGTTCTTTGTTTGTTTGAGACAGTCTCGCCCTGTCTCCCAGGCTGGAGTGCCGAGGCGAGATCTCGGCTCACTGCAACCTCCTCCTCCCGGGTTCCAGTGATTCTCCCATCTCAGCCTCCGAAGTAGCTGGGACTGCAGGTGCCCACCACCATGCCCAGCTAATTTTTGTGTTTGTGGTAAAGACCGGGCTTTGCCATGTTGGCCAGGCTGGTTTCAAACTCCTGACCTTGGGTCATCTGCTCGTCTCAGCCTCCCAAAGTGATGGGATTGTAGACGTGAGCCACTGTACTTGGCTCACTTGGGGAGGCTTCTAAGAATTCAGCGGCCTGGGCCCTAAACCCAGAGATAGATTTCATTGTTCTAGCGTAGGACTGAGACATAGAAGGTGTTTTTCAAGTACCCAAGATGTTACACATGTGCACAGGGTTGAAAACCACCGAAGCAAAGCAAAGGGAAGTGTAGAAGTGAGATATTGATTGAGAGATAATCCAGCAGGAAAAACCTTGGTCCCAAGTACCCCTTGGCTCATATGGCTACCTGATTCAAAAAAAAGGCCTTATTTTTCTTGAAAAACCTGTTCTGAAATAAAACTCAGAAGGATGTAAGCTTTCTGTAAGAAAACATTATCAGTAGCACGAACTGAACAGTACTGGAATTAGCCATGGGTGAATCCAAGAGCACAATATCTTTAAAAGCAACGAGCTTCTCCCTCTCTGGGAAGGGTTTAGATAGAAGGGGCTGGACTCAGTGTCCTGATAGGCCTTATTCTCATTGTATGACTTACACTGATGATGTCATGTGTATGGTTTTAGAATGCACAGATCTGAAAGGAAACAAACATCCAATAAACTCAAAGTGGCGGACTGACAGCTGTGACATATGTACTTGCCAAGAAAAAGAAATATCATGTTGCACTCTGTAAGTCTGATCAGAATCTGTTGGGGAAGGGCTAAGAATCTCAATTTTAACAGGTGCCTTGAGAGTCTTATGAGGACACTGTGAGTAGAGAAGCAAGCACTTGACTTAGATGAGAACACCTGAGTCCTGCTGAACTTGAAGTGTCTGGAGAGCTACATTTATTGAGCAGGCCCCATGCTAGGTGCCTAATGGAACAAGAGGAATTGGACTGGGAGCTGGCTGGTTGCTCAGAGTAGACTCCCAGGCATCGCATTGGTCAGGCCACTGGGTACTATAGCTAAGCCTTGATTTTGTGGCTCCAGAGATTTGACATTGTCTTTATATCAAGTGTTGATGTCACTCTGGTGGTGTGTGAATGTACCCCAGGCAGGTGAAGGACTGGTGACTGGTCCCTCCCTAACATAGGAGCACAGCTCCCTGGTGGCTGAGGCATTCATGTTACCCAGATTTGGCAACCCTGACCTCTTCCAGGATTTTCCACTGTAGGCTTGGATTCTTGTGGGCCTGGTGTGGAAAAGGGCCAGGCTGCTCCTTGCAGGGAATAGGGAAGAACCTCGATATTGGAGTAACTTGAGTCTGAATCTCCATTCCCTTGTATACTGGCTGTGTGACCCTGAGTAAGTTTCTGAATATCTCTGAGCCTCTGTTTCCTCACAGTATAATCAGGGATAATCAGGTGGCTATGAGAATTAAATGAGATTCTGCACATACGTTCTTTAACCCAACAAACACTTAATGCCTTCTCTGTGCCAATTCTGTGTCCTGCAAGCCTGGGGCAGGAACTGACACCTGGTCAGGTTTCAAGGTGCCCTTTCCTTTCTCCGGTCATGTTGCCTGTTCCATTTAGCACACTGCTCCACATGGGGGAAAAGAAGGCAATTCCTTCTTCCCTGAAATTGCCTTACTTCCTACCAAGTTTGTTTTGCTCATAAACTTTTTTCTCCTCCATGAAAAAATACAGACTTTGATTAAGCTTTTTCTGGAAGAAGTTTTTGGACCCACTGCACCCTCTATGACACACTGCCCAGATCTCAAGATGCTTGGTAGCAGTGGAGCCTGAGGCTGGGGACCCAGGCAGAGGCTCCCCAGAAGGGCATGGGAGACATCCTGGTCTCCACGCTGCCCGGGCCCAGGCCAGGGTTGGCTCCCTGACTTGGGTGAGGAAAAGGGAGTGGGAGACAAAAGGCCAAGGCCATCCAACCACTGGCTCTGGATAGCTGAACACCTGATGCTGACAGTTTCTCCTGCCACTCTCTCTCTGCTGCTTCACCTACAGAGCTAAGTCTGGTTTGAATTGAAATAAGCATCCAGTAATATGCCCTTTGCCTTCCCAACCTGTACTTGCACACAGGCAGCGGAGATTCACCATTTCACTTCCTACCACGAACCAAAAGAATTGTATCTCTTTGGCCAGGCCCAGTGGCTCACACCTGTAATCCCAGCACTTTGGGAGGCTGAGGCAGGTGGATGACCTGAGGGCAGGATTCCAGACCTGCCTGACCAACATGGAGAAACCCCATCTCCATCAAAAATACAAAATTAGCCAGGCATGGTGGCACATGCCTATAATCCCAGCTACTCAGGAGGTTGAGGCAGGAGAATCACTTGAACCCGGGAAGTGGAGTCTGCAGTGAGCCCAGATCACACCATTGCACTTCAGCCTGGGCAGCAAGAGTGAAACTCTGTATCCAAAATAAAAAAAAAAAAAAAGAAAGAAAGAAATGTATCTCTTCAAAAAACACCACTATATTTTTAACTTTTAAAAATTGTGGTAAAATGTATATTACATAGAATGTGCCACTTTAACCATTTTAAAACATATAATTCAGGGGCATTAAATACATTCACAGTATTATGCAACCATAAACACTATTTCCAACCTGAAACTATATCCAGTAAACAATACCTCAGTTCCCCCTCCCACAAAACCCCTGGTAACCTCAAATTTACTTTCTATCTCTATGAATTTGCCTAGTCTAGGTATTTCATATAAATAGAATCACACCGTGTTTGTCTTTTTGTGTCTGGCTTATTTCACTTAGCATGTTGTCAAGGTTCATTTATGTCGTAGCATGTATCAGTACTTCCTTCCTGTTTCTGCCGGATTAATATTCCATGGTGTGGCTAGACCACATTTTGCGTATCCATTTATTTGTTGATGAACACTTGAGTTGCTTCCACCTGTTGGCTAAAGTAAGTAATGTTGTTCTGAACACTGTCAGTATACAGACATTGGCATATAATGTTTGGTCTCTGCTTTCAATTCTTTTGGGATATATACCTAGGAGTAGCTTGCTGGGTCATATGGTAATTTTTTGTTGAACTTATTAAGGAGCTGCCAAGCTGTTTTCCACAGCTGCACCATTTTACATTCCTACCAGCCAACAATCGCCTTTAAACATGGAAGGTTTTAAATGACATTTCCCCCAATTTTCTAAGTAAAACATATGAATTATGGAACCATTGGAGAGTATAGGAGAAAAAAGAAAAACCTACTAATAATTCTGACTGCTTAAAGGTAATAACTGTTAACATTCTATCATATTTATTTATTTGTATTAAAGAATTGAGACAGGGTCTCACTATGTTGCCCGGGCTGGTCTCAAACCCCTGGGCTCAAGCTGTCCTCTCACCTCAGCCTCCTGAGTAGCTGGGATTATATGTATGTGCCACCATGCCTAGGCTTCTAAGATAATTTCTTTATGTCTCTTTTCTACATTTCTTTTCTTGCACACAGTGGCTACCAAATTTTTATCACAATTCTGTGGGCTGATTGTTCCACTTAATGATCTAGCATTGGGCTGGGCATGGTGGCTCACGCCTGTAATACCAGCACTTTGAGAGGCCAAGGCGGGGGTGGATCATTTGAGTTCAGGAGTTCAAGACTAGCTTTGGTAACATGGTGAAACCCCCATCTCTACTAAAAATATAAAAATTACCCGGGTGTAGTAACATGCGCCTGTAATCCCAGCTACTCAAGAGGCTGCAGGAGAATCGCTTAAGCCTGCGATATGGAGGCTGCAGTGAGCTGAGATCACATAAATAAATATTCTAGCAGTAGTATCATCTCATCTCATCTCATTGGAACTCTTCAAATATTTGTATGTACTGCAGCTCAATTAGACGTGGTCTGTGATTTTTATCAGCTTCTCCAGGGGCTCCTTGACGGTGACCTGGAGTTACTCTTTGCTCTGTTTAGTTGAGAGAGCTCCTTTGCCAACAGGCCTCCGAGCCAGGGCTGGGACAACTGTTCCCTTTCCACATTCTAGCAACAATATGCTGGCCACTTCCTGAACAGGGAGAGTGGGCGGAGCCAGTTTGGAACAAGCTGCCTAGCTCCAGATTAGCCAGACTTGCCCCTGCCTGTCAGCACCTACCACTGAAATTCTGTGCCTGCAGGATGGAATGCAGGGGTGGGCTGTGTGACTCTATGGTACAGACTGGTCCATGTTCCTGGAGACCACATTCTGGGGCTGCCAGCCAAGGGGTGCCCTTAAGTTGGTGAAGGCATCCCGACCAGCTGGAGCATGGGTGGCTTCCTGAACAGAACTGGCACTGGGAGGGGGTCCTGGGGGGTCCTTTCTCCTCTAACAGGCTCCAGTTTTGTCTCAATGACAGTGTTGCTACGCCTGTGGGTTATGACATACACAAGTGCCAGAAAATCTTCAACAAGGAGGAGTGCAAGTTAACTGTGGTGGAGAAGAAGAACCCACATAAGACCTGTGATGTCAGTGCATGGATATTGTAATGTGCTTCTAGTAGGCACAGAGCTCCCAGGCCAGACCTCTTCTCCTCTGGCTCTAATAGTCTATGATGGTGTAGCCCTGCCTATCAGTAAAAGATTTTTGAGCAAACATTTGAATATGTGTGTACTTTTAATTTATAACTTATGTATGCATTACTTTAATACACATTATAAAGCATACAAAACATTTAAAAAGGGAGACAAAAATACATATGAATGGCTGAGCACAGTGGCTCATGCCTACAATCCCAGTACTCTGGAAGGCTGAGGTGGGCGGATCACTTGAAGTCAGGACTTTGAGACCAGCCTGGCCAACATGGTGAAACCCTGTCTTCACTAAAAATACATAATTAGCCAGGCATGGTGGCAGGTACCTGCAGTCCCAGCTACTCTGGGGGCTGAGGCAGAAGAATCACTTGAACACAGGAGGCGGAGCTTGCAATAAGTTAAGATCACACCATTGCACTCCAGCCTGGGTGACAGAGTAAGATAACGTTTCAAAAAAAAAAAGAAAGAAAAGAAAAAAAAATCCAACCCCAAACAAAACAAATAACAAAATACACATGAATAAAAGTTCTATTTTTCCTAAACTCTGTAATAGGTCACTGTGCGTCCCTTACTGGGGGACCACTGCCACTCTTGCTGTTTGTGATGTCTGCACTCTGCTGCCTATGTCCTGCTGGCTGGTAAACAATAGAAAAAATGTGTGTCTTCAAGCTGAAATTAGATCCCTTCTTTTCTTTAAGGTGTTCCTGTTTATCCCTCCTTCCTCTTCATCAGGAAGTGTCTTCTATGATGTGTCCCCCACGTTCCTCTGTGTTTGAGGTGAAAGCAAGTTAGAACAAGACAGCCTGAACAAGTGCCCCCAAGGGCCACATGAAGCCTGAGGGGAATTCAAGGCCAGGGGCTCTGCCTTGCTGATGCAGAGTGGCCTGGGAGCAAGGCCTCAGTATCAGTTATCTCTTGCTATACGCAGAGCACCCAAAACTTAATGGCTTAAAACAATGACAACATCGCTTCTCTTTTGACCGTTCCTGCGTTAGAGAACATTTGTTCACTCAACAGGTCTGTACGGAGCACCTGGGCCAGTGCTCTGGACCTGGGGATAAAGCAGTGAACCAGAGAGATCTCAGGAGAGAACCCTGCTCTCCTAGGGCTTGGAGTCAGCTGTGTGTACGTGACAGATCAGAAATGGGCAAACAGTCATCTGTTGAACAATCAGTGGGCAACTGATAAACAGCTTTATTTTCCTTTGTCCCCCTTCTGTTTAAACATGCTATGTGGGCCAGTTGAGCAATCTAGACAGGTCCCTTAGCTTTCCTGATCACCTTCAGATAACTTAAAAAGGTGGTCTGAGTTACACTTTTTTGAGTTATATGGAGTCTCATTCCAGGGGTGCATCTGAATTGAGAGGGAATGGGGTACAGGAGAGTTAAGGGCTCCTCCTGCCTGAGGTTACGTTCTTGGCTGACTTCCTCTGGGACTTCTGTGGGCCTCTCTCTCCACAGCTCCCCTTCCACTCACAGCCTATGATTATTATCTTAGCTTCTGCATCAGAATCTTCTCTCCTGTTTTGTAGTGAGGTTGCCTTGCCCCTTGTAGGAGTCACTCTTGGGTGGGATAAATAAAACCCTGCTATGATCTTCTCCTTTGCTGGGGAAGGTCGGGAAGCCGTTGCCGGCTGAGTATGGAGGACCTCTGTCGAAACCAAGACAGAAAGAAGTGCTATTTTAACATCTGGTCACAAGTAAATAATGTGGGTTATAATCTGGGCTGTAGGCTGGACATGGTGACTCATGTTTGTAATCACATGTGAGGTGAGAGGATTGCTTGTGCCCAGTTTGAGAGCAGTCTGGGCAAAACAGCAGGACCTGTTTCCACAAAAAATGTTATAACCGGGCATCGTGGCCCACGTCTGTATGTAATCCCAGCTACTCAGCAGGTTGAGGCAGGAGAATCACTTGAACCCACGAGGCAGAGGTTGCTGTGAACTGAAATTGCACCACTGCACTCCAGCCTGGGCAACAGGGACAGACCCTGTCTCAAAGAAAATGGAACAGAAAGAAAAAAGCATCTGGGCTCTGACTATTAATTTACTCGACTATTTTTTTTTTTTGAGATGGAGTCTGGCTCTGTCGCCCAGGCTGGAGTGTAGTGGCGTGATCTCAACTCACTGCAACCTCCACCTCCCAGGTTCAAGCTATTCCCCTGCCTCAGCCTCCTGAGTAGCTGGGACTACAGGTGTGTGACACCACCCCAGCTAATTTTTTGTATTTTTAGTAGAGTCGGATTTCACCGAGTTAACCAGGATGGTCTAGATCTCCTGACCTCGTGACCCACATGCCTCGGCCTCCCAAGATGCTGGGATTACAGGCGTGATCCCCTGAGGCCGGCATATTTACTCAATCTTTAGGGAAAAAAATGTGACAAACGTGGAATCATACATCATCTGGCCTTTTGTGTCTTATGATATTTGCTTTTGTATCTAAATATTCAAGCTAAATAGTATCTACTTCGTGAGGACATTGGAATCACTTGGGATGGTCCTCAGCACAGAATTTGCCTTCAAAGAAAAAAAAAATGTTTGCTTCACTTAATTTGATTTATTCACGGAGGGCGAAAGGACACTGTGCAAGGGTGGGAGGGAGTGTACGCCTGCGCTCTGCGCCTTCTATGGGGCAGTCAAGGGCTTCTGGCTGACCCGAGCGGAGATCTCGTGAGACTGTCAGGCGGATGGCGTCAGTCAGAATGCTCCTTTTGACAACTACTAAAACCAAGGGACATTGAGAATCACTAACAAAGCTCATCAAAAGGGTGGCAGTGAGCTAACGGTATGGTGGCTTGCCTTGTAATCCCAGCACTTTGGGAGGCTGAGGCGGAGTGATCGCTAGAGGCCCGGAGCTGGAGACCAGTCTGGACAACATAGCAAGGCCCCCATCTTTACTAAAATTAAATCAGCCAGGTGCGGTGGAGCCCGCCTATAGTCCCAGCTACTCAGGTGGCTGAGGTAGGAGGATCACCTGAGCCCCGGAGAATGCAGTGAGCTAAGATCGAACCACCTGCACCCCAGCCTGGGCGACAGGGCAAAACCCTGTCTCTTAAAAAGTCCTTTTGGTTGTCAGTCTACAAAGATCACAGAGCAGGGGTTAGATAAGCAGCCACCACTCTCATTCAAAAATCCTATTCATTTAGGACTCTGGAATTACAGCTCTGAAGGAGCTTCCTGGGCCCCAGACTTGAAGAATCTCACTAAAGGATATCCACATACTGGCTTGTCTCCCATCCCACTTAGTCCGGGTCTCAACAAGAATCGCCTCCCTAGTGCCCGAGCAATCCCTCAGCGTGGCGGAAACGGATCTCCCCTCTGGATGGGGCTAAGCGGCACTGCCAGAAACACCAATGAAGGGAACGCCGCGTCTGGGCCGCGGTCCGGGTCCGCCCCCTCCCTGGTGGCCAGGGGCGGCCAGGTTGGCATTCTCCAGGGCTATGAGGGGCCTGTGTTCCTAAGAGGGCAGGCAACCCGACGGCCCGGGTGCAGGGGCAGTAGCGGCTCCGTCCTCCCGCGCGCAGGCCGAGCGTCACCCCTGCCGCCCTCGTGTCCCCGGGGCCCGCCTCTCACGCCCGCGTCGGCAGCCAGCGACCAGTTCTGGCTGCTCCTGCGGATCTCCTCCACCGACCACGGCCGCTCCCACACGGGCTCGGACGCCGGCGCCCGCTCCTGGTCGGGGGTCAGCCGGCTCATCTGCAGCGAAAAAAAACGAGGAGACAGGCTGAGCCTCAGGGCAGCAGGAACGGCGGCCCCAGCCCAGGCGGTTCCCTTTGCGGCCAAGCCTGCCGCCCTCACCATCCCAGCCTCCCAAGTCTGGTTGGGAACTCCTGACCTCTGGTTACCCACCCGACTCAGCCTCCAATTTGGCTATTTTTTTTTTTTTTTTTGGTAGCGATAAATTCTCACTATGTTGTCAAGCCGTCCTCCTACCTGCATCTCACAAAGTGCCGGGATTACAGGTATGAGCCACCACACCTGTCCTAAAAATGTATTTTTTATACATATGTCTTTGTCAAAATTGGGATAAAGAGAAACAGACTGGCAGTGGTATGCATTTGAAGAGAAATGGGAGAAAGCATATTTACTTAGGGTGTTGTGGGAATTGAGGGACAGGAGAGACCCATGGGCAAAACAGGAGGATTTTATTAAGGTGGTCACCAGCTCAGCGGATTAGCATCACAAGGCTGAGCCCTGAACATAGACCGGGCTTGACTTTTCTGCATGTGACCGAAGGGTGTTAGGCATTCATGGCCTGAAACTTGCCAGGTGGAAAAGGAGCTTGCAGAGGCAGGACGAAGGCAGCTTATTAAGCCGTGACCGCTGTTGCAACTTAGGCAAGACTTATGACCTTCTGTATACATTACCGGTGGGAAAACAGGAACTTACTTAACTTTTACTGCAAATAGTTACTCAACAGAAAGAGAACAGGCCTGGGAAATAGAGGGTTCTTGTTAAACTTGTTCTTATGCCTGTTCTGGGGGAGACTCTGGAGCCCGTACTTTAAAGGCTGTTTCCTAAAGCTGTACTAAATCACTAGGCTGGTTAACATCCAGTGGAATTTCTTGGTGCAAAGGTGGGGGAGGGGCCTGAACACATTGTCAAGGGAGGAGGAAGGGGAAGGAGAAGGCTGTGGGATCCCCTGCAGAAAGGCCCCACACTGGTGGCAGCCCCTGCCTGCTGCTCCAGGGCTCAAAGGTGCTTAGATCTCTTCACTTGAGTGCAGTTGCTGCCGGCCCTTTGGGCAGGTGTGTGAGGGACACAGCCCCAGCTGTAAAGAGAGCACTGGCTTTTGGGTCAATAGGCCTATTATATAACTGAATTGGGGTCTGCTTGCCCAGTGCCGTTAAGGTCAGATATCCACACCGAGCTTACAGCACCAGAAAGGAGGGTGTTTATTCACGGAAGCAAATGGGGCCAGGCAGCTCAGCTCAAATCCTGATCTCCCTGATGGCTAGCAGGTGTGAAGCCTGAAAATTTGAGACAGATGTCAGTTAATTTAGAAAGTTCATTTTGCCAAGGTTGAGGACATTCACCCATGACCCACCCTCAGGATGTTCTGAAGAAGTGCCCAAGGTGGTCAGAGGACAGCTTGGTTTTATACTTTTTAGGGAGACACAGTCGACATATGTAAAATGAACACTTGTTAGGTCTGGAAAGGTGGGACAACTTGAAGTGGGCAGGGGGCTTCCAGATCACAGGTAGGTAAGAGACAAATGTTTGCATTCTTTTGAGTTTCTGATTAGCCTTTCCAAAGGAGGCAATCATATCAGCCTTTATCTCAGGGAACAGAAGGAGGACTTACATAGAATGGGGGGCAGGTTAGCCCTAAGCAGTTCCCAGCTTAAATTTTCCCTTTAGCTTAGTGATTTGGGTGGGTGGGTGTGGGGAGAAGACAGTTTCCTTTCACACAGGTAAGGATTTTTAAAGGCAGGGGTAAATTTTCAGAAAAGCAGAAGTTAGTCAAAACTGTAAATCAGTACATGGAGGGTACACATTGGTTTGGCTCGAAAAGGCAAGATTATCTTGAAGCAGGGGCTTACAAGTCACAGATGGATTCAGAGATTCTTTGATTTGTAGTTGATTCAGGAGTTGATGCCTTGTCTAAAAATTTGGGGTTAGCAGAGCAGAGTATTAGATTTAACTTATGGGTGTGGCTTCCAGGTCCCTGCAGAA
The DNA here is from genome assembly GCF_049354715.1 of Callithrix jacchus. NCBI lineage: Eukaryota > Metazoa > Chordata > Mammalia > Primates > Cebidae > Callithrix > Callithrix jacchus. The sequence goes on from NC_133513.1 coordinate 38,655,237, forward strand.
GACATTTAAAACAGAGGAAGGTGGTCCGAATGCAGCCCTCAGCTCCCCCTATGTGAGGTCTGCAGGCCAGCAAATCCATTTAGTGCGGGTCCAGGTGGGGGTCCAGGTTTCTGAGTGACAAACTCAAGGATATGTGTTGAGATGTTAAGACGTTTCTAAAGGGAAAGCAAACATCTCTGGACTCTGATTTCCTTGGCTATTGTTGTGGGCTAGTACATTCCTGCTTAACAAGCTACTTATTTACTTCTCAGGGGAGCTGAGTATCTGGAACTTCCCTGGAAGGAACTCAAGATTTTCCTTTGTTTCCATGCTTGGTGGTGGAGTTGGGGGCAGTGGCACAGGCTCCTAAAAGGTGGTCCCTGCTTCATCTCAGGCCTGGGTTAAATTCTTGTTCTTTCTCACCATCTGAAAACCTTAAATAGATGTCTCCATACCTAAGTAAAATCCCTGAGGTAATGTATGTGTGGACAGGAGAGGTTCTGGCTCCCCTCTCACCTCTCAGCCCTCCACCCTGGGGTGGTTCTGGAAGGCACTGCTCATGGTGAGGACGGAAGGCTGCTAGCTGGCATTGTTCTCTCTGATTCAGTGGCTGCATTTGCTTTGCGTGTGCTCCGTGAGGAGAATGAGGGCTGTGATGTTGGTGTACATCGGTTCAGATACACTGGTGGGTACAAGGCTGCATGTTGGATCTCCTGGCCCCTCCAGACCTCAACATCATGCAGAAACAGAAGGGGTAGAACCTGGCACAGCAGGGTCACCCAGACTGACTGCTGGCAGTGAGGAGGAGACTCTTAATCCTCTTGAGCCTTCTGCATTGCATCTCAAAAGGAGAAGCTAGAAATCAGTCACAAGGGGGATTGTTTGGCGCTGTTGACCAGAGTAAAAATAAGACCATCTGTGATTACGACAATCTCTCCTAAAGCATTGTATGGAGTAATCCCAAGGAGTTGTTTTTACCTGAGCAAGATCAAATTCCCACCTAAGCCACATACCCCATGCCTACTCCATGAACCAAGACCCTTTCACATGTAATTTCTAAAGCTGTAAACCCAAGCCCCTTCCATGTGTAGTTTCGAGAGCTGTAAGCCTATATAAAGGCAGGGCATCTCTTTGTTAGATGAGCTCAGCTATTAGGACGCCATGCCACCTTGTTCCCAGAGGAATAAATCACCCCTTCCTTCCTAGTTCAGTGCCCGAGAGGTCTGTTTCTCATGGCTGCTCCTGCTTTAGCGGCTGAACTGAAGGGTCAGTGGTTGAGCCATACGGGCTGTTCAACACTTTGAATACCACATCCAGAAAGAAAAAGCAAGCTCCTTGTCACCAGAGCCTTCTTGTGACTGTGTTACATTCAACACAAGGCAAGCATCAGCTTCACATAAGGGAGCGGTCTCTGGGACAACCCATTGAAAGTGTGGGAGGCAGGTGGTTTCTGGTTCTGTGCACAGTTGCTCTAAGCTGTAAACGAGGAAGACCCTTAATCCTCTTAAGCTTCTAAGAGCCCTTCCCCCTAGACTTCCACATTGCATTTCAGTAGGAGAAGTAAAGGCTGGCAGACCGGGCACCACCCTTAATCCCACTCCTGTAGATCACAGGCATGGTATGGAGGAATCTTTCCAGAAGGCATTGCTTTTGCTTAAACACCATCAAACCCCAACCTAGTCACAAACCCCACACATACTTCATGGATCAAGACCCCTTCACATTAATTTCTAGAACTGTAAGACTTTAAAAGGGCAAGGATTTTCTTTGTTGAGGAGCTCATTTGTTAAGGTATTTTCACCTGCTGCAGCTCCCAGCAGGATAAATCACCACTTCCTTCCCTGTTTTGTGTTTGAGAGGTTTGTTTGTGGCCTCTCCTACTTCATAAACACATGATCCTTGATCAAATACCCTTGAATCCACCTGACAGACAAGAAGCTTCCAGACCTCCAAGGGGATGCCCGAGTCTCCCTTTACTCTGGGACAAAACTTGGTTTTGGTTTCTTAGGTTTCTCAGTGACGAATCCTGAACATGTTTGCTTTCACTTCATTTCTTTGTTCCAGTGTTTTCTCTGCTGTTTTCACACCTCTCTGGATAATCTTTCCAAGTTCCTTACAGAAAACAAGAAAGATTATTTACCAGCAGTCTTCCTGGTCCCCGGCTTGTCAGCCTCGGTGCATTCCAGTGCACTCCTGTGACACCTTACCCAGTAGCTGTGGCTCGCAGCATGTACAGCGTTTGTTCTCTCTGTTCTATTGGTGGCTTCCTTTTCCAAGTCAATTCTTTGCCTGGTTCTCTAGGATCTCTGTCTCACTGCCACCGTTACCTGATGTAGGGGGTTCACCCTACAGCATTTCTGTTGATGTAAAAAGACCCTCTGCTGCATCTTTTGGCATGGAGAATTTCTCTTATTGTATTTTAGAAGCAAGAGATTATGCAGAAATGGATCCACGGATGGGGGCGGAGTCTGTCTTCTGGTTTCTGCACAGTGAACACTCTCATAATGCCTGTCCTAGACTGAGCCCCTCATTCTAGAAGCTGGTCCACTTCCAGATTTAACACCTGAGCTGATAACGTCTCTCTTTCCCCATGCTCATTTTCATTCTGTTTCCAACAGAAAAGAATCCTGACAAATACAGAAATGAGCCCTGCCACAGGGTATTACTTAGATGGAGCTCTACAAAGTAAAACTGCTGGGGTGTAAATGGACCTCACGGAGGCTGGCTTTTGCCAGGCTGGGAACTGGGCAGTCCTCGAACACTGAACACTTTTCCTTCTGTCCCTTCATGCCTGTTTGTCACGGGGAGGCAGACCCTGGAAAGGAATGGGGGCTAATGGGGGGAATAGGTTTATTTTCAATATTTGGGGTGAGAAAGGGACCCAGAGGGAAAAAGGAAAGAACAGGAGCTGGTGGAGGGCAATGTACAGGGTGGAGGTGGGGGTGCAGTTTTCACCTCTGGTCTCTGTGTGATATGAAGTAAGATTATGTTCTGGGTATAAAGTAGGCAGTTGGGTGAGAGATTTAAGGGAAGAGATCATGGTCTGGAAAGGCTCTAGAGCAGGATGGGAGAGGAAGTGGATGGGACACAAGCCATCAGCCTGAAGACTGGTGAGGGGAGCGGAGCCCCTGCCAATCTCGGTATGAAATCACCTTTAGCCTAAAGCCTTCTCCTTACATAGTTTAAATTCACCCTAAAGGTTTCTCTGTATATAGTAAACTGTAAGCTAACTGACATGTAAACAGACTGTCACCTACTCTCAGACCAAGTAGCTGAATCTTGGTGAATCACAGCAGCCAGACTTCAACTACGCACAGGTGGCCAGCTGTTCAAACTGGGCTCAAACAAGCTGAACACCACGCAATCACCAATCCATCTATTTCTGTACCTCACTACCACTTTCTGTATGTCACTTTGCTTTTTCTGGCCACAAAGCTTCAACTATGAGGCTGTGTAGGATTCTCTCTAAACCTATTTTTGCCTGGAGGCCACCTGATTCTCATAAATGGTTCTTTTCTCAGTCAAACTCTGTTAAATTTGTCTAAGGATCTTTTAATACCAGGAATGGTGGTTGGGCCCAGTGGTTCATGCCTGTAATCCCAGCACTTTGGAAGGCAAAGGCAGGTAGATCACTTGAGGTCAGGAGTTGGAGACCTGGGTGACATGGTGAAACCCCGTCTCTATAAAAATCCAAAAATTAGCAGGATCGAATTTTTGTAGTAGTCCCAGCTATTCAGGAGGCTAAGGCACAAGAATCCCTTGTGCCCAGGAGGCGGAGGTTGCAATGAGCTGAGATTGCACCACTGCACTCCGCTCTGGGCAGCAGAGCAAGAATCTATCTCGAAAAACAAACACACAAAAAACTCTAGGAATGAATGGCAACCCTGCCACAGCATCACCCCAAGTGCTGTGTGACTCCATGGACCTTGAGGTGTTCTTTGGGGTTTGTAGGGCTGACCCACAGATGGGAGAGAGTGGCTGTAGTCAAAGCTGTGGTGCCAAGCAGCTCACATGATGGGTGACATGCATCAGAGTCCATCATCCTTCAGTGGGGCAAGATAACCCCTCCTCCCACAGTGGCTGTGGCTCAAATTGCCAGAAATGGCACTTCAGCAGATGGAAGGTGTGAGCCTCAGGCACAGTAGAAAAATGTGCCTTGACAATTCTCATTTGGCTGCATAGGCTCTGTGAGAAATTCTCAACAGGAACAATACCCATTAGGAAAACTTCATCTCAAAGCTGGGCTTCCAAAGGCCCTCTTCAAGCATCCCATCAGGTTTTAGCTTGTGATGGAGGACAGCATGTTCTCCTCCATTGGGACCTAATGCAACAACTGTCAGCAGGATCGAGCTTCTGTTGGCAAAACACTATGTCCTATTTCAAGCATGGCACATCTCCAGAGGTTAAAAATTAGATCAATAGCCATTTGCAAGGAACTCCTGAGCATTCTTTGTTCTAAGTATAGCGAGGAAGGCCTAGTTTACAGGGTACTTTATATTCACTCTTTCCCAACTGTCAATTCCCTGAACCTTCACAACAGCCCTGAGAGGTAAGCAGGCTGGTCCCACTATTTCCCTACCTCCGACGATGACCTGACATCTGCCTGCTCTCATTCTTCATCTGTCCTTTGCTCTGCTTCTGAGACTGTGGTGGCTTCCCTCTGACAGTGTATGGAGCTCTACACTTAGTTGCTAATCATTTGACTTCTTCAATCTCAGTCCTTGTCTAAAATCAGAGCACAGGATCCTTTTAGGGACATTCTGGCCCTGAGATGCTACGATTACAAAAGATTCTGTTTAACAGATTAATATGGTTTGGTGCAGTGAAGGCTTATTGTAAAATTGTGACAAAATCAAAAGCTACACATAAAAGCATAATATAAACAGATACACATAATGATTGTTCTGTAGCACCTGTGTCCCATGGAAGGCAGAAATCTATGTTCATTTCATTAAAAGACCAGCCATTTATCAATTTAGAAAGCACAAATCCTGTGGGGCATGGAAATGTGTGTTTTCTGAACATAAGTCTGGGTTGAGACTAAAAGGAAGGACTTGCTGTGCCATCAGAAGATAGTCAATGACAGGCCGTGCGTGGTGGCTCACACCTGTAATCCCAATACTTTAGGAGGCCAAGGCAGGTGGATCACCTGAGGTCCGAAGTTCCAGATTAGCCTTATGAACATGGCAAAATCCCATGTCTACTGAAAACAGAAAAATTAGCCAGATGTGGTGGTGCATGCCAGTAATTCAAGCTACTTGGGAGGCTGAAGAAGGAGAATCGCTTGAACCTGGGAGGTGGAGGTTGCTCTGAGTTGAGATCACACCAATGCACTCCAGCCTGTACAACAGGAGCAAGACTGCATCTAAAAATAATAATAATAATTAAAAATTTAAAAAGAAGATAGTCAATGACAATGAATGTTTGTCAGACAAATGTGTGAAACAAAACTTCTGCACATGCCAACATTTGACCCACCTTTTCTGAAAGACCCATCAGTGATGACAGGACAGAAGCTACCGGGAGTGAGGTTGGAGATCATCAGGAAAAAAGGTACCTCTCCAGCAGATATGATGGGATGTCAGGAGGTGTCATAAAACGTGAAGCTGAACCTACATCTGAGAAGAAATGAGCAAGTAAAGTCTCCATGCAATGAGAACAACCACCTATAGAAGTGTCCTAAAAAAGGACACTAGAGAAAATTATCTCCAAATATGTTGGGTTTACTTGGGAGTAGAAATAAGGGTGATAAGCTGGAATACAGGAGAGGACAAGCCACCAGTGCATTAGGAAAGGGAAGGGTAAAGGAGAGCATTTATTGGCAAAAAAGCATTTACATAAACTGCTTAGAAAAAGTTCATTGGTTCCAGCAGCTCAAAGCGAGAGACTTGTAAGTGCATTGGGAGTGATGCACTTACTGAGCAAGTGTTCTTCTGAGAACATCTTTTTTTTTTTTTTTGAGGCGGAGCCTTGCTCTGTAGCCAGGCTGGAGTGCAGTGGTGCAATCTTAGCTCACTGCAACCTGCACCTCCTAGGTTCAAGCAATTCTTCTGCCTCAGCCTCCTGAGTAGCTGGGAACCCAGGCATGTGCCACCATGCTCGGCTAATGTTTGTATTTTTTTTTAGTAGAGACAGGGTTTCACCGTGTTGGCCAGGTTGGTCTCGATCTCTTGACCTCGTGATTCTGCCTACCTCGCCCTCCCAAAGTGCTGGGATTACCGGTGTGAGCCACCTCGAAGGCTGAGAACATCTTATCTAAAGTACAGGAGTTCTAAAGATTTTCTAGTGATAAGCCTTATCAAAGCAGGAGAGATTTGAAATGTTTCTAGAGGCTTATTGGAAACAGTTCTTATCTCAGACATGTAAGCATGAGCCACCTCTCCTTTGGGCCTTCCTGGTCCTGTTTTGTCTGGGTTTGATGAAGGTTGATTTCATCCTGATTCACAGAAGGTAGCGGCTCCCCGCTGCCCTCCTTCCCAGAATCACTATCTGCTGACCACAGGATGGCAAGAGGGTCTCCAGGAAAGTGTGACCTGAGTTTGTGGCTTGTGGAAGTGAAACCAGTGTGAAGGCAGATGGCATGTTACAGGTTGATAGAATTGAGCAGAGCATTGCTAAGGTTTCCAGAATAGAGGAGGCTTTGGTCATCAGACTCTTAGGGCAGAGGGATGCAGCAAGCTGCTGCATCTTGGTGGTAGCAGCCATTATCAAACATGACAGTGATGGAGTTCAGAACATGCCACCCCAAAATATGCCACTTTGGCATAGGATTATTGTGAGCTAAAGCTATTAAAAAAAAAAAGAAAAGAAAATGAAAGAATGGTACTTTGACCTTCACCCTTTTCTTTTTGAAAGCAGAAATTAAAACTCCCATATGCAAGATGTCCTCTCTATACTGGAAGGAAACTAACATCGTCATCTTCAGGAATGGAAAGTTGAAGCCCAGAGAAATCTATGCAAACAAACATTGTTAAGCTAACCCTTATCTTCCTAGTTACTTCTGTACTCAGTTAACTATCCTAGTCCAAGCCCTTTTGATTATCCTTGTCACATTTTCCCAATTTACTACTCTTTCCCCCCTTTTAAAATTTTTTTGAAAATTTGTTATTTATTTATTTTTAACTACTTTCTTTTTTCTTTTTGTTTTTTCCCCACTCCCCATCATTTTTTTTTTTTTTTTTTTTTTAGAGACAGGGTCTTGCTCTATTATCCAGGCTGGAGTGCAGTGGTACCATCATAGCCAGTGGCACCATCATAGCTCACTGCAGCCTCAACCTCCTGGGCTCCAGCAATCATCTCACCTCAGCCTCCTGAAGCACATGCCACAGGGCCTGCTAATTTTAAACACTTTTAGTAGAGAATAGGTCTCACTCTAAGAGTTAAAGAAAGTGGAAAGAAACACGAAAAGTGGCTCAACAGTCAACAACACGTTTATTTTGGAGAATAACCCTGAAAGGTGCCCTGAGAGGCCAGTAGTAACTTCAGTGGAGGAAGAGGCTGGGCACAGAGTGCACGGAGCCTGGGCATGGTGAGAGCGCAGGCTCCTGGACAGGCATTCAGGGCAGAGGACTGGGCTGGCGGGGCAGAACACGGAGAGGAAGCTTTGCATCCTGTGGGGGACAAACCAATGTGCATGTGGTTGTTCTGGACAGGCAGGTAGCTGTATTAAGACCCAGGGACTGGTCCACACAACCCACAAAGTCTTGTCAAGAAACCTACTGAATAAAAAGTTTATTAACAAACAGCCTTGCAAAACAGCTCTTGCCACTCATTTCTGAGGCATGTAATGGTTCTACAACCGCTTCAACCTATGTGGCTTAACTTAAATCCCACTGCAGGCCTCCTGGTGGGTGTCCTCATTGTTCTCATCCTACACAGCAGTAGCACAGCTGCAGCTCCCATTTATAGAGCACTTTTGGGGTCAGGAATTGTGTGAAGCACTTTTTGGTCATTCATTTATTCACTCAATGAGTATTTGTTAGACTGAACTATGGTGCTGGCACTTCTCTGAGTCAAGAATAAAGACATGGGCAAAATAGACAAGTCCTTGCCCTAAAGGAGCTGCTATTCCAGTCAGGGGCAGGCAGAGAATGGACAAGTCAACAGGGAACTGTGTCTTAGGTGAGGCCATGGTCAGTAACTTGTAGAATAATAAATCAAGGAGGGAGGGGAAGAGACGAGTGTGAGGGTGGGTGTGGTGAGGTCATCCAGGGAAGGACCTCCTGAGAGGGTGGCATAGGAGTAGAGATTTGGAGGATCCAAGGGGGAGAGCTGTGCAGATCCTTGGGGAGAAGTCCGTCCACAAACAGAAAATAGCACGGCTTGGGGTCAGGGCCAGCAAGGAGGCCACAGCAGCTGGAATGGAGTGCTGGGAAGAAAAACCAAGATGCACAAAAGCGTGTAACATGGATTGTGTTCCAGAAAGCACACACGTATACATGTGTATGTAGAGCCCATCGCTAGGGAGATGATAAGTGTTCAAGGAATCAGTAACTGCCATGAGCTCCAGAGAGGGGAACTGAGATACAGACAGGTGGAAGAGAGCCTTTTGCTTTTATAAAATTTTTAAATTTTGTGGACACATAATAGGTGTATATATTTATGGGATACACAAGATGTTTTGACACTGGCATGCAATGCGTCACAGCCATGTCAGCAGAATGTGGCATCCAGCCTCTCAAGCATGTATCCTTTGTGTTACAAACCGTTCAATTATACTATTCAGTTATTTTCAAATGTACCATTATTATTGACTATAGTCACCCTGTTGTGCCATCAAATACTAGGCCTTCTTCATTCTGTTGTTTTTTACTCATTAACCATCCCTATTTTCCCCAACCCCCCTCCCCACTCCCCTTCCCAGCCTCTGGTCACCATCCTTCTAGTCTCCATATCAGTGAGCTCCATTGTTTAGATTTTTAAATTCCCACAAGTAAGTGAGACCATGTGGTGTTTGTCTTTCTGTGCCAGTTTATTTCACTTTACATAATGTCCTCCAGTTCCGTCCATGTTATTGCAAACAGCAGGATCTCATTCTTTTTGATGGCTGAGTAGTATTCCATTGTGTACATGTACCACATTTTCCTTATCTATTTGTATGTTGAACAGGCTTTTGCTTTTTGAAATGTTTTCTCATGTACATACATTACTTTTTTTTATTGCATTTTAGGTTTTGGGGTACATTTGAAGAACATGCAAGATTGTTGCATAGGTACACACGTGGCAGTGTGATTTGCTGCCTTCCTCCCCATCACCTATATCTGGCATTTCTCCCCCAGTATCTCTCCCCAACTCCCCACCCCCTGCTGTCCTTCCCCTAGTTCCCCCCAACCGACCCCAGTCTGTAGTGCTCCCCTCCCTGTGTCCATGTGTTCTCATTGTTCCACACCCACCTATGAGTGAGAACATGCGGTGTTTGATTTTCTGCTTGTGTCAGCTTGCTAAGAATGATGGTTTCCAGGTTCATCCATGTCCCTACAAAGGACACAAACTCATCATTTTTGATGGCTGCATAATATTCCATGGTGTTTTTGTGCCACATTTTCCCTGTCCAGTCTATCATCGATGGGCATTTGGGTTGGTTCCAGGTCTTTGCTATTGTAAACAGTGCTGCAATGAACATTCGTGTGCATGTGTCCTTATAGTAGAATGATTTATAATCCTTTGGATATATACCCAGTAATGGGATTGCTGGGTCAAATGGAATTTCTATTTCTAGGTCCTTGAGGAATCGCCACACTGTCTTCCACAATGGTTGAACTAATTTACACTCCCATCAACAGTGTAAAAGTGTTTCCATTTCTCCACATCCTCTCCAGCATCTGTTGTCTCCAGATTTTTTAATGATTGCCATTCTAACTGGCCTGAGATGGTATCTCAATGTAGTTTTGATTTGCATTTCTCTAATGACCAGTGATGATGAGCATTTTTTCATATGTTTGTTGGCCTCATGCATGTCTTCTTTTGTAAAGTGTCTGTTCATATCCTTCACCCACTTTTGAATGGGCTTGTTTGTTTTTTTCTTGTAAATCTGTTTTAGCTCTTTGTAAATTCTGGTTATCAGCCCTTTGTCAGATGGGTAAACTGCAAAAATCTTTTCCCATTCTGTTGGTTGCCGATTCACTCTAATGACTGTTTCTTTTGCCATGCAGAAGCTGTGGAGTTTGATTAGGTCCCATTTGTCTATTTCGGCTTTTGTTGCCAATGCTTTTGGTGTTTTGGTCATGAAGTCCTTGCCTATGCCTATGTCCTGAATGATTTTGCCTAGATTTTCTTCTAGGGTTTTTATGGTGTTAGGTCTTATGTTTAAGTCTTTAATCCATCTGGGGTTAATTTTAGTGTAAGGTGTCAGGAAGGGGTCCAGTTTCTGCTTTCTGCACATGGCTAGCCAGTTTTCCCAACACCATTTATTAAACAGGGAATCCTTTCCCCATTGCTTGTTTTTGTCAGGTTTGTCAAAGATTGGATGGTTGTAGATATGTTGTGTTGCCTCCGAGGCCTCTGTTCTGTTCCATTGGTCTATATCTCTGTTTTGGTGCCAATACCATGCTGTTTTGATTACTGTAGCCTTGTAGTATAGTTTGAAGTCTGGTAGTGTGATGCTTCCTGCTTTGTTCTTTTCACTTAGAATTGACTTGGCTATGCAGGCTCTCTTTTGGCTCCATATGAAGTTTAAGGTGTTTTTTTCCAGTTCTGTGAAGAAGGTCATTGGTAGCTTGATGGAATAGCGTTGAATCTGTATATTACTTTGGGCAGTATGGCCATTTTCACAATATTGATTCTTCCTAACCATGAACATGGAATGTTTCTCCATCTGTTTGTGTCCTCACTTATTTTGTTGAGCAGTGGTTTGTAGTTCTCCTTGAAGAGGTCCTTTATGTTCCTTGTTAGTTGTATTCCTAGGTATTTTATTCTTTTTGTAGCAATTGTGAATGGCAGTTCGTTCTTGATTTGGCTCTCTTTAAGTCTGTTATTGGTGTATAGGAATGCACAATGATTTTGTATCCTGAGACTTTGCTGAAGTTGCTTATCAGTTTCAGGAGGTTTTGGGCTGAGATGATGGGGTCTTCTAGATATACAATCATGTCGTCTGCAAATAGAGACAATTTGACTTCCTCCTTTCCTGTTTGAATACCCTTTATTTCTTTGTCTTGCCTGCTTGCTCTGGCTAGAACTTCCAGTACTATATTGAATAGGAGTGGTGAGAGAGGGCATCCTTGTCTAGTGCCAGGTGCCAGATTTCAAAGGGAATGCTTCCAGTTTTTGCCCATTCAGTATGATATTGGCTGTTGGTTTGTTGTAAATAGATTTTATTATTTTGAGATATGTTCTGTCAATACTGAGTTTATTGAGGGTTTTTAGCATAAAGGGCTGTTGAATTTTGTCAAATGCCTTCTCTGCATCAATTGAGATAATCATGTGGTTTTTGTTTTTGGTTCTGTTTATGTGGTGAATTACGTTTATAGACTTGCATATGTTGAACCAGCCTTGCATCCCTGGGATGAATCCTACTTGATCATGGTGGATAAGCTTTTTGATGTGCTGTTGCAATTGGCTTGCCAGTATTTTATTGAAGATTTTTGCATCTATGTTCATCATGGATATTAGCCTGAAGTTTTCTTTTCTTGTTGAGTCTCTGCCGGGTTTTAGTATCAGGATGACACTGGTCTCATAAAATGATTTGGGAAAGATTCCCTCTTTTTGGATTATTTGGAATAGTTTCAGAAGGAATGGTATCAGCTCCTCTTTGTATGTCTGGTAGCTCTTCTCTTTTCTTTTTTATTAATCTAGGCTAGTGGTCTCTCTATTTTGTTGATCTTTTCAAAAAACCACCTCCTGGGTTTATTGATTTTTTGAAGGGTTTTTTGTGTCTCTATGTCCTTCAGTTCTGCTCTGATCTTAGTTATTTCTTGTCTTCTGCTAGGTTTTGAGTTTTTTTATCTTGCTCCTCTAGCTCTTTCAATTTTGATGATAGAGTGTCAATTTTAAATCTCTCCTTGCTTCTCATGTGGGCATTTATTGCTATATATTTTCTTCTAGAGACTGCTTTAAATGTGTCCCAGAGATTCTGGTATGTTGTGTCTTCATTCTCGTTGGTTTCGAAGAACATCTTTATTTCTGCCTTCATTTCATTGTTTATCCAGTCAATATTCAAGAGCAAGTTGTTCAGTTTCCATGAAGCTGTGCGGTTCTGAGTTAGTTTTTGAATTCTGAGTTCTAACTTGATTGCACTGTGGTCTGAGAGAATGTTTATTATGATTTTCATTCTTTTGTATTTGCTGAGGAGTGATTTACTTCCAATTATGTGGTCAATTTTAGAGTAGGTTTGATGTGGTGCTGAGAAGAATGTATATTCTGTGGATTTGGGTTGGAGAGTTCTGTAAATGTCTATTAGGTTTGCTTGTTACAGGTCTGAGTTCAAGTTCTGGATATCCTTGTTATTTTTCTGTCTGGTTGATCTGTCTAATATTGACAGTGGGGTGTTAAAGTCTCCCACTGTTATTGTGTGGGAGTCTAAGTCTCTTTGCACGTCATTAAGAACTTGCCTTATGTTTCTGGGTGCTCCTGTATTGGGTGCGTATATATTTAGGATTGTTAGCTCTTCTTGTTGCATTAATCCTTTTACCATTATGTAATGTCCTTCTTTGTCTCTTTTGATCTTTGTTGCTTTAAAGTCTGTTTTATCAGAGATGAGAATTTCAACTCCTGTTTTTTTTTGACCTTCATTTGCTTGGTAAATCTTACTCCATCCCTTTATTTTGAGTTTTTGTGTATCCTTGCATGTGAGATGGGTTTCCTGGATACAGCACACCTATGGGTTTTGGCTTTTTATCCAATTTTCCAGGCTGTGTCTTTTGATTGGGGTATTTAGCCCATTTACATTTAGGGTTAATATTGTTATGTGTGAATTTGATAGTGCCATTTTGATGCTAGCTGGCTCTTTTGCCCGTTAGTTGATGCAGATTCTTCATTTTGTTTTTGCTCTTTACCATTTGGTATGTTTTTGGATTGGTTGTTCCTTTCTATGTGTAGTACCTCTTTAAGGAGCTCTTGTAAAGCAGGCCTGGCGGTGACAAAATCTCTGAATACTTGCTTGTTCACAAAGGGTTTTATTTTTCCTTCACTTATGAAGCTTAGTTTGGCTGGATATGAAATTCTGGGTTGGAAAGTTCTTTTTTTTAAGGATGTTGAATATTGGCCCCCACTCTCTTCTGGCTTGTAGGGTTTCTGCTAAGAGATCTGCTGTGAGTCTGATGGGCTTCCCTTTGTGGGTAACCTGACCTTTCTCTCTGGCTGTCCTTAGCATTTTCTTCTTCATTTCAACCCTGGTGAATCTGATGATTATGTGCCTTGGTGTTGCACTTCTTGAGGAATATCTTTTGTATGTTGAACAGGCTTTTGCTTTCTAAAATGTTTTCTCATGTACATACATTACTTTTTTTTTTTTTTTTTTTTTTGAGACAGAGTCTTGCTCTGTAGCTCAGGCTGGAGTGTGGTGCCATGACCTCAGCTTACTGCAACCTCTGTGTCCCGGGTTCAAGCAATTTTCCTGCTTCAGCCTATTGAGTATCTGGAATTACAGGCATACACACCTGGCTAATTTTTGCATTTTTGATAGAGATGGGTTTCCACCATGTTGGCCAGGCTGGTCTTGAACTCTTCATCTCAAGTGATCCACTTGCCTTGGCTTTGCAAAGTACTGGGATTACAGGAGTGAGCCACTGTACCTGGTTGCATTACTTGTTTAAGAGCAAAATGTTTTCAAATCTAATGAACCTTGAAAAGAATCCTCAAGAAGTTTCTAGCTATGCAACACATGTAAACAAAAGCAAAAACCCTGTAATAAACACTTGATCATCTAAATTAAAGTTTAAAATCTCTGTATGTGAAAACATATTTGAGAGGTAAAAATGGAGATGAGGAAAATTTCTTATTCCTTAGTTCTGACTCCAGAATGGGTATGCTGACCACACACACAAAAAAAATCAGGGAAATATTTTAACATGTGTGACACTTGAATGTTAATATCTTTAATATATTAGGAGCCTTAACTAACCCAGAAGAAAAATATAAACACCCCAAACAGAAAAATAATTAAAGGACATGAATGAACATGGTACTCACAAAAGAAGAAAAACAATTGCTTAGTACATATACAAAAAAATGTCTAATCTTGCCAATTAGCAAAGAAAAATAAATTAACACAAAACATTTCCCACCTATCAGAATAGCAGGTGATATTTTGAGAAAATTATAATGTTCTATTACCCAAAAATTCTACCTCTATCAACTTATCTTAAAGAAATTAGCATAAGTGTGGGAAATTTTTATTGGATGGACCTGGATTTCAACAGTGTTCCACGTTACAGGAAAACAAGGTCAGATACAATCTGAGTGTTCAAGAAGAGGGACCTGACCAAATCACTGATGCCCCAAATCATTCCATGGAATAAAATGTAGCCATTAAAATAATAATCAGTCCGGGCATGGTGGCTTATGCCTGTAATCCCGACACTTTGGGAGGTGGAGGCAGGAGGATCACTTGAGTCCAGGAGTTCAAGACCAGCCTGGGCAACACAGCAAGACCCTGTCTCTATAAAAAATGTAAAAATTAGCTGGGTGTGGTGGTGCACACCTGTAGACCCACCTACTTGTGAGGCTTGCATGGGAGGATTGCTTGAGTCTAGGAATTAGAGGTTACAGTGAGCTATGATGGTGCCACTGCACTCCAGCCTGGGCAGCAGAGCAATACTTGCTCTTTTAACAAAATTAAAATAAATGAAAAGAAAAAGAATAATTAAAAGAAAAACAAGCTGGTTCCATTTGTAAGGATGGGAGTTGAGGTAGGATCAACAGTGAAATTTGATCAGGCGGGTTAGGTCAGAGCTGGTGTCACACCTGGGAAGCCAGAAGTACTGCTCATTTCAGTTTTGCCTTCCCCGCTGTAGGCTGCTGGCCACACCTGTCCTCAGCATCCCTTTCTCAACCCCTGTGAGCAGGAGATTTCAGCAATGGTATGGGTTGGTCATGCCAGGATATTTTTACTTGGGAATAGCTGAGATAACCCAGTGAAATCCTGTTCTGCGCAGCTGTTCTGTGCCAGGCACCCTGCCGGTCACTGGGAGGGACATGGACAGGAATAGGTCACAGTCCCTGTCTTGGTCACAGAGTTCCTAATTGCAAACAATAAAACTTGCTCTAGATGGTTTGAGCTGGAAAGAGATTTATTAGAGAATTCAAGAGCCAGAGGCACCGGCTTTGTTGGCACAAGGTCAGGTAGAGCACTGAATCCACACTGCTGCATGGCTCCAGCACGACCACCCTGCTACCAGTCACAGTCACGGCCCCCAGGCGCTGACACTGCACACGGGACGCCAGACACCCTTGCCCTGAGAGCCAGAACCCTCCAGCCCATCATTCCCAGGGAGATGCTGCGTGATTCCAGTGTCCTTGAACCCTCTCTGAAGAGGCCTTGCTGAGATGAGTGTTTGTGGAGCTGAGGTTTGTGCTTGTGCCCTGCAGGCAAGGAGGTGAGGGCAGCAAGTCGTAGCCACTCCCAAAGTAAGGCAGAACTTTCCATTTCACACTGAGGGAAGCTCTCCAAACTTGCAGTTTTAAAGAAACCAAGGGGCTACAGTGCATGAGGAATGCGCCCCAATTTCCGGGAACTTAGAGTCGATGCACACTTTAAACTCATGCAGGTGAAGGCAGAAGTGTGTATCATCCTTGGTGAGTGGGGAGGCAGCCAGACAGCACTACAGCTCTTCCAGGGAGCCAGAGAGTGACCCCAAGCTGTGTTACGGGTGGTGGGGCTGATTTTAGGGTGGGTAGAGGATGGTGTTGGCAAGGGTCACTGTGGCCAGCCCAGAGCTTCAAGGACCCCCTGGTTAGGAGAGTGAACTCTCATCTCTGGGCAGAGGGAAGTCAGGGATAAATTTCTGGAACTGCAGCAAGGTGTGGTGGGGAGGGAGGGGACTTTTTGAGATAAAACTGTGTTATGAGCTCAGCTGCATCCCCCCAAAATTCATAGGTTTAAGCCCTAAGCCCCAGTATCCCAGAATGTGACTAATGGAGACAGGGCCTTTAAAGAGGGGACTTAAGTAAAATGAGACAGTTGGAGTCGACGCTAACCCAATACAGCCGGTGTCCTTATTAGAAGAGGAAATTCAGACACACAGAGACACCAGGGGTGCGTGCAACATAAGAGGCAGCAAGAGCCTGGCCTTCTGCAAACCAAGGAGAGAGGCCTCAGAGGAAAACGAGCCTCCCCAACGGCCTGACCTCACATTTCTAGTCTCCAGAACTGTGAGCAAATATGTCTCTTTAGTCAAAGCCACCCAGTTGCGGTGTTCTGTTGTGGTGAGACCACCATGGAATGAGGAGAAGGAAGGCTTGCTTGATGCAGCAGGGAGTAGACTACAGATTCAAGGAGGGCTCTGCAAAGGTCCAGCGATTGAGCTTGTCAGGGAAACCTGAGCTGTATGTAGGTCTCGCTCTCCTGTGCCCTGCAGGATGGCTTGACCCCTTTCTGTTCTCATGCCAGACCCTAAGGGCAGTGTCAACTGGGCCACAGACGCAGGCCTGGTGTGCCTGGTGGGCTATTCTTATGCCTTCAGGAAGCCCACCTTCACCTCCTGGCTGTTGTGACTGGCATCCCTGAGGCTCTGTTTCTTTGTATGTGAAATTAAATAAGGACATGTCATACATCACCTGCTAGCAATCCACCAGCACAGAGCGAAGGCCCAGCAAAGAGGCGTTCTCTCCTCTGCTTTTTTAGGTCAGAAGCAAATGCAGATCAGGTTGGGGGACAAGGTAAACACATAACTAAGGTGGAGATCTGATTGATTAGTAACTCATAGATCATTTGAACCCATACTTTCCTGTTAATAGTCAACCCTCTGTAAACACACAATGTGTTCTCACCTTGTTATCATTCCCAGTGATGTCAAATGCGTGGTTCCCCTCTTCAGTATATAAGTTTGATGTGACTTTTCCTGGATGCATCTGCCTATAAGGAGTCCTGCTCATCACAATGGTAGGTAACTGGTTTTATATATAAAGGCCAGAAAAGCAAAAAAGAACGTGTAGTCCTTATTTAATATGCTGTGATGTGTGCTTCTACTGCACAGCATTGAAAGGTAAATGTGGCCTAGTTAGGAATCTTTTGTTACTACCCGCAATTCAGTGTGCAGAGTATGAGAGTGGGAACTTGGGAAATTTTTAATGAATTTAGTACTAGTTCTGTTCTCTAAGATCTAAGTTGTTTTTCCTTCCTATAATTAGATTTCATAGGTGTTTCTAATTCTTTGGTTCTATGTGAGTAATTTGTAAAATTAAAAATAATTTCAGGCCTGGCACAGTGGCTCACGCCTGTAATCCCAGCACTTTGGGAGGCCGAGGGGGGAGGATCACGAAGTCAAGAGATCCAGACCATCCTGGCCAACATGGTGAAACCCTGCCTCTACTAAAAATACAAAAAATTAGCCAGGTGTGGTGGTGCATGCCTGTAGTATCAGCTACTCAGGATTCTGAGGCAGGAGAATTTCCTGATTCCAGAAAATGGAAGTTGCAGTGAGACGACATTGCACCACTGCACTCCAGCCTGATGATAGAGCAAGGCTGTGTCTCAAGAAAAATAATAATAAAATAAAAAATAATTTCAGAGCTACATGACTGCATCATTTTTGAGATGAGGGAACTGAGCCTGGGAAGGGCAAGAAACTGACACTGGGGTCTCACCGCAAGCCTGTGAATGAGCTGAGATAGGAACCCAGGCATCCCTCTCTCCCTGCCAGTAGCTCCCAAACTTGGCTGTGCAGTGGAACCCCCTGGGGAATTTTGAAGAGCACTGACACCGGGCTCCTACCCCAACACTCTGATTTAATTGGGCTGCAGTGGGAACAGGACATCAATTTTTAAAGCTACCCGGGTGATTTTAATGCTCACTCAAGTTTGAAAATCATTTCCCTAGGCCCTTTTCACTGTCTCTTGTGTTAAGGAAGAATCTTTGTTTTTTTGGGCTTTATTTGTTTGTTTGTTTTTGAGACAGGATCTCACTCTGTCACCCAGGCTGGAGTGCAATGGTGCAGTCAGGATTCACTGAAGGCTCAACCTTCCTGGGCTCAGGTGATCCTCCCACCTCAGCTTCCTGAGTAGCTGGGACCACCATGCCCGGCTGATACTTGTATTTTTTGTAGAGACAGGATTTTACTATGCTGCCCAGGCTGGTCTTGAACTCCTGGGCTCAAGCAATCTGCCCACCTCAGCCTCCCAAAGTGCTGGGATTACAGGTATGAACCACTGTGCCTGGTTTAGAAAGAACTTTGCTTCAAAATTTATGAAAACCTATGCAGGCTTTTCTTGTGTCTTAAACTTGATCTTTCTTAAAACATTCTTTGCTAACACCAGGGAAAGAACTGGGCTGCTCTCAGGGCTGCAAGGGAGATGAAGAAAGAAGCAGCCAGCCAAATGGGAGGAACCAGGGAGTGGGTCCTAAGAGCGGAACCTCGGCCTCCTCTGCATCTTGTAGCAAGACAAACAGGCTCTCAGAAACTGTCCTGAGGCAGAACTGGGGAGGTGAGGAGGTTCTCCCTATCTCCACTTGACTGGCTCCTCCCAACCATCCTCCATGCAGCTTCACAGGAACCTAGCAAGCTGCACAGCTGACAATACCCCTGCCTGCCTATGACCCTGTGGATCCCCAAGTATATTTATTACTTTTAAAAACTTATTTTTTTTTTTAGTAGAGATGAATTCTTGCCATGTTGCCTAGGTGGGTCTCTAACCACCTTGGCCTCCCAAAGTCCTTGGATTACAGGCATAAGCCATTATGCCTGACCAGACCCCCAACTCTTCATCATGGGTTAAGACCCTTTCAGGAGCAGTAATTTACCTAAAGAGATGCAACTTCTAAGGGCAGCGCCAGTCTGCTTCACCTCAAGGCTGACCATGAAGCTGCACCATCTAGAAAACCCTAGCCCATGCTGGCACGGTGGTGTACTCTACTGTGTCTGCACACATCAGGGGCCCATGGTTACTAAATGCAGGAAAGGAAGACACGAAGGGAGGGAAGGCTGGTGGCAGAATAGAAGACAAAGAATAGAAAAGGAGCTTTAGAGCCTCTCTACTCAGGGGTGGGACTCAGACCAACAGCGTGGGCATCACCTGGGAGCTTCCATGTAAGTCTGAAGACCTACTGAAGCAGAATCTGCATGTTATTGAATAAGCTCTCTGGTTGGGTGCGGTGTCTCATGCCCATAATCCCAGCATTTTGGGAGGCTGAGGTGGGCAGATCACTTGAGGTCAGGAATTTGAGACCAGCCTGGCCAACATAATAAAACTCCATCTCTACTAAAAGTACAGAAATTAGGCAGGCATTGTGGTACACACTGGTAATCTCAGCTATTTGGGAGGCTGAGGCAGGAGAATCGCTTGAACCCGGGAGGCAGAGGTTAAAGTGAGCCGAGATTGCGCCACTGCACTCCAGTCTGGGTGATAGAACAAGACTCTGTCTCAAAATACAAACAAAAACCTCCCAGGAATTTATATGCACATTAAAGCAGCACTGGGTCGAGCACTGTTCCTGGGTTCTCACCGAGGTAAAGATACGGAGGCACTGGCTGTTTCTTTCTTCAATGAGCCTGAGATTGTGTGTTTCCTATTTGCTCCCCGGGTAACTCTAATGTTTACCCAAGGGGGAGAACCCCTCTTTTTACAGGGGAGGAAAACTGAGCTTCAGAGAGAGAGGGAGAGAGAGAAAGAGAGTCATTGTCAGGCTATTTCTGAGATACTGTCAAGTGGGAAATCTCTTAATGAAATCATTTTCTCTCTGCTGTCACCATGTTTGGACTCCATCCCCAGTTGTTCAATCTCGTGCCTTTGCTCTAGAGCTGCAGGAGATTTGGGGATTTTGCACATGTCACTTGTCCTGGGCTGGAACCCTGCTGCAGTGAACAAGAACTCCAAGGTTCTAGTGATCCTCAGTGCCCCCGGAGCCCTTTCTGCAAGAAGGGAGTGAAAACACTGTCAACAAGGCTGGCTTTTTTGGGGAAAAACATTTAGGTTTCCACAACAATTTTGAGCTTAAGGTTATGTGAAAGAAGAATGAAACAGCATAAGTGCCGCTCCAAGTCCTGGCTTGAGCTGAATAGATCGAGGTTTTGAGTTGTTTTTGAAGAATTTATTTATTTATTTATTTATTTTCTTTTTTTCTTCTTTCTCTCTCTCTCTCTCGCTTCCTTCCTTTCTTTCTTTTCTTGCTTGCTTTCTTCTTTCTTTTTCTTTCTCTCTTTTCTTTCTGGCTATAAACCCCATACATTTTATTGTAGAAAATTTAGAAAATAAGAGGAAAATTCCAAAGAAGAAAATGGTCATAATCCTACCATTCGAAGATGACTTGTTATTTGGGAAAAACCTTCAGTGTGTTCTGAGCGTCTCTCTCCGTGTCATGGGAATCACACATTTCATAGCCTGCTTCACTTCATGTAGTGACATGTGATCTTTTGCTCAGGTGACTTCACCTTCTACCTT
The DNA here is from genome assembly GCF_049354715.1 of Callithrix jacchus. Taxonomy (NCBI): domain Eukaryota; kingdom Metazoa; phylum Chordata; class Mammalia; order Primates; family Cebidae; genus Callithrix; species Callithrix jacchus. Next base: position 38,675,745 of record NC_133513.1, read on the forward strand.
GCTGGCTCACCAGGTGTTTTTCTGAGTCACTGTTCTCCAGCAGCTCTGTTTTTGGGCACGTGGTTTCTTTCCATTTTTCCACTGCAGTGAGCATCCTTGTGGAGGAGTCCATCTCTGTGCCATTTTTAGGGTCACATCTTGGAGATAAAAAGGTGAAATCAAATGTTGTAAATGGTTTTAAGAATGTGGATATATAGTAGCAAATTGCTCTCCATAACAGTTGTTCAAAGTAAGTCATCCTTGTGCATATCACCTCCCATAGATGCCTCTATTTCCCACTGGGTATTATAAATTCAGTGATTATTCTTAGCATCTCATTATGTTTCTGTTTCATCTACAGATTTATATTTCTTTTGTTGTCAGTAACTTGAACTTTTTCATGTGTTTATTTTTTAATTTTTATTTATTTATTTATTATGTAAAGATGGGGTTTCTCCATGGTGGCCAGGCTGATCTTGAATTCCTGACCTCAGGTGATCCACCCACCTCAGACTCCCAAAGTGCTAGGATTACAGGTGTAAGCCACCGCGCCCGGCCTCATGTGTTTATTAATCACTTCTGAGTGTGTGTGTGTGTTTTTGTGTGTGAGAAATGCCACTTTATTTCTCTTGCCAGCTTTTTGTTTAAGATGTTTTTTAGCTGGGTGTGGTGGCTCACACCCGTGATCCCAGTACTTTGACAGGCTGAGTCAGGCAGATCATCTGAGGTGGGGAGTTCAAGACCAGCCTGACCAGCATAGAGAAACCCCGTCTCTACTAAAAATACAAAATAACTGGTCATGGTGGCGCATGCCTATAATCCCAGCTAGTCGAGGGGCTGAGGCAGGAGAATCATTTAAACCCGGGAGGAGGAGGTTGTGGTGAGTTGAGATCACATCATTGCACTCCAGTGTGGGAAACAAGAGCGAAATTCTGTCTCAAAAAAAAAAAAAAAAAATTGGCTTATTAGGATGAGCATGGTGGCTCATACCTGTAATCCCAGCACTTTTGGAAGCCAAGGTGGGAGGAACATGAGGTCAGGAGATCAAGACCACCCTGGGTAACACGATGAAACCCCATCTCTTTTAAAAATACAAAAAATTAGCAGAGTATGGTGGCACACAGCTTTAGTCCCAGCTACTCAGGAGGCTGAGGCAGGAGAATCGCTTGAACCTGGGAGGTGGAGGTTGCAGTGAGCTGAGATCGCACCACTGCACTCCAGCCTGGGTGACAGCTCTGTCTCAAAAAAAAAAAAAAGAAAAAAAAGAAAAGAAAAGAAAAGAAAGGTGTTTTTCTTCTCCCATTGGTATATAATGATATTGCTCTGTTAATATGATATCATTCTAATTTCAATTATGTTCTTACATTTATATTCTGAAGTCTCTTTTTCTTTTATGCTTAGAAGAAGTATTTATGTATCTATGCTGTGATTATTTTATGATCTCATTGTAAAAATTTAACCCTTGAATCACTTTCGAGTTTATTTCACTAATGGGGACTCAAGTAGGAAATTAACTTTGTTTCTTCCCCAAATTGTTAATCACTTGTTCTAATACCATTTATTGAATAATTGCTCTCCACAGACCTCAAAGACCATGTTTATTTTATAATAGGCTTCTACATATATTTATACTTTCTGGTTTTCTCATTTTTCTTTTTCACCTTATCCAACTGCATTTGGAACTTTATGGGTTTTCTATTTTGATCTCTGTGTTTGTCTTTTTTATTTTTAAAGACAGGGTTTCACTCTGTCACTCAGGCTGGAGTACAGTGGGGCTATCATGGCTTTCAGCAGCTTCAACCTCCCTGGGCTCCAGCGATTCTCCCACCTCAGCCTCCCAAGTAGCTTGGATTACAGGGGCACACCACCACGCCCACCTAATTTTTGCGTTTTTTTTTTTTCTGACAGTGTTTTGCTCTTGTTGCCCAGGCTAGAGTACAATGGCAAGATCTCTGCTCACCACAATCTCTGCCTCCTGGGTTCAAGCAATTCTCCTGCCTCAGCCTCCTGAGTAGCTAGGATTAAAGGCATGTGCCACCATGCCTGGCTAACTTTGTATTTTTAGTAGAGACAGGGTTTTTCTATGTTGGTTAGCCTGGTCTCAAACTCCTGATCTTGGGCAATCTGCCCATCTCAGCCTCCCAAAGTGCTGGGATGACAGGCATGAGCCACCTCTTCTAGCCTCTATCTGTCTATTCTTATGTGAGTTACCTACTACTTCAAGTAGCACTACTTCATAATTAATTTTAGAAATCTTACAGAAGAAATGCTTTCATTCCCATTGCCAAAGACAAAATTACAACATATTTAAGTTAAAGATCTTAATTGACTTTTTTTTTTTGAGATGGAGTCTTACTCTGTTGCCCAAGCTGGAGTGCAGTGGCACAACCTTGGCTCACTGCAACCTCTGCCTCCTGGGCTCAAGCAATTCTCCCCACTCAGCATCCTGAGTAGCTGGGATTACAGGTGCATGCCACCATGCCCGACTAAATTTTTGGTATTTTAGTAGAGAACAAGTTTCACCATGTTGCCCAGGGTGGTTTCAAACTCCTGAGCTCAGGCAATCCACCCGCCTCAGCCTCCCAAAGTGCTAGGATTACAGGCGTGGGCCAAATGCCTGGCCCTTGATTGACTTTTACTTGTGAGACTAGATCTGGCAACACCTCATTCCATAAAACAGGTGGAGTGTTCTGAAGAGCTGACCAGAGAGGTTTGCCTTTGTAGACAGAAAAGGGCCAGAGAAATCAGAAACACAGAACAGAAATTGAATTGGTCTTTTTGAAGTGTCTTTGCTTATAAAAGTTAAAGCAGAGGGGACTTTCTTATCATGTCAGCTAAAACTGGCCTGTTGGGCATTTGGCTATTACCTCTCAGTGTCTCCTGATTTCTTAGAAGGTTGGATAAGCAACTTAGTTCTGGCTTAGTAGCAGAGAACTTCAGCATGGGCAACTGCGTTTTGGTTTTGTCTATTCGGCCTAGTGCAGGAGCTCAGTCCAAACCAATGGCCTCCTATATATTTCATTGAACACCGTCTGCCCTTTCAAAAGTCCCCAGAAATTACCATATTAAGGTTTTTTAATTTAGCTCATTTCAGGAAGATGACAAGGTCAACTAGATACTTTTCCTTGTTCTACAATTTCAGCCTAGATTAACTGGTTTGTTCACGGAGCCATCAAAGATGCCTTTGTGATCTGGGAAATGAACTTCCTAGCCTCGCCCTCTGTGTTCACAGCATGGCCCCAACCTAGTTTTCCACTCATATCTCCAAATAATCCAGTTAACTACAATAAGCCTTCAACTATATGTTTAGTGCTTCTCTTCTCTGTCTTTGTTAATGTTTCATTCTTTCCATGAAACTCCTCATTCTGTCCTTTGAATCTTCCATATTCTGCAAAGAGGCTAAAGACTGCGTTATCTATAAAGGTCTCTTGAACTTCCTCTGCAGTGAAACAGCCCACATATCATTACTGCCCTATGCCTGCTGACTCCTGTTTGCCTCTTTCTGTAGTTCATGCTAGTGACTTGTGTGGGTCTTGTTCCCTTGCTAAGTCACCGCGGTTAGGAGCTCCATCTCATAACCTCTACCAGAGCCCAGCAGAGGTCCTGGTACACAGCACTCAGTAAAGGATTATCCTCTGAATTAATTCATTCTTCACCCTGAGCTTTCTTCACATTACAGAACGTTCTCCTGGGCGGCCTTGTGATCTTTGCCACCTTTGTGACTTTATGCAATGGATCATGCTATGTAATACGTCATAAGATAGTGCCAGGAGAGACAATCAAAGGTAAGTTTTGGCTTTTCAATGTTTATGATGTTATTGCAGCCTGGTAGGTGGACCTGTCTGCAGATGAAAACCTTTGTGGTTTTTGTTGTTGTTTATTTGAGACAGTCTCGCCTTGTATCCCAGGCTGGAGTGCAGTGGCGAGATCTCGGCTCACTGCAACCTCCTCCTCCCGGGTTCCAGTGATTCTCCCACCTCAGCCTCCCAAGTAGCTGGGATTGCAGGTGCCCACCACCATGCCCACCTAATTTTTGTGTTTTTGGTAAAAACAGGGCTTTGCCATGTTGGCCAGGCTGGTTTCAAACTCCTGACCTTGGGTCATCTGCTCGTCTCAGCCTCCCAAAGTGATGGGATTGCAGACGTGAGCCACTGTACCTGGCCTCACTTGGGGAGCCTTGTAAGAATGCAGTGGCCTAGACGCTGCACCCAGAGATAGATTTCATTGTTCTAGGGTAGGGCTGAGACATAGAAGGTGTTTTTTCAAGTACCCAAGATGTTTCACATGTGCACCCAGGGATGAAAACCACCGATGCAAAGCAAAGGGAGGTGTAGAAGTGAGATATTGATCAAGAGAGAATCCAGCAGGAAAAAGCTTGGTCCCAAGTACCCCTAGGCTCATATGGCTAACTCATTCAAGAAAAGGGCCTTATTTTTTTCTTGAAACACCTGTTCTGAAATAAAAGTCATAAGGTTGTAAGCTTTCTGTAAGAAAGCATTATTAGTAGCATGAACTCAACAGTACTGGAATTAGCCATGGGTGAATCCAGGAGCACCATTCTTCAATACCTTTGAAAGCAATAAGCTTCTCCCTCTCTGGAGGGGTGTAGATAGTAGGTGCTGGACTCAATGCTGTGATAGACCTTATTGTCATTGCATGACTTACACTGATGATGTTGTGTGTATTATTTTAGAATGCACGGATCTCAAAGGAAACAAACACCCGCTAGACTCAAGGTGGCGGACTGAAGACTGTGAGCTATGTGCTTGCCGTGACATAGAAATATCATGTTGCTCCCTGTAAGTCTCAAGCCAATGCTGGCCAAGAGGGGGCCATAGAACAGCTTTTACCTCTTGCAAAATTCCATCCCTCATGTGTTTAGTTTCTGTTTTAGTTCTTTACAGACTTTAGAGAGTAGTTTTAGATTCACAGCAAAAGTGAGCAGAGGTACGGAAATTTGCTGTATGCCTCCCACCCTCACACATGCACGACCTCCCCCGATATCAACATCGCCCACCACCATCGGAATATTTGTTATGACTGATGAATCTACATTACACATCATCATCACCGGAGTCCACAGTTTATGTTAGGGCTCACTCTTGATGTTGTGGTAGTGGAGGGTTGGAGGGTTAGTTTTCAGTCCTAGTTCTTTCTTTTTAAAAAACTGTGGTAAAATATACATAAGATAAAATGTGCCATGTTAACAGTTTCAAATGTACACTTTAGCAGCATTAAGTACTTTCGCCTTGTTGTGGCATCACCACCATCCACCTCCAGAACTTGCTCACCCTGTGAAACTGAAGCTCTGTACCCATTAAGCAGTCTCGCTTCATTCCCCTCCCAGCCCCTGGCAACCACCATTTTACTTTCTGTCTCTATGATTTTGACTACTCTACGTCCCTCATATAAGTGGAATCATACAGTAATTGCTTTTTTTGGGACTGGCTCATTCACTTAGCATAATGTCCTCACGGTTCATCTGTTTTGTAGAATGTGTCCAAATTTCCTTCCTGTTCAAGGCTGAATCATGTTCTGCTACATGGAGACACCACATTTGGCATCTCCATTCATCTGTTGATGAATACTTGGGTTGTTTTCCACCTCAGTCTCATTTCTGTTGTTTTTGAAATTTGATTAGTAGCTTTATTCCAGATGGGCTCCCAAATACAGGAGAGATTATCCAATGGTCTGACGCTATTCTAGAGATTGGTCTGGTAGCCTTGGCCTTGTAGATTTGCAAAAACAGCCGTGAAGGTACCCTTCAGCCTTGGCCTTGGAGATTTGCAAAAACAGCCGTGAAGGTACCCTTCAGCCTTGGCCTTGGAGATTTGCAAAAACAGCAGTGACTCTGAGCACAGGCGGTGGATTAGACGTGAGGGTAAGGGAGGATCTGTAGTGTGCCTTGCACTGTAAAACTTATGCTGCTTCACTGCTCAAGTTTACCTCACATCAGCTAAAAGGCTACACAGATGTTTTCTGCTGGGTTGCTATGGATTCTAGAAGTCTAGTACTTGAGCAGACAGAACACAGAGTACCCTTAGTGCGGTCCTAATTTACCTGTTTCCTCAGCAGCTATGTCCATACCAGCCAACTAACTCTCAACCCCTCAAGTCCATCTAACCTCTTCATGTAGCCTTGGCTTGTGGTGTTTTACAGGAACAGGAGTGGATCTGATGGCAGAAGCGCTGGTGTCAAGGGGCATTTCCCAAGCTTGTCTGATCACAGACTCACCTGGGAAGCTTGATGAAATACAGATTCCTGGGCTCCATCCCGGAAGTGACCAATCAGAATCTGTAGGGGAGGGGCCAGGACTCTCAATTTTAACAGGTGGCTTAAGAGTCTTATGAGGACACTGTGAGTGGGGAAGTGAGCCCTTGACTTAGATCAGAACACCTGAGTCCTACTGAACTTGAAGTGTCTGGAGAGTTCCAGCCACATTTATTGAGCAGGCCCCATGCTAGGTGCCTAATGGAACAAGGGGAATATTGAACTAAGAGATGGCTGGCTGCTCAGAGGAGGCTCCCTGGCCTTGCATTGGCCGGGTCACTGGGTATTACAGCTGAGCCTTGATTTTGTGGCTCCAGAGATTTGACATTGTCTTTATAGCAAGTGTTGATGTCACTATGGTGGAGTGTGATTTTATCCCAGCCTGGAGGATTGGAGACTGGTCCCTCCCTAACATAGGAGCATGGCTCCCTGGTGGTTAAAGCATCCATGTCACTCAGATTTGGCATCCCTGACCTCTTCTAGGATTTTCCACTGTCGGCTTGGATTCTTGTGGGCCTAGTTGGAAGAGAGCCAGGCTGCTCCTTGCGGGGAATAGGGAAGAACCTCGATATTGGACTCAGAGTAACTTGAGTCTGAATCTCCATTCCCTTGTATACTAGCTGTGTGACCCTGAGTAAGTTTCTGAATGTCTCTAAGACTCTGTTTCACAGTATAATCAGGGACAATCAGGTGGCTATGAGAATTAAATGAGATTCTGCACATACATTCTTTAACCCAACACTTAATGCCTTCTCTGCCAATTCTGTGTCCTGTGAGCCTGGGTCAGTAACTGACACCTGGTCAGGTTTCAAAGTGCCCTTTCCTTTCTCTTGCCATGTTGCCTGTTCCATTTAGCACACTGCTCCACACGGGGGAAAACAAGGCAATTCCTTCTTCCCTGGAATTGCCTCACTTCCTACCAAGTTTGTTTTTCTCATGAACTTTTTTCTCCTCCGTGGAAAAATAGACTTATTTTTTCTGGAAGAAGTTTTTGGACCCACAGCACCCTCTACAGGACACTGCCCAGATCTCAAGGTGCTCCGTGGCAGTGGAGCCTGAGGCTGGCGGCCCAGGCGGAGGCTCCCCAGCAGGGTGTGGGAGATGTCCTGGCCTCCACACTGCCTAGGCCCAGCCCAGGGTTGGCTCTCGGACTTGGGTGAGGAAAAAGGAGTGGGAGACAAAAGGCCAATGCCATCCAACCACTGGCTTTGGATAGCTGAACACCTGATGTTGACAGTTTCTCCTCCCCCTCTCTCTGCTGCTTCACCTACAGAGCTAAGTCTGGTTTGAACTGAAATATGCATCTAGTAATATGCCCTTTGCCTTTCAACTTATATTTGTACATGGGCAGCAGAGATTCACCATTTCACTTCCTACCACGAACTAAAAGAATTGCATCTCTTTGGCCAGGCACGGTGGCTCACACCTGTAATCCCAGCACATATGGAGGCTGAGGCAGGTCGATGACCTGAGGTTGGGAGTTTGAGACTTGCCTAACCAATATGGAGAAACCCCATCTCTACTAAAAATACAAAATTAGTCATGCGCGGTGGCACATGCCTATAATCCCAGCTACTTAGGAGGCTGAGGCAGGAGAATCACTTGAACCCAGGAGGTGGAGACTGCAGTGCACCCAGATTGCACCATTGCACTTCAGCCTGGGCAGCAAGAGTGAAACTCTGTCTCAAAAAAAAAAAAAAAAAAAAAGAAAAAAGAAAAGAAATGAAAGAATTGTATCTCTTCAACAAACACCACTTTAACTTTTATTAATTGTGGTAAAATGTATATTACATAGAATGTGCCACTTTAACCATTTTAAAACATATAATTCAGGGGCATTAAATACATTCACAGTATTATGCAACCATAAACACTATTTCCAAAACTTTTTAATGACTCCAACCTGAAACTATATCCAGTAAACAATAACTCAGAGTCTCCCTCCCACAAAACCCCTGGTAACCTCAAATTTACTTTCTATCTCTATGAATTTGCCTAGTCTAGGTATTTCATATAAATAGAATCACACCGTGTTTGTCTTTTTGTGTCTGGCTTATTTCACTTAGCATGTTGTCAAGGTTCATTTATGTCGTAGCATGTATCAGTACTTCCTTCCTGTTTCTGCCGGATTAATATTCCATGGCGTGGCTAGACCACATTTTGCGTATCCATTTATTTGTTGATGAACACTTGAGTTGTTTCCACCTGTTGGCTAAAGTAAGTAATGTTGTTCTGAACACTGTCAGTATACAAACATTGGCATATAATGTTTGGTCTCTGCTTTCAATTCTTTTGGGATATATACCTAGGAGTAGCTTGCTGGGTCATATGGTAATTTTTTGTTGAACTTATTAAGGAGCTGCCAAGCTGTTTTCCACAGCTGCACCATTTTACATTCCTACCAGCCAACAATCACCTTTAAACATGGAAGGTTTTAAATGACATTTCCCCCAATTTTCTAAGTAAAACATATGAATTATGGAACCATTGGAGAGTATAGGAGAAAAAAGAAAAACCTACTAATAATTCTGACTGCTTAAAGGTAATAACTGTTAACATTCTATCATATTTATTTATTTGTATTAAAGAATTGAGACAGGGTCTCACTATGTTGCCCGGGCTGGTCTCAAACTCCTGTACTCAAGCTGTCCTCTCACCTCAGCCTCCTGAGTAGCTGGGATTACATGTATGTGCCACCATGCCTGGGCTTCTAAGATAATTTCTTTATGTCTCTTTTCTACATTTCTTTTCTTGCACATACTGGATATCAAATTTTATATCACAATTCTGTGGGCTGATTTTAACACTTAACATTCTAGCACTGGGCTGGGCATGGTGGCTCACGCCTGTAATACCAGCACTTTGGGAGGCCAAGTAGGGGTGGATCATTTGAGTTCAGGAGTTCAAGACTAGCTTTGGCAACATGGTGAAACACCCATCTTTATTAAATATATAAAAATTACCCGGGTGTAGTAACACGAACCTGTAATCCCAGCTACTCAGGAGGCCGAAGCAGAAGAATTGCTTAAACCTGGGAGATGGAGGCTGCAGTGAGCCGAGATTGCAACACTGCACTCCAGCCTCGGTGACAGAGCAAGACTCCATTTCAAAAAATTAAAAATAAATAAATACATAAATATTCTAGCATTAGTACCATCTCATCTCATCAGAACTCTTCAAAATATTTGTATGTACTGCAGCTCAATTAGAGGTGGTGTCTGATTTTTATCAGTTCTCCCGGGGCTCCATGACACTGACCTGGAGTACTCTTTGCTCTGGTTAGTTGAGAGAGCTCCTGTGCCAACAGGCCTCCACACCAGGGCTGGAACAACTGTTCCCTTTCCACATTCTAGCAACAATATGCTGGCCACTTCCTGAACAGGGAGGGTGGGAGAAGGCTGCCTGAACAAGCTGCCTAGCTCCAGAGTAGCTAGACTTGCCCCTGGCCTGGCAGCACATACTGCTGACCTTCTGTGCCTGCAGGATGGAATGCAGGGGTGGGCTGTGTGACTCTATGGTACAGACTGGTCCAAGTTCCTGGAGGTCACACTCTGGGGCTGCCAGCCAAGGGGTGCCCTTAAGTTGGTGAAGGCACTCCAGCCAGCTGGAGCATGGGTGGCTTCCTGAATAGAGGGAGTGGCACTGGGGGAGGGGGTTCTGGCGGTCCTTTCTCTAACAGGCTCTGGTTTTGTCTCAATAACAGTGTTTCTACACCTGTGGGTTATGACAGACACAACTGCCGGAAAATCTTCAACAAGGAGACCTGCAAGATAAGTGTGGTGGAGAAGAAGGACCCAAATAGGCCCTGTGGTGTCAGTGGATGGATATCGTAATGTGCTTCTAGTAGGCACAGGGCTCCCAGGCCAGGCCTCTTCTCCTCTGGCCTCTAATAGTCTATGATGGTGTAGCCCTTCCTATCAGTAAAAGACTTTTGAGCAAACACTTGAATATGTGTGTACTGTTAATTTGTAACTTATGCATACACTGATTTTACACACATTATAAAGCATACAAAACATACAGACAAAAATGCATATGAATGACTGAGTACAGTGGCTCATGCCTATTATCTCAGCACTCTGGGAGGCTGAGGTGGGCGGATCACTTGAAGTCAGGAGTTTCAGACAAGCCTGGCCAACATGGTGAAACTGGGCATGGTGAAAGGCACGTGTAGTCCCAGCTACTCTGGGGCTGAGGAAGTAGAATCACTTGAACCCGGGAGGTGGAGCTTGCAGTAAGTTCACACCACTGCACTCCAGCCTGGGTGACAGAGTGAGACACTATCTCAAAAAAAAAAAAATCCAACCCCAAACAAAACGAAACAAAATACACATGAATAAAAGTTCTATTTTTCCTAAACTCTGTATTGGTCATTGTGCGTCCCTTACTCGGGGGACCACTGCCACTCTTGCTGTTTGTGATGTCTGCACTCTGCTGCCTATGTCCTGCTGGCTGGTAAACAATAGAAAAAATGTGTGTCTTCAAGCTGAAATTAGATCCCTTCTTTTCTTTAAGGTGTTCCTGTTTATCCCTCCTTCCTCTTCATCAGGAAGTGTCTTCTATGATGTGTCCCCGACATTCCTCTGTGTTTCCTTGAGGTGAAAGCAGGTTAGAACAAGACAGCCTGAACAAGTGCACCCAAGGCCACATGCAGTCCAAGGGGAATTCAAGGCCAGGGGCTCTGCCTTGCTGATGCAGAGTGGCCTGGGAGCAAGGCCTCAGTATCAGTTATCTCTTGTTATACACAGAGCACCCAAAACAATGACAACGTCGACTGTTCCTGCGTTAGAGAACATTTGTTCACTCAACAGGTCTGTACGGAGCACCTGGACCAGGAAGTGCTCTGGACCTGGGGATACAGCAGTGAACCAGAGAGATCTCAGGAGAGAACCCTGCTCTCCTAGGGCTTGGAGTCAGCTGTGTGTACGTGACAGATCAGAAATGGGCAAACAGTCATCTGTTGAACAATCAGTGGGCAACTGATAAACAGCTTTATTTTCCTTTGTCCCCCTTCTGTTTAAACATGCTATGTGGGCCAGTTGAGCAATCTAGACAGGTCCCTTAGCTTTCCTGGTCACCTTCAGATAATTTAAAAAGGTGGTCTGAGTTACACTTTGAGTTATATGAAGTCTCATTCCAGGGGTGCATCTGAATTGTGAGGGAATGGGGTACAGGAGAGTTAAGGGCTCCTCCTGCCTGAGGTCACGTTCTCGGCTGACTTCCTCTGGGACTTCTGTGGGCCTCTCTCTCCACAGCTCCCCTTCCACTCACAGCCTATGATTGTTATCTTAGCTTCTGCATCAGAATCTTCTCTCCTGTTTTGTAGTGAGGTTGCCTTGCCCCTTGTAGGAGTCACTCTTGGGTGGGATAAATAAAACCCTGCTATGATCTTCTCCTTTACTGGGGAATGTGGGGAAGCAGTTGCCAACCGAGTATGGAGGACCTCTGTCAAAACTGAGAAAAAGAAGTGCTATTTTAACATCTGGGCACAAGTAAATAATGTGGGTTATACTCTGGGCTGTAGGCTGGATGTGATGACTCACGCTGGTAATCCCAGGCGAGGTAAGAGGATTGCTTGTTCCCAGTTTGAGAGTAGTTTGGGCAACACAGCAAGACCTGTCTCCACAAAAAAAATTTTTAAACCGGGTATCATGGTACACGTCTGTATGTAATCCCAGCTACTCAGCAGGTTGAGGCAGGAGAATCACTTGAACCCAGGAGGCAGAGGTTGCCACCAGCTGAAATTGTGCCACTGCACTCCAGCCTCTGCAACAGGGTCAGATCCTGTCTCAAAAAAGAAAAGAAAAGAAAGGAAAAAAAGCATCTGGGCTCTGACTATTAATTTACTCAACCATTTTTTTTTTTTTTTTTTTTTTTTGAGACAGAGTCTGGCTCTGTTGCCCAGGCTGGAGTGCAGTGGTGTGATCTCGACTCACTGCAACCACCGCCTCCCAGGTTCAAGCGATTCCCCTGCCTCAGCCACCTGAGTAGCTGGGACTATAGGCACGTGCCACCACCCCAGGTAATTTTTTGTATTTTTAGTAGAGTTGAGTTTCACCGTGGTAGCCAGGATGGTCTAGATCTCTTAACTTCGTGATCCACCCGCCTCCGCCTCCCAAAGTGTTGGGATTACAGGCGTGATGCCCCGCAGTCGGCCTATTTGCTCAACCTTTAGAAAAAAAAAAAATGTGGCAAAGGTGTAATCATACGTCATATGTCCTGTTGTGTCTTATGATAATCACTTATTTAAATAATATCTATTTTGTGAGGACATCTGAATCACTTGGGATGGTCCTCGGCACAGAATCTGCCTTCAAAAAAAATGTTTGTTTCACTTAATTTGATTTATTCACGGAGGGCGAAAGGACACTGTGCAAGGGTGGGAGGGAGTGTGAGCCTGCGCTCTGCGCCTTCTCCGGGGCAGTCAAGGGCTTCTGGCTGACCACAGCGGAGATCTCGCAAGACTGTCAGGCGGATGGCGTCAGCCACCGCGTCCAGTCGGAATGCTCCTTTTGACAACTAGTAAATCCAAGGGACATTGAGAATCACTAACAAAGCTCATCAAAAGGGTGGCAGTAAGCTAACGGTATGGTGGCTTGCCTTGTAATCCCAGCACTTTGGGAGGCTGAGGCGGAGTGATCGCTAGAGGCCAGGAGCTGGAGACCAGTCTGGACAACATAGCAAGGCCCCCATCTTTACTAAAATTAAATCAGCCAGGTGCAGTGGAGCCCGCCTATAGTCCCAGCTACTCAGGTGGCTGAGGTAGGAGGATCACCTGAGCCCCGGAGGATGCAGTGAGCTAAGATTGAACCACCTGCACCCCAGCCTGGGCGACAGGGCAAAACCCTGTCTCTTTTAAAAAGTCCTCTTTGGTTGTCAGTCTACAAAGATCACAGAGCAGGGGTTAGATAAGCAGCCACCACTCTCATTCAAAAATCCTATTCATTTAGGACTCTGGAATTACAGCTCTGAAGGAGCTTCCTGGGCCCCCGACGCGAAGAATCTCACTAAAGGATATCCACATACTGGCTTGTCTCCCACCCCACTTAGTCCAGGTCCCAACAAGAATCGCCTCCCTAGTGTCCGAGCAATCTCTCAGCGTAGGGAAAACGGATCTCCCCTCTGGATGGAGCTGAGCGGCACTGCCAGAAACACCAATGAAGTGAATGCCGCGTCTGGGCCGCAGTCCGGGTCCGCCCCTCTCCCCGGTGGCCGGGAGCTGCCAGGCTGGCATTCTCCGGGGCCAAGACGGGCGTGTGTTCCTAAAAGGGCAGGCAATCCGACGGCCCGGGTTCAGGGGCAGTCATGTTCCCGTCCTCCCGCTCGCAGGCCGAGCGTCACCCCTGCCGCCCTCGTGTCCCCGGGGCCCGCCTCTCACGCCCGCGTCGGCTGCCAGCGACCAGCTCTGGCTGCTCCTGCGGATCTCCTCCACCGACCACGGCCGCTCCCACACGGGCTCGGACGCCGGCGCCCGCTCCTGGTCGGGGGTCATCCGGTTCATCTGCAGCGAAAAAGACGAGGAGACAAGCTGAGCCTTGAAGGCAGCAGGGACGGCGGCCCCAGCTCAGTCCGTTCCCTCTTCTGCCCGACCCGCCGCCCTCACCATCCCAGCCTGCAGGCTCGGTGGGCTCCGAGGCCGCCCCCGTGCGTCAGGAATGCAGAGCCCCGGAAGCCCAGCCCAGCGGCTCGTGCGCGACCGTCTCACGTGATCTCGTGTCAGGTGACAGCGCCCACACGTGATCTGACGTGCGCTGGTGCAGGGAGGAAGCTACGGATGGGAACTGGACTGGAGTTTGGGGTTCTCGGCTGGGTTGGGGCGGCGGAAGCTGCACGAGCCGGGCCGACGCCAGAGAGCGCTGCAGACAGAGGCCGGTTGGCCGGGTGGCTCTGCGGCCCAAGACCTGAGGCAGCGGCGGTGTAATGACACTGGCCGCCAGTCCGGCGGGTCTGGAGAGTCGGGACGTCCAGCAGCCAGTGGAGCCACCAGCCTAGGAGCTTTCGACGTCGGCGCTGTGGGCGGAGGAAGGTCTGCTCTGCTGTGTCTTCTGGTGCAGCAAAATCCGCTGCTGTGGAGCCGGCAGGCGGGCGCTCAGTAGACAGAGAATCCCTGATCTGCCTAGGCATCACCTTGCTCTTGTGAACTGCTCGGCTGACACTGTGTAGGGCCTGCTTAAAGTCCTTTGCACGCTCACCATTGCCTTCAAATTCAAGGCCAAGTTCCTCATTATGACAGGCATAAAACTCATTCGTCCTCCACTGTCCCAGCTCAGGGCTCCAGCTGTTTTGTCTCACACTTCCTTGCAGTTGCCTCTGCTTAGTCGCCCTTTTGACAGACTTACTTATTAAAATAAAATTCCCAATTTCTTTCCAGTCATGTGTGCCCAAGGGCTAATTATTTAACTTTCCTGAGCTTTCCTCGGTAAAACGAAGCTACCTATCTTGCAAGGATGTGATATTAAAGTGACAAAATTGTAAAACAGCTGCCACGGTGCTCGGCTTAGGCTGAGCATTCAACATAGAAGTACCACTGCCCCTGCACCTTGCTCACACCCAATCCTGCACTTTTTTCTGTAGTCACCTCAGTTATCACCTCATTAAATACCAACCTGATTATCCCACGTACAGTTTAAGTGACTTAAGTTATTTTCTATGTATTTATCTAAAAGCATTACATTGTATTCTAATCATTTAAATATAGGTCTCTCCTTTAATAATAATAGCTAACTTTATTAAGTGTCAGTATTTACCACTTTATACATTGTTCATTTAATTCACACAATGACTATGAGGGAGGGAATATTATCCCCAAATTATAGTTGAAACTGAGGTACTGAAAGGAGAGGTAACCTACTCATGATTAGGTAACCAGGAAAGAGGCCGACCCAAGAATCCACACTATGGGAATCCACACTAAGGCTGGGCTGGCCTGGTGGCTCACACCTGTAATCCCAGCACTGTGGGACACAGAAGTGAGTTCGAGACCAGCCTGGGAACCATGGTGAAACCCCATCTCTACAAAAAAAAAAATTAGCCGGATGTGGTGGCATAGGTCTGTAGTTCTAGCTACTTAGGAGTCTGAGGTGGAAGGATTGCTTGAGCCCCTGAGACCAAGGTTACAGTGAGCCGAGATTGCCCCACTACACTCCAGCCTGGGTGAAGAGTAAGACTGCTGTCGGCAAAAAAAGTTTTAGTGTCTTAAGGGGACTTCATTTTTTGGTCACCATCTACCAACCTCCTCCACTTTCCCCACATTCATTAAAACACACACACATATGCACATACTCTCTTTAGAACTTGGAACTTGGTTGGTAAAATTGAGATGAGCCAAATACCAACTCGCATTTCATCTTCCATCGTCATGGGCAACTTCAGTCGCCATGTGCTTAACATTCTTAATCTACGTCCCACAGCCTGGACTTTATCACTGAAACATTGTGACTTCAAATCTGAACTTCTCCTGAATAGAGCAGCCTCTTAAACTCTCAGGTCTCTCTCCTACTTCCTAGTCCACTGTGTCTTTTCTTGGCTAACCCAAGCTCCAGTCCTTCACTGCCCCCTTTTCCCCTCCATTCTGCCCTTTTAGCTTTCTTTCCTTGACTGTTAAGCCTAGAGACCAAGGATACTAGGCTTTAACTTCTTCACCTTATTCCTTTAATATCTTCACCTTATGCCTCTGACAAAGACTATGCTGGCTTCTAACTCGAATCAGGCCCTTTCTCCTTTCCTGTACCAAAGTTACTGGAGGAAATCACTACAAATTAATATTCTGCAAATGTAAATGACCTTCAGTACTGATTAGCAGACCTTTTATTTATCTTGTGTCTTTATACTTTTCCTTGATCAGCCTCCCTCTGTTACAGGAAAGGGGTCTGGATCCAGATCCCAAGAGAGGGTTCTTGGATCTTATGCAAGAAAGAATTCAGGGCAAGTCCACAGTGCAAAACAAGAGCAAGTTTCATTAAGAAAGTAAAGGGATGGGCCGGGCGCGGTGGCTCAAGCCTGTAATCCCAGCACTTTGGGAGGCCGAGGCGGGTGGATCACAAGGTCAACAGATCGAGACCATCTTGGTCAACATGGTGAAACCCCGTCTCTACTAAAATTACAAAAAATTAGCTGGGCACGGTGGTGCGTGCCTGTAATCCCAGCTGCTCGGGAGGCTGAGGAAGGAGAATTGCCTGAACCCAGGAGGTGGAGATTGCGGTGAGCCGAAATCGCGCCATTGCACTCCAGCCTGGGTAACAAGAGCGAAACTCCGTCTCAAAAAAAAAAAAAAAAAAAAAAGAAAGTAAAGGGATGAAGGGACAGCTACTCCACAGAGAGAGTAGGACGTTCCCGAAAGTAAGAGGAGGGAGAGGCATCCACCCTAAGGACAATGCTTGTATATACTGGGAGATGTGTTCTGCTGCAAGAGCTTGTGATAAAGCATTAATTTTCTTAATATTTTGAACGAATTGATATTATCTTTAAAGCAAAATTAGGAATGCCTTTGTTCTCCAGATATTGGGATATAAGGACCCTCCCAAGTCTGGGTCTGTTTACTAAACATGATTAATTTTTTCCCTTAATGGTAAACATCTAGAGGCTAGCAATGCCTAGTTTTCAGAGAATGCCACCCAGCAAGTCTCAGCCTCATTTTCCTAGCCCTCACTCAAAATGGAGTTGCTCTGGTTCAGACGCCTCTGATACTTCCATAGTTTTGAAACAGGAAAGGTTCCCTTTTCCCTCTTGCTCTGCCGGGGGGCGTGTGATGAGGGTGTGGCTTGCTTCTTCAGTGCCCTGCTGTTCAAACCTCTAGGGGAGCGTACAGATGGGCAGTCTGTGGGGCTCAGACACCACAGCTGTGTCTAGGGGTGAATGTTTACAGCTCCTGAAGCACCAGTGGGTGTGGGTTACAGGGTGCTTTTTTAGTTTTGCCGTCTAGGCAGCTTGTGTTAACCAGCTCACTTAGACCCTTTCTGTATCCCGGGTTCTTGCCTTGGTGTACTGGAAGAATCGGATCACACCTGGGCTTGGAGAATGAGTGCAGGATTTTTCCGAGTGGAGGTAGCTCTGGCAAAGTCAGAGGAGAATGGAGTGGGAAGGTTTTCCCCGGGTGCCGGGCCTCTCAGCAGCCTGGGCTCTCCTCTGACTGCCCAGCTAAACTCCATGTCTTTCTGCTTCTGCTGGTCAGCTGGCCAGTTCCTGTCGGTGCGTACCTCTCAACGTCCAGCTGCCTGTGTGTTCCTTGGCTGATGGGCTCCTCTCAACATTCAGTCGCCTACATGCCTGCTGGCTAGGGTCTTGGGGTTTTTATAGGCACATGATGAGGGCATGGCTGGCCAAGGTGGTCTTGGGAAATGCAACTTTTGGGCGGGAAATGCAACTTTTGAGCAGGAAATGCCTGTCCTCACCTAGGTCTGTGTAGGTGGAGCCCTAGCCAGGGACCACACACTCCTCTACCCAGCACTTCCCTTCCTTCATTCCATGGCACTTAAGGGACCATGCCCTTCTCTGCCCAGCACTTCGCTATCAATTTCACCACGTTGTTCCAACTATCCACTCCACTTGCTGCTTCCTGAGAGAACAGACGTCCCCAACTTCATACTTAAAATGTTGCTGTGACTACACCTTCTGTATCCCATGCAGTTCTTTCTTTGCACAAAACAGAATTCAACTAGCATACTCAACTGGAATTCACCTGGAATTTCCGGAAAAGATAATGCAGCGCTCACAGCACTTAAAGAAAAGTAGGCAGACAGGTCTTGGAAGGGCATGAACCTCAGAGAAACTCAGAACAGTCTCCTTTGAGCCAAGGCCCTCAGAGCGACTGGGCTCCAGTCATTTCCCTTCTTGTGTTTTTCCTCTGAATTTCTAAATTCCTGAGAGAAAGAGAATCTGAATGGTTTCCCTTAGGAGATATGCCCATTCTACTATTGGAACTTCTACATAGGACCACATAAAAGGGAGAGAAGTGGGATGTCCTCTGCCCAAAATTAGAGACTGTTAGCAAAAGCAGGGAGAAGGGATGATAGGCAGACAAGGCCCTTTCTTCAGTCTCTGGAAAAGTCCCCACTCTTACCCAAGGCCAGTGACCACCATATTCTTGATGGAGCCCTTTCTTCTTCCTCTGAGAAAATGCTCCATCTTCACCTTCCTTCCTGTGTGTTCAATCGTGTTCTAGCTACTAGCACTTCTCCCACAGACCTCTTTTTTTTTTTTTTTTTTTAAGATGGAGTTTCACCATGATGGCTGGGCTGGTCTTGAACTCCTGACCTTAGGTGATCCACCCACTTTGGCCTCCCAAAGTGCTAGGATTACAGGTGTGAGCCACTGAGCCCAGCCCCCACAGACCTTTTCACATGTTTTAAAGTCGTACTTTTGGCCAGGCATGTGGCTCACACCTATAATCCCAGCCCTCTGGGAGGCCTAGGAAGGCAGATCACCTGAGGTCAGTAGTTCGAGACCAGCCTTGCCAACGTAGTGAAACCCTATCTCTACTAAAAATATGAAAATTAGTAGGGTGTAGTGGTGCATGCTTGTAGTCCCAGCTACCTGGGATGCTGAGGCAGGAGAATTCCTTGAACCTGGGAAGCAGAGATTGCAGTGAGCTGAGAGGGAACCACTGTACTCCAGGCTGGGTGGCATAGCGAGACTGTCTAAAAATACATAAATAAATAAAGTCAGAGTTTAAATTGCATTTATTCATGTTAGAGAGTTCTTGCACTGCCATACCCATGCCCGGTAATTCAGATAAATCCACTCTTCATACAATATATGAAAGCTTGATTCCTGTACATGTTGATACATTCACAGACTTTTAAATCATTATAGCAGGAGCTGGAATTTTAAACCTCTGAAAGCCTTTCTGTTTTGGTACTTTATGACATTAAATAACACTTTCAGGTATTAATCTCAGTTTATTCCTCAATAATATAATCTCCAACAAGATTTTTCTAGAAAAGATGTGTACTTTCCAGGGAAAAATACATGGCCCAACATCTAAGAGATTGTTTGCTAAAGTTTTTGGTTCTGAAATGAAATACTCAGTTTAACGAAGGATCCGTTCTTTTTACCTTAAGTACCCAAACTCTCATTGGTTCAGCTACTCACCCAAATTCATCAGAAGGAAGGCATCTTACTGCCACCTAAACTGTGCCAATGACATTGCCCAGAAGTGATTAGCAGGTCCCAGCAGGAGACACTGTAATGTTCCTGGGAGTCCAATTCTTGCACTGACTAATCAGAACGTCACAGCTGGATTGTTTTACCCATTGGCTTCACTCCTGCCAGTCTCAAGTCTGCATCTCCTACATTTGGCAAAAATATTTATTATAAGTATAAAACATTGGCCGAGGCAGGTGGATCACGAGGTCAAGAGATCGAGACCATCCAGGTCAACATGGTGAAACCCCGTCTCTACTAAAAATACAAAAAATTAGCTGGGCATGGTGGTACGTGCCTGTAATCCCAGCTACTCAGGAGGCTGAAGCAGGAGACTTGCCTGAACCCAGGAGGCGGAGGTTGCAATGAGCCAAGATCACGCCATTGCACTCCAACCTGGGTAACAAGAGCGAAACTCTGTCTCAAAAAAAATTAAATAAATTAAATAAAATAAATTTTAATAATTAAATTGTAATACATGTATCTTTATTGTACATAATTCAAATTTTTATATTTAACTTTTCTTTTTTTTTTTTTCTGAGATGCAGTCTGCCTCTCTCGCCCAGGCTGGAGTGCAGTGGCATGATCTTGGCTCATCCCAGCCTCTACCTTGTGGGTTCAAGCAATTCCCCTGCCTCAGCCTCCTGAGTAGCTGGAACTACAGGCACACGCCACCATGCCTGGCAATTTTTTTTTTTTTTTTTTGTATTTTTAGTAGAGACAAGGTTTCATCATATTGATCAAGTTGGTCTCAAACTCCTGACCTTGTGATCCAGTTACCTCAGCCTCCCAAAGTGCTGGGATTACTGGCGTGAGCCACCACACCCAGCTGCTTTAAATTTTCAACTGGAAATCATTTCAGATTTATGAAAAAGTTGCAAAAGTAGCACAAAGAATTCTTATATATCCTTTACTCAGTTTTCCCAAACGTTTATATCTTGCATTAGCACATTACGATCAAAACCAGAAAATTAACACTGATACATTACTAATATTTAATCTACAGACCTCATTCAAATTTCATTACTTATCCCATGTCCTTGTTTGGACTAGAATTCCTGCAGGACCATGTAGTGCATTTGTTATGTTTCCATGGGCTCATTTAAATTGGGACAATTCCTTTGTCTTTCTTTCTTTCTTTTTTTTTAATCTTAACTATTTTAAAGAGTATTAGCCAATTCTTTTATAGAATGTAACTCAGTTTGAGTTTGTCTGTTTTCTCATGGCTAAATTCAGTTATGCATTTCTGGCAGAAAACAATTAACATGCAATAAAAGGAAAACACTGAAAAGGAAAAACTGTGGGGACTAGCCTTACCAAATGGGAACACATACAACAAAGCCCCTATAATTAAAACAGAGCAGTTCTGGTACATGATTAGATGCACAGTTTAGTTTGGAATAGAAGAGAAACTCCCAACATAGACCTAAGTACATTTGGAAATAGGATATTGATAACAGTGGCATCTCATGCCACTGGGGCAAAAACATATTTTTTTCAATGGTGCCAGAAGCTGGGAATGGTGGCTCACACCTATAATCCCAACATTCTGAGAGGCCAAAGCAGAGAATTGCTTGAGGTCAGGAGACCAGCCTGGGCAATATAGCAAAACCCCAGTCTCTACTAAAATTTTAAAAGTTAGTCAGGTGTGGTGGTGTGTGCCTATAGTCTCAGCTACTTGGGAGGCTGAAGTAGGAGGATAGCTTTAGCTCGGGAGTTGGAGGCTGCAGAGAGCTATGATTCCAGCCTGGGTGACAGCAAAACCCTGTCTCTCTAAAAGAAAAAGAAAAATGTGCTGGAACAATTGAACAGCCATTTGGAAAGTTTATATTCACAGTTTACATAAAAATAAAACAATAAACTGCAACTGAATTAGCAGTAAAAATCTGGATTAGACTAGTAAAATCTGAAACCATAGAAACATTAGCAAAAACCAGGAATGACTTCCTCCTCACTCCCGATGTAGCAAAAGTGTAACTATGATTTAAAATTCAGAGACAATAAAATAAACAATTGATACATTTGAATACATAAAATAAAACATTTTCATGCGCGGGGGGGGGGGGAATACGCCATAAACAAGGTAAAAGGACAATTGATAAACTGGGAGAAAATATTTGCAACATATATCACACACAAGTGGCTAATATCCCTGATATATAAAGTGCTCAAAAAGTAAGGGACAAATGATTTTAAAATTCAAAAATAAAAAAGCATATTTAAACAGCATGCATACTATAATGTTTCTTACCTATCAGAACAGAAAAATTAAAAAGACAGCACATTTTGGTACTGAAGAGAAAAATGGATTCTCAAATGTTACCACTGGAAATGCAAATTAATACAACCCTTTTGGAGGAGAATTTGGCAGTAGCTGGCAAGACTTATATTTATTTATATATTTATTCCTTGATTCAGCAATCTCGGTTCTAGAAATTTGCCCTGAAGATACATTTACAACCAGTCAATAGTAACCAAAACAGCATGATACTGGCATAAAAACAGACATAAACCAATGCAACAGAATAGACAGCCCAGAAAAAAACCCATGTATCTACAGCTGCTGTGGTTTCAATGTTTGTCCCCTCTGAAACATAAGCTGAAACTTAATTCTCAATGTAACAGCATTGGGAGGTTGGGCCTTTGGGAGGTGATTGGGTGATTAAGGGCTCTGCCCTCATGAAAGAATTTGTTCATTCCTAGATTAGTGGATTAATGAATTAATGTGTTATCACAAGAGTGGGATAGTTATCATGAAGGTAGGACTATTATAAAAGCCAGTTTGGTTCACTCAAGTGAGTCTCCTCACCATGTGATGTCCTGCACCACCTCAAGATTCTGCAGAGAGCCCCCATCAGCAATAAGGCCCTCACCAGAGGTGCCCCCTTGTCCTTGGACTTCCCAGCCTCCACAACTGTAAGAAATAAATTTCTTTATTTATTATTATTTATTTATTTATTTATTTATTTGCCCTCTCTCCTCCCACCCTCTATTTTTTTTTTTTTTTAAATAAATTTCTTGCCAGGCATGGTGGCGTGTGCCTATAGTCCCAGCTACTCAGGAGGCTGAGGTGGGAGGATCTCTTAAGCCCAGGAGTTCTGGGCTGTAGTGCACTATGCTGATCGGGTGCCCGCACTAAGTTCGGCATCAATATGGTGATCTCCCAGGAGTGGGGGACCACCAGCTTGCCTAAGGAGAGGTGAACCGGCCCAGGTCAGAAACGGAGCAGGTCAAAACTCCTGTGCTGATCAGTAGTGGGATCGTGCCTGTGAATGGCCACTGCACTCTAGCCTGGGCAACAGAGCAAGACCCCATCTCTTAAAAGAAAAAATATATATATTAAAAAAATAAATTTATTTATAAATTATCCAGTCTCAGGTTCAGTAAGAGTAACAGAAAATAGAATAAGACAACAATCAACTGATTTTCAAGAAGTGTGCCAACAACACATATTGGGGAAAAAACTGTTTTTAATCAACAGTGTTGGTGAAATGGATATCCATATGCTGAAGAATGTAACTAGGCACCTACCTCTCACTATATACAAAAATCCACTCATAATAAAGCCTTCAATATAAGACTTGAAACTATGAAACTAGAGTGACTAGAGGTAACAATAACTTATTATATATTTCAAAATAGCTAAAAGAGAGAATTTTGAATCTTCTTGCCACAAAGAAATAATAAAGTTTTGAGGTGATTAATATGCTAATTGCCCTGATTTGGCTATTACACAAAGTATACATGTATCAAGACTTCACACTAGACCCCACACATATCTACAGTTATTATGTGTCAATTAAAAATAAAATAAAGCTCAAAAAGTTGCATCTAATTAAATTATTTTCCAGTTTGCCAAAAAAAAGGATGTATAAGCAATTGATTTGAAATAAAGGAGAAGTTTCAAGTAGCAAAATGCATAAATCTGTGACTAGGAAGGATTGTTGTAAAGAGCTGTTCTGGTTGTGATTCCAACTTTTCATTGGCAAACTGAGGAGGAAATCGAGTCCCCTTATCTTGGTTGTTATGCCTAAGAACTCAGAATGTGGATAGCTCAAGGGAGGTCACAGAAAAGCTTTGATAGACTAGAGGCCAAAACCTAACCTAAAAACCTAACCGAGCATGTAAATTTTCCCAGTCTTACCTGAAAGGAAGACTGAGTGTTAGGAACCTGCTTAGGCAAAAGCGGGAACCACCACCATTAGTTCACAGGCCAGACATGGCATGCTTCTTTCATTCCTTAAGACTCTGGCATCTGGTCAGAACTATGGGTAAAAGGGAGGGAGAGGTCATAAATCCTACTGTGGAGGAGTTGGTGAGCAATTGTGTCTACATAGTCCATTCCTTGGATACCTGGCCAGTCTAGATTAGCAAACCTGTCATCTGTGTAGAGTCCAGTACATCCAGAGGAATAAGAATCTGATTCTTTGAGGCCAGGAGTGCTGACTCATGCCTGTAATTCCAGCACTTTGGGAGGCCGAGGTGGGCAGATCACCTGAGGTTGGGAGTTGGAGACCAACCTGACCAACATGCAGAAATCCTGTCTCTACTGAAAATACAAAATTAGTGGGGCCTGGTGGCACATGCCTATAATCTCAGCCACTAGGGAGGCTGACACAGGAGGATCGCTTGAACCTGGGAGGCAGAGGTTGCAGTGAGCCAAGATTGCATCACTACCCTTTGCCTGGGAGACAAAGCAAAACTCTGTCTTAAAAAAAAAAAAAGAAGAAGAAGAAAAGAAAAGAATCTAAGTTACCATTTTTAACTGCTGCAGAGTATTCTGTGGTAGGAACAAACTATGGTTCATGTAGTCATTTTCCCATTGATGGACCATTAGATCGTTGCCAATATCTCACTGCTACCAGCAATGTTGCTAAGATAATCTTGGCAATAATTTCTTGCTCACACATGCAAATGTGTTGGTTTTAATAGATATGTCAGATGACCTCCAAATTGATTGCACTAATATGCACTCCCTCAGGTGGGACGTGAGAGTACCCGTTTGCCCAACTCTGTCTAACATCTGTTATCAAACTGGAAAATACTAGCCAATCTGATCAGTAAAAATAGCATCTCAATGCTTTGTTATTTGTATTTCCTTGAGAACTAGTGAGATCAAGCATTTTTTCTTATATATATATATATATATGTTTGCCACTTTTTGCATTTTTTCTTATCTTTCTTAGCATTTTAATTTCCTTGAATGGTGTTTTCATATGAATTGCCTATTTGCTATTCATTTGATTTTTTTCTTATTGCCCATTTATTATGAACACTTGTTTGTTGGGACTTTATTATCTTTGCATCTTCAGTTTTTTTCTTAGACAGATTCTCTTCCTGTCACCCAGGCTGGAGTGCAGCGGCATGATCTTGGCTCACTGCAACCTCTGCCTCCCGAGTTCAAGTGATTCTCCTGCCTTAGCCTCCCAAGTAGCTGGGATTACAGCTGCCCACCACCATGCCTGGCTAAACTTTTAGTAGAGATGGGGTTTCACCATGTTGGCCAGGCTGGTCTTGAACTCCTGACCTCAAGTGATCCACTCTCCTTGGCCTCCCAAAGCGCTGGGATTACAGGTATGAGCCACCTCACCTGGCCTATGTTTGTGTTTTCTATGGATTATGCTGTTTCTTTTTTTGTCTCTATTCCTGTTTTCTGTTTGGTTGATTGAAATTTTTTTTTCTGGCTGGGTGCAATGGCTCACGCCTGTAATCCCAGCACTTTGGGAGGCTGAGGTGGGTGGATCAGAGATTGAGACCATCCTGGCCAACATGGTGAAACCCCATCTCTACTAAAAACACAAAAATTAGCCAGGCATGGTGGCACGTGCCTGTGGTCCCAGCTACTCGGGAGGCTGAGGCGGAAGAATCACTTGAACCCAGGAAGTGTAGATTGCAGTGAGCCTTGCGCCACTGCACTCCAGTCTGGCAACAGAGCAAGACTCGGTCTCGAAAAAATAAATAAAACAAAATAAAGAAATTTCTTTTTTCCATATTTTTTCCTCTATTGGTTTGAAATTTACTCATTTCATTGCTATTTTTCTAGTAGTTACTCTTAATTTTTATATCCATATATAAAGTTGCCTAACAAAATCTAAAGGTAAATAGTACATACAGACTCTTCCCAAACAAGGTAAGAAATGTTCACTTCCTCCTGCTGTTTTCCCTTTCTCCAGTTCTCCTGTTGATCCAGAATTCTAAATGGTGATTTTAAGCATCTGTGGCAATTAATACTTTAGTCTTAAACAATAGCATTGGCTGATTACTTAGAGAAGTGTTACTTTTTTCACACTGCTTCTTCCTCTGGATTCATGTCATTCCTTGCAGGAGGACTTCTTAAGTAGTTCTTTCCAACAGAATCTGTTAGTGGTAAACTTTTTTAAATCTTGAATGTTCAAATGCACCAACCCTTTGGGCTGGGTGCAGTGGCTCATGCCTATAATTCCAGCACTTTGATAGGCCAAGGTAGTCAGATCACTTGAGCCCAGGAGTTCAAGACCGGCCTGGGCAACATGGGGAAACCCCGTCTCTACACAAGAACAAAATAAATTAGCCAGGCGTGGTGGTAGGCTTTTGTAGTCCCAGCTACTGGGGGGCCTGAGTGGGAAGCATGACTTGAGCCAGTGACATCAAGGCTGCAGTGAGCTGTGATCATGCCACTGCACTCCAGCCTGGGCAACAGAGCAAGACTTTGCCTCAAAAAAGAAAATAAATGCCTTCGTTTCACTATGCTCTTAAATAATTCTGTAGCTGGGTTATAGAATTCAGCATAAATTACCGTTATTTTCCAACAGCCCATTGAAGACATTGCCTCATTGGCTTGTATCCAGTGTTGCTAATGAAATTAATGAGGAAAATATGATCCCCATTTCTTTGAGTTTTTAACTTTTTCTCCTTTGGTAGCTTTAACACTTTTCTCTCTATTTTCATAGCTTTCTTCACTTTTGGGGAATTTTTAGCTATTAATTAAATAGTACTGTCTCCCATTCTTCCTCTCTGCCTCTGGAATTCCTACTAGACGAAAGCCGGAACGAACATTATCATCCAGGCTTTATGTCTCCTAATCTTTTCAGTTTTCTGGGGTGGGGGGGTTTTAATCTGAAGGACTCCCTCAACTGAATGCTACGTTTTGCCAATGCACACGTCAGTGTGCCTCTGCTGTCACTCAGCTTATCTTTTGAGTTTTTTATTTCAGTAACTTGGGCTTTAATTTTGAGATCTCTAATTGGTTCTTTTTCATAATTGCTTGGTTTTATTTTGCCTTGTTTTGCTGAAGATTAAATTGTGTGAAATGGCAATTGCCCCATAAATTGCATACCTCGACCATACCTTGGCTTTCCATTGAAACTGCTCTCTGTATCCCTAATGTGACAGGCAAGCAGTCCAAAGCACAAAGCAATGCCATTTTGGCCCCTGAGCCATTTTAGGAAAACTAAGGCTCGTAATAAGTAACTAAGGTCTATAATTTCCACCCTACCCAGACAATGTATAAACTAACGCTTATCTTGACTTCTGTAAACCGCTTAAGTAACAATTGGAATGTCCAAAGCCCCTCACCCTCACCCCCACCCAGGAGGTGGTTTATGGGCATAAAAGGTCTTGACACCCTCCTTTTGGGGCCACAGGTTAGAGAGACACGAATCCTCCATGGCCGCCGGCAATAAAGACCCTGTAATTTGGCCTAGTCCTTGTCTCAGTGGTGATTTCCCACTTGCTCGGTTGCAGCAAATATACTGACTTTAATTGACCTTCGGTTGTATAGAAGATTTTTCATTTGTTCTATTTGTTGTCTCTCTTTCACAGCGGTGGGCTTCCTCAGACATCTGGCACTTCTTCAGTGCACACTAGTTTTCTGGTTTTGAATTCTCCACCTGAGTCTCAGGATTCAACAGCACTCTCAGGTGAGTGCAGCCTCAGGTTACATGGGCCTTGGCTTCTCCCATGGCTTCTTAAGAACTTCCTTGTTTATTTCTGGGATCTCAAGCACTCCCCTTTATGACTTCAAGCCCAACTGTATAGACAGTAATTTCATTTCTCTATCTGTTCTGTCATTTATAAGGGCACAGCATGGAGGGGAGGGCCTTTCAGACATTTTTCTTGCCCCATTTGAAGTCCCTAAATTACACTTAAGAAAATACCAGCAAAACGTTTGCCTTTTATGTAGGAAGAGTAGAGAACTCTGTCATGAGTTTGGAGTAGCCGGGCGTCTGTGTGTTTGCGTGCCTAGGCCGTTTAAACCTGCTCTGTAATGTATTGCAATAAATGTTTCAGTGTCGGTACAGTGAACAGTTCAACTTAAGGACAGGCCAATCTGTAATCTCCCAGTAAAATTTACTTTGGGTGTTAGTGATTTTTTTAAGCATTAATATCTATAGGAAGACCTAGTAGGAGTGGCTGACAAAGGTTAATAAATCTTACGATAATATGCTTGTTTTTGATGTGAATGTTGTGGCTCAGGCCACCCTGAAATGAAAGTCACAGGCTTGGCTTAGATGTCTTCTTCCACACCTCTCCTTACAAGCTGCCTTACAAATGCAGACCCTCCCATCTGAGGCCTGGGTTTAACCCTCAGACACGACAGATGCCAGCAGGAAATATCCACCCTGCCTTAGTTGTAACTCTTGAGTCCTTGTCCATGATCTCCTACAAGGCCACCAGATGGACATGTGAGGCTGTGAAAAGAGATGCACTACCCCTTGTAAATGGGGACTGACCCTGCTGCTTTCTTAAAAGAAATGGTCTTTATTGAATGTCAAACAAGGTTTGAGGAATTTTTCTTTGTTGCATGTAGAATAAAGAGGGCGTTTCATGAATGCCTCTGCATTTCGGCTTTGGAGAGGAATCCTTAGATCCATTCTGACAGCATGGAGATAAAAACTCTGTCTTCTATATTCATGTTTTGTTGCTGTCACTTGCTTCCTTTTCTCTCTCCTGGTCTGTGTGGACCATATCATCTCTACATCTTCTCTTTCTTGTCCTCTTCTTTGCCACCTGGAACCATCTTTTCATCCCTCTGGCCTTTGTCTCTTCCTACTTTCTGGCCATATGTGGACCAGAAAAATAATTATTAAAACGATTTGTTGTTTTACTTCTTACAAATATATGATCCTGTTTTCACTGCAAAAGCCAATGAGTAAGAATTTTTACCATTCCTTCACTGTAAAAATCAAAACTGAGGCCAGGTGTGGTGGCTTCTTCCTGCAGTCCCAGCTACTTGGGTAGCCAAAGTGGGAGGATTGCTTAAGCCCGGGGGTGTTGAGGCGGCCGTGACCTATGATTGCACCATTGCACTCCAGCCTAGGTGACAGAGTAAGATCCTGGGTAACTCTAAAAACAAACAAACAACAACAAAACATCTGACAAAGGAACTCCTGCCCTCTGCCAAAACTAACACAATTATTTAAAAATATTTTATTAAGTTATAATAATCCACTCCAAAATTGTACCTATTACCACTATATGCCTCAATGAATTTTCACAAATATAAAACAGTCATTTAACCAAGACTCAAATCAGGAAATAGAACATTACCAGCGCCCCTGAAACCTCATTCTGTTCACATCCAGTCTTTCTACCTTCCTTTCATCTGAGGGCAATCATCACCCAGACTTCTGATAGCAGATTAATTTCACCTGTTTTTCTGCTTTATAAAAATGGAATGAAATGTCCCAGTTTGGGTTCCCCTAGGAGCTGCCCTGAGACAAAGATTTGGTGACAGTTCCTTTATTTGGGAGACACAGGGACCACTGGGTGGGGCATGAAGAAGGGAGCCAGGAAAAGGCAGGCAGCAGCCAATTTAAAAAAAAATGTGTTACAAGGCCAGGCACGGTGGCTCACCCCTGTAATCCCAGCACTTTGAGAGGCTGAGGCGGGCAATTCACCTGAAGTCAGGAGCTCGAGACCAGCCTGGCCAATATGGCAAAACCCCGTCTCCACTAAACATACAAAAATTAGCCAGGTGTGGTAGTGCATGCCTGTAGCCCCGTTACTCCAGAGACTGAGGCAGGAGAATCGCTTGAACCAGGGAGACGGAGGTTGCAAAGAGCTGAGATCGTGTCACTGCACTCCAGCCTGGGCCACAGGGTGAGACTTTCTCTCAAAAAAAAAAAGTGGGCCAGGAGCGGTGGCTCACACCTGTAATCCTAGCCCTTTGGGAGGCCGAGGTGGGTGGATCACCTGAGGTCAGGAGTTCAAGACCAGCCTGGCCATCATGATGAAACCCCATCTTTAAAAAAAAAAAATGTGTTACAAAACAAATAATTACAGTGGGTGGCTGGAGCACGCTCCCCCAGGGAACCTCTGGAAAATGCCGCAAATATACTCCTTGGAATTATACTACTCCAGAGGGAAGGGGGACTTGTTTGTCCCACTAATGTCCCTTTTCTGCTCCAGCCTCCTACACAAGATGCTGCTTTGCATTTAGTTGTTGCAGTTCCTTAGTCCCTGTTAATCTAGGACAGTTCCTCTGTCTTTTTAAAATTTCATGACCTCGATAGCTTTGAAGAGTACTTCCCAGTTATCTTGCAGGATGTCCCTCATTCTAACAAAACGTGGGTTTGTCTGCCTTACTTCCTATTTGAAGGAAAGTAAACTAAGGCACAGAGAGAGTAAGTAAGTTGCTTAAGGTCACACAACATATATGTAACAGAGGCAGGACTTGAGTCCAGATTATCTAGCTCTGGAGTGCTGTGTCTTAACCACTAAGCTACAGTGAGTTCTTAAACTAGTTAGTTGAATTATTGTATGTTACATAGTGGTAGTAGCTGTTCTTATCTGGAAAGGTTTTTTACGGTTTTTACAAATATTAAAAATTACATTAATATGTTAGATTAGAAATATATATATGGCCGGGCATGGTGGTTCACGCCAGTAACCCCAGCACTTTGGGAGGCTGATGAGGGCAGATCATGAGGTCAAGAGATTGAGATGGGGTGAAACCTCATCTCTACTAAAAATACAATACAATTATCTGGGCATGGTGGGGTGTGCCTGTAGTCCCAGCTACTCAGGAGGCTGAGTCAAGAGAATTGCTTGAACACAGGAAGCAGAGGCTGCAGTGAGCCGAGATTACACCACTGCACTCCAGCTTGGCGCCTGGTGACAGAGCAAGACTCTGCCTCAAAAAAAAGTGAAATATATATATATAGATGGCACAGTGGCTCACATCTGTAATCGCAGCACTTTGGGAGACTGAGTACGCTGGATCACGAGGTCAGGAGATCCCGATCATCCTGGTCAACATGGTGAAACCCGGTCTCTACTAAAAATACAAAAATTAGCTGGGTGGGGTGGTACCCGCCTGTAGTCACCTGTAGTCCCAGCTGCTCAGGAGGCAGAGGTTGCAGTGAACTGAGATTGGGCCACTGCATTCCAGCCTGGAAAACAGAGCAAGATGGAGGTGGGGTTCAAGCGATTCTCCTGCCTCAGCCTTGCCAGTAGCTGGGATTACAAGTGTGCGCCACCATACCCAGCTAATTTTTGCATTTTTAGTAGAGATGGGGTTTCATCATGTTGGCCAGTCTGGTCTCAAACTCTTGACCTCAAGTGATCCACCAGCCTTGGCCTCTCAAAGTGCTGGGAATACAGGCATGAGCCATCGTGCCCGGCCTATATATTAGATTTTTAAGTGGAAAGGTATTTGTTAAGAATCTTAGATCACTTGAGCCCAGGAAATTGAGGCTGCATGCCACTGCATGCCAGCGTGGGTGACAGAGCGACATTCTGTCTCAAAAAACAAAAAATCCAAACAATTGTGTTCTAAGTAGGATATGGAGTAATCATGACCTTCAGCATGTACTGCAGTAGTCTATCATCTAACAAGTGATTGTGTGATCTAAATTCACAATATGGGGTGATTCATAACGCTACAAAGTGGGTTTGCTTAAAATTAAAGCTTAATATAACTAATAAATCGTTATTTTAATAAAACCAACATGCCATGTGAAAACAAAATCCCCATACAGAAATCATCTCATTTATAGGGAGAACATACCTCTCTGTGCAATAGTTTCCTCATCTGAAAGAAAAAGGGTAATAGAGCCTATTTCACAGAATTATGTGCAATTAAGGAAGTAATATGTGCAGAGCATTTAGAAAAGCTTGGAACATGGAAACCACTCAAGAAGCATACATGTCCTCAGCATAACAAATAACATGTAGGAAAAATCCACAAAGAACATTATTCTCAATGGAGAAAAAAATCAAAGGCTTCTCCCCTAAGATCAGGAACAAGACAAGGTGCCCATTTTTACCATTTCTATTCAATATAGAATTAGAAGTTTTAACCAGACTACTTAGGCAAGAAAGTAAATAAAAGGCATTCTGACTAGAAAGGAAGAAGTAAATTATCTCTGTTTGCAGGTGACATGATCTTACATGTAGAAAACCCTAACTTACACAAAATACCTGTCAGACCTAATAGTTGAATTCAGCAGTTTCAGGACCCAAAATCAACACACAAAAATCACTTGAGTTTCTATACACTCACGATGAACAATCTGAAAAGGAAATTAAGAAAATTCTGTTTACAACAGCACCAAAAAAATAAAATACTTAGAAGTAAACTTAACTTCCTTCGGTTACTTTAGTGTGAAGATTTGCACACAAACAACTACAAAACACTGATGAAAGAAATTAAATACACAAATAAATGAAAAAAACACCACGGTTATAAATTGTAAGACTTGATATTGCTAAAAGCCAGTGCCATTCCTATCAAAAATTCGGTGACTTTTTTTTGCAGAAATACACACCTATCCAAAAATGTATATGGAATCTCAAGGGACCTCAAATAGCAAAAACAATCTTACAATAAGAGCAAAGTTGGAGGACTCACACTTCCTTATTTCCAAACTTTTGACAACGCTACCATGGTGCAAAATCATGTGGTACAAGCTGTATAGCTGAATGGAATAGAAGGCCTAGAAATGAACCCTTTCATCACGTAACAATCCTTTAACATCCCTGTTAAATGACAAGGGTGTTAAAATTGTTCAATGGGAGATTGCAGTGACCGCGCCGTTGCACTCCAGCCTGGGCAACAAGAGCAAAACTCCATCTCAAATAATAATAATAATAATTGAAAGAAGGAACTCCAACAGGTATTTGTACACCAGGGTTCATAGCAACATTATACACAATAACCCAGTGGTGGAAAAACCCAAATGTCTATCAACAGGTGAACAGACAGACAAAATGTGGTCCTATGCATACAATGGAATATTATTCAGCCTTAAAATGTAAGAAAATTCTGACACATGCTATGGCACACATGAACCTTGAAGACATTATGCCAATTGAGATAGGCCAGACACAAAAGGACAAATACTGCATGACTCCTCTTATGTGAGGCACTTAAATAGCCAAATTCGTAGAGACAAATAGAATGGTGGTTGCCAGGAGCTGGGGAAAGAGGGGAATGGGAAATTATTGTTTACTGGGTACAGATTTTCAGTTTGGGAGGATAAAACGTTCTGGAGATGGATAGTGGTGATGGTCACATAACAATGTGAATGTACTTAGTGCCACTGAACTGTACACTTGAAGAGAGTTAAAATGACAATTTTTTTTTTTTTGAGACGGAATTTTGGTCTTGGCATTCAGGCTGGAGTTCAATGGTGCAATCATGGCTCATTGCAACCTCCACCTCCCTGGTTCAAGCGATTCTCTTGCCTCAGCCTCCCGAATAGCTGGGATTACAGGAGCCCGCCACCATGCCCAGCTAATTTTTCCATTAGTAGTAGAGACGGGTTTTCACCATGTTGATCAGGCTGGTCTTGAACTCCTGACCTCAGGTGATCCACCCGCCTCGGCCTCCCAAAGTGCTGGAATTACAGGCATGAACTACTGCGCCTGGTCTTTTATTTATTTATTTATTTTCTTGAGATGGAATTTTTCTCTGTCGCTCAGGCTGGAGTACAGTGGCATAATCTCTGCTCACTGCAATCTCCGCCTCCTGGGTTCAAGCAATTCTCTTATCTCAGCCTCCCGAATAGGGACTACAGGCATGCGCCACCATGACCACCTAATTTTTATATTTTTAGTAGAGACAGGGTTTCACCATAGTGGTCAAACTTGTCTTGACCACCTGTTCATGTGGTGGTTCATGCCTGTAAGTCTCCGGGAACATCGCCACCCCATAAACATCTACGCCTTTGAAAATAGTCCTTGTGCTACATGTTATAGCTCTGCAATCTTTTTTCTAGCAGGATTATGACTGATATACCAAGGAAAAGAAGAAAGGAGGGTCTTACTGATACAACAAGAAACAAAAATAGAAGGGCATACTAATATGGGAAAAAGAAATCACGTCTCTTAAGTACCAGATTCTGTTAGAGTTTTACATATGTTGTTACATGTAATCTAACAACCTTGTGATGAAGATTTTATCATCTCTGCTCTCCTGAGAGGGAAACTGAACTTCAAAGAGGGTAAACAATTTCTCCAGATCCTTCAAATAGACTAATGAAGTTGGGATTTAAACCCAGGTCTTCCTGAAAACAAAACCCATGTTATTTCCCCTATAGGAGCTGAAGGGAGATATAGAATTTAAATTTGTTCTGTTTTGTTTTGTTATTTTTGAGAGGGAATTACCCTCTCGTTGCCCATGCTGGAGTGCAGTGGCACAATCTTGGCTCACCGCAACCTCCACCTCCCGAGTTCAAGTGATTTTCCTGCGTCAGCCTCCTGAGTAGCTGAGATTACCGGCATCTGCCACACATCTGGCTATTTTTTTTTTTTTTTTTTTGTATTTTTAGTAGAGATAGGGTTTCACTATGTGGCCAGGTTTGTCTCGAGCTCTTGACCTCCCGTGATCCACCCACCTCTGCCTCCCAAAGTGCAGGCTCCCAAGAGCCATCACACCTGGCCCAGTTTTTGTCTTTTGGGGACTGATTTATTTCTCTTAGTACATGCCTTCAAGGTTCATTAATATTGTAGTGTTTGACGGTATTTTCTTATTTTTTTAATGCGGAATGATGTTACAATTATAATAATTGCATATACTTATAATAACTGAATAATATTCACAATTGCATTGCATGTATAAGCACATTTTTAAATCCATGAATGACATTCGGGTTGCTTCCACCTCTTGGCTATTGAGAATAATGCTGCAACAAGCTTGAGTGTGCAAATATCTCTTTGGGATCCTGCTTTCAATACTTTTGGGTGTAGACCCAGAAGAGGGATTGCTGGATTATATAGTAATTCTATTTTTAATTTTTTAGGAACCTCCCTACTGTTTTCCATAGCAGCTGCACCATTTTACATTCCCACTAACAATGCACAAGGGTTCCAATTTCCCCACATCCTTGCTAGCATCTGTTATTCTGTTTTTCTTCTTCTGTTTTTTTTTTTTGAAACTAGACAACCTAACAGGTGTGAAGTGACATCTCATTGTAGTTTTGATTTGCATTTCTTGAATGATTAGTGATGTTGAGCATCTGGTCATAGGCCTTTTGGCCTATTTATATATCTTCATTAGAGAGATGTATATTCAAATCCATTGTCCATTTTCTAATTGGGTTTTGTAGTTGTAGTCCTATTTATCTATTTTTGATGTTGTTGCCTGTACTCCAGTGTCACATTCAATAAATCAGTGTAAAAACTCATGAAGTTTTCCCTTATGTTTTCCTCTAAGAGTTTTAGTTTTACATCTTAGCATTAGCCTTTAATCCATTTTGGTTAATTTTTGTATATAGGGTACAGGCGTGAACCACCATTCCCAGCCATCAACTTTATTCTGTTGTATGTGAATATACAGTTTTCCCAACACCATTTGTTGAAGAGACTGTCCTTCTCCCATTATGAGGTGCTGGTGCCCTTACTAAAGATCACTGGACTGGCCAGGCATGGTGGTTCACGCCTGTAATCCCAGCACTTTGGGAGTCTGAGGAGGGCAGATCACAAGGTGAAGAGATCGAGACCATCCTGGCCAACATGGTGAAACCCCGTCTCTACTAAAATAGCAAAAATTAGCTGGGCGTGGTGGCACGTGCCTGTGGTCCCAGCTACTAGGGAGGCTGAGGAGGAAGAACAGCTTGAACCCAGGATACAGAGGTTGCAGTGAGCCGAGATTGTGCCACTGAACTCCAGCCTGGCGACAGAGCAAGACTCCGTCTCAAAAAAAAAAAAAAAAAGAAAAAGATCATCTGACCATATGTACGAGGGTTTACTTCTGGGATGTCCATTCTGCTACATTGTTCTATATGTCTGTCTTTATGTCAGTAGCACATTGTGGGTTTTTTTGTTTGTTTGTTGAGATGGAGTCTCACTCTGTAGCCCAGGCTGGAGTACATCAATGCAATCTTGGCTCACTGCAAACTCCACCTTCCAGGTTCAAGTTATTCTTGTGCCTTATCCTCCCCAGGAGCTGGGATTACAGGTGTGCACCACCACACCTGGCGAATTTTTGTATTTTATTTATTTATTTTTGAGATGGAGTCTTGGCTCTGTCACCAGGCTGGAGTGCGGTGGCGCAATCTCGGCTCACTGTAACGTCCGCCTCCTGGGTTCAAGCGATTCTTCTGCCTCAGCCTCCTGAGTAGCTGGGACCACAGGCGCGTGCCACCAACCCTGGCTAATTTTTGTATTTTTAGTAGAGACGGAGTTTCATCATGTTGGCCAGGATGGTCTCGATCTCTTGACCTCGTGATTCGCCCGCTTCGACCTCCCAAAGTGCGGGGATTGCAGGTGTGAGCCACCGCGCCCGGCCAAATTTTTGTATTTTTAGTACAGACGAGGTTTCACAATGTCGGCCAGGCTGGTCTTGAACTCCTGACCTCAAGTGAACTGCCCTCCTTGGCCTCCCAAAGTCCTGGGATTACAGGCATGAGCCACCACACCCAGCCGACACTGTTTTGATTACTTGTAGCTGTGTGGCATGTTTTGAAATCAGGAAATGTGAGCCCTCCAACTTTGTTCTTGTTTAAAGACTGTTTTGGCTATTCAGGGTCCCTTGAGATTCCACATGTATTTTAGGATTTTCTTTTTCCTATTTCTGCAAAAAAATGCCACTGAGATTTTGATAGAATTGCATTGAATCTGATTGCTTTAGGCAGTGTGTACATTTTAACACCACTAGTCTTTTCTAATTCATGAGCACAGGATGTCTTTTCATATATTTTTGTCTGCTGTAATTTCTCTCAGCAATGTTTTGTAGTTGTCAGTGTACAAATTTTTCCACCTCTTTGGTTAATTTGTATTTTACTATTTTTGATGCTATTGTAAATGTAATCCCATTTTCATGATTTCCTTTTGTGATTTTTCATTGTTGGTGTATAGAAACTCAACTGGTTTTTGTGTATTGACTTCATATCCAGCAACTTTGCTGAATTCATGTATTAGTTCCAACAGTTATTTTGTGGAATCTTTAGGGTTTTCTATATATAAAATCTTGTCATATATAAACACAGATAAAATTTACATTTTTTTTTTTTTCGAGATGGAGTCTCACTGTTATTACCCAGACTGGAGTGCAATGGCACGATCTCGGCTCACTGCCTCCTGGGTTCAAGCAATTCTCCTGCCCAGCCTCCCGAGTAGCTGGGACTACAGGTGCATACCACCATGCCCAGCTAATTTTTGTATTTTTAGTAGAGACAGGGTTTCACCTTGTTGACCAGGATGGTCTCGATCTTTTGACCTCGTGATCCACCCGCCTCGGCCTCCCGAAGTGCTGGGATTAAAGGTGTGAGCCACCGCACCTGGCCTAAAATTTACATTTATCTTTCCAATCTGGTTGCCTGTTTTTCCATTTCTTGCCTAATTGCTCTGGCAAAAGTTTTCAGTACTATGTTGAATAGATGTGGTTAGAATAAGCATCCTTGTCTTGTTCCTGATCTCAGAAGAAAAGCTTTCAGTTTCTTGCTATTGAATATTGTGTTAGCTGGGGGCTTTTCATATATGGCCATGATTTTGAAGTAGTTTCCTTCTATTCCTAATTTGCTGAAGGTTTTTATCTTGAAAGGTTGTTACATTTTTTTTGCCAAGTATTTTTTTAAATCAACAAAGCTGATCATGTAGATTTGTCCTTCATTATATTAATATGGTATTTATTACATTAATTTTTTTGCATGTTAAAATATACTTCCAGCCAGGAATCAGTCCTACTTATTCATGATATATAATTTATTTAATGTGCTGTTGAATTCAGTTTGCTAGTACAATATTTTGTTGAGAATTTTTGTTTCATTCAATAGCTGAATAATATTTCATTATATGAATATGCTACATCTTGTTTATCCACTCAACAGTTGATGAACAATGAGGTTGCCTCTGCTTTTTGCCTATTATGAATAATGCTGTTATTAGCATTCATGTGCAGGTATTTGTTTGAGTAGCCATTTTCAGTTCACTGGGTTATATAATTCTATGTTTATCTTTTTTTTTTTTTTTTTTTTGAGGAGCTACCAAACTTTTTTCGAAAGAGACTGCACCTTTTACTTTTCCTCCAGCAATTGTATGAATGGTCCAATTTCTCCATATTCTTAGTAACACCTCTTATTCTCTGTCTTTTTGATTTAGCCATCCTTTTTGATTTAGCCACTTCACGCTAGTGAGTGTAGAGTAATATCCTGTGGTTTTAGTTTGCATTTCCCTGATGATTAATCATATTGCAGCAACTGGGGTGTCAGACAATTCATTTATTGCTGCAGGAACCCCGAGTGGTGCCTTCCGTGACTGCTGTAGCGTTTTTTTTTTTTTTTTTTTGAGACGGAGTTTCGCTCTTGTTATCCAGGCTGGAGTGCAATGGCGCGATCTCGGCTCACCGCAACCTCCGCCTCCTGAGTTCAGGCAATTCTCCTGCCTCAGCCTCCTGAGTAGCTGGGATTACAGGCATGCACCACTGTGCCCAGCTAATTATTTGTATTTTTAGCAGAGACGGAGTTTCACCATGTTGACCAGGATGGTCTCGATGTCTTGACCTCATGATCCACCCGCCTCGGCCTCCCAAAGTGCTGGGATGCTGTAGCATCTTAAAGTTGCCTTCCTACAACACACTATTGGGAAGTCATCCAGCTGTGGCCTGCATGTCTGCTGGGACTGATTGATCACTGTCCTTGGAGGTGAGCTATTCCGCCTCTGGTTTGGGTCAACTACTGGGAGGCGTTTCCTCACTTGGAATCTCTACCCCTGTGGATTCTGCACATTGGTTCTAGTTTGGATGTGTATATATCTCAGCACCTAAAATGAAGAGCAAAAGAAACTACATCTTATTGCCTTCCATCATTGACTTAATTTCGGTTTCATGGCCCCATCCCACTGGGAGGGTAGAGAACCTCATCTCAGCCCTCTTGGGGACATTTCTTCCACTCTCTTCCAGAACATGTCAAAGTTATAGGGATTATATGGGTTTTGGGGTAGTTACTGGTATGGTCCCCTCCTCCTCCTCCTTCCCCCCTCCTCCTGCTTTTCTTTTTGAGACTCGTCTTCTTTTTTTTTTCCAGCCTGTAACGCAGGCTGTAGTGCAGTGGCACCATCATGGTTTACTGCAGCCTTGATCTCCCAGGCTCAAGCTATCCTCCCATTACAGCCTTGCAAGTAGCTGGGACCATAGGCATGAGCCATTATGCCTGTCTAATTTTTTATTTTTTGTAGAAATGACATTTTGCTGGGTGCAGCGGCTCACACCTGTAATCCCAGCACTCTGGGAGGCTGAGGCGGGTGGACCACGAGGTCAAGAGATTGAGGCCATCCTGGCCAACACGGTGAAAACCTGTCTCTACTAAAAATAAAAAATTAGCTGGGAGTTGTGCCAGGCGCCTGTAGTCCTAGCTACTTGGGAGGCTGAGCAGGAAATTGCTTGAACCCGGGAGGCGGAGGTTTTGGTGAGTGGAGAGCCTCTGCACTCTAACCTGGTGCCTGGCGATGGAGCAAGACTGTCTCAAAAAAAAAAAAGATGATGTTTTGCCATGTTTTCCAGGCTGATCTCGAATTCCTAGGGTCAAGCAATCCACCTACCTTGGCTTCCCAAAGGCTGAGATTACATGTGTGAGCCAGCACACCCAGCTGCCATGTGGTCTTCTGTCTCCTCATGTCTCTGGAGAGATATTCATTGTCTCTGTCCATGTGGTCCCTTTTGTATCCAGTGGCTCTTTGCTGTTTCCTTGATTCTGGGACATAGGATTCTTTTGGGAAAGTGAGAGCCCTGGGGCATCTGGTCTCATCTCCCGGATGCATCTCTCACTCATTCCTCTCTGGGGTCCCTCTATGTCCCAAGGGGCCTCTGGAAAGAAAGGCTAAAGATCCCCTGCATTGATAATTTCCACTTTTTCTCTGCTTTCCTTGGGGCTCACAATCCTGCTTCCTTTCAGCACCATTGCTCCTTTCCTGGAGTACTCTTCTCCCTTTGACTTTTTCTGAAAACCTCCTTCTCCTTTGAAATGAAAGCCAAGAAGCATTGCTAGCTAGCTAGGCTTTCTGCCTTGCTTCCTGTCTCCCTGATGCACTAGAGCATCTGACTCATTGGTTGAATGAGACGAAAGGAAAGATTTGTGATAACTGAAAATATTGCTGCCCATGTAGCTCTTCCTTGCAGACCTTCAGAACCAACTATTCCTATGAAATGATAATGATGTGATGTGATAATGTTGTGATAAACCTGAATGCTGTGAGCCCAACAGGTCTTCCCTCCAGGTCCACATTCCGACTGCTCTCACTATTCCTCATAAAGTGTGCTTTCTGTCACATGGTGGCACCTGGAAGATCAGTGTTTACATTACTACAGAGCAGCTGTGCAACTCACTTCCCGGAACTTCAGCTTCCTGGTTTGTGAAATGGGGTAATTATTTCTTCTTTCCTGGACTGTTGTGATGATTAGAATGAGAATGTACATGCAGAGCAAAGCAAGTAGCACAGTGTCTGGGTGCAAGAGTTTTAGAAAGTGAAGCTATTGTTGTGCTAACCTGGGCCTCTAGCCCACTTATAATGGAAAGCTCAAACGGAAAGACTTGTTTTGACCCTCCCCTGCTTCGGGCCTGGCTGCACTCACAGAAGTCTACAAAGACTGTGCAGCAGAGCCCAATAGTACCCAGACCACAGCTCACATGTGCTCTTCTGCACCCACCAGAACACTTCTTTATTCCTCTATGGTGGATTTAATCTTCCTTATGAGCCTCCATCCAGAGGGGGAGCAGGGCAAGTATAAGGTGGAAGTGGACTATACTCTTGCCAATCTCATTCTTTTACAATGTAAACAGCCTCTTCTGGAGGACTCAATCTCTTCCAGGGAAATGCACAATTGTTCCTACG
Organism: Callithrix jacchus; assembly: GCF_049354715.1. NCBI lineage: Eukaryota > Metazoa > Chordata > Mammalia > Primates > Cebidae > Callithrix > Callithrix jacchus. The sequence continues at coordinate 38,716,383 of NC_133513.1, forward strand.
TCTTTTCCTCTCCCCTCCTCTGTCCAATTCCATTAATACAGGACAGGGATCCCCAGTGTCTCTTACAAAGAGCCAAGTTTGCTGGGGGGTTCCCAGGCCCCTTGTCCTGGTGTATTTGGTGTGAATTTGTGATCTTGACTCATTCAGGCTGGTAGTCTTCGCTTCGAATTGGCCTCACTGTGGTCTTGTGATGGTGCTGCCTAGAGTTCTGGTTGTAATTCCTGTTCAGCAAGGCCCACTTCACCCCTGCAGCAAGGCCTGCTTTGCCAACTACTCCAGCCAGAGTCAGCTACATTTGGTGCTCCCTGCCTCTCGGGGGCCTGGAACCTCAGCACATCACACACGGGCTCTGGTGCCAGGCACTGCTCTCTGCCATTGCTGTGCTTTCACCTCCAGCTTACTGCAGCACACCCTCCTTCCCTCCTTCCACCCAGCAGAAAACCTGTCCAGGACTTCAGATGGACAGAGTCCCTCTGCTGTTGGTTTTCCTTTCATCTAACATGTTGTTTTGATTAGGAATGCTTTTGGCTGCAAGTAACAGAAACTGTAATTAACAGTGACATAAACCATAAGTGTTTTCACAAGGTCCGGGAGCAGGTGGTATTAGGGATGGCTCGGCAACTCTGTGAAGTCATTAACAGCCCAGGTGCTCTCTGTGTTGTCCTTCTGTTATCCTTGACCTGTCTTTCTTTCCTTCCCTCCCTCCCTCTTTCCCTTCCCTCCTTCCTTCCTCCCTCCCTCCTTCCTTCCCTTCCTCCCTTCCTTCTTCCTATCCTTTTTTTCTTATTTCTTTCTTTTGACAGAGTCTTGCTCTGTCACCCAGGCTGGAGTGCACTGGTGTGATCTCAGCTCACTGCAGCCTCTGACTCCCAGGTTCCAGTGATTCTTCTACCTTAGCCTCCTGGGTAGCTGAGATTACAGGTACATGCCACTACACGTGGCTAATTTTTGAATTTTTAGTGGAGACAGGGTTTCCCCATATTGGGCAGGCTGGCCTTGAACTCCTGACCTCAGGTGATCCACCCACCTCAGCTCCCAAAGTGCTGGGATTCCAGGCATGAGCCACTGTGCCTGGCCCTTGGCTTATTTTTCTTATCTTTTTTGGCTAATCATCATAAAATGGCTGCCTCAGCTCCACACATCACATTTGAGTTTAAGGAACATATAAGGGAGACCACCGGGTGCAGGCAGCGTTTCTCTTGTGGTGGTCCCTTTCATTTGAAAACAAAACGTCTTCCCCAGAAGCTCTAAAGGAAATTTATATCTAATCGGCCAAACTAAGTCACATTCTGTCTTCGAGGAAGGCTGAGAAAGAGAGTATTTGGTTTTCCAGCCTCTTCAGGAGACAGTTACTGGGGAGAAGAAAATTGGGGGTAACTTTTGAATAATCACCTCATGTCTTCCACCCACTTCCCCCCTTGGGACATTGGAGTAGAAAGGAGAGGTCGGAAACCATTGCTTGACCACTGCTTCTCTGAGGAGCATGGACAATGCGGAAGGATGCAAGGTCTGAATCCCTCATAGGGATACTGTAAGGATCCAAGGAGATGGTTTGTGTAAGCACTTAGCACTATGCTGGCACAGAGTAAGCACCTAACAGAAGTTTGCTATTGTTAGTCTTTTTATTGATACTATCATTATTATCATTAATGCTGCTCTTTTCTCCTTTCTTGACTCCTCCAGGCCAGAAGAGCCAGGCTTTCCACTTCTCTGACAGAAAATTCCCCTTCACATCCTTTTTCTATTGTAACAGCAAAACTCCATCATCAAGTCAGGCTTGCTTTTGGGTCCTATATAAGGCTTAAGTAGGGTGAACGTACAATTTATTATACAAACTTGTGCTTTGGCGAACAAACAAGCACAATTTTTGGTGAAATCATGGGAGTTCAAGAAAGATGAAAAGATTTTTAAAAGAACGCTGTTTGAGTAATAGCTTTGTTGAGATGAAATTCACATACCATACAATCCACCTTACAACCCAGTGATATTTAACATATTCACAGTTGTTCAACTATTGCCACAATCAGTTTAGAACATTCAATCCCTCCCAAAGGACACCGAATCCTTTAAATATAACCCTGTTATTCTCCGTCCTCCCCAGCCCTAGGCACTCACTAATCTACTTTTCTACTAATCTACTAATCTACTTTTTTATATTTTGACCTATTCTGGACATTTCATGTAAATGGAATCATATAATGTGTGGTCTTTTGTGCTGCTTTCTTTCACTTAGCATCACATTTACAAAATTCACCCATGTAATAGCATGTATCAGTATTTCTTTCTTTCTTTTTTTTTTTTTTTTTGAGATGGAGTTTTGCTCTGTTGCCAGGCTGGAGCGCAGTGGCACAATCTTGCCTCACTGCAACCTCTGCCTCCTGGGTTCAAGCAATTCTTTTGCCTCAGCCTCCCGAGTAGCTGGGACCAGAAGTGTGTGCCACCATGCTTGGCTAATTTTTGTGTTTTTAGTAGAGACTAAAATTTTGTATTTTTAATAGAGGTTTCACATTGTTGGCCAGGATGGTCTTGATCTCTTGACCTCGTGATCTGCCCACCTTGGCCTCCCAAAGTGCTGGGATTACAGGTGTGAGCTACTGCGCCTGGCCACGTCTTTCCTTTTTATTGCTGAATAATGTCCTATTGTATGAATAGACCACATTTTCCTGCTTGTTCATGGACATCTGTATTGATTTCAGCTTTTGGCTACTGTGACTAATGCTGCGATGAACAATTGTGTGCAAGTTTGTGCTTTTGTATCTGTTCTTAATTCTCTTGAGTGTATGCCTAGAAATAGAATTACTGGGTTAAATGCAACTGCATGTCTAACCTTACAAAGAACTGCCATACAGTTCTGATACCTTCACCTTCCCATCAACACAGGCTATTATCTTCTTGACTGTAGTCTTCTCAGTGGGTGTGAAGTCGTAGCTCATTGTGATTTTGATTTGCTTTTCCCTAATTTCCTGAATGCCTGATGATATTGAACACCTTCTCTTTTCTTTTTTGAGATGTAGTTTCATTCTTATTGCCCAGGCTGGAGTGCAGCGGTGTGATCTCGGCTCACTGCAACCTCCACCTCCCAGGTTCAAGCAACTCTCCTTCCTCAGCCTCCTGAGTAGCTAGGATTACAGGCACCCACCATCATGTCCAGCTTATTTTTGTCCTTGGAGCCCTTCAGTAACTCCATAGCGTGCCACTCATATGGGGCAAAGCCACACACCTCCCAGATCATGTCCCACACGAACTTGGTGTGTTTGGTCAGATGCCCACGGCGGCAGCTGTGCTTGGGCTTGCTCATGTTCTTGGTCGCCTGTGGCCCTTGTTGAGGCCCATGGCCATAGGGTAGTGAAGAGCCATGGCTGCTGTTCTTCAATGGTGGCCATGGCAGAAACTAAGTTTTGTATTTTTAATAGAGATGGAATGTCACCATGTTGGCCAGGCTGGTCAAGAACTTGTGACCTCAAGTGATCTTCCTGCCTCAGACTCCCAAAATGCTGGGATTATAGACATGAGCCACTGTTGCTGGTCATTGAACATCTTTTCATGCGCATATTGGCCAATAGGAGACCTTTTAAAAACTTTTAATTTTGATCTAGTTTCACATGTACAGAAAAGTTATAGAATAGTTAAAACAAACAACTACATACCCTTCACCCAGATTTATCAGCTGTTAACATTTTGCTCCATTTGAGCTATCATTTCCTCTCTCTCTTCTCTTTCTCTCTCTCTCTCTCTTTTTTTAAGAAACAGTCTTGCTCTGTTACTCAGGCTGGAGTGCACTGGCTCAACCTCTGTTCACTGCAAACTTGACCTCCTGGGCTCAAGCAATCCTTACCCCTCAGCCCCAGAAGTAGCTGGGACTATAGATACGTGCCACCACACCTGGCTAGTTTTTGTAGGAATAGGCTTTTGCCATGTTTCCCAGCCTGGTCTTGAACTCCTGAGCTCAGGCAATCTGCCTGCCTGTCTCCCAAAGTGCTGAAATTACAGGCTTGAGCCACCATACCCAGCATCTGTCTCTCTCTCCCCAGCCCCTGACACACATACACACTTATACACACTTTTTTTTTTTAAACAATTTAAGAGTGATTTGCATTTACCATGTCCCTTCATCTACGAACATTTCAATGTGGAGTTCCTGAGAACAAGAATTTTCTTTTTACATGATCTCAGAACATTTATCAAAAATCAGAACTCAATGTTGATAAGATAATATTATGTAATCCATAATCCATATTCAAACTTCACCAGTTGTCCCAATATTTTGTGTTCAAGTTCAGGATCACAGATTACATCTAGTCATCAGATTTCTTTAATCACCTTTCATGTGAAATAGCTCCTCAACCTTTCTCCATCTTCTATGGCCTTGATATTTTTGAAGAGTTTAGGCAGTTATTTTGTAAAATAGGTTTGTCTGCAGTTTTCTTGTGGTTAGATTAAATGCTGCATTTAAAAATATTTTATTTTACTTATTTTTGAGACAGGGTTTCACTCTATTGCCCAGGCCAGAGTGCAGTGGTGTAATCATGGCTCCATTGTGGCTTCAACCTCCTGGGCTCAAGTGATGCTCCTGCCTCAGCCTCCTGAGTAGCTGGGACTTAAGGTATATGCTACCATGCCCACTACTTTTGTATTTTTTATAGAGATAAGGTTTTGTCATATTTAGGCTGATCTTGAACTCCTGGGCTCCAGCAATCCACCTGCCTCAGCCTCCCAAAGTACTAGGATTACAGGCCTGAGTCAATGCGCCCAGCCTAGGTCATTCCTTTCAGAATCACTGCAGGAAGCGCCCTCCCTGAGGCCAGGGGCACCAAAGGGAGAGGAGGGTGGGAGGACAGGGCAGAACTTCTTGACTAATCCTGTGGACACCGGCCTATTATTGTGCACTTAGTCTGTGGAAAATAAACACAGGATTTCATGTTTATCTACCTGAAATATTATCCTTATTTATCTACCTTAATCACTCCTCCTTTGAATGTAGAACAAATTAAATATTTATCTGGCTTAATTCCTCCTCCTTTTGACTGTAGGACAAACTAAATATTGATATGCCTTAGTCCCGCCACCTTTTGACTTTAAGACAAACCAGATAAAGAAATGTCTTTATTGACATTTTACTTTATTTTTCTGGTAGTATGGCAGGTGAGAAAGAAAAGATGCCTGGAGAAGGCAGTAGAGGGCTAGATCCTTGACGCTGGGTGCTCAGCCAAGGGAGGAACTGGACTTCGTGAGCATTGAACAAAAGGGTGCCTGTGCTGAGGGAACTGTGTGGGGTTAACCCAGGAGAAAGGAGGCTGTGCCTGCACCCCAGGCATGTTAATGGGACAGCAAATACAACAAGCAGAAGCTATTGTCTGGCAGAGAAAATTTCCTTTTTTGGGGGAGGGGTGGGAGTCTTACTGTATCACTGAGGCTGGAATGCAATGGTGTAATCTTGGCTCAATGCAACCTCTGCCTCCTGGGTTCAAGCACATTTAGAGTTATGCAGCTGGACTCAGTTTAGATGATTCCAATTTTGTTGGCAACATCCAAAGCATGGTAATCAGGAGCTAGTCGAACATATGCCTTCTTCTCTCCATCAGGCTGAACGGGGGTGTTGACCTTGGCCACATCCATGCCATAGAGCTTCTTCACAGCCTGTTTGATCTGGTGCTTGTTAGCCTAACATCGACAATGAACACAAGTGTTTGTCTTCTAGTGTCTTCCTGGCTGATCAATGGTCAGCAGAAAAGGGGAAACTTGATAATAGCATAGTGGTCAAGCTTGTTTCTCCTGGGGCTGCTCTTCCGAGGATAGCTGGGCTGCCTCTGGAGTCTCAGTGCTTGGGCCTTGGAAGGTGGGTTGACATGCGTATCTTCGTTTTCTTCTTCTTTTTTTTTTTTTTTTGTGGCTGTAAACACCTTTCAACACTGCCTTCTTGGCCTTGATAGCCTTTGCTTTGGGCTGGATGAGGTGGCTCACACCTGTAATCCCAGCACTCTGGGAGGCTGAGGCGGGCAGAGCAAGAGGTCAAGAGATCGAGACCATCTGGCCAACATGGTGAAACATCATCTCTACTAAAAATACAAACATTAGCTGAGCATGGGGGTGCACGCCTGTAGTCCCAGCTACTCAGGAGGCTGAGGCAGGAGAATCACTTGAACCCAGGGGCCAGAGGTTGCAGTGAGCCAGTGGTACCATCTTGTGAAAAGGGGAAGTTTCCTTTCTAATGCCGTTTTCACTTCTGAATTTTGGGGATCGTTCTTGGTGTCCACCCCAGACATCAGGAGTGTGGGCTGGATCTTAGGGATGGTGATGTCTTTATTTCCCTGTGGTGAGATCCGGTGCATGACTTTAAAGAGTGTGAGGGAAGGAGATCTCCAGGCACTTGAATAGAATGAAGAAGCAGGATGGGATTTAAGAGGAAATAAGATTTTGACAAAAGGAGAACTGGATTTGAGTTCATAATTAAACTATGCACCTCAAAGTTCATTCAGTATGCTCATCTGCACAATGGGTATAATTGCCCTACAGAACTAAATCAGAAAGGCAATGGAGAGGAAGCTATAACGCACGGAACATGTTTAACTCATTGTTACCTAAGCTAACCAAAGGCTTCACAGGCTTGAATTCATCTACCAAGTTCTCTTTCTGTACTTGAAATTCTGCCTTAGGTTGCTTAAAACTTAAGAAAGAGAATATCGCTTCCTCTGCCTGCCTTCTTGAGCACACTTGCTACACAAAGATGCACATCCCTGTTTATGTGTATGTGTTTCCATCTGCTTTGACATTCTCGTGAAAGTCAGTTTCCCAGCTGTTGACATACACACGTTTGTTTGGTGCAAGCTGCCAGACACATTCCTTAGAGAGGCCCTCTGATACTCTGGGAAAGACATCGGACATAGGGTCAGAAGGAAAGGAAAGACATGTGACGTGTATAGGGTGCAATGAGTTGGAATTTTACCTGTATTGTTTTAACTTCAACAAGCCTGAGGACTAGCCACAAATGTACCCAGTTTATAAATGAGGAAACAGGTCCATAAAGGTTGTTTCCCATCAAAGGTCATATGTGGCAGTGCCAAGATTTCAGCCCAGTTATGTCTGATGAATTTAGCCTATGCTATTTAAACTTCTGAATGGTGACCATTGAGGAGATCTAAACTTAGATAAATTGCATTTTCTCTCTAAGACTATTTACTTATCAATACAATAACACCAGCCTTACCAATCTATTGTTTTGATACATGACTCAAATATGCCAGATATATGTGAAGGCAACCTACAAGCTCTCTAATCACGTTCACCTGAAAGACTCCCAGGATCTAGTAGGCTCAAAGAAATGTCTTCTAGATATATAAAAGAGAATACTGGATTATGCAGAAATTTATTATTAATTTTTTTCATCCATCTTTTCATTCAGCAAACATGCCTCCCTGAAAAGGCAGATCCTAGGGCCCCAGACCTATAAGATCATACTCTCCAGGGTAGAGTCCTAGGAATATGTATTTTCAGAGGTTCTCTGGTTGATTCTTATGAATTCTAAAATTTGAGAATAATGATTTGGTTGAACTCTCTTACTTTAAAAGTGGAAAAACTGAAGGTAGATCAATGACTGCTTGATATTTTGCTGAATTTCTCTTAACACAAAATATTCTCTCACAAAACAGTATATTTCAGACAGAAACCTTATATAAACTATCTCAAGAATTCCAGTACTCAGTACCATGCTTGGTTGGTGATAAGGGCTCAGTAAATATTTGCTGAATGTCAAAATCAGCTGAACACAAATGTAGGGTTTCCTTCGTCATCTCGGACAAACACCGCTGCTTCAAGTTCCAGCTCCCTTTCTAGCCTCATACATTTCAAGGAAATCACTTCTTTTCTAACTACAAGCAGTCAAGGAAAACAGATGGTAAAACACAAATAAAACAGCTCGGGCACAAAAACTGTGGGGAAAAAGTCTCCAGGGTTACTGCCAAACTTCATTTGCTAGCCTCATATATTTCAAGGAAATCACTTCTCTTCTACTAAAAGTGATCAGAAAAGCAGACAGTAAAACACCAATAAAACAGCTTGGGCACAAAAAAACTGGGGAAAATGTCTCTTGGATAGCTGCCAAACTTCACGCTCATACAATGGGCCTCAGTAAAACAGTGGGTCTTAATAAGCACATTCCTTTCCCTTCAGGTGCACTAAAATAAAAAAGCTAAAAGCAAACTCAGGGCAGGGGATATACCTGCAACTATAAAAAAATGTATAAAAACAAAAACACAATTCTCTCTCCCAAATAAGTACACATACACACACACAGAAAAAGCATTCTAAGTCTCTAATAAACTCTCCCACCCTAAATCCTTGAAAACTCTTAGTCTGTAAAAAAGTGTGCCTTGGCCGGGTGTGGTGGCTCATGCCTATAATCTCAGCACTTTGGGAGGCCGAGGCAGGTGGATCACGAGGTCAAGAGATCGAGACCATCCTGGTCAACAAGGTGAAATACCGTCTCTACTAAAAATACAAAAATTAGCTGGGCATGGTGGCGCGGGCCTGTAGTCCCAGCTACTCAGGAGGCTGAGGCAGGAGAATTGCTTGAACCCAGGAGGCAGAGGTTGTGGTGAGCTGTGATCGTGCCATTGTACTCCAGCCTGGGTAACAAGAGCGAAACTCCATCTCAAAAAAAAGTGTGCCTCTTACCTAAGTTGGCCAAACGCTCTTCTCAGGTTTGTTTTCTCTAAGATAAATCTGTCTTAACTAGCAAACCACCTTTTGTGTTTATTTCCTCTTTCTTTATTTCTTACACTTTCTGGACTCTCAATTTCTCTATTTCCTTGATCTACATATCTGCCCTTATGCTAGTATGACACTGTGTTGATTGCTGTGGCTTTGTAGTGATAAAGGTTCTCCCTCACCAAACTTTAATCAGGCTCTTCTAATCCCCTTTTTGAATTAAGCCTCAGTCTTGGCCTATAAGAACTGCAGACTGTGGACGGCACATGGTGGCTCTTGCCTGTAATCCCAGCACTTTGGGAGGCCAAGGCGAGCAGATCATCTGAGGTCAGGAGTTCGTGACCAGCCTGGCAACATGGTGAAACCTGTCTCTACCCAAAAAAATACAAAAAGTAGCCAGTCATGGTGGCACATACCTGTAATTTCAGCTACTCAGGAGGCAGAGGCAGGAGAATCACTTGAACCCGGGAGTTGGAGGTTGCAGTGAGCTGAGATCATGCCACTGCACTCCAGCCTGGGCAACAAAGTGAAACTACATCTCAAAACAAAACAAAACAAAAAAAGAACTGCAGACTCTTAGAGATGGTGCAAGGCAAAAATATAGTGGGAATAATAATAAATAAAAAATAGATAAATGATAAAAAAGAAAACTGTAGACTCTCAGCACAAATCATTTCATCCACATCCAAAGCTAAGAGACTAGAACAAACACCATCATCGTCTCTAACAGCTCATGGGCACATCCTTAGGATCATCACCTCAGCCCCCTTAAGACTCTGCCTAATAAAACCCAATGCTACCCAAAGAATTTATTATTTGTTCCAGGCAAAACCTGAGTATAGGCCCCTGAACCTCCTTTTCCTAAAGCATTTACTTTAGAAAACTGGCAATTAGAAATCCTTTCTCTGTCTCTTTGAAATGTATCTTCTATAACACAGGAATGTTTTTCCCAAGGACCTGGGAGCCATCCCTTTGAAATGTAATTGTTAAGTAGGACAGAGCCTCTGTCTCCCAATCTTGGTAGTAGGATAGGCTCAGTCTTGGCCTATTGATAAGCACCAGTTTATAATCTGGTTGTTGTGCTCATTGACCAAACCTCCTTCCCCTCAACTAGCATCCTTCAGTACTTTTCCCTTAACACACTCTAGCATTATTTTGTTTTGTTTTTTGTTTTTTCATTTTTGTGGAAAACAGGGGCTCGCTATATTGCCCAGGCAGGTCTCGAACTCCTGGGCTCAAACTATCTTCCTGCCTCTGCCTCCCTAAGAGCTGGGATTACAGGCATGAGCCACAGTGCCCGGCCACACTCTAGCATTTAAAAAGCCTCCTGCTGGCAGGGCAAGGTGGCTCATGACTACAATCCCAGCGCTTTGGGAGCCTAAGGCTGGCGGATCACGAGGTCAGGAGTTCAAGACCAGCCTGGCCAACATGGCAAAACCCCGTCTCTACTAAAAATACAAAAATTAGCTGGGCGTGGTGGCAGGAGCCTGTAATCCCAGCTACATGGGAGGTTGGGGCAGGAGAATCACTTGAATCCAGGAGGCAAAGGTTGCAGTGAGCTGAGATTGTGCCATTGTACTCCAGCCTGGGTGACAAGAGCAAGACTCTGTCTCAAAAAGAAAACAAAAAGGCTTCCTGCTTCTGATTTGGTAGAATAGAGCTCAGTCAATGCTAGAGTATCTCTCCTCTGCTACAGTAGTCTGAATAAAATCTGTCTTGACAAGTGTCAAGTGCACAATTTTTGACAAGTGTCTGGTGCACAATTTTTCTTTAACAATAGTAGATTTTGAAATTGGATAGTATAATTTTTTTTAACTTTGTTGTTTTTCAAAATATTTAGGCTATCCTATTTACATTTCTATATAAATTTGAGCAAAAGTTTACCAATTTCCACAAAAACCTGATGGACTATTTTGTGTGTGTGTGTTTTTTGTTTTTTGGTTTTTTTTGTTTTTTTTGAGACCAAGTCTGCCCATGCCCGGCTAATATTTGTATTTTTGTATTTTTAGTAGAGGTGGGATTATGCCATGTTGGCCAGGCTGGTCTTGAACACCTGACCTCAGGTGATCCACCTGCCTTAGCCTCCCAAAATACTGGGATTACAGGTGTAAATCACTGTGCCCAGCCAGGAATTACTTTTTTATTTTTATTTTTTCTCTTGATTTCATAGTATTTGGAAAAGACTCACTTTCTTAAGAATGACATTAATTTTTTTAAAAAGTTGTCATGAATTTATGAATGAATTTAGGGATTTATGAACATGAGATTATTTAAATCAGGGATTAGCAAATTTTCTTCAAAAGAACCAGATAGTAAAAATAGTTATGGTATTGTGGGCTATATTCAACTTTGCTATTTTAGCGTAAAAGCATTTGTAGGGCTGGGCGCGGTGGCTCATGCCTGTAATCCCAGCACTTTGGGAGGCCAAGGTGGGTGAGTCACGAGGTCAAGAGATCAAGACCATCCTGGCCAACATAGTAAAACCCCATCTCTACTAAAATATAAAAAATTAGATGGGCATGGTGGTGCGTGTCTGTAGTCCCAGCTACCTGGGAGGCTGAGGCAGGAGAATTGCTTGGACCCAGGAGGTGGAGGTCGCAGTGAGTGGGAGATCATGCCACTGCACTCCAGCCTGGCGCCTGGTGACAGAACGAGACTCTGTCACGAAAAAAAAAAAAAAAAAAAGCATTTGTAAACTGTATCTCAGTAAACCTTTCCTTACAAAATGGACAGTTGGCCGTAAAGGCCCATGGCCTGTAGCTTGCTCCAATTTAGAACATCTTCAATTTCTCTGAGCAAAGTTTAGTAGTTTTCATTGTAAGTCTTGCATTTCTTTCATTAAATTTATTTCTAGGCTGGGCACGGTGGCTTATGTCTGTAATTCCAGCACTGGGAGACTGAGGTAGGCAAATCACCTGAGGTTGGGAGTTCGAGACCAGCCTGACCAACATGGAGAAACCCTGTCTCTACTAAAAATACAGAGTTATCTGGGCATGGTGGTGCATGCCTGTAATCCCAGCTACTTGGGAGGCTGAGGCAGGAGAATTGCTTGAACCTGGGAGGTGGAGGTTGTGGTAAGCCAAGATCACACTATTGCACTCCAGCCTGGACAAAAAGAATGAAACTCCATCTCAAAATAATAATAATAATAATAAATAAACTCATTTCTAAGTATTTTACTCTTTTTGGTATTATAGTGAATAAAACTTTGTTTCTTTAATTTCATTTTCAAATTGTTTATTACTAGTATGTAGAAATACAATTGATTTTCACATATTGGCCTTGTATGCTGAACCTCGTTTGCTAAACTCATTTATTAATTCCTGTAAAATATTTTGGTAGATTACTTGGGATTTTCGGCATACAGATCACATGGTCTGCAAATAAATATACTTTTACCTTTCCTTTTCATTCTTGATGTCTTTAATTTACCTTTCTCTCTCTACTCCCTTTTTAAATTGCCCTGGCTATGACTGTTAGTACAATGGTGAATAGAAGTGGTAGGAGTAGACATTCTTGCCTGTTTCCTAATCTTGACTGGGAAACATACCATCTGTCATCATTAAGTACATTAACTGTAGGTTGTTTGTAGTTGCCTTCTATCAGATTGAAGAAGTTTACAAGTTTAGTTGTATTCCTAGTTTGTTCAGAGTTTTTGCCATAAATGAATGTTGGCTATTGTTGAATGCTTCTGTATATATTGAGATGATGATGTGATGTCTTTTAATCTATTAATCTAGTGCATTACATTTTGGGGTTTTGTTGTTAATTAAAATAATTAATTAATTTTTAAAACCTCACCATACACTAAAGAAAGCATCACTTGATTTTTGGATGTCACACCATCCTTGCATTTCTGGGATAAATCATACTTGGTTATGGTACATAATCTTTTGTGTATGTTGATGGATTTTGTTTGCTAATATATTATAGATATAGCAATTTGGCTATTGAGTATGTTTGCATCTATATTCATGAGAGATACTGTTCTATAATTTTTGTATCTTTTGGTGTTTGTCTAGTTTTGACATCGGGGTAACCCTGGCCTTATTGAAGGAGATGAAGAATGATCTATCCTTTTTTATTTTCTGAAAGATTTTTTATATTGGCCCACTGCAACCTCTGCCTCCTGGGTTCAAATGATTCTCCTGCCTTCCAAGTAGCTGGGATTACAGGTATGCACCACCAGACCCAGCTAATTTTATATTTTTAGTAGAGATGGGGTTTCACCATGTTGGTCAGGCTGGTTTTGAACTCCTAACCTCAGGTGATCCATCCACCTCAGCCTCCAATTTGGCTATTTTTTTTTTTTTTTTTTTGTAGAGACAAGTTCTCACTATGTTGTTCAGGCTGCTCTTGAATTCCTGGCCTCAAGCAATCCCTCTACCTGGGTCTCCCAAAGTGCCGGGATTACAGGTATGAGCCACCACACCTGTCCTAAAAATGTATTTTTTATACATATGTCTTTGTCAAAATTGGGATAAAGAGAAACATACTGGCAGTGGTATGCATTTGAAGAGAAATGGGAGAAAGCATATTTACTTAGGGTGTTGTGGGAATTGAGGGACAGGAGAGACCCATGGGCAAAACAGGAGGATTTTATTAAGGTGGTCACCAGCTCAGCGGATTAGCATCACAAGGCTGAGCCCTGAACATAGACCGGGCTTGACTTTTCTGCATGTGACCGAAGGCTGTTAGGCATTCATGGCCTGAAACTTGCCAGGTGGAAAAGGAGCTTGCAGAGGCAGGACGAAGGCAGCTTATTAAGCCATGACCCCTGTTGCAACTTAGGCAAGACTTATGACCTTCTGTATACATTACCGGTGGGAAAACAGGAACTTACTTAACTTTTACTGCAAATAGTTACTCAACAGAAAGAGAACAGGCCTGGGAAATAGAGGGTTCTTGTTAAACTTGTTCTTATCTCTGTTCTGGGGGAGACTCTGGAGCCCGTACTTTAAAGGCTCTGTTTCCTAAAGCTGTACTAAATCACTAGGCTGGTTAACATCCAGTGGAATTTCTTGGTGCAAAGGTGGGGGAGGGGCCTGAACACATTGTCAAGGGAGGAGGAAGGGGAAGGAGAAGGCTGTGGGATCCCCTGCAGAAAGGCCCCACACTGGTGGCAGCCCCTGCCTCCTGTAGTACGAAAGGCAGAGAATACTCCAAGCTGCTTCTAATTGGCTGGAGGAGCATGTTCCTGCAGATTACCAGAACCCCCAAGACTATACTGGGGTCCAGTTACTGGGAACTGACCCCCAGGGGGCTCCAAACACCCCAGAGGGCATCCAGAGGCTAATCTGGTACAGAGAAGCCTTGCTGGAAGGATTGAAAAAGGGACCCCAGAAAGTTACAAACATTAATAAAGTCTCTGAGGTTATTCAAGGCAAAGAGGAAAGCCCCACCCAATTTTATAAAAGACTATGTGAAGCTTAGCACATGTATACTCCTTTTGATCCTGAGAGCCCCGAAAACCAACGAATGATAATTATGACATTAGTCAGTCAGTGTGCAGAAAACATTAGATGAAAATTGCAGAAACAAGCAGGTTTTACAGGCATGAATACTTCATAGTTATTGGAAATAGCTAACCAGGTGTTTGTAAAGAAGCAGTGAGCCATAGAGAGAGTTGTAGAGAAAGCGAGTGACAGGCTTGATGAAATGCCAACTTGATAGCTGCCACTATTAAAAGAGTGCCCCCAAGATGGCGGGAAAAGGGGGGGTTCCTGGAAAGCCTCCCAGTCTGCCCGCCCGCACCTGCAACTCGATCAATGTGCATACTGTAGAGAAGTAGGACATTGGAAAGACCGGCGCCTCCAGCTAATGGAAAAACAGAGAGACCCTGAGCACAAGGCTTCAGACAAAAGTGAAGGAGCTCTGTTCAATCTAATGGAAGGACCACTGGACTCAAGGGGACCGGACTCCATTGCCCCCAAGGAGCCCATGGTCAGAATGACAGTAGGGGGCAAGGCCATTGACTTCCTCATTGACACAGGTGCTGAATATTCAGTGGTAATCACCCCTGTAGCCCCCCCTGTCGAAGAAGACAACTGATATTGTTGGAGCTACTGGGGTGTCAGAGAAACAATCTTTCTGTTTGCCTCGAACTTGTGAGGGGCGGGGGCACGAGGTAATTCACCAGTTCTTGTACATGCCTGATTGCCCTTCACCCCTGCTAGGAAGGGGTCTGTTCAGTAAGTTGTGGGAGACCCTAACCTTCACAGAGAATGGCATTTTACAGCTGGCCTTACTTAAAATGGGTCATAATGGCCCTCAGCATGCCTCCTGAGGAAGAGTGGAGACTTCCTAACTGAACCAAACCAGGAAATAGAGCTGCATTAGCAAAGCAATGGCCTAACGTCTGGGCAGAGGAGATCGGCAATTAACCAGGCCCCTACGCTCATTGAAGTCAAGCCTGGGGCTCAGCCAATTAGAAAAAAGTAATATCCAGTTCCCTGAGAGGCCCTAGAAGGCATTCAGGTCCATCTAAAACACCTAAAGGACTATGAAATTATAGTTCCTTGCCAGTCTCCATGGAACACCCCCCTCTTGCCTGTTATCAAACCAGGGACCAAAGACTACAGGCCAGTGCAGGACTTGTGCCTGGTCAATCAGGCCACAGTGACTTTGCACCCAACTGTGCCTAAGCCATACACACTGCTGGGATTATTGCCAGTGAAGGATAGTTGGTTCACCTGCTGGACTTAAAGGATGCTTTCTTTAGCATCAGGCTGGCTTTTTAAAGTCAGAAACTATTTGCTTTTCAATGGGAAAATCCAGAAACAGGTGTGACCACCCAGTACACCTGGACCTGGCTCCCCCAGGGGTTCAAGAACTCTCCCACCACAGGCATTAGCCTGTGACCTCCAAAAGTTTCCAGCTAAGACTTAGGCTGTGTCCTGCTCCAATATGCTGATGACCTTTTATTGGGACACCCCATGGCAGTTGGGTGCGCAAAAGGAACAAATGTCTTACTTTGGCAACTGGGGGACTGTAGGTATAAGGTGTCTAAAAAGAAAGCCCAGATTTGTCCACAGCAAGTGCTATATCTGGGGTTTACCAACCAGAAAGGGGGATGCAGCCTAGGAACAGAGAGGAAGCAAGTCATTTGCAACCTGCCAGAACCCGAGACTAGAAGGCAGGTGAGGGAGTTCCTGGCAGCTGTGGGTTTCTGTAGATTGTGGATTCCAAGCTTTGTGGTACTGGCCAAATCCCTATACGATGTGACAAAGGGGGAAGACAAGGATCCCTTTTAATGGAGATCCCAGCAGTGTCAGGCCTATCAGGAACTGAAAATGAAACTTATGTCAGCTCCAGCTTTGGGGCTGCCTGATTTAACAAAGCCCTTCACATTATATGCAGCAGAAAGAGAATAAGTGGCAGTTGGGGTCATGACCCAAACAGAGGGACCTTGGCCCAGGCCTGTAGCTTACCTCTCCAAGCAGCTGGATGGAATTTCCAAAGGATGGCCCCCATGCCTAAGGGCCCTGGCAGCAACTGCTCTGCTAGCACAAGAAGCAGATAAGCTAACTGTGGGGCAGAACTTAAATATCAAGGCACCCATGCAGTAGTGACTCTAATGAATACCAAAAGGCATCATTGGTTAACAAATGCTAGGCTGACCAAATACCAGAGCCTGCTATGTGAAAATCCCCATCACCATTGAAGTCTGCAACACTTTAAACCCTGCCAACTTTGCTCCCAATGTCAGAGGGCCCAGTGGAACACAACTGTGTTGAAGTCCTGGACACAGTCTATTCCAGCAGGCCTGATCTTCGGGATCAGACATGGACAGTAGTAGACTGGGAGTTGTATGTGGATGGGAGCAGTTTTGTTAATCCATGAGGGGAAAGGTGTGCAGGCTATGCTGTGGTAGCTCTGGACACTGTAATTGAGGCCAAGTCACTTCCTCAATTACCTCGGCTCAGAAGGCTGAACTCAGTGCTCTGACTCAAGCCCTAGAGCTGAGTAAAGATAAGGTTGTAAACATTTACATTGACTCTCAATATGCCTTTCTGACTCTCCAAGTACATGGAGCACTGTACAAAGAAAAAGGCCTGTTAAATTCAGGGAGAAAAGAAATAACGTATCAACATGAAATTTTGCAGTTGCTAGAAGCAGTTTGGATGCCCTGGAAGGTGGCGGTCGTACAATGCTAAGGACATCAGCGGGCCCACACCTCCTTGGCCCTGGGAAATTCCCAAGCTGATTCAGCAGCTGGTAAGACAGCATCTGCTCCCTACTGAGCAGCAGTTACAGCCCTGCTGATTCCCCAGATCCCTGATTTGGTGCCTACTTACGCTAAGGAGGAAAAAGACTTTCTGCAGACAGAGTGGGGGCAACTGATTAAAGAGGGATGGATCCGGTTGCCTGATAGGCAGTACCACAGTTATTGGGGCAGCAGTTGTACAAGCCATACATGAAACCACTCATTTAAGTCAAGATTCACTTGAGAACATGTTAGGCCGGTACTTTTACATCTCACACTTATCAGCCTTGACCAAAACTGTGGTGCAGCGATGCATTACATGTCAGCAGCCCAACGCGAGGCAGGGTCCAACTATTCCTCTTGGAATTCAAGCTTATGGAGCAGCTCTGTTTGAAGATCTCCAGGTAGACTTTACTAAAATGCCCAAGTGTGGAAGACATAAGTATTTGTTGGTACTGGTGTGTACATACTCTGGGTGGGTAGAGGCCTTCCCGACTAGGACTGAAAAGGCCTGTGAAGTAACCCGTGTGCTGCTTCTTATCTCTAGGTTTGGACTGCCACTGTGCATCAGATCAGACAACAGACCAGCATTTGTGGTGGATTTAGTCCAGAAAACAGCAAAGGCCTTGGGTATGACTTGGAAACTGCTAGCTGCCCACTGACCTTGGAGTTCTGGAAAAGTAGAAAGAATGAACTAGACCATCAAAAATAGCTTAGGGAAAATGTGTCAGAAAACAAGATTAAAGTGGGTACAGGCTCTTCCTTTGGTGTTATTCAAAATTAACACTCCCTCTAGGAGGACAGGATATTCCCCCTTTTATATCATAGCCCCCCTCCCATACTCCGGGCACTCCCTGGAACTCCTCGGGAGTGGGGAGAGATTGAGTTAGGATGCCAGTTACAAGCTCGAGGGAAAATCACTCAGGATATTTCACCCTGGGTAAATGAAAGATGTTCTGTAAGCCTATTCTCCCCAGTTCACCCTTTTTCACCAGGTGATCATGTGTGGATAAAGGACTGGAGCACAGCCCCTCTGAAGCCATGGTGGAAAGGATCCCAGAACATGATCCTGACCACCCCATGGCTGTGAAGGTAGAAGGAAACCCAGCCTGGATCCACCACAGCCATGTGAAACCGGCAGCAGCTGAAACCTGGGAAGCTATACCAAACCCAGACAATGACTGCAGAATCACATTAAAAAGGACAAGCCCTGCTCCAGCCACATCCTGGAAGCTGGCTGGTCCATGCATGGCAGAAGCATGAGGAAATTCATCATGGGACTTGTTCTTTTTAATATTTGGACTTGTACAGTAGGGACATTAACTGATTTTGAAGAATGCTCTCAGTGTGTACACCAGGTTACTAAGGTAGGACGTAATGTTACTGCTGTTCTTTTGTTCTACAGTTATTATGAGTGCACAGGGACACAAAAGCAAGCCTGTTTATATAATGGTACTCAGTATAAGGTGTGTAATCCAGAGGATGGACAGTCCAATGTATGCTACTACCCATCAGAACCCCCTACACATGTGACTTTTGAAATTAGACTCCTGACAAGGCGATGGAATAGCCCTACTAAATTAATAGCCAAAACAGAGGAGAAGGGAAGCCCAAAGCAGGTCACCCTAATGTTTGATGCCTGTGCAGCCATCAATGCCTATCCTTCCAGTGGGGGTGGGGGAGGGGCTGTGGTTCCCTCAAATGGGAGCAAATTTATGCAAAAGAGCATAAATACCTCTGCCAGAAAACCTACTGGTGCTATGACTGCCCCTATGTGTCACCTGGGCCACTTGGAAAAATGACAAAAATGATCCTGTTTGCCTTGAAAAGGGAGGGACACCATTCCATGGGGTAATGTCCCCTGCATCTCAGGACATTGTAACCTGGTGGAATTAATAATCACGGACACCCAAGACCCCAAATGGGAAAAAGGAGAGAGTGTAGTGCTAGGAATTGATGGAAAAGGATGTGACCCTGAAGTTAGTGTCCAGATTTAGGGAAAAATCCAGAAATGCTCAGCCTGGCCAGTGTACGAGCACTTTTATGATATATTAAATGAGCCAATACTGGAGCTTCCGAAAAAGACAAAGAACTTGTTCCTCCAACTTGCTGAAAATGTGGCCTATTCCCTCAATGTCACTTCTTGCTATGTATGTGGAGGGATAACTATGGGTGACAGATGGAGATGGGAAGCCTGTGAGTTATTATTATTACCTGTCCCTGACCTGACCTCAGTTCAAAAGGTTCAAACCAACAGTTTCTGGGTTTTAAAGGTTTCAATTATTGGACAATACTGTTTGGCCAGAGAAGGAGCAGACTTCACTATTCCAGTAGGGAAGCTTAGCTGCTTAGGGCAGCAATTGTATAAGGAACCATGGGCACTGTAACCTGGTGGAGCTCAAACTATACAAAGAACCCCCTCCTAAACTTTCCAAAATTACAGGATGCTTGGGATCATCCTGGGTACCGGAGAGATTGGACAGCCCCACCTGGGTTGTACTGAATATGCGGACATAGGGCATACATACAGCTGCCGGGAAGATGGACAGGCAGCTGCATCATAGGCATCATTAAGCCTTCTTTTTGCCTATTATCTGTTAAGGCAGGTGAGCTGTTACAGTATCCACTCTACTCTGCTAGGGAGAAAAGAAACCTAAAGATGGGAGAATGGACAGATGATAAGTGGTCACTGGAGGGAATTATTGAGTATCATGGGCCAGCCACATGGGCGGAGGGTGGCTCATGGGGATACTGGACTCCTATTTACACGCTCAACCAGATCATCCGGTTGCTGGCTGTTTTGGAAATACTAAGGAAACGGGAAAGTTCTGTCCCTTTTGGCCCAACAAGAAACTCAAATGAGGAATGTGATTTATCAGAACCAGCTGGTCCTAGATTATTTGCTGGTAGCTGAAGGAAGAGCCTGTGGAAAATTCAATCTAACCAACTGCTGCCCTACACCAGGGTCAAGCAGTGGAGGATATTGTTTGAGATATAACCAAACTGGCACACGTGCCTGTGCAGGTATGGCACGGATTTAACCCTGAGTCCTTATTCGGAGGTTGGTTCTCATCCTTAGGAGGATTCAAGACTCTCATCATAAGAGTTCCAATAATGATAGGCATTTGTTTGTTACTTCCTTGTTTATTCCCCCTCTTCCTTCAGATGATTAGGGGATTTATCACTACTGTAGTTAGCCAAAAAAATGACATCACAAGTATATTATATGAATCATTTTCAATCAGTTTCTTCAGAAGATCTGGAAAATGAGAATGAAAGTGAGACCTCTCACTAATATTATAGAGTGGTGAGGGTCTCAAGTGGAGGGGTGAGGAAGGAGATCCAGTCATCTGGGATCATCTCCCCCTTGATTTCCACACTGCATTTCAATAGAAGAAAAGGCTGGCTGACTGGCACCTCCTGAATCACCTTCCTATAAATAGCACACTTGGTATTGGGGAAACTTTCCAGAAGACACTGTTTTTACTTAAAAAAGATCAAACCCCCACCCCACTCCTCCCTCTGGAGACCAGAACCTTTTCACATGTGATTCCTAAAACTGTAAACCCAAAACGCTATCATGTATGATTTCTAAAACTGTAAATCCAGAAACCTTTTCACATGTGATTCCTAAAACTGTAAACCCAAAAGCCCTTTCACTCATAATTTCTAAGGTTGTAAACCTAAGATTCTTTCACATGAAATATCTAGAGTGTAAGCCTATATAAAGTCAGAGCCTCTCTTTGTTAGATGAGCTGGGTTAGCTAGACCAATAATTACCCAGCTCCCGGCCGTAATAATAATAATAATAATAATAATAAGCTTCTTCCTTCACAGTTCAGTGTTTGAGAGGTCTGTTTCTTGCAGCTGCTCCTGCTACACACAGAGGGTACCCATTGATTGGTTTGGCCCAAAAAGGCAAGATAACTTGAAGCAGGGGCTTACAGGTCACAGTTGGATTCAGAGGTTCTTTGATTTGTAGTTGATTCAGGAGGCAATGCCTTGTCTAAAAATTTGGGGTTAGCAGAAAAGAGTACTAGATTTAGTTCATGGGAGTGGCTTCCAGGTCCCTGCAAAAGAAATTTAGAAGGTAGGAAGGTGGTCAGAGTGCAGCCCTCAGTTCCCCCTATTCTGATGTCTGCAGGCCAGTAAATCCATTTGGTGCAAGTACAGATGGGGGTCCAGGTTTCTGAGTGACAAACTCAAGGATATGTGTTGAGATGTTAAGACGTTTCTAAAGGGAAAGCAAAAAACATCTCTGGACTCTGATTTCCTTGGCTATTGTTGTGGGCTAGTACATTCCTGCCTAACAAGTTACTTATTTACTTCTCAGAGGAGCTGAGTATCTGGAACTTCCCTGGAAGGAACTCAAGATTTTCCTTTGTTTCCATGCTTGGTGGTGGAGTTGGGGGCAGTGGCACAGGCTCCTAAAAGGTGGTCCCTTCTTCATCTCAGGCCAGAGTTCAAATTCTTGTTCTTTCTCACCATCTGAAAACCTTGAATAGATGTCTCCATCTAAAGCTTCAATGCCCACTGGTAAAGTTGGAGTGAGATGGCCTGTTTTGTTGTGTTGCCGAGAAATCCTTGAAGTAATGCATGTGTGGACAGGAGAGGTTCCGGCTCCCTTCTGACCTCTCAGCCCTCCACCCTGGGGTGGTTCTGAAAGGCACTGCTCATGGTGAGGACGGAAGGCTGCTAGCTGGCATTGTTCTCTCTGATTCAGTGGCTGCATTCGCTTTGTGTGTGCTCAATGAGGAGAATGAGGGCTGTGATGTTGGTGTACATCGGTTCAGATACACTGGTGGGTACATGGCTGCATGTTGGATCTCCTGGCCCCTCCAGACCTCAACATCATGCAGAAACAGAAGGGGTAGAACCTGGCACAGCAGGGTCACCCAGACTGACTGCTGGCAGTGAGGAAGGTGACCCTTAATCCTCTTCAGCTTTCTGCATTGCATCTGAAAAGGAGAACCTAGAAGTCATCAGCCAGAAGGGGGACTGGTTGGCGCCGCCAGCCAGGGTAAAAATAAGACCCCTACTGATTACCACAATCTCTCCTATTGATCGAAGGCATTGTATGGAGGAATCCTTCCAGAAAGTATTGTTTTTACCTAAACAAGATCAAAGTCCCACCTAAGCCACATACCCCATGCCTACTCCATGAACGAAGACCCTTTCACATGTAATTTCTAAAGCTGTAAACCCAAGACCCTTTCATGTGTAATTTCTGGAGTTGTAAGCCTATATAAAGGCAGGGCATCTCTTTGTTACAGGAGCTGGGCTATTAGGCAGCCATGCCACCTTGTTCCCAACCAAATAAATCACTCCTTTCTTCCTAGTTCAGTGCCCGAGAGGTCTGTTTCTCATGACCGCTCCTGCTTTAAAACTGTACTGAAGGGTCAGTGGTTGAGCCATACTGGCTGTTCAACACTTTGAATACCACATCCAGAAAGAAAAAGCAAGCTCCTTGTCACCAGAGCCTTCCTGTGACTGTGTTACATTCAACACAAGGCAAGCATCAGCTTCACATAAGGGAGCGGTCTCTGGGACAACCCATTGAAAGTGTGGGAGGCAGGTGGTTTCTGGTTCTGTGCACAGTTGCTCTAAGCTGCAAACGAGGAAGGAGACCCTTAATCCTCTTAAGCTTCTAAGAGCCCTTCCCCCTAGACTTTCACATTGCATTTCAGTAGGCGAAGTAAAGGCTGGCAGACCGGGCACCACCCTTAATCCCACTCCTGTAGATCACAGGCATGGGATGGAGGAATCTTTCCAGAAGGCATTGTTTTTGCTTAAACACCATGAAACCCCAACCTAGTCACAAACCCCACACATACTTCATGGATCAAGACCCCTTCACATTAATTTCTAGACTGTAAGACTTTAAAAGGGCAAGGATTTTCTTTGTTGACGAGCTCGGCTGTTACGGTATTTTCACCTGCTGCAGCTCCCAGCAGGATAAATCACCACTTCCTTCCCTGTTCGGTGTTTGAGAGGTTTGTTTGTGGCCGCTCCTGCTTCATAAACACATGATCCTTGATCAAATACTCTTGAATCCACCTGACAGACAAGAAGCTTCCAGACCTCCAAGGGGATGCCCGAGTCTCCCTTTACTCTGGGACAAAACTTGGTTTTGGTTTCTTGGGTTTCTCATTGACGAATCCTGAACATGTTTGCTTTCACTTCATTTCTTTGTTCCAGTGTTTTCTCTGCTGTTTTCACACCTCTCTGGATAATCTTTCCAAGTTCCTTATAGAAAACAAGAAAGATTATTTACCAGCAGTCTTCCTGGTCCCCGGCTTGTCAGCCTCGGTGCATTCCAGTGAACTCCTGTGACACCTTACCCAGTAGCTGTGGCTCGCAGCATGTACAGCGTTTGTTCTCTCTGTTCTATTGATGGCTTCCTTTTCCAAGTCAGTTCTTTGCCTGGATCTCTAGGATCTCTGTCTCACTGCCACCGTTACCTGATGTAGGGGGTTCACCCTACAGCATTTCTGTTGCTGTAAAAAGACCCTCTGCTGTATCTTTTGGCATGGAGAATTTCTCTTATTGTATTTTAGAAGCAAGAGATTATGCAGAAATGGATCCATGGATGGGGGTGGAGTTTATCTTTCTGGTTTCTGTACAGTAAAAACTCTCATTATGCCTGTCCTAGACTGAGCCCCTCATTCTAGAAGCTGGTCCACTTCTGGACGTAACACCTGAGCTGAAAATGTTTCTTTTTGCCCATGCTCATTTTACTTCAGTTTCCAACAGAAGAGAATCCTGACGCATACAGAAATGAGTCCTGCCACAGGAGATTACAAAGATCAAGCTCTACAAAGTAAAATTGCTGGAGTGTAAGTGGACCTCAGAGAGGCTGGCTTTTGCCAGGCTGGGAACTGGGCATTCCTTGGACACTGAGCACTTTTCCTTCTGTCCCTTCATGCCTGCTTGTCATGGGGAGACTGGCTTTTATGGAGAAAGTCTCTTGGAAGGAATAGGAGCAGATATGGGGAATGGGGGCAGATGGGTGGAATGGGATTTGTTTTGCCTGTTTTGGGTGAGAAAGGGACCCAGAGAAAGAATGGAAAGAACAGGAGCCGGTGGAGGGCAATATGCAGGGTGGGGCTGGGGGTGCAGTTTTCACCTCCGATCTCTGTGTGATATGAAGTACGATTATGTTCTGGGTATAAAGTAGGCAGTTGGGTGAGAGATTTAAGGGAAGAGATCATGGTCTGGAAAGGCTCTAGAGCAGGATGGGAGAGGAAGTGGATGGGACACAAGCCATCAGCCTGAAGACTGGTGAGGGGAGCGGAGCCCCTGCCAATCTCGTTATGAAATCACCTTTAGCCTAAAGCCTTCTCCTTACATAGTTTAAATTCACCCTAAAGGTTTCTCTGTACATGGTGAACTGTAAGCTAACTGACATGTAAACAGACTGTCACCTATTCTCAGACCAAGTAGCTAAGTCTTGGTCAATCACAGCAGCCAGACTTCAACCACTCACAGGTGGCCAGCTGTTCAAACTGGGCTCAAACAAGCTGAACACCACACCATCACCAATCCATCTATTTCTGTACCTCACTACCACTTTCTGTATGCCACTTTCCTTTTTCTGGCCATAAAGCTTCAACTATGAGACAGTTCAGGAGTCTCTCTGAACCTATCTTTGCCTGGAGGCTGCCTGATTCCCACAAATGGTTCTTTGCTCAATCAAACTGTGATAAATTGAATTGTATAAGGTTCTTTTAATACTGGTAATGGTGGAGGGGCACAGTGGCTCATGCCTGTAATCCCAGCACTTTGGGAGGCCAAGGCAGGCAGATCACTTGAGATTAGGAGATGGAGACCAGCCTGGGTGACATGGTTAAACCCTATCTCTACAAAAGTCCAAAAATTAGTCACGTGTGATGGCGCACACCTCAAGTCCCAGCTACTTGGGAAGCTGAGCTATAAGAATCACTTGTGTCCAGGAGGCCAAGCTTGCAGTGAGCTGAGACCGCACCACTGTACTCCACCCTGGGTAATAGAGCATGAGTCTATGTTCAAAAACAACACACAAAAAACTCTAGGAATGAATGGCAACCGTGCCACAGCATCATCCCAAGGGCAGTGAGACTCCATAGACCTTGAGGTTTTCTTTGGGGCTTGTAGGGCTAACCCACAGATGGGAGAGTGAGGCTATAATAAAACTCATGGTGCCAAGCAGCTCACACAATGGGTGACATCCATCAGAGTCCATCATCCTTCAGTGGGGCAAGATAACCCCTCCTCCCACAGTGGCTGTGGCTCAAATTCTCAGAAACAGCACTTCAGCAGATGGAAGGTGTGAGCCTCAGGCACAGTAGAAAAACGTGCCTTGACAATTCTCATTTGGCTGCATAGGCTCTGTGAGAAATTCTCAACAGGAACAATATCCATTAGGAAAATTTCACCTCAAAGCTGGGCTTCCAAAGGCCCTCTTCAAGCATCCCATCAGTTTTTAGCTTGTGATGGAGAACGGCATGTTCTCCTCCATTGGGACCTAATGCATCAACTGTCAGCAGGACTGAGCTTCTGCTGGAAAAAGCTATGTCCTATTTCAAGCATGGCGCATCTCCAGAGGTTAAAAATTAGATCAATAGCCATTTGCAAGAAACTCCTGAGCATTCTTTGTTCTAAGTATAGCGAGGAAGGCCTAGTTTACAGGGTACTTTATATTCACTCTTTCCCAACTGTCAATTCCCTGAACCTTCACAACAGCCCTGAGAGGTAAGAAGGCTGGTCCCACTATTTCCCTACCTCCGACGATGACCTGACATCTGCCTGCTCTCATTCTTCATCTGTCCTTTGCTCTGCTTCTGAGACTGTGGTGGCTTCCCTCTGACAGTGTATGGGACTCTACACTTAGTAGCAAATCATTTGACTTCCTCAATCTCAGTCCTTTGTCTAAAATCAGAGCACAGGATCCTTCTAGGGCCACTCTGGCCCTGAGATGCTACAATTACAACAGTTTCTGTTTAACAGATTAATATAGTTTGGTGCAGTGAAATGTTTTAAAGGCTTATTGTAAAATTGTGACAAAAACAAAGGCTACACATAAAAAGCATAACATAAACAGATACACATAATGATTGTTCTGTAGCACCTGTGTCCCATGGAAGGCAGAAATCTATGTTCATTTGATTAAAAAACCAGCCGTTTATCAATTTAGAAAACACGAATCCTGTGCGGCATGGAAATGTGTATTTTCTGAACATAAGATAAGTCTGGGTTAAGACTAAAAAGAAGGACTTGCTGTGCCATAAGAAAATAGTCAATGACAGGCTGGGTGTGGTGGCTCATGCCTGTATTCCCAATACTTTAGGAGGCCAAAGTGGGTGGATCACCTAAGGTCAGAAGTTCGAGACCAGCCTTGCCAACATGGCAAAAATCCTTCTCTCCTAAAAATACAAAAATTAGCTCTATGTGGTGGCGCATGCCAGTAATCCAAGCTACTTGGGAGGCTAGAGAAGGAGAATCACTTGAACCTGGGAGGTGGAAGTTGCACTATGGGAGATCGCACCACTGCACGCCAGCCTGCACGCCAGGAGCAAGACTCCATCTCACAAAATAATAATAATAATAATTAAAATGCAAAAAAGAAGATAGTTAATGACAAAGACTGTTTGTCAGACAAATGCATCAAACAAAACGTATGCATATGCCAATACTTGACCCATCTTTTCTCAAAGGCCCATCTGTGATCACAAGAAGACGGAAACTACAGGGATCATCAGGAGAAAAGGTACCTCTCCAGCAGATATGATGGGATGTCGGGAGGTGTCATAAAATGTGAAGCTGAACCTACATCTGAGAAGAAATGAGCAAGTAAAGTCTCCATGCAATGAGAACAACTACCTATAGAAGTGTCCTAAAAAAGGACACTAGAGAAAATTATCTCCAAATATGCTGGGTTTACTTGGGAGTAGAAATCAGAATGATAATCTGGAATATAGGAAAGCATAAGCCACCAGTGCATTCGGAGAGGGAAGGGTAAAGGAGAGCATTTATTGGCAAAAAAGCATTTACATAAACTGCTTAGAAACAGAGTTCTTTGGTTCCAGAGGTTCAAAGCTAGACAGCTGTCAGTGCACTGGTGGAGATGCACTTATTGAACAAGTGTTCTTCTGAGAACATCTTATCTAAAGTATAGGAGTTGTAAAGAATATCTAGTGATAAGCCTTATCGAAGCCGGAGAGATTTGAAATGTTTCTAGAGGCTTATTGGAAACAGTTCCTATCTCAGACATGTAAGCATGAGCCTCCTCTGCTTTGGGCCTTCCTGGCCCTATTTTGTCTGGGTTTGATGAAAGTTGCTTTCATCCTGATTCACAGGAAGTCGTGGCTCCCCTCTGCCCTCCTTCCCAGAATCACTAGCTGTTGAACACAGGATGGTTAGAGCATCTCCAGGGAAGTGTGACCTCGTGTCTGTGGCTTGTGGAAGAGAAACCAGTGTGAAGGCAGATGGCATGTTACAGAGATGATAGAACTGAGCAGAGCATTGCTAAGGTTCCCAGAATAGAACCCTATGATCATTAGACTCTTAGGAGAGAGGGATGCAGATACTGCTGTAGCTTGGCGGTAGCAGCCATTATCAAACATGACAATGATGGAGTTTGGAACACGCCACCCGAAAATATGCCACTTTGGCATTAGGATTATTGTGAGCTAAAGATATTTAAAAACACAAAGAAGATGAAATAATGGTGTTCTGACCCTCCCCCTTTTCTTTTTGAAAACAGGAGATAAAACCCCCATATGCAAGATGTCCTCTTTACACTGAAAGGCAGCTCACATTGTCATCTCCAGGAATGGGAAGTTGAAGCCCAGCGAAATCTGTGCAAACAAACATTGTTAAGCTAACCCTTATCTTCCTAATTACTTCTGTACTCAGTTAACTACCTAGTCCAGGCCCTTTTGATTGTCCTTGTCACATTTTCCCAATTTACTACTCTTCCCCCACTTTTTAAATTTTAAAACAATTTGCTATTTATTATTTTTTAAACTTTTTTTTTTTTCTTTTTGTCTTTTTCCCAACTCCCCATCCATTTTTTTTTAAGAGACAGGGTCTTGCTCTGTTATCCAGGCTGGAGTGCAGTGGTACCATCATAGCCAGTGGCACCATCACAGTTCACTACAGCCTCAACCTCCTGGGCTCAAGCAATCATCCTACCTCAGCCTCCCAAGTAGCTGATACTAGAGGCATATGCCACAGGGCCCGCTAATTTTAAAATTTTTTAGTAGAAACTGGGTCTCACTGTAAGATTTAAAGAAGGAGGAAAGAAACACGAAAAGTGGCTGAACAGTCAAAAAAAGGTTTATTTTGGAGAATAACCCTGAAAGGTGCCCTGAGAGGCCAGTAGTAACTTCAGTGGAGGAAGAGGCTGGGCACAGAGTGCACGGAGCCTGGGCATGGTGAGAGCGCAGGCTCCTGGACAGGCATTCAGGGCAGAGGACTGGGCTGGCGGGGCAGAACACGGAGAGGAAGCTTTGCATCCTGTGGAGGACAAACCAATGTGCATGTGGTTGTTCTGGACAGGCAGGTAGCTGTATTGAGACTCAGGGACTGGTCCACACAACCCACAAAGTCTTGTCAAGAAACCTACTGAATAAAAAGTTTATTAACAAACAGCCTTGCAAAACAGCTCTTGCCACTCATTTCTGAGGCATGTAATGGTTCTACAACCCCTTCAACCTATGTGGCTTAACTTAAATCCCACTGCAGGCCTCCTGCTGGGTGTCCTCATTGTTCTCATCCTACACAGCAGTAGCACAGCCGCAGCTCCCATTTATAGAGCACTTTTGGGGTCAGGAATTGTGTGAAGCACTTTTTGGTCATTCATTTATTCACTCAATGAGTATTTGTTAGACTGAACTATGGTGCTGGCACTTCTCTGAGTCAAGAATAAAGACATGGACAAAATAGACAAGTCCCTGCCCTAAAGGAGCTGCTATTCCAGTCAGGGGCAGGCAGAGAATGGACAAGTCAACAGGGAACTGTGTCTTAGGTGAGGCCATGGTCAGTACCTTGTAGAATAATAAATCAAGGAGGGAGGGGAAGAGAGGAGTGTGAGGGTGGGTGTGGTGAGGTCATCCAGGGAAGGACCTCCTGAGAGGGTGGCATAGGAGTAGAGATTTGGAGGATCCAAGGGGGAGAGCTGTGCAGATCCTTGGGGAGAAGTCTGTCCACAAACAGAAAATAGCACGGCTTGGGGTCAGGGCCAGCAAGGAGGCCACAGCAGCTGGAATGGAGTGCTGGGAAGAAAAACCAAGATGCACAAAAGCGTGTAACATATTACAGATCGTGTTCTGAAAAGCACACACGTATACATGTGTATGTAGAGCCCATTGCTAGGGAGATGATAAGTGTTGAAGGAATCAGTAACTGCCATGAGCTCCAGAGAGGGGAACTGAGATACAGACAGGTGGAAGAGAGCCTTTTGCTTTTTTTTAATTTTTAAATTTTGTGGGCACATAGTAGGTGTATATATTTACGGGGTACACAAGATGTTTTGACACCGGCATGCAATGCGTCACAGCAACGTCAGCAGACTGTGGCATCCAGCCTCTCAAGCATGTATGCTTTGTGTTACAAACAGTCCCATTATACTATTTAGTTATTTTGAAACGTGCCATTATTATTGACTGTAGTCACCCTGTTGTGCCATCAAATACTAGGCCTTCTTCATTCTGTTGTTTTTTACTCATTAACCATCCCTATTTTTCCCAACCCCCCTCCCCACTCCCCTTCCCAGCCTCTGGTCACCATCCTTCTAGTCTCCATATCCGTGAGCTCCATTGTTTTGAGTTTTAGATCCCACAAGTAAGTGAGACCATGTGGTGTTTGTCTTTCTGTGCCAGTTTATTTCACTTTACATAATGTCCTCTAGTTCCATCCATGTTAATGCAAACAGCAGGATCTCATCCTTTTTGATGGCTGATTAGTGCTCCATTGTGTACATGTACCACATTTTCTTTATCTATTTGGCTGTTGACCAGGCTTTTGCTTTTTTAAATAAACACATGTACATGTTTTTATCATGTACATATGTTACTGCTTTTTGTGGGATTTTTTTGAGACAGAGTGTTGCTCTGTTGCTCAGACTGGAGTGCTATGGCACGATCTCTGCTCACTGCAACTTCTACCTCCTGGGTTGAAGCAATTTTCCTGCTTCAGCTTCCTGAATAGCTGGAATTACTGGCATGCACCATTACGCCTGGCTAATTTTTGTATTTTTGGTAGAGATGGGGTTTCACCATGTTGGCCATGCTGGTTTTGAACTCCTGATCTCAAGTGACCCACTTGCCTTGACTTTGCAAAACTGCTGGGATTACAGGAGTGAGCTACTCTACCTGGCTCCATTACTTGTTTAAGAGCAAAATGTTTTCAAATCTAATGAACCTTGAAAAGAAACCTGAAGAACTTTCTAGCTATTAACCACATATAAACAAAAGCAAAAACCATGTAATAAATACTTGATAGTCTAAATTAAAATTTAAAATCTCTATATGTTAAAACATATTAGTTGTGAGATAAGAATGCAGATGAGGAAAATTTCTCATTCCTTAGTTGTAACTCCAGAATGGGTGTGCTGTCGACAAAAAAAATCAGGGAAATATTTTAACATGTGTGACACTTGAATGTTAATATGTTTAATATATTAGAAGCCTTAACTAACCCAGAAGAAAAATATAAATGGTTGGTCATGCCAGGATATTTTTACTTGGGAATAGCTGAGATAACCCAGTGAAATCCTGTTCTGGGCAGCTGTTCTGTGCCAGGCACCGAGCCGGTCACTGGGAGGGACACGGACAGGAATAGGTCGCATTCACCGTCTTGGTCACAGAGTTCTTATTGTAGACAATAGACCTTACTCTACATGGTTTGAGCTGGAAAGAGATTTATTAGAGAATTCAAGCCTCTACTAAAGGCCAGAGGCACCGGCTTTGTTGGCACAAGGTCAGGTAGAGCACTGAATCCACACTGCTGCATGGCTCCAGCACGACCACCCTGCTACCAGTCGCCAGGCGCTGACACTGCACACGGAAGTCCAGAAACCCTTGCCCTGAGAGCCAGAACCCTCCAGCCCATCATTCCCAGGGAGATTCTGCGTGATTCCAGTGTCCTTGAACCCTCTCTGAAGAGGCCTTGCTGAGATGAGAGTGTTTGTGGAGCTGAGGTTTGTGCTTGTGCCCTGCAGGCAAGGAGGTGAGGGCAGCAAGTCGTAGCCACTCCCAGAGTAAGGCAGAACTTTCCACTTCACACTGAGGGAAGCTCTCCAAACTTGCAGTTTTAAAGAAACCAAGGGGCTACAGTGCATGAGGAATGCGCCCCAATTTCCGGGAACTTAGAGTCGATGCACATTTTAAACTCATGCAGGTGAAGGCAGAAGTGTGTATCATCCTTGGTGAGTGGGGAGGCAGCCAGACAGCACTACAGCTCTTCCAGGGAGCCGGAGAGTGACCCCAAGCTGTGTTACGGGTGGTGGGACTGATTTCAGGGAGGGTAGAGGATGGTGCTGGCAAGGGTCACTGTGGCCAGCCCAGAGCTTCAAGGACCCCCTGGTTAGGAGCGTGAACTCTCATCTGTGGGCAGAGGGAAGTCAGGGATAAATTTCTGGAACTGCAGCAAGCTGTGGCCGGGAGTGAGGGGACTTTGGGGATAAAATTGCATTATGAGCTCAGCTGCATCCCCCGAAAATGCATAGGTTTAAGCCCTAAGCCCCAATATCCTAGAATGTGACTAATGGAGACAGGGCCTTTAAAGAGGGGACTTAAGTAGAATGAGACAGTTGGAGTCGACGCTAACCCAATACAGCCGGTGTCCTTATTAGAAGAGGAAATTCAGACACACAGAGACACCAGGGGTGCGTGCCACGTAAGAGGCAGGAAGAGCCTGGCCTTCTGCAAACCAAGGAGAGAGGCCACAGAGGAAAACGAGCCTCCCCAACGGCCTGACCTCACATTTCTAGTCTCCAGAACTGTGAGCAAATACGTCTCTTTGGTCAAAGCCACCCAGTTGCGGTGTTCTGTTGTGGTGGCCAGAGCAAACGGATAGAGTAGTAAGTCCCTCCGGCACCCTCGGAGGTTCTGTTTGTTGCTGTTCCCCAAGGCCATCCTGGCCACAACGAGGGCAGGTGCCGTTGTTTGGGAGGAGACTGCCGTGGAATGAGGAGAAGGAAGGCTTGCTTGATGCAGCAGGGAGTGGACTGCAGATTCAAGGAGGGCTCTGCACAGGTCTGAGATTGAGCTTGTCAGGGAAACCTGAGCTGTATGTAGGTCTCGCTCTCCTGTGCCCTGCAGGATGGCTTGACCCCTTTCTGTTCTCATGCCAGACCCTAAGGGCAGTGTCAACTGGGCCACAGACGCAGGCCTGGTGTGCCTGGTGGGCTATTCTTATGCCTTCAGGAAGCCCACCTTCACCTCCTGGCTGTTGTGACTGGCATCCCTGTTTCTTTGTATGTGAAATTAAATAAGGACATGTCATACATCACATGCTAGCAATCCACCAGCACAGAGCGAAGGCTCAGTAAAGAGGCGTTCTCTCCTCCTCTGCTTTTTTAGGTCAGGAACAAATGCAGATCAGGGTGGGGACAAAGTAAACATATAACTCGGGTGGAGATCTGATTGATTAGTAACTCATAAATGATCTGAACCCATACTTTCCTGTTGATAGTCAACCTTCTGTAAACACACAATGCGTTCTCACCTTGTTATCATTCCCAGTGATGTCAAATGCCTGGTTGCCCTCTTCAGTATAAAAGTTTGATACAACTTTGCCCAGATGCACCTGCCTGTGAGGAGTCCTGCTCGTCACGATGGTAGGTAACTGGTTTTATATATAAAGGCCAGAAAAGCAAAAAAGAACATGTAGTCCTTATTTAATATGCTGTGATGTGTGCTTCTACTGCACAGCATTGAAAGGTAAATGTGGCCTAGTTAGGAATCTTTTGTTACTACCCGCAATTCAACATGCAGAGTATGAGAGTGGGAACTTGGGAAATTTTTAATGAATTTATCACTAATTCTGTTCTCTAAGATCTAAGTTGTTTTTCCTTTCAGTAATTCTGGGGTTCGATTATACTTCACAGATATCTCTAATTCTTGTTCTATGTGAGTAATTTGTGAAATTAAAAGTCATTTCAGAGCTACATGACTGCATCAAGATGAAGGAACTTAGACTGGGGAGGGTAAGAATATGCCACTGGGGTCTCACCGCAAGCCTGTGAATGAGCTGAGATAGGAACCCAGGCATCCCTCTCTCCCTGCCAGTAGCTCCCAAACTTGGCTGTGCAGTGGAACCCCCTGGGGAATTTTGAAGAGCACTGACACCAGGCTCCAACCCCAACACTCTGATTTAATTGGGCTGCAGTGGGAACAGGACATCAATTTTAAGAGCTACACAGGTGATTTTAATGCTCACTCAAGTTTGAAAATCATTTCCCTAGGCCCTTTTCACTGTCTCTTGTGTTAAGGAAGAATCTTTGTTTTTTTGGGTTTTATTTGTTTGTTTGTTTTTGAGACAGGATCTCACTGTCACCCAGGCTGGAGTGCAATGGTGCAGTCACGATTCACTGAAGGCTCAACCTTCCTGGGCTCAGGTGATCCTCCCACCTCAGCTTCCTGAGTAGCTGGGACCACCAACCCCGGCTGATATTTCTATTTTCTGTAGAGACAGGATTTTACTATGCTGCCCAGGTATGAACCACTGTGCCTGGTTTAGAAAGAACTTTGCTTCAAAATTTATGAAAACCTATGCAGGCTTTTCTTGTGTATTGAACTTGATCTTTCTTAAAACATTCTTTGCTAACACCAGGGAAAGAACTGGGCTGCTCTCAGGGCTGCAAGGGAGACAAGGAAAGAAGCAGCCAGCCAAGTGGGAGTAACCAGGCAGTGGGTCCTAAGAGCGGACCCTGGGCCTCCTCTGCATCTTGCAGCAAGACAACAGGCTCTCAGAAACTGTCCTGAGGCAGAACTGGGGAGGTGAGGAGGTTCTCCCTATCTCCACTCGACTGGCTCCTCCCACCATCCTCCATGCAGCTTCACAGGAACCTAGCAAGCTGCACAGCTGGCAATACCCCTGCCTGCTTATGACCCTGTGGATCCCCAAGTATATTTATTACTTTTAAAAACTTTTTTTTTTTTTTTTAGTAGAGATGAATTCTTGCCATGTTGCCTAGGTGGGTCTCTAACCACCTTGGCCTCCCAAAGTCCTTGGATTACAGGCATAAGCCATTATGCCTGGCCAGACCCCCAACTCTTCATCATGGGTTAAGACCCTTTCAGGAGCAGTAATTTACCTAAAGAGATGCAACTTCTAAGGGCACCGCCAGTCTGCTTCACCTCAAGGCTGACCATGAAGCTGCACCATCTAGAAAACCCTAGCCCATGCTGGCACGGTGGTGTACTCTCCTGTGTCTGCACACATCAGGGGCCCATGGTTACTAAATGCAGGAAAGGAAGACACGAAGGGAGGGAAGGCTGGTGGCAGAATAGAAGACAAGAATGAAAAGGAGCTTTAGAGCCTCTCTACTCAGGGGTGGGACTCAGACCAACAGCGTGGGCATCACCTGGGAGCTTCCATGTAAGTCTGAAGACCTACTGAAGCAGAATCTGCATGTTATTGAATAAGCTCTCTGGTTGGGTGCGGTGTCTCATGCCCATAATCCCAGCACTTTGGGAGGCTGAGGTGGGCAGATCACTTGAGGTCAGGAATTTGAGACCAGCCTGGCCAACATAATAAAACTCCATCTCTACTAAAAGTACAGAAATTAGGGAGGCATTGTGGTACACACTGGTAATCTCAGCTATTTGGGAGGGTGAGGCAGGGAAATCGCTTGAACCCGGGAGGCAGAGGTTACAGTGAGCTGAGATTGCGCCACTGCACTCCAGTCTGGGTGACAGAACAAGACTGCATCTCAAAATACAAACAAACAAAAACCTCCCAGGAATTTATATGCACATTAAAGCAGCACTGGGTCGAGCACTGTTCCTGGGTTCTCACCAAGGTAAAGATACGGAGGCACTGGCTGTTTCTTTCTTCAATGAGCCTGAGATTGTGTGTTTCCTATTTGCTCCCTGGGTAACTCTGATGCTTACCCAAGGGGGAGAACCCCTCTTTTTACGGGGGAGGAAAACTGAGCTTCAGAGAGAGAGAGAGACGGAAAAAGAGTCAGTATCAGGCTATTTCTGAGATACTGTCAAAAAAGTATCAGGCTATTTCTGAGATACTGTCAAATGGGAAATCTCTTAATGAAATCATTTTCTCTCTGCTGTCACCATGTTTGGACTCCATCTTCAGTTGTTCAATCTCGTGCCTTTGCTCTAGAGCTGCAGGAGATTTTGGGATTTTGCACATGTCACTGGTTCTGGCCTACCCCGCTTGTCCCTGTTGACTCTCCTGCTTTGTGACTCAGTGAAACAAGATCTCCAAGATTCTAGCGATCCTCCATCCCCCCGGAGCCCTCTTTATGTATGAAGGGAGGGAAAACAGTTTCTACAAGGCTGGGTTTTTGGGGAAAAATGTTTAGGTTTCCACAGTGACTTTGAGCTGAAGGTTACGCAAAAGAAGAATGAAACAGAATAAGTGCCACTCCAAGTCCTGGCTTGAACTGAACCTATATTGAGGTTTTGAGTTGTTTTTACAGAATTTCTTTCTTTCTTTCTGGCTATAAACTCCATATGTTTTATTGTAGAAAATTTAGAAAATAAGAGGAAAAGTCCAAAGAAGAAAATGGTCATAATCCTACCATTCAAAGATGACTTGTTATTTGGGAAAAACCTTCAGTGTGTTCTGAGCGTCTCTCTCCACATCATGATAATCACACATTTCATAGCCTGCTTCACTTCATGTAGTGACATGTGATCATTTGCTCAGGTGACTTCACCTTCTACCTTGCTGGCTCACCAGGTGTTTTTCTGAGTCACTGTTCTCCACCAGTTCTGTTCTTGTGCACGTGGTTTCTTTCCATTTTTCCACTGCAGTGAGCATCCTTGTGGAGGAGTCCATCTCTGTGCCATTTTTAGGGTCACATCTTGGACATGAAAAGGTGAAATCAAATGCTATAAACAGCTTTAGGAATTTGGAAATATAGTAGCATATTGTTCTCCATAACAGTTGTTCAAAGTCAGTCATTCTTGTGCATATCACCTCCCATAGATGCCTCTATTTTTCTCTGGGTGTTATAAATTCAAAATATTCTTGACATTTCATTATGTTTCTATTTTATCTACATATTTATATTTCTTTTGTTATCAGTAAATTGAAGTTTTTCATGTGTTTATTAATCGTGTGTCTGTGAGAGAGAGAGAGAGAGAGAGAGAGAGAGAGAGGAGAGAGAGAGAGAGAGAGAAATGCCACTTTATTTCTCTTGCCAGTTTTCTGTTTAAGATATTTTTCAGCTGTGTGCTGTAGTCACACCAGTAATCCCAGCACTTTGCGAGAAGTCAAGTGGATCACCTGAGGTGGGGAGCTCGACACCAGCCTGAACAGCACGGAGAAACCCTGTCTCTACTAGAAATACTAAATTAGTTAAGCATGGTGGTGCATGCCTGTAATCACAGCTACTCAGGAGGCTGAGGCAGGAGAACCATTTGAACCCAGGAAGCGGAGGTTGTGGTGACCCGAGATGATGCCATTGCACTCCAGACCGGGCAACAAGAGCGAAACTCTGTCTTAGGAAAAAAAAAAAAAAAGCTGTTTTTTAGAGCCCGGCATGGTGGCTCACACCTGTAATCCCAGCACTTTGCGAAGCCAAGGTGGGAGGATCACGAGGTCAGGTTATTGAGACCATCCTGGCTAACACAGTGAAAACATGTCTGTTCTAAAAATACAAAAAATTAGCGGGGTATGGTGGCATACAGCTGTAGTCCCAGCTACTGAGGAGGCTGAGGCAGGAGAATCACTTGAACCTGGGAGGTGGAGGTTGCAGTGAGCTGAGATCGCACCACTGTACTCCAGCCTTGGTGACAGAGCAAGACTCAGTCTTAAAAAAATAAAAATAAAAATAAAAGGTGTTTTTCTTCTCCCATCAGTATATAATGATATTGTTCTGCAAATTTGATATCTTTCAATCCCAGCACTTTGGGAGGCCGAGGCGGGTGGATCGCGAGGTCAGGAGATCGAGATCATCCTGGTCAAAATGGTGAAACCCCATCTCTACTAAAGATACAAAAAATTAGCTGGGCATGGTGGCGCGTGCCTGTAATCCCAGCTACTCAGGAGTCTGAGGCAGGAGAATTGTCTGAACCCAGGAGG
Organism: Callithrix jacchus; assembly: GCF_049354715.1. NCBI lineage: Eukaryota > Metazoa > Chordata > Mammalia > Primates > Cebidae > Callithrix > Callithrix jacchus. The sequence continues at coordinate 38,753,548 of NC_133513.1, forward strand.
CGGAGGTTGCGGTGAGCCGAGATCGTGCCATTGCACTCCAGCCTGGGTAACAAGAGCGAAACTCCATCTCAAAAAAAAAAAAAAAAAAAAAAATTGATATCTTTCTAATTTCAATTATGTTCTTATATTTATATTCTGAAATCTTTTTATTTTATGCTTAGAAGAAGTATTTATGTATCTATGGTGTGATTATTTTATGATCTTATTGTAAAAATTTAACCCTTGAATCCTTGTAGAGTTTATTTCAGTAATGGGGACTCAAGTAGGAAATTAACTTTGTTTCTTATTCGAATAGTTCATCACTTGTTCTAACACCATTTATTGAATAATTGCTCTCCACAGATCTCAAAGACCATGTTTATTTTATAATAGGCTTCTACATATATTTATACTTTCTGGTTTTCTTGTCTTCCTTTTTTACCTTATCCACCTACCTTTGGAACTTTCTGGGTTTTCTATTTTGATATCTGTGTTTGTCTTTTTTACTTTTAAAGACAGGATTTCAGTCTGTCACTCAGGCTGGAGTACAGTGGGGCTATCATGGCTTGATGCAGGCTCGAACGCCCTGGGCTCCAGCGATTCTCCCACCTCAGCCTCCCACATAGCTGAGATTACAGGGGCACACCACCATGCCCACCTAATTTTTGTATTTTTTTTTTCTGACACAGTGTTTTGCTCTTGTTGCCCAGGCTGGAGTGCAATGGCAAAATCTCCACTCACCACAATCTCTGCCTTCTGGGTTGAAGCGATTCTCCTGCCTCAGCCTCCCGAGTGGCTGGGATTAAAGGCATGTGCCACCATGCCTGGCTAATTTTGTTTTTAGTAGAGACAAGGTTTGTCCATGTTGGTCAGGCTGGTCTCAAACTCCCAATCTCAGGCCCCCCTCGGCCTCCCAAAGTGCTGGGATTACAGGTGTGAGCCACCACGCCATGCCTTAACTTTTGTATTTTTGGTAGCAATGAGGTTTCACCATGTTGCCCAGGCTGGTCTTGAACTCTTGAACTCAAGCGATCTGCCAGCCTTAGCCTCTCAAATTTCTGGAATTACAGGAGTGAGCCATTGTGCCCTCCCTATCTTTCTATTCTTTTTTTTTTTTTTTTTCTGAGATGGAGTTTCACTCTTATTGCCCAGGCTGGAGTCCAATGGGATGATCTCGGCTCACCACAACCTCCATCTCCCGGGTTCAAGTGATTCTCCTGCCTCAGTCTCCTGAGTAGCTGGGATTACAGGCATGCACCACCATGCCTCCCTAGTTTTGTATTTTTGGTAGAGACAGGGTTTTTCCACGTTGGTTAGGCTGATCTCAAACTCCAGACCTCAGGTAATCCACCCATCTCAGCCTCCCAAAGTGCTGGAATGACAGGCATGAGCCACCTCTCCCAGCCCCTATCTGTCTATTCTTATATGAGTCACATACTACTTCAACTAGTATCACTTCATAATTAATTTTAGGAATCTTACAGAAGAAATGCTTTCATTCCCATCGTCAAAAGATAAAAATACAACATATTTAGTTGAAAGATCTTAATTGACTTTTTTTTTTTTTTGAGACAGAGTCTGACTCTGTCACCCAAGCTGGAGTGTAGGGGCACAACCTTGGCTTACTGCAACCTCTGCCACCCAGGCTCAAGTGATTCTCCCACCTCAGCCTCCCTAGTAGCTGGGATTACAGGTGCGTGCCACCATGGCTGACTAATTTTTTGGTATTTTAGTAGAGAACAGGTTTCACCATGTTGCCCAGGGTGATTTCAAACTCCTGAGCTCAGGCGATCTACCTGCCTCCGCCTCCCAAAGTGCTAGGATTACAGGCATGCACCACCACACCCGACCCTTGATTGACTTTTACTTGTGAGTCTAGAATCTGGCAACACCTCATTCCATAAAAGAGATGAAGTGTTCTACAGAGCTGACCAGAGAGGTTTGCCTTTGTATATGGAAAAGAGCCAGAGAAATCAGAAATACAGAACAGAAATTGAATTGGTCTTTTCAAGGTGACTTTGCTTATAAAAGTTAAAGCAGAGGGGACTTTCTTATCATGTCAGCTAAAACTGGCCTGTTGGGCATTTGGCTATTACCTCTCAGTCTCTCCTGATTTCTTAGAAGGTTGGATAAGCAACTTAGTTCTGGCTTAGTAGCAGAGAACTTCAGCATGGGCAAATGTGTTTTGGTTTTGTCTATTCGGCCTAGTGCAGGAGCTCAGTCCAAACCAATGGCCTCCTATATATTTCATTGAACACCGTCTGCCCTTTCAAAAGTCCCCAGAAATTACCATATTAAGGTTTTTTAATTTAGCTCATTTCAGGAAGATGACAAGGTCAACTAGATACTTTTCCTTGTTCTACAATTTCAGCCTAGATTAACTGGTTTGTTCACGGAGCCATCAAAGATGCCTTTGTGATCTGGGAAATGAACTTCCTAGCCTCGCCCTCTGTGTTCACAGCATGGCCCCAACCTAGTTTTCCACTCATATCTCCAAATAATCCAGTTAACTACAATAAGCCTTCAACTATATGTTTGGTGCTTCTCTTCTCTGTCTTTGTTAATGTTTCATTCTTTCCATGAAACTCCTCATTCTGTCCTTTGAATCTTCCATATTCTGCAAAGAGGCTAAAGACTGCGTTATCTATAAAGGTCTCTTGAACTTCCTCTGCAGTGAAACAGCCCACATATCATTACTGCCCTATGCCTGCTGACTCCTGTTTGCCTCTTTCTGTAGTTCATGCTAATGACTTGTGTGGGTCTTGTTCCCTTGCTAAGTCACCGCGGTTAGGAGCTCCACCTCATAACCTCTACCAGAGCCCAGCAGAGGTCCTGGTACACAGCACTCAGTAAAGGATTATCCTCTGAATTAATTCATTCTTCACCCTGAGCTTTCTTCACATTACAGAACGTTCTCCTGGGCGGCCTTGTGATCTTCGCAACCTTTGTGACTTTATGCAATGCATCATGCTATTTAATACCCAATAAGATGGTTCCAGGAGACTCAAACAAGGGTAAGTCTTGGCATTTCAATGTTTATGATGTTATTGCAGCCTGGTAGATGGACCTGTCTGCAGATGGACCTGTCTGCATTTTTTGTGTGTTTTTGTTTGTTTGTTTGAGACAGTCTCGCCCTGTCTTCCAGGGTGGAGTGCAGTGGCAAGATCTCGGCTCACTGCACCCTCCTCCTCCTGGGTTCCAGCGATTCTCCCACCTCATCCTCTCAAGTAGCTGGGACTGCAGGTGCCCACAACCATGCCCAACTAATTTTTGTATTTTTGGCAAAGACAGGGCTTCACCATGTTGGCCAGGCTGGTTTCAAACTCCTGACCTTGGGTGATCTGCTCTCCTTGGTCTCTCAAATTTTTGGATTACAGGTGTGAGCCACTGTACCTGATCACACTTGGGGAGCCTTGTAAGAATACAGTGTCCTGAGCCCTGCACCCAGAGACAGATTCCATTGTTCTAGGGTAGGGCTGAGACATAGAAGGTGTTTTTCAAGTACCCAAGATGTTTCACCAATGCAAAGCAAAGGGAGGTGTAGAAGTGAGATATTTATTGAGAGATAATCCAGCAGGAAAAACCTTGGTCCCAAGTAGCCCTAGGCTCATATGGCTAACTCATTCAAGAAAAGGGCCTTATTTTTTTCTTGAAATACCTGTTCTGAAATAAAAATCAAAAGGATGTAAGCTTTCTGTTAGAAAATATTACCAGTAGCATGAACTGAACAGTACTGGAATTAGCCATGGGTGAATCCAAGAGCACCATTCTTCGATATCTTTAAAAGCAATGAGCTTCTCCCTCTCTGGGAGAGGTGTAGATAGCAGGGGCTGGACTCAGTGTCCTGATAGACCTTATTCTCATTGTATGACTTTCACTGATGATGTTTGTATTGTTTTAGAATGCACGGATCTCAAAGGAAACAAACACCCATTAAACTCAAGGTGGCAGACTGAGAACTGTGATGAATGTGATTGCCTCGAAAAAGAAATATCATGTTGCTCTCTGTAAGTCTCAAGCCAATGCTGGTAGGAGGGGAACATAGAACAGATTCTCCCTCTTGCAAAATTCCATCCTTCAGGCGTTCGGTTTTTGTTTTAGTTCTTTACAGATTTTAGAGAGTAGTTTTAGATTCACAGCAAAAGTGAGCAGAGGTACGGAAATTTGCTGTATGCCTCCCACCCTCACACATGCATGACCTCCCCCGATATCAACATCGCCCACCACCATCGGAATATTTGTTATGACTGATGAATCTACATTACACATCATCATCACCGGAGTCCACAGTTTATGTTAGGGCTCACTCTTGATGTTGTGGTAGTGGAGGGTTGGAGGGTTAGTTTTCAGTCCTAGTTCTTTCTTTTTAAAAAACTGTGGTAAAATATACATAAGATAAAATGTGCCATGTTAACAGTTTCAAATGTACACTTTAGCAGCATTAAGTACTTTCGCCTTGTTGTGGCATCACCACCATCCACCTCCAGAACTTGCTCACCCTGTGAAACTGAAGCTCTGTACCCATTAATCAGTCTCGCTTCATTCCCCTCCCAGCCCCTGGCAACCACCATTTTACTTTCTGTCTCTATGATTTTGACTACTCTACGTCCCTCATATAAGTGGAATCATACAGTAATTGCTTTTTTTGGGACTGGCTCATTCACTTAGCATAATGTCCTCACGGTTCATCTGTTTTGTAGAATGTGTCCAAATTTCCTTCCTGTTCAAGGCTGAATCATGTTCTGCTACATGGAGACACCACATTTGGCATCTCCATTCATCTGCTGATGAATACTTGGGTTGTTTTCCACCTCAGTCTCATTTCTGTTGTTTTTGAAATTTGATTAGTAGCTTTATTCCAGATGGGCTCCCGAATATAGGAGAGATTATCCAATGGTCTGACGCTATTCTAGAGATTGGTCTGGTAGCCTTGGCCTTGTAGATTTGCAAAAACAGCCGTGAAGGTACCCTTCAGCCTTGGCCTTGGAGATTTGCAAAAACAGCAGTGACTCTGAGCACAGGCGGTGGATTAGACGTGAGGGTAAGGGAGGATCTGTAGTGTGTCTTGCACTGTAAAACTTATGCTGCTTCACTGCTCAAGTTTACCTCACATCAGCTAAAAGGCTACACAGATGTTTTCTGCTGGGTTGCTATGGATTCTAGAAGTCTAGTACTTGAGCAGACAGAACACAGAGTACCCTTAGTGCGGTCCTAATTTACCTGTTTCCTCAGCAGCTATGTCCATACCAGCCAACTAACTCTCAACCCCTCAAGTCCATCTAACCTCTTCATGTAGCCTTGGCTTGTGGTGTTTTACAGGAACAGGAGTGGATCTGATGGCAGAAGCGCTGGTGTCAAGGGGCATTTCCCAAGCTTGTCTGATCACAGACTCACCTGGGAAGCTTGATGAAATACAGATTCCTGGGCTCCATCCCGGAAGTGACCAATCAGAATCTGTAGGGTAGGGGCCAAGGACTCTCAATTTTAACAGGTGGCTTAAGAGTCTTATGATGACACCGTGAGTAGAGAAGTGAGCCCTTGACTTAGATCAGAACACCTGAGTCCTACTGAACTTGAAGTGTCTGGAGAGTTCCAACCACATTTATTGAGCAGGCCCCATGCTAGGTGCCTAATGGAACAAGGGGAATATTGAACTAAGAGATGGCTGGCTGCTCAGAGGAGGCTCCCTGGCCTTGCATTGGCCGGGTCACTGGGTATTACAGCTGAGCCTTGATTTTGTGGCTCCAGAGATTTGACATTGTCTTTATAGCAAGTGTTGATGTCACTATGGTGGAGTGTGATTGTATCCCAGCCAGGAGGATTGGTGACTGGTCCCTCCCTAACATAGGAGCACAGCTCCCCGGTGGCTAAAGCATCCATGTCACCCAGATTTGGCATCCCTGACCTCTTCTAGGATTTTCCACTATAGGCTTGGATTCTTGTGGGCCTGGGGTGGAAAAGAGCCAGGCTGCTCCTTGCAGGGAAGAGGGAAGAACCTCGATATTAGAGTCAGAGTAACTTGAGTCTGAATCTCCATTCCCATGTATACTGGCTGTGTGACCCTGAGTAAGTTTCTGAATGTCTCTGAGCCTCTGTTTCCTCACAGTATAATCAGGGATAATCAGGTGGCTATGAGAATTAAATGAGATTCTGCACATACATTCTTTAACCCAACAAACACTTAATGCCTTCTCTGTGCCAATTCTGTGTCCTGCAAGCCTGGGGCAGTAACTGACACCTTTTCTTTCTCCCACCATGTTGCCTGTTCCATTTAGCACACTGCTCCACACAGGGGAAAACAAGGCAATTCCTTCTTCCCTGAAATTGCCTTACTTCTACCAAGTTTGTTTTCCTCATGAACTTTTTTCTCCTCTGTGGAAAAGTACAGACTTTGATTAAGCTTTTTCTGGAAGAAGTTTTTGGACCCACTGCACCCTCTATGGGACACTGCCCAGATTTCAAGGTGCTTGGTGGCAGTGGAGCTTGAGGCTGGGGGCCCAGGTGGAGGCTCCCCAGCAGGGCATGGGAGATGTTCTGGCCTCCTCGGATAGCTGAATACCTGATGTTGACAGTTTCTCCTGCCACTCTCTCTCTGCTGCTTCACCTACAGAGCTAAATCTAGTTTGAATTGAAATAAGCATCCGGTAATATGCCCTTTGCCTTCCCAACCTGTACTTGCACACAGGCAGCGGAGATTCATCTTTTCACTTCCTACCATGAACTAAAGGAATTGTATTTGTTTGGCCAGGCACGGTGGCTCACGCCTGTAATCCCAGCACTTTGGGAGGCTGAGGCAGGCAGATCACCAGTGGTCAGGAGTTTGAGACTTGCCAGACCAACATTGAGAAATCCCATCTCTACTGAAAATACAGAATTAGCTGGGCATAGTGGCACATGCCTGCAATCCCAGCTACTCAGGAGGTTGAGGCAGGAGAATCACTTGAACCCGGGAGGCAGAGGTTGTAGTGAGCCGAGATTGCACCATTGCACTCCAGCATGGGCAACAAGAGCGAACCTCTGTCTCAAAAAAACAAAAAAATACTGTCTCTCAAGAAATACCAACTTTATTTTTAAGTTTTTAAAATTGTGGTAAAATGTATATTACATAAAATGTGCCAATTTAACCATTTTAAAACATACAGTTCAGTGTGGCATTAAATACATTCACAGAATAGTGTTTATGCAATCATAAACACTATTTCCAAAACTTTTTAATGACTCTAACCTGAAGCTATATCCAGTAAACAATACCTCAGATTCCCCCTCCCACAAAACCCTGGTAATCTCAAATCTACTTTCTATCTCTATGAATTTGCCTAGTCTAGATACTTCATATAAATAGAATCACCCCGTGTTTGTCTTTTTGTGTCTGGCTTATTTCACTTAGCATGTTGTCAAGGTTCATTTATGTCGTAGCATGTATCAGTACTTCCTTCCTGTTTCTGCCGGATTAATATTCCATGGCGTGGCTAGACCACATTTTGCGTATCCATTTATTTGTTGATGAACACTTGAGTTGCTTCCACCTGTTGGCTAACGTAAGTAATGTTGTTCTGAACACTGTCAGTATACAAACATTGGCATATAATGTTTGGTTTCTGCTTTCAATTCTTTTGGGATATGCCTAGAAGTAGCTTGCTGGGTCACATGGTAATTTTTTGTTGAACTTATGGAGGAGCTGCCAAGCTGTTTTCCACAGCTGCACCATTTTACATTCCTACCAGCCAACAATCGCCTTTAAACATGCAAGGTTGTAAATGATATTTCTACCAATTTTCTAAGTAAAATATATGAATTATTGGAAAGTATAAGAGAAAAGCGAAGAAAAACCTACTTATAATCCTGACTGTTAAAGGTAATAACTATTATTTTCTCATATTTTCTTATTTATTTACTTATATTAAAGTATTGAGACAGGGTCTCACTATGTTGCCTGGGCTGGTCTAAAACTCCTGGGCTCAAGCCCAGGAGTCTTCTCACCTCAGCCTCCTGAGTAGCTGGGATTACATGTATGTGCCACCATGCCTGGGCGTCTATCATAATTTCTTTATGTCTCTTTCCTACATTTCTTTTCTTGCACATAGTGAATATTAAATTTTACATCACAATTTTGTTTGATTTTTTTCACATAATATTGTAGCATTGCGCTGGGCATGGTGGCTCATGCCTGTAATCCCAGCAATTTGGCAGATCAAAGGGGGTGGATCATTTGAGATCAGGAGTTCAGGACCAGGTTGGTCAACATGGTGAGACCCCACACCTACTAAAAATATAAAAATTAGCTGGGCATAGTGATGCACGCCTGCAATCCCAGCTATTGAGGAGGCTGAAGCAGAAGCATCACTTAAACCTGGGAAACAGAGGCTGCAGTGAGCTGAGATTGTACCACTGCAGTCTAGCCTGGGTGACAGAGTGGAACTGCATTTCAAAAAATTTAAAAAACAAACAAATAATTAAAAATAAATATTCCAGCATTAGTACCATCTCGTCTCATCAGAACTCTTAAAAATATTTGTTATGTACTGCAGCTCAATTAGAGGTGGTCTCTGATTTTTATCAGCTTCTCCCGGGGCTCCTGGACGCTGACCTGGAGTTACTCTTTGCTCTGTTTAGTTGAGAGAGCTCCTTTGCCAACAGGCCTCCGAGCCAGGGCTGGGACAACTGTTTCCTTTCCACATTCTAGCAACAATATGCTGGCCACTTCCTGAACAGGGAGGGTGGGAGGAGCCAGCCTGGAACAAGCTGCCTAGCTCCAGAGTAGCCAGACTTGCCCCTGCCTGTCAGCACCTACCGATGACCTGTGCCTGCAGGATGGTATGTAGGGGTGGGCTGTGTGACTCTATGGTACAGACTGGTCGATATTCTTGGAGGCCACACTCTGGGGCTGCCAGCCAAGGGGTGCCCTTAAGTTGGTGAAGGCACCCCAGCCAGCTGGAGCATGGGTGGCTTCCTGAACAGAGCTGGCACTGGGGAGGGGGTGCTGTGGGTCCTTTCTCTTCTAACAGGCTCTGGTTTTTTCTCAATGACAGTGTTGCTATACCTGTGGGTTACGACAAAGACAACTGCCAGAAAATCTTCAAGCAAGAGGACTGCAAGTATATTGTGGTGGAGAAGAAAGACCCAAATAAGACCTGTGATGTCAGTCAATGGATATAGTAATGTGCTTCTAGTAGGCACAGGGCTCCCAGGTCAGGCCTCATTCTTCTCTGGCCTCTAATAGTCTATGATGGTGTAGCCCTGCCTATCAGTAAAAGATTTTTGAGCAAGCACTTGAACATGTGTTTACTTTTAATTTATAACTTATGTATACATTGATTTAACACACATTATAAAGTATATAAAACATTTAAAAGGGAGACAAAAATACATACAAATGGCCGAGCACAGTGGCTCATGCCTATAATCCCAGCACTTTGGGAGGTTGAGGTGGGTGGACCACTTGAGGTCAGGAGTTTGAGACCAGCCTGGCCAATATGTTGAAACCCTGTTTTCACAAAAATTCAAAATTAGCCAGGCATGGTGGTAGGCACCTATAGTCTCAGCTACTCCTGAGGCTGAGGAAGGAGAATCACTTGAACCCGGGACGTGGAACTTGCACTGAGTTAAGATCACACCACTGGCCAGACGCTCTGGTCACACCTGTAATCCCAGCACTGTGGGAGGCCAAAGTAGGCAGATCACCTGAGGTTGGGAATTCGAGAGCAGCCTGAACAGCACGGAGAAACCCCGTCTCTACTAAAATATACAAAAATTAGGCCAGTGTGGTGGTGCATGCCTATGATCCCAGCTACTTGGGAGACTGAGGCAGGAGAATTGCTTGAACCCGGAAGGCGGAAGCTGTGGTGAGCCGAGATCACACCATTGCACTCCAGCTTGGGCAACAAGAGTGAAACTCTGTCTCAAAAAAAAAAAAAAAAAAAAATCACACCACTGCACTCCAGCCTGGGTGACAGAGTAGTGAGACTCCATCTAAAAAAAAAAAAAAAAACCCAAACCCAAACAAAACAGACAAAATACATATGAATAAAAGTTCTATTTTTCCTAAACTCTGTAATAGGTCACTGTGCGTCCCTTACTGGGGGACCACTGCCACTCTTGCTGTTTGTGATGTCTGCACTCTGCTGCCTATGTCCTGCTGGCTGGTAAACAATAGAAAAAATGTGTGTCTTCAAGCTGAAATTAGATCCCTTCTTTTCTTTAAGGTGTTCCTGTTTATCCCTCCTTCTTCTTCATCAGGAAGTGTCTTCTATGATGTGTCCCCCACATTCCTCTGTGGTTGATTGAGGTGAAAGCAGGTTAGAACAAGACAGCCTGAACAAGTGCCCCCAAGCCACATGCAGCCCAAGGGGAATTCAAGGCCATGGGCTCTGCCTTCCTGATGCAGAGTGGCCTGGGAGCAAGGCCTCAGTATCAGTTATCTCTTGCTATACACAGAGCACCCAAAACTTAATGGCTTAAAACAATGACAACATCGATTCTCTTTTGACCGTTCCTGCGTTAGAGAACATTTGTTCACTCAACAGGTCTGTACTGAACACCTGGACCAGGAAGTGCTCTGGACCTGGGGATACAGCAGTGAACCAGAGAGATCTCAGGAGAGAACCCTGCTCTCCTAGGGCTTGGAGTCAGCTGTGTGTACGTGACAGATCAGAAATGGGCAAACAGTCATCTGTTGAACAATCAGTGGATAACTGATAAACAGCTTTATTTTCCTTTGTCCCCCTTCTGTTTAAACATGCTATGTGGGCCAGTTGAGCAATCTAGACAGGTTCCTTAGCTTTCCTGGTCACCTCCAGATAACTTAAAAAGATGGTCTGAGTTACACTTTGAGTTATATGAAGTCTCATTCCAGGGGTGTATCTGAATTGAGAGGGAATGGGGTACAGGAGAGTTAAGGGCTCCTCCTGCCTGAGGTCATGTTCTAAGCTGAGTTTCTTTGGGACTTCTGTGGGCCTCTCTCTCCACAGCTCCCCTTTCACTTACAGCCTATGATTGTTATCTTAGCTTCTGCATCAGAATCTTCTCTCCTGTTGTTTTGTAGTGAGGTTGCCTTGCCCCTTGTAGGAGTCACTATTGGGTGGGATCCATAAAACCCTGCTATGATCTTCTCCTTTGCTGGGGAATGTGGGGAAACAGTTGCCAACCGAGTATGGAGGCCCTCTGTCAAAACTGAGACAGAAAGAAGCGCTATTTTAACATCTGGTCACAAGTAAATAATGTGGGTTATAATCTGGGCTGTAAGCTGGCCGTGGTGGCTCAGGCTTGTAATTCCAGGTGAGGTGAGCCGATCGCTCGTGCTCAGTTTGAGAGTAGTCTTGGTATAACACAGAAAGACCCTGTCTCCATACAAAAAAAATTTTAAAACCAGGCACCATGGCGCATGTCTGTATGTAATCCCACCTACTCAGAAGGTTGAGGCGGGAGAATCACTTGAACCCAGCAGGAAGAGGTTGCCGCGAGCTGAAATTGCGCCACTGCACTCCAGCTTGGGCAACAGGGCCAGACCCTGTCTCAAAGAAAAAAGAATCTGGGCTCTGACATTTATTTATTTACTCAACCTGTTTTTTTTTTTTTTTTTGAGACGGAGTCTTGCTCTGTCGCCCATGCTGGAATGGAGTGCAGTGGTCTGGTCTCAACTCATTGCAAACTCTGCCTCCAGGTTCAAGGGATTCCCGTGCCACAGCCTCCTGAGTAGCTGGGACTACAGGCACGCGCCACCATGCTCAGCCAGTTTTTTGTATTTTTAGTAGAGTCGGGTTTCACCGTGTTAACCAGGATGGTTTAGATCTCCTGACCTCGTGATCCAGTCGCCTCGGCCTCTGAAAGTGCTGGGATTACAGGCGTGAGCCCCCTCAGCCGGTTTATTTACTCAATCTTTGGCAAAAAAAAATGTGGCAAAGGTGGAATTATACATCATATAGCCTTTTGTGTCTTATGATACTCATTTTTGCATCTGAACGTTGAACCTATATAATATCTAGTTTGTGAGGACATCTGAATCACTTGGGATGGTAATCGGCACCCAATTTGCCTTCAAAAAAAAAATGTTTGCTTCATTTAAGTTGATTTATTTACGAAGGGCGAAAGGACACTGTGCAAGGGCGGGGAGGGTATGTGCGCCTGCGCTCTGCGCCTTCTAGAGGGCAGTCAAGGGCTTCCGGCTGACCCGAGCGGAGATCTCGCGAGACTGTCAGACGTATGGAGAGAGGCCTGGGAGGAAGATTGTGTTCTCGCGAGAACTCTGCCTTTGGGCCCTAGGTTTGTGTGGGGCCGAGTCTCAGTCCATCCAAGGTCCTTTCGGATCTCCCGGAGAGGCATTCGGACCTGGTAAGAACACCATGGGTCGTGCGGAGGCGCGATGACCGCTGACCCGCTGGGCTCGGCTTTGTCCGTCCCTTCGCGACCCGACCGACACCCAGCCCGGCCTGCGTTTTCCTCTCTTTCCCTCCACACGCCGGGCCCGGGCACCTCCTCCTGTCTGCCTGCCGGGCCCGGGCCGGCCTTCTCCCCTTCCCTCCACACGCCGGGCCCGGGCCTATCCTTTCCTCCTGGATCCTCCTCACACCCGGCCCCGGACACCTCCTGCTCCTCGCCGGCCTTCCCCTGGCTTTGGGTGTGACAGTTCCAAGTTTACAATTTCTCTCGCCTCTTGCCTGGGCCTCGGGCGAGGCGCTGTCTGTTTTGCTGTACGGGTCCGGAACATAATCCATTTCTAGCTTGTTAGGTGGAAATGCAAAGAAGATACTTGGTTTTTTGGTCTTTTGTGTGCCAAACACATACCGTCTCATTTAATTCTCCCAATTGCGAAAAGTAGCTTGATTATGTCTGTTTTACAGATGAGAAGAGAGAGGCTTGCTCATTCATTGTTTCATTCCACTAACAATCATTTATTTATTTATTTGGTGCCAGGATGTTGAGGATAGCAATGAAAAAAATGGACACACTCCTTATTCTCATGGAACTAAATTCTTGTGGTGGGAACAACGATAATAGTAATCTCACCTGGCACGGGATTTAATGTGGAATGATGTAATCAAGAATGGCGGAAGTAGAATGACAAAAGTCAGAGTGCTAGTATTTATCTGACCCCAGAGGCAGAACTTTTTTCCCTCTTAACCACACCTTTTTGTGTCACTTTTTTTTCCCCGCCCCCCGAGACGGAGTTTCGCTTGTTACCCAGGCTGGAGTGCAATGGCGCCATCTCGGCTCACTCAACCTCCGCCTCCTGGGTTCAGGCAATTCCTCTGCCTCAGACTCCTGAGTAGCTGGGATTACAGGCATGCGCCACCATGCCCAGCTAATTTTTTGTATTTTTAGTAGAGACAGGGTTTCACCATGTTGACCAGGATGGTCTCGATCTCTTGACCTCGTGATCCACCTGCCTCGGCCTCCCAAAGTGCTGGGATTACAGGCTTGAGCTACCGCGCCCGGCCCTCTTTTTTTTTTGAGATGGAGTTTTGCTCTTGTTGCCCAGGCTGGAGTGCAATAGCACAATCTTGGCTCATTACAACCTCCGCCTCCCAGGTTCAAGCGATTCTCCTGCCTCAGCCTCCTGAGTAGCTGGGATTACAGGCATGCACCACCATGCTTGGCTAATTTTGTATTTTTAGTAGAGACAGGGTTTCGCCATGTTGGACAGGCTGGTTTCGAACTCCTGACCTCTAGTGATCCACCCTCCTCGGCCTCCCAAAGTGCTGGAATTACAGGCATGAGCTGTGTCACTTTGTAATCAGAGTCGGGTTCACCATAGTAACTGCTTTTGGATAGACTTAGCTTTCCACCACGCACTTGGTAATTTCGAACTAAGTTTTAGAGACTCTCGAGTTACTTATTGGAATGAAGATGGCACAGGAAGTCATAGCCCATTTCTGTACCAAGATCCTACTGTGACATTTCCAAACTTTAAAGTGCGTGAGACCATTTGAGAAAGACTTACCCTAATGATGCAATGGAGGAAGATTCATTTGCTACCTTGTGGCTTAGGCAATTTAGTTGGTTTTCTCATTTGAAGATTTGCTAGCTTGCGGATTTGCTCAGATAAGTAAATGAGATAATATATGTAAAGTCTAGCACAATAACATTCCCTTCATATTCTCCTTTCCTCCGTTCCAGAGAGCCTTTGTCCTTGGGTCTCTAAAGAAAGTCCTACCCTTTGAAAGTTTTGTGATAATTTATATCTAATAAATCTCTACAGTTACATTATTACCTTTGTGCAAACAGGTATTTCAGAAATGGAAAACCACATTGAGCTATGGAAGGAAAGGAAGATGTGCTTCTCAAAGGGAGAGAATATATTTTAGAACTACATAGTACTCCTCACCTCTATTTTAATAAATCAGCATAGCTGTGCCAGAATCTCAGGAACCTGTGAAGGGGTTTCATAAAACTCCATAGGATACCCTGACACATATCCCTCCCCTGCCATTTGAGAGCCCCTAGTGTTTTATAATACTTTCCCTCATATAATATTAGCATTCAGAACCAGTCATTTCTACTGCTGATGGACTTTGAACTCAGTCTCTTATTTCAAAGAATTAGTATTTTCTGCCTGGTGAATCTATGATATAAATTCTCCTCTAGGTGGCAGGTTCACCATTGTGTTCTGAGGGACTATCACAGTAGTGTCAGTTTAGGTACTCAATACATAGTTGTTGGATGAATACGTAATACCTTAATACTTCATTACTCTTTCAGCATACCAGGTGTGGTTAGGGACTTTAGACTCAGATCTGGGATTAAATCTTGGCTCTTGTACTTGGAAGTTTGTGACTGTAGGTAATATATTTAACCTTGTCAAGCCTTTTTTTTTTTTTTTTAATTAATGGTGATGATAATAGCCATTTTAATGGTTTGTGAGGCTAAACGAGATAAGTTTTTTAAAAAAGCTTGGCACATAATAGACTATATGTAAATACTGACTGAATTCATTTACTCAATAACTAATTATTTAACACATACTATACAACAGTGAACAAAAAGACAAAGTCCCCGCCATGTGGAACTTACCTTCTAGTGTGTTTTCTGAAGGGAGATCAGAAAATAAATGGTTGCTACATGCCAGACTGCAGTCAGTACTATGGAGAGTAATAAAGCATTTTAAGGGAGAGGGGAGGGGAGGCAAGACTTTTTAAAATAAAAGATGGTGAGGAATGGCCCCACTGAAAGGAGGTTACTTCTGAGCAGACACCTGAAGGAAGTGAAGGCCTGGGCTTTAGGATACCTGGAGGAAAGTGCAAGGGCCCTGAGGCAGAAGCATCCTGGATGTGCGAAAGGAGCAGCAGGAGGGGAAGGGTAGGGGAGGAGGGGAAGAGTAGATAGCAGTCATGAGGTTTCTGCAGGAGTCCAGGAGAGAGATGATGGTGATGAAATTAATGTACTTTTTCTTTCTTTATTATATCCCGTTCTTTGACTAAAAGCAATAAAAATAGCTAATACTTATATAGCCCTTAATGTGCATCAGGCACTATTTTAAGTGCTTTACATATACTAGTCATCAGATCTTTCCAACAAAGTACACCTAGCCTCAGAAAATGCAGATTTGTCACTCTTTAGGATATGCAGTGGAATGTGCTGCTAATTCAGAGTACTTTCTCAACCATTACTGAAATCAGCAGTGAATTCACTGCCTCTGTTTACATACTGGTTAGGTTGCAAAGGCAAGTCTAAAGTGGCTATAATGGACCACCCAACCAGTATGTATGCATTGGGTTAAGTTCAGTTTCATGGAAGAACTGTAGAAGTCCATGGTACTTTTTAAATTACTCTTCTTGCTATTTTTTAGTCCTTTTAAAATTTTCATCTAAGGTTTTCATTTTGATTTTGTTTTCATATAGTTATGTCTGGACACATTGCTTCAACATAGAATGCACATGAACAATGTGGAGGTCTAGGCTGGAATAGGGGCCCAGTTGACCACTGTCGCTCTGGCTAGTAGGCATTAATACTATCTCTATGCTTGTCAGTTAGAGGAGCTGCCATATTGTCCTTTTCAACTTAGCTTCTTTGATTGGGAAATCATAACATTATAGTGATCATTTAGCTTACAATACCTCAAAACAATTATTTGGAGGTTGCTACTTTTACTTCTGATATGAATGACTCTACACTGTTAGTCATTCTTATCCCAAGTTGTCATCCTTGATTTTGCCCAGCTTGATTAGTCAAGATGTTCCTTTTTGGGGTTAGCAGTGTGTTTGGGGGCACCTTTGGGGTTTAATATTCCTTTTATGCAGCGTTACCCAAGTGCTCTATAAATGTGGCAGTTTGGTTCAGTGAAGTAGTGAGTAGCTGACAAAATAGGTTAAAAGGTTTTGTTTGTCGCCTTGGTCACAGGTGAGAAGTTAAGTATTTTAATATTGAGACAATTACAGCTTTCAAAAGAATATAATCTCAGGTGTGTTTTGAACTTTATTTTGGCATTATTGCTAGTCTTCCAGGCTTTAGAGGAGAGAAAATATTAATATTTTATCACTTGTTGGCTTCTATGGGAGAACTACAAAATGTTTGTGATATAAAATCAGGATAAAATGGCATTATTACTGTGATAGTAGGTAAGTAACATATTTTCCTATCCTTGGCTATGTTATGGCAAGAAGTTTCAAGTTGAATATAGTTCCCTATATTCAACTTGAAATTCAGTTAGAATTTCTGTGGTACTGCCAAGTCTGAGGAAAAAAACCCAGAGTTTGGCTGTAAAATATGGTAAATGTGTCCCCTTTAACCCACAATCTTGCTGCTGTTTGTGTGAATCTATGAGGCTGAGCTTTGTGGTTCTGACAGCAGGAAAGACACTATCTCAGCACTTATTCTGGGATCATACGTTCAGTGGCAACAACCTTGTCAATTTTGTTTGAAAAAAAATCCAAAAGTAATAGTTTGTGTTAAAAACAATTTTTTCCTCTGAAAAAACCTTCCTGCATTAATACAGTATCTATGTTTAAAGCAGAACTATACCATACTTACTGTGGCTAGTCTGAACCTAAACATTAATTTATCATTTATTCATCCATCTGTTTGTCTAAAATCTCTTAGGCCTCTGTTGAACTTAGGGACAAGCACTGTACAATGCCAGGGACATTCTTCTCTTTATGTCAATTCAGTGGCACATAGAATGTGAAGGATTGGTAATGCCAAGGTACTGATACCAGGCTGTCTGCTCAGTAGTAAGATGTACAATTCTATTAAATCAATAAGACATGGTTTCTTCTCTCATGAAGCCATCAGGCTCAGGAGGCAGGCATGTAACAATAGGGCAGTAAGTGTTACAGGTGTCCTGCTGGAAACCCATACAGATTACAGTGGTCATGCAGCAGGCAGCAGCCAACTGTATTGGCCAAAAGTATTGAGGAGTGAGGTGCTCGGTCAGGAAAGGCTTTGTCATTAGTGATGGTGACTTGAAAAGCAGACAAGGAGGGAGAAGAGGAGAGACTGGCATTGCTGGCAGAGAGAGCTGATAGCCAAGATAAACCAAACTAGCCTATGCATAGAACAGCTCTCCAGTAGATGAGCGTGCAAGAGCTATTCTGGGACACAGCAAGAGAGCCAGAGTGAGGCCAGGAAGTAGAGAGCTGTGATGGTTAATTTTAGGTGTCAACTTGACTAGATTAAGGAAACCTAGAAACTTGGTAATATGTTGTTTTGGGGTATGTCTGTTTCCAGAGGAGATTAGGGTGTGAATCCGAGTAGATTAGTGGCGAAAATCCACTCTTAATGTGTGTGGGCACCATCCAATCTGCTGGAGCCCAGAGAGAACAAAAACATTGAAAAGGCATATCTATTTGCTGGAGCTGGGATACATTCCTCCTTTCTTGTCTTTGAACAACACAACTCCAGGCTCTCCAGACTTTGGGCTTCAGGATTTACACCAGTGGCCCCCTGGGTTTTCAGGCCTTTGGCTTCAGACCCAGAGTTGCTTGAGTGTGATGGCCCCTTAGTGTTCCCTTTTGGTGTTTCTCATGTGATTTTGCTTTACTCTTATTCTTTACAAAAATAGCTTTATATGCAAGACAAGAGCGAATATTTTACATTCAAAAATCGACTAAAAGGAAATGGAATTACAACGTTGTCTAGATTTCTTCTTCTGGTCTAATTGGATATGTAGGCTATGAGGATTATCTTGGAGAAAAGGGAAAGCTATCATAAGCATGATAGTCACAGGTAAGTCGTGCTATATGCCAGGCACTGTCCTAAACATTTTAGTTCATATAATTCATTATAGTTCATATAATTCTCATTGAGTTGGGCCCATTATCGGGTGTAGCAAGTGGGGAGAGGAGAGGCAGGAGAGGACCCCCGGGTGCCATCCGAGGCCCAGTTAGCTGGCTTCGCCCTGGGCGGCCGGGCGGGGGCAGCAGGTGCCTAGAGGGGAGGCCCAGCGGCGTGGGAGCTGCGCGGGGGCCGCGAGCGCCAGCGAGGATGGGCGGGGAGCGCGGCAACAGGGGCGGAGTTTTCCGTTCCTCCCTGCCTCTGGCTGGAGCGCTCCAGCTCGTCGGTGGCTGCCGTGTGACGTGTGGGTGAGGCGCTGCCCTGGCTCTGGGGCCTTCCGCACTCGGGTCACGAATAAAGCAGCTTCTTGCTCGCTGGGCAGCTGGTGTGTCGGTGACCTGGCCTGTGAGGTACGTCTGTCAATCCTGAGGCCGCAGCGGGAGTCCTTGCGGCCAGCAGTCTTACTGGGCTGGCGCCAGGCAGGAGCTGGGACACCGCCGCGGCCTCGCACATGCGTGCGGAGCAGCGACCGGGACTTGGGAGCCTGCTGGCTTCCGGGGACCAGAGGGCGAGGGCTCCTGAAGGTGCTGTGCTTCCGCAAAGGGCATTTGGGAAGCCTCGAAAGCCGCATGAGTCACTGTTGCTTTCGAATTAGAAACGCCTTGTGGTCAGTTTTCAGTTACTTCTTTAGAAAGTTGATGTGCTGGGCGCGGTGGCTCACGCCTGTAATCCCAGCACTTTGGGAGGTCAAGGCGGGTGGGTCATGAGGTCAGGAGTTCGAGACTAGCCTGGCCAACATGGTGAAACCCCGTCTTTACTAAAAATACAACAGTTAGCCTAGTGTGGTGGCGGGCATCCGTACTCCCAGTTATTCGGAAGGCTGAGGCAGGAGAATAGCTTGAAACTGGAAGGCAGAGGTTGCAGTGAGTTGACATCGCGCCACTTCACTCCAGCCTGGGCGAAAGAGCAAAATTCTGACTCAAAAACAAAACAAAAAAGGTTGATGTGCTGGGATTGATTTCTCTCTGTTACTAGTATAAAGGTGGAAAAATCTGAACCTGTGAAGTGTTAAATCTAAAAATGCTCAATAGTGAGTTTATTACCTTCCGTTAATATCTGTTGCAATATTAACGTTTGTATGGTTTTTAAAAGATTACAGAGAACCAGGTTCTGGATTTCAGAAACTACTTGTCTTGATACAGAATTTAAAGTGGGCTGGGGCTAGGGTATGATGTATATAATTTTTGAGTTAACGAGTTGTATAAAAAATAACCTTAAAAAGATGGAAGAAAGAATGTGTGAAGTGAAAAAAAATCTCAAGGTAAAATTGCAAAATATTTTTTAATTTATAATTTTTTTAAAACTAAAAGTGTGTACAGACGATCTAATGCAGGTTGTCTCATCAAAGATAACCAAATTGTTCAATTAGTATTTCGAGTGTAGTAATCATAGAACACATAGGTATCCTGTGGATAGTTGATGCACTTGGCCTTTTAACAATGACTGGGATGCCAGGCAAATAAGTAAAAAGTAGAGTCTTTTGGAGGGGGAGGGACAGGTGGCAAGGGGGCATGGAATGTGAGAGCTGGAAGGTGAGGTTAGAGATGATCTAGTCTGAGCTTTCTTTTTTTTCTTTTTATTTATTATTATTTTTTAAAGATGGGGTTTAAAAATAAACAAATAAAACCTGGAGTTTTGTCAACAAGGAATTCTTTATATATGAGATCTTTACACAATGCTTTAAACAAATGTATAAAGTCTGAAGATCATGGGACCAGAATTGAGCAACTAACCACAATGAAGCTAAGTCATTACCGTACAGCTTAACCATAAAATTTCCAAAGAGCTACAACTCTTGTGGCCCCCACAAATTACAATTTAAAGCTGAAAAATAGTTCCTCACAAGCCTATTTTAAAAAACAAAAGTAAAAAATAAAGCTGAAAAAATCTTATGATCCGCCCACCTCAGCCTCCCAAAGTGCTGGGATTACAGGTGTGAGCCACTGCTTTCATTCTTACAGACAAATGAAACTGGAGTGGCTGTGATACACATGTTGAATCAGAACGATTTGCATTGGTACTGGGCAGTGTTTTGGTTTTTCTGAGCCTATCATGACATACAATGGTACTGTTTATTAGTGTTATCCAAGGCAGGAGATTCTGAGCAATCGTGGTTATAACTTAATGAGGACTATGACAATAAAGTGAAAATCTTAATGGAAGTTATTTCAATAGTAATCCATTGGAATGTTCATTTTTATCTCTAGTGTTGGCAAATAAAAATACTTTATGGGTGATAATACACTAAAGGAAGAACAAGCTCATCTGGGAGGCAGAACCCAGAAGCAGACCTTGGGAACTATAGTTCTAAACCCAAATCTTACCCCTTCTGGCTGTGGCCCTTTAGATGCGACACTTAAACTATTTGAGCTTTTGTGGCTTCATCTGTAGAATGAAAGTGTTACGTTAAAGAGATGGCCAAGATTTTTTCAGCTTTATTTTTTACTTTTGTTTTTTAAAATAGGCTTGTGAGGAACTATTTTTCAGCTTTAAATTGTAATTTGTGGGGGTCACAAGAGTTATAGCTCTTTGGAAATTTTATGGTTAAGCTGTACGGTAATGACTTAGCTTCATTTGTGGTTAGTTGCTCAATTCTGGTCTCATGATCTTCAGACTTTATACATTTGTGCAAAGCATTGTGTAAGCATGTCATATATAGTTTAAAGAATTCCTTGTTGACAAAACTCCAGGTTTTATTTGTTTGAAGGGTATGTGTGTTTCTGTCTTCCTCCTTTACTTCTCCACCCCCAAATTTAGGACAGGGATCCTAGAGGTACGTAAGTTTTAGAAACCACTTAAACTTCTAATGTTGTCTCAAAAAATAAACATTTAAGGCAATTCTCTTTTGAAGATGGTCAGACAATATTTTGGAGTATAATGGTGAAGATAAAAAGACATTTTTAGTAATCTTTTATTGATTTGAATATTAGGATCAGAGCTGATTTGGTCCAATTTTTTTACAGTAAGAAAACAGTTGAAAGTATATATACTTGGTATATATTAGAGGGTTTAGACTATTGAGTTTTTGGAGTAAATAAAAGATTGCCCTTTGCTATATTGTATAGTGAAAGACTAGATGGAAAGCGTATATTTATTAAATAAGCACCACTTCCTTACCCCTAAGTCTGTGAATCTATAGTCCTCACTTAAGAATTAGGAAGTTAGGTTCTACAAGGGCAAATGGTGCAAGGTCA
Source organism: Callithrix jacchus (assembly GCF_049354715.1). Taxonomy (NCBI): domain Eukaryota; kingdom Metazoa; phylum Chordata; class Mammalia; order Primates; family Cebidae; genus Callithrix; species Callithrix jacchus. Next base: position 38,774,985 of record NC_133513.1, read on the forward strand.
TAGCCCTGATAAATGGCTACAGGATTCTGTCAGGGCCTGTTGACTTTACAGCCTGCCAGCTAAACCTGTTAACAATAACCACTGCAGTGTGGAGTGCTTACAGTGTGCAGGTGCTAGGCTAAGTGCCGGTAGATAAATAATGCCTCACTTTAACCTTACTGCAGCCCTCTGTGGCTACCATCCTTGTCTACCATTCTCCTGAGGAAGTTGAGGCCCAGAGAGGTTAAGTTACTAGCTCAGGGGTCTCAAGTTTGGAGACACAGCCAGAATTCAGGTTTGTCAGACTCCAGCATGACCTCTTAACGGTCAAGCTTGGTACTCTGGCTCTTGAACATGAAACAAATGGTGAATAACTGTTGAAAATGGCCATGTGAACTAGTTACCTCATACCAGTCTCTTTGGATGTAACATTCCGTACAGCTGGCTCAGGCGTCTACTCATTGTGATTTAAATTTACCCATGGTTGGACTCTTCATTTCAGCTCTTCCTCTTCATCATAATGCAAGAGGGAAAGCCTTTGCACAGCTCCTTTCTTGGTTTTTGGGCTCTGAAAGCTGACTGTGCTCTGACTGAGACACAGGGAGGAGGAGGGACAGAAAGAGCCAAAGGCAGCAAAGGGACAGCGTCCTGGGACTTACCGTAAAGAAATGAAACAGGTTTTCTTTGTGGCTGACAAATGAGTTCTAAAGATGACTTTTGAAGGATAACATTCATTTTAATTTGAAAAAATATAACTGTGTGTGGAAAAATCAGTTTTGTAACTTAAATTTCATCCTACATTCTGTCTGTAGCTGATAAGGGGAAAGTCCAGTGTGTGAACTCCTGCTGTATTCTCTTATTATGTAATATTAGTACTTGTGATTGAATTGAGAGGACTTGCTTTAGGAATCTAGTAATATAGTCAGCACTGTATGTGTTTGAGTTTGCCTCTCATATGTTCCGGAATTCTGGGATTTTGACATTGTGAAGCAATGATTAAATTTTACACTGTGCCAGGCATTGTGGCATTCCACACAAATGGTGAGGACCTAAGAGTGGGAAATTTGGCACAGATGAAGAAGGTTGGTTAATACGTTTGAAAGACTGCTCAACATGTCTTGCATAACTGACCTAAGTGCAAAGTGAAGCAGCCCATCATGCCCCAGCTCTCCAAATCTGAGCCAGCGTTTCACCCGTGTGATGCAGGTATTTTTCATAGTCCCCACAGTGAGTGCCAAGTGCACGCTAACACTTCTGCCTAACACAGGCAGCCTATGGCATGCAAAAGGAGGCTGCAAAGTAACCACTGTTGGTGTGTCCAAGGTTGGAAAAATTTCCACAGGGACTTCTGTGAAATCCAATTAAGGCAGGCCTTTCTTTTTATAGATGATTATGTAGAAACAGACTGATGAAACAAAATCAGCAAGGGAAAGTTAAAAAATTTCCTGAATTGTTCAGTTTCTTATAGAAACTCTAGTTCCTGAATCGAGTCTTTTGCTGAGTTAGTGGACAGAAAGTGTTGGGCTGCTTCTTTTCACTTCCCTCAGAATACGTTATTTTTGAGGGAAGGACTCACCACTTTTGTCCCTCTCCAGTTTTCAGCCTAGGCACCTGGCCCTAAACTTAGTCTTAAAGATGGAGACAAGGACTGCCAAAGTTCCTTTGTCTCAAATGGGCAGTCAGCCACTTAGAGGACTCTACACTGGGTGGGCCACTTTTCACTCCAATGCTGGCTTCTTTGAGAAAGTCATTGCTTTCAAGACTGTTAGGAAGTTATTTGATATATTGCCTAACATGCCTCCTATTAATCTTTTTTACTGCCTTGTGTCTCTTCTGAATAAATTTAATTCTTCTAGTTGACAGGTCTCCACATACTTTAGAATAGTAATCATGTCCTCCTGGAGATACGTCTCTTATCTTGGCTAAACAGCCTTTCTTCCTGGAGAAGTTTTTCATGGTTTTGAGGCCTCTTTCCTTTTTCTAAGTGTCCTCTTCTAAAGCTTTTTACTCAGAAGTAAGTTTTGAATTTAGTCTAATAATAATTGGATTATAATAGTCTAATAATGGAACAAGTTAATCCTGTGACAAACACTATTGTAAGTTATTTTTCCCACAGACCCAGCACACTGCGAATTCACAGAGAATTTACTTTTGATTAAAGATTTCCACTCTTTAAAAAAGGAATTATTCTCTTCTTTGCCCTCCCTGATTAAAGTATAAAAAACTTACATTATGTTCTGTAAGATTTAACAGCTGTGTACAGATTGTTTTGGAATCTGTTTCTGTCACAGCCCCGTGTTACTTCCAGATTTAATGTTTGTCTTCTATGTTTTCATACAGGTAATTAGAAAAAACAGGGATGTGCCTCTAAAAACTTTACAAACTGGCTTTAGTCTGTCGTCCTTTGAGTATTTTGTAAAAAGTAATCTTAGTATTCAGTTTAATTGTGCTTCTCTTTAGCTGATACTCACTTTGTCCATAGTGATAACGTTCGGTCTTGCCACAAGTCTTCCTGTCATCCCTTTGTGTCTACAGCATTATTTGACTTGCCAGTTTAGTAAAACAATCCAGAAGGAAATAACTAGTATCACAGGGCTTAGTGAATCTCTTCTGGGTTCTAGTAATCACCTCTGCCTTTTTCTCAGTGTTTAAAAACTGTGTCATTATTTTTCCGGTAGCTTTTGTCAAGTTTTACTTTGTGGCTTTACTGACACTCTTGTGTTACAATCTCATTATATCATTATATGCTGTTCCCATTCCTATTTCTTATTGCTTCTAAACCTGAGCTTATTAGAGAACTCTATTTTCCCACTCCAATTTCTGTGTCTCCTTTATATCAGAATCATATAAAATCATTTTGTCACATAAAATCTGTTATACACATTGTATTATATATTATATACAGTTTTCTGTATATAAAAACATATCTATGTATCTGTTATTCTTTCTTGTTGTTTTTAGACAGAGTTTCACTCTCTCACCCAGGCTGGAGTGCAGTGGTGCAGTCACAGCTCACTGCAGCTGTAACCTCCTGGGCTCAGGTGATCTTCCCACCTCAGCCTGCCAAATAGCTGTGCGAATCACCACATGTGGCTAATTTTTTTTTTTTTTTGGTAGAAATGGGGTCTCTTTATTTTGCCCAAGCTGGTCTCAAACTCCTGGGCTCAAGTGATCCAGCCCCTTCGGCCTCCCAAAGTGCTAGGATTACAGGTATGAGCCACTGTGCCTGGCCCTATGTTATATTTTTGAGAGCTTCCTAGCTATGAAGTCTTTCTTAAGTTCTTCCTAAATAAAAAAAAGTTCTACCTAAAAGGGGAAATTAAAAATTCCATCTTCTAAACAGTGTTTTAAACGTTGTGTATCAGATTGTTTGCAGCTTATTTTCAAAGTAATCAAAGATACTTCTGTATCTTTTAGTCTTCATCTCTAAATCTGCAAAGAGGAACACATGCCTCATATGACTATGTGTTATAAATAGAAAATTATATTCTAATGTTCTTTTAACTTTTCTGGACACCGTGTGCTCTGTTGATTCAGGACAATTAGTGTATTTTTCCAGAAATAGCTGTTCACATGTAAAGGGTCACTAAAGTAGATTATAGAGTTTTATGGCAGGAGCAGTGGTAGAGGGGTGGGAGTAGACAATATTTATTAAAAGTATCTTTTGTGCTAGGTCCAGTGTTGGAAGTAATCTAAGTAGTTAGTAATGGGAGTTGGCTGGAATGATCATTTGAGGGATGATTGAAAGGTGGTTTTTGGTTGTAATTATGGTGCTATTTATATATATTTTTTTCTTTTAAAGGAGCAGTGAGCAGAATGAATACCTTCCAAGACCAGAGTGGCAGCTCCAGTAATAGAGAACCCCTTTTGAGATGTAGTGATGCACGGAGGGACTTGGAACTTGCTATTGGTGGAGTTCTCCGGGCTGAGCAGCAAATTAAAGATAACTTGCGAGAGGTGTGACATGTACTTTTCTCTTCCTGTGTTTGGACTCTTGTCACAGGGCTGGTTAGAGCATGGCCAAGGACTTGGTCTCTCTGTGGCAGCAAAAAATTGCACTCCATGCCTTGCATGGTCTACTTGGTCCTAGTCAGTTGCCTGGTATACTGGTGCCTTTCATCCCAAGGGGAAAATAAAGTAGATGCTAGAAGAGTCTGGAAAACCCTGTGCCATTCTAGAAAATTCTAGTTAGCATGCATTTTTGACTACTACTCTGTATACTTCCTCAGGCACTGTAATCAGTAAAAATACGAAATGAGTGAGCAGTATCCTCAACTGCATCCTCTTGATGCATGAAGGATGCACTTGAGCATCCTTCCCATCATCTTTTAACTGCTTAATGGCATGGTTCTGTAAATGAATATCTGTTAGGGCAAGCCGGAGTGAAATCTGTTGTTACTTCCAGTAATGTTTTGTTGTTGTGTGTGGTAGCCAAGTATTACATGACTTTAAAACACAACTTTATTAAGCAGAAAACAAATATGATTTAAAATGTAGTTTCTTATGTGTGTTGTCATGGATGATTTATGGCCTGTTTTGACTTTTTCCCTTGGGATTTTTATATTTAACCCTGTTTCAATCACTGTTTATGCTTCTAGAAACATTAGTTTATAAGTTCACTTAAAATGTCCACCCTAATGGTCTTCTAGCTGTTGACATGTGGTGGCATATCTCATTACTGAATTGGTCTGCTGTGAATGGACTGCCCATTCTGTTGGGGTGAGAAAAGAGATAAGGGGCTAGCTATTAAGGGCTAGCTATTAAGTTAACACTCTGTCTTTATTCTGTTGATAAACTTGTAAAACCATAGGTTTTAAAATTTTGTAGAAAACCGAGGGGGATCAGTATCTCCAGGTACATTCTTGTATTTTCTCTTGATAAGTACACCCAAATTAAACCTAATCCTCTTAGAAGGATGGGTATTGAAGGAGGATTTTAAAGTTTAGGTATGCCTTTATGGTTGGGATTCTTAAACTGGGGTCCATAGGGCTTTAATGGGTCCTTGGGTGGGCTTTGGGACACTAAACCCTGAAATTATAGGCAAAATCTTGAAAATAAGCATTTTTTGGGGGGAATACTTCATAGATGTCATTAGATAATAATAAGGATTTACGAGCCCCTCCTCCCACAAAAAAAAGTTTCAGAACTTCACTGTTCTGTGGGAAACATCGTTCTTTGGACTTATAACACTAAGAAGCTAACATGTATATGTTTCCTAGGTCAAAGCTCAGATTCACAGTTGCATAAGCCGTCACCTGGAATGCCTTAGAAGCCGTGAGGTGTGGCTATACGAACAGGTGGACCTCATCTATCAGCTTAAAGAGGAGACACTTCAGCAGCAAGCTCAGCAGCTGTACTGGGTAAGGTGACTGCATGGCTAGAATTGGTTCGAGCATGGATTCTGGTTGCCAGAGAATATCTTCCTTGTAATGCGGTGTTAATATAGATCAGATAAAAGTTTAATCTCAAGTCTATTTCTTAACTTGAGTATATTTGGTGCTTTTGGTATCATTGTGGCTAGATGGTTTCATTTTTCTTTTAGTTATTGGGCCAGTTCAATTGTCTTACTCATCAACTGGAGTGTACCCAAAACAAAGATCTAGCCAATCAAGTCTCTGTGTGCCTAGAGAGGTAATGACCCTTTTTACTTATTTTAACTTTTGGCTCTAACTTTGGCATATTAAAAGAAAGTCGATTTTGTAACTCACTGCATGTGTCGTATTTAACTTCTGTGTTGCTAAGATCATTCTGCTTCATATATTTAATATTATATTCGCTGATACATGAATAAGCCATCTACCTTTGGTTGAGTTTTTAAGTGAATGTAGTCATTTAAAATTACTCACAGTTTGGCTTTTGGTTTGAGATGAAGTTGATGAAACAGGTATTTCTTAAAAATAGCCAAATTTTGTTTTTTTCCCCCAGACTGGGCAGTTTGACCCTTAAACCTGAAGATTCAACTGTCCTGCTCTTTGAAGCCGACACAACTGCTCTGCGCCAGACCATCACCACCTTTGGGTCTCTCAAAACCATTGTGAGTAATCTCACATACTTCATTGGGTACTTTGCAAATCTGTGGCCTTAAAAAAAATTACTATAAATAATGGCTTTCTTGAGAATTTTATTAGCTTCAAAAATTTCATGTTCTTGGCTGGGCATGGTGGCTCATGCCTGTAATCCTTTGAGAGGTCGAGGCAGGCGGATCACTTGAGGTCAGGAGTTTGAGACCAGGCTGGCCAACATGGTGAAACCCTGTCTCTACTAAAAATACAAAAAAGTTAGCTGGGTGTGGCAGTGGGCGCCTATAATACCAGCTACTTGGAAGGCTGAGGCAGGAGAATTGCTTGAACCCAGAAGGCAGAGGTTGCAGTGCGCTGAGATCGTGCCACTGCATTCTAACCTGGGCTACAGAGTAAGACTCAGCCTTTAAAAAAAAAATTATGTTCTGATTAAGTTGCCTAGATTGGTAGTCCCTGGAATATAGTCAACTCAGTGATAGTCTTTGGAATACCTCATGTATATCTCTAAATGCTTTCGATATATTTTTTGTAAAATTTATGGTTTGAATAGTTTTTAATAAAGAACCAAACATTTGAGTCTTGTTAAAAATGGTAATACAACCAATTCTGGTAAAGATTTTTAGAGTTTCACTCTTGTTGCCCAGGCTGTAGTGCAATGGCATAATCTCAGCTCACTGTAATGGATCACCGTAACCTCCGACCTCCTAGGTTCAAGTGATTCTCCTGCCTCAGCCTCCCGAGTAGCTGGGATTACAGGCATGCACCACCACCACGCCTAGCTAATTTTGTATTTTTAGTAGATACGGGGTTTCTCCATGTTGGTCAGGCTGGTCTCAAACTCCCAACCTCAGGTCATCTGCCCAGCTTGGCCTCCCAGAGTGCTGGGATTACAGTCATGAGCCACCTTGCCCAGCCGGTAAAGATTTTTTATATGATATTTACATGGTGAGTACTCTCAAATTTGATAACTACTTTGTAAGTCATGGGATTTACTGTGATTGATGTTTCTAATGAAATGGTAATGCTTTAACACTTTTGAAATTTTGAATTATAATTTCACTTTTTTGGTAGCACAGTATAAATAATATGATTAAATTGTCTCTTTCATAGCAAATTCCTGAGCACTTGATGGCTCATGCTAGTTCATCAAATATTGGGCCCTTCCTGGAGAAGAGAGGCTATATCCCAATGCCAGAGCAGGTAAAGTATCATTTTGTTTCTGGTAATTGAGTCATTACTTGCCTTATATTTCATTTGGGTTTTATATAGCATTAAAAAATGCTACTATTTGTGAATAAGTACCAGTGGCAGTGAGTTAGTTTATGAAATTGAATGCTTTCCTTGAGACTGCATGCCAAATAGAAATTTAGATGTCTTTAGGGGCTGATTAACAGATAAAGTTATTATCAGTCAGTTCATAGGAAATTCTCATTAGCTGTCTTATTGATACTGGCTCTCTTTGAGGGATCCTCTTTATACTTTGTAGAGATGATATATTTCTAAAAGGAATGGCAATATGAATAAAGGATTCTAGATGTTTTAGTTGAGAAACTCCCTAGATACCAGCTGTCTCTTGTTTTATAATTGTGAAAATTGAGGCTCTGGAAGGCACATGACTTGCCCAGAATCAGTTGCAAGCCAAGATTAGAGAGCTGCTCTTTTTTCTGGTGAACTTTCTACTGCCTTTGACATTCCTTGTTAAGCAGCAAAGTATTATGTGATTAACAGAAGTCAGCATCCAGTATTGCAGCTGTCCCTCTCAGCGAATGGCTCCTTGGAAGCAAACCTGCCAGTGGCTCTCAGGCTCCTTACATATCCAGCACCAACCCCCAGGACTGGCTCACCCAAAAGCAGACCTTGGAGAATAGTCAGGTCTGTTGCTGCTTTTATTGTTTCTACAGTAGACACAGCAGTAGATGGGGTTAGTTATTAATGAGTAGCATGTGTCTTTGTTAAGTTTTTGGCTGCAGTCTGTAAACATTTATTAATAGTCTCTTCATCATAGAAAGTTTAGAAAATAAAGAACTCTTTATCATAGAAAATTTTAAAAATAATTTTACATAAGAAAAGCTCATAAACTCATAATCTCAACACAAAGAAAAACACTGTAACAATGAAAGTTAAGCGTTTATATACTTCCGTTTTCTATACATATATATTTTAAAAGAATCATTCTGTAAGTCCTGTTTTGGTGAGTAGATTTTTTTCACCAGTATAGTGGTAACATTTCTCTGTCATTTCTTCTATAAAGTATTTAGTAGTATATCATTGATTGGCTGTAATTTAAATTCAGGTTTCTTTTGATAGAAACAAGGATTCCCTAAACATCCAGGAGCCAGTTATTTGTGTACATTCTTGATTAGTTCCTTAGGAGTACATTTCTAGAAAGTGCATTCCTAGATGCAGTTTGCATACCCTTTAAGGCTTTGGATACATACTGCCAATTTGGCTTTCCAGGAAGTTGCCAGCAGTGTATAGTTTCACCAGGAGAATATTAGAGTACTTGCTTCCCTGAAGCCTAAGAGTAATAATCATTTAGGATTTTTTGTCTGAATTTGACAAAAAATAGAATTTCGCTTTTGTTTGTTCTTCCATTAGTAAGGAGGTTGAGTATTTTCATGTTTATTAGGCTTCTTTTGTGACTTGCCTGATCATATCCTTTGCCCATTTTTTGCATTCTTTATTTGTAAAGGCATATTACACAGAGATACTAGCCCTTTTCTATCAGGTAAGATATCTAAACAGAGAAATACCTTGCCTTTTGGCTTTGTGTACTTAAATTTTAAAACACTGGGCAAGACAGTAAATATGCAGACAGAATCTCCAAAGCAGTCATCATTATTTTGCCAAACTAATACTGTGTACTTTTTGTGTAGACTTCTTCCAGAGCCTGCAATTTCTTCAGTAATGTCTGGGGAAACCTAAAGGACTTAGAAAACTGGCTCCTCAAGAGTCAGCAACAGGAAGTTCCTGAAAAACCAAGTTACCAAAAGTGTAACAGCCATTCTACTGCTGGTTCTTTCTCCACTGAAATGGAAAAGGTTGAAGATCTAGAGCTTCCCGATCAAGATAAGATGGACTTATCAGATTGGCTGGTGACTCCCCAGGAATCCCATAAGCTGGGGAAGCCTGAGAATGGCAGTCATGAAATCAGTGAGAAGTTTAAGCTCTTGTTCCAGTCCTATAATGTGAATGATTGGCTTGTCAAGACTGACTCCTGTACCAACTGTCAGGGAAACCAGCCCAAAGGTGTAGAGATTGAAAACCTGGGCAATCTGAAGTGCCTGAATGACCACTTGGAGGCCAAGAAACCATTGTCCACCACCAGTGTGGTTACAGAGGATTGGCTTGTCCAGAACCGTCAGGACCCATGTAAGGTAGAGGAGGTGTGCAGAGCCAATGAGCCCTGCACAAGCTTTGCAGAGTGTGTGTGTGATGAGAATTGTGAGAAGGAGGCTCTGTATAAATGGCTTCTGAAGAAAGAAGGAAAGGATAAAAATGGGATGCCCATGGAACCCAAACCTGAGCCTGAGAAGCATAAAGATTCCCTGAATATGTGGCTCTGTCCTTCTAGAAAAGAAGTAATAGAACAACCTAAAGCACCAAAGGCAATGGTTCCTTCTAGAATTGCTGATTCCTTCCAAGTCATAAAGAACAGCCCCTTGTCGGAGTGGCTTATCAGGCCTCTAAACAAAGAAGGAAGTCCCAAGGAAGTGCCTAGTACTGAAGACAGAGCTGGTAAACAAAAGCTTAAAAGCCCCATGAGCACTTTCTGGTGTCCCTTTAATACAGCAGACTGGGTCCTGCCAGGAAAAAAGATGGGCAACGTCAGCCAGTTATCCTCTGGAGAAGACAAGTGGCTGCTTCGAAAGAAGGCCCAGGTGAGCATAAACATCAAAATAGCAGTTTCTGAGTTTTATTTTTATTTGTTTATTTTGAGATGGGAATCTCTGTCACCCAGGCTGGAGTGCAGTGGTGCAGTCTTGGCTACTGAAACCTCCCTCTCCCGGGCTCCAGCCATTCCCCGCCACCACAGCCCCCCAAGTAGCTGGGACCATAGGCGTGACTGGCCAGTTTTTTTGCATTTTTGGTAGAGATGGGGTTTTACCATGTTGCCCAGGCTGGTCTCCTGAACTCCTGAGCTCAAGCGATCTGCCTGCCTTGGCCTCCTGAACTGCTGGGATGACAGGCATGATCCACCACACCTGGCTTAGAGTTTTATATTTCATAATCCCAAACCTTGCAAACCGGCCAGATCGTTGAATATGTCAAATACTAAATTTGGAGTGAAGGATGTATGGTTTTGTTCTGTGCATTTTTCAGGACTAAGCCCCATCCTTCAGGAAAGAAAAGAATCTAGCCTGTTCTACTGCTATTTATGGCAAATATTTGGGGTGGAAATAATTGTCACCTTTGTTTTTGGTTGTTAGAGAAAATGGCCAACATTTAAATTATTCTCTATAGACCCTTTATGGAAAAAAAGTTGGTCTCATGCCTCCTAGTTTCCATGAAGCAGCCTCTTTTCTTGTATTGCAGGAAGTATTACTTAATTCACCTCTACAGGAGGAACGTAAGTTCCCCCCAGACCATTACGGCCTCCCTGCAGTTTGCGATCTCTTTGCCTGTATGCAGCTTAAAGTTGATAAAGAGAAGTGGTTATATCGAACTCCTCTACAGGTGGGTACATGCCACCAGCATGGGAATTACAGATTATAGCTATTTATAAATGTTTTGTCTTACATATGAAGTCGTACTTGGGTCATTGAACCATATCCCTTTTAATAGTATGTATGTTAGGCAAGTGAGGGTGGGACAGGGGGAGCTCATAAAAAGTTCATGTATTTTAATTGAATTTGCTTTATGAACTAACTAGGCATACTTCAAAGTGAACTTTCAAGATGTAACTTTTGGGAATTTTCAGATCCCATGTGGATTCTAGTAGCTTATAGACCTATCTCAAAGGTGAGTTTGGTTCCAGGCCCCTGCAATAAAGCAAATATCCCAATAAAGTGAGCTACACAAATACTTTGTTTTCCCATTGCATATAAAAGTTGTTTATAATACACTGTAGTTTGCTAAGTCTGCAATAACATTATGTCTTAAGAAAACAATGTACATACCTCAATTAAAAAGTACTTTATTATAACAAAATGCTGATGGTCATCTGAGCCATTAACATGTAATCTTTTTGCTAGTGGAGGGTTTTGCCTTGATGTTGATTGCTGCTGACTGATTAGGATAGTAGCTCATTGAAGGCTGGGATGGCTGTGTCTGTTTCTTTAAATAAGATAATGAAGTTTGCTGCATTGATTGACTTTCTTTCATGAAATATTTCTCTGTAACATGTGCTGCTGTGTGATAGCATTTTATCCACAGTAGAACTTTCAAAATTGGAGTCAAACCATGTGGCTGCTTTATCAGCTAAGTTTATGTAATGTTCTAAATCCTTTGTTGTCACTTCAGCAATGTACACAGCATCTTCTCCAGGAGTAGATTTTTTTTTTTTTTTTGAGATGGAATCTTGCTCTGTCGCACCGGCTGGAGTGCAGTGGTGTGATTTCGGCTCACTGCAACCTCTGCCTCCTGGGTCCTGGTTCAAGCAATTCTCCTGCCTCAGCCTCCTGAGTAGCTGGATTACAGGCACATGCCACCATGCCCAGCTAATTTTTATATTAGAGACGGGGTTTCACCACATTGGCCAGGCTGGTCTTGAACTCCTGATGTTGTGATCTGCCCTCCCAGCCTCCCAAAGTGCTGGGATTACAGGCGTGAGCCACCGCACCCGCCCTCCAGGAGTAGATTCTATCTCAAGAAATCACTGTTTGCTCATCCATAAGAAGCAACTACTCATTTGTTTAAGTCTGATCATGAGATTGCAGCAGTTGTCACATCTTCAGGCTCCACTTCTAATTCTAGGTCTCTTGCTGTTTCCACATCTGCAGTTACTTCCTCCACTGAAGTCTTGAATTCCTCCAAGCCATCCATGAGGGTTGGAATCAGTTTCTTTCAAACTCCTGTTAATGTGATATTTTGACCTCCTCTCATGTATCATGATAGTGTTACTGGCATCAATCCTGTCTAGGTTTTCAGTTTACTTTGCCCAGATCCATCAGAGGAACATAGGTACCTAGGGCCTTAAAAAAATGTATTTTTTAAATAATACTTGAAAGTTGAAATTACTCCTTGATCCATAGGCTGCAAACTGGATGTGGTATTAGCAAACATAAAAACATTAATCTCCTTTTACATCCCCATCAGAGATTTTGGGTGACCAGGTGCAGTGTCAATGAGTGTAGTATTTTGAAAGGAATATTTTTTCTGAGCAGTAGTTCTCAACAGAGGGCTTAAAATATTCAGTAAACCATGCTGTAAACAGGTGCACTGTCATCCAAGCTTTGTTATAGAGCACAGGCAGAGTAGATTTAGCATAATTCTTAAGGGCCCTAGGATTTTTGGAATAGTAATTGAGCACTGGCTTCAACATAGCCACCATTGACTCAGGCCTGCAATTTGAGCACTTTGGGAGGTGGAGATGGGAAGATTGCTTGAGCCCAGGAGTTCAAGACCAGTGTGGGCAACATACAGAGACCCTGTCTGTAAAAGAATTAACAAATTAGCTGGGTATGGTGAAGCATGCCTGTAGTCCAGCTACGCAGGAGGCTGAGGTGGGAGAATTTCTTGTGCCTGGGAGGTCAAGGCTGCAGTGTGCTATGATAGCTCTGCTGCACTCCTGCCTGGTTGATAGAGCGAGACCATTTCCAAAAAAAAGTTACCGGCTGCGTTAGTCCCTAACGAGAGTCAGCCTGTCCTTTGAAGACAGGTATTGACTTATCTCTCTAGCTATGAGTTGTAGATGACTACTTCTTCCAATAGAAAGTTGTTTTGTCTGCACTGAAAATGTTGAGTGTCGCCACCTTCATCTGTTATCTTAGCTAGGTCTTCTAGATAACTTGCCACTTCACTTTGCATTTTTGCTATGGAGATGGCTTCTTTCCTTAAACAGAATCAACCACTGCTTGCTTCAAACATAACTTCTGGTTCCTTACCTCTTTCAGCCTTCATAAAATTAAAGAGAATTAGGGCCTTACTCTGGGTTAGGCTTTGGCCTAAGGGAATGTTGTGACTAGTTTGATCTTCTATCGAGACCACTAAAACTTTCTCCATATCAGAAATAAGTCTGTTTGCTTTTTAAATCATTCTTGTGTTCACTGGAGTAGCACTTCTAGTTTCAAGAACTTTTCATCCACAGAATTTGAAGCTAAACAAAAAACAAAAACTTTGACTTTGTGCTCACAGCTTGGCTAATGCAAAAAGCCTGCCCAGCTTTCAACCTGTCTTGGCCTTCAACATGACTTTCTCACTAAGTTTAATCAATTCTGGCTTTCAATTTAAATAAAGTAAGAGATGGAGACTCTTCCTTTTAGTTGAACACATAGATGCAATTGTAGGCTATTAATTAGCCTAATTTCAATCTTGTTTTGTCTCAGGGAATAGGGAGGCCTGAGTAGAGGGAAGAGAAATGGGGAAAGGCTTTTTGGTGGGCATTCAAGACATATATTAATGAAAAGTTTACCATCTTTAATGAGCACAGTTCATGACACAAACCCTCAATCTGTAAAAAATGTAACAAGGTATGCCTGTGTTGGGAAATGAGTCAGAGCTTTAAGGAAGGGAAAATTTGCTTTTATTCTCCAGTGAATAACTTATCCGTGGGTGTCTCTTTACAGATGTGAAGACAAGAGTTGAACCGCCTTTCTGCCAGTTATCACACATCATGAGCTGGGTGACTGCGGCTTGCCAAATCATTGTGTTTCTGGGTCTGACCAATTAGCTTGGTTCTTTCTTCTCTCACCTAATTTTGAACTAGTAAAACAAAGTAACTCATCAGATTTATGAGTTACTGTTTAAAAGAAAATGACGTTTATTGATGCTGAGGTGATTCAGTTCCTTCCTTCTTACAGAAGTGTTAATTTACTCCCACACTAGAAATGCAGCATCTTTGTGGATACATCTTTTTCACAAGCCTCCAAGGCTCCTTAGATTGGATCGTTACCAAAAGTACATGAAAACACTCACTCTGGTTTTAAAAATGAAGTATTTCTGTAATCGAGGTATATTGATATATTCTAAAGCTAGCAAATTTCCCTAACATCTAATTGCCCTATAGATGCTTCTCTTGCTGTGGGTTTTCTTGTTAGTGGTATGAAATAATGATTTTCCTGCTCTATCAATATATAGTGTATTTTGCACAAAAAATTAACCTGGCTAATAGTGATTATCAAAATACGTATTAATAATCTTGGCAATTTTTGACATTACCCAACATTTTAGCCTAAATGTTCTACATTACTATTCACTTGAAACTCAGCTACTGCAAATGTTCTTTCTGTAAATGTTACTAAAATATCCTGTGAGCTCTTTTAGAAGGGTTCAGTATTATTTCAAGACTATTTTGAGGTCGTTCTAGCCTTTTAAAATATTCTATAGACCTACGGGGTTTAAAAGAACCCCAGTGCCAACTAGGCAAATAGGCAAAGACATGTTGGAAATGTAGTATAGTACTTGAACTATTCACTATATTGGTGCATCCTGTGTAAATGGAAGCTGAGCTTGACACCTGGTGCTTTTAACTAGGGATACAGTCGTCCTTCTCCTGCAAGCACAGCACACCTGTACCTCCAAAGGTGATGTTTTAGTGACTAGGCTGTTTTCAACACTTGTGCCTTGGGGTGTTCATTGAAGCTTTATGAAAAGTACTGTTTTCTCAGTCTCCTTAAAGTTATGCCCATGCTTTAAAATGTCTCTGTAGGAGAGAAGTGGGGTTTATAATGTTTTTAAATTCTCTAGATATCTTTGCTGCTTTCCAGACTTTGAAACTATTAAGCTTCTTAACTGCCTGTTATTGGAAATACTTCTGGGGAAACTTCATGGTCCCACAATATCATTGCCATACAGCTTCACTAGAGTTCTTTGAACCACAGCTGGAAAGAGCTTTGTATTATTTCTTAATTCCCTCCCCAGATATCACTTCGAACTATTACAATAAAGGTGGTGGGCAAAAACAACATAAGGAGCCTTTCAGTTTTCTTAAGTTGCAGCTAATTCTGTAGTTTCTTTTTTGAGGCCAAATACACTGTATTTTACATTGTCAAAATATAATTTACATTAATCACTATGTTAATGAGTATGTAAAACATTCTTTTGCATTGATGAATTTTGTATCTGCCTCCATTAAAAGCATAACAGCCATAGTTGTTGCATGTTATCTGTAAAACTATTTTCACAAAATGTGGTGTTATATAAATGCAGTAACTTTTGGTTAGGAATACATCTGAGAAAAAGCTTGAACATAAAAATAACATTATTGTACTTTATGAAATTTTAAATTAGCAAACAATTAAACTTTTAGTCTTTTATGAAACCTATTCACATCTATAAAAAAAAAAACCTATGGTACTTCAGCTAGAACTCAGTGCCTTTCTACTGGATTCCTCATTAACTTCATACTATGGATGAGAAAACTCAGAAATTAAACAATTTGGCCTCATGACCTTTAGCTTTCCTAAAGCGTCCTTGAAAAACATCTAGCTTTTAATTATTCCTAGTAAGGAGTTAATATGTATGGAATTAAGCAAGATGGTTGGATTGTTCTAGCATGCCAGTCTAATGTTTAACCTCAAATATCTTGAGAGACAGTTTCACATCTCTCTACTGGTGAATGTCACCAGTAGCTAATTTTCTTTTCTTTTTTGAGACAGAGTTAAGCTCTGTCACCTGGGCTGGAGTACAGAGGCATGATCTCAGCTCACTGCAGCCTCCACCTCCTGGGTTGAAGCGATTCTCCAGACTCGACTACATTCAGCTATCTCCCAAGGAGCTGGGGTTACAGACACACTTCTCCATGTCCAGCTAATTTTGGTATTTTTAGTTAACACAGGGTTTCGCCATGTTGGCTGGGCTGATCTTGAAATCCTGACCTACGGTGATCTGCCCATGTTGGCCTCCCAAAGTGCTGGGATTGGCCAGCCACCACACCTGGCCAACAGTAGCTCATTTTAACACAAACATGAAAATGTTGTTTTGCCTTAATATGGGCAGAAAATGCCAAGAGGACCTTTCATTTTATACCCAGGTAGATACTTTTAAATGGAGACAACCACTATATTTGTGTGTTGGAGTTAGAACTTTGGTTCTGTTTTTACCCTTTATTTGGAATACAGTGCAGCATTACAGTTTTGGATCATTAAATGAACAGACTTGGTGATACAATACTGACAAGCACGAATTGAATTCTGGGAGTAAGTGGTTTTCTAGTTCATGGGGGAGAAGAACAGATATGTGCAAGATCTTCTCCAAAGGAGAAGAGAACCACGTTGCTCAGTGAGTCACCAAAGGGCTTTGGCTTCAACTCGCTAATAGCTGGAACGAGTGCCAGTCTTGGTCAACCATCCAAGATTTTCATCATAGCGAATCAAAATCTCTAATTTTTCAAACTAATTATAGGGTAGAAGAGAGAATAACTCCAGTCTGACTTATAAAATGGTCTAGATGTCTACTGAAGTGTCCTCCATTCATGAGTTGGTAAAATCTTCAGAGTGACTGTTGGAGCAAGGAGCCTTTCATGTGCTCCCAGTTATTATATAGTGCATAGAGGCTGGTAAGTGTTAGTCCTGTCAGACCACCTCGTGCTATCCCTCGAAGACCACCTGGGAAAAGAAGGCAAAAGGAAAATGAAACAGCTGTGTACTGCATAGTACCCTAGCATGGAAGGGTTAAATAAAAAGTACTGTGAAATGGGCTGACAAGGGAGACAAGTGAGACTCTGTTTAAAAAAAAAAAAGTACTGTGAAATAAAGAGAGACCTTTTTTTATTTTTTGAAACCAAGTCTCACTCTGTCTTCCAGGCTGGAGTACAGTGGTGCCATCTTGGCTCACTGCAACCTCCACCTCCCGGGTTCAAGTGATTCTCCTGCCTCAGCCTCCTGAGTAGCTGGGATTACAGGCGCGTGCCACCACACCCGGCTAATTTTTGTATTAGCTAGGGTTTTACCATGTTGGTCAGGCTGGGAGAGACCGTTTTTTAAATAATTAATATTCCATCTCAAAAAGGAGATTGAGTTTTTAAATTAATACAAGAAACGAAGACTTCAGGCAATAATTCCCCAAACCACTTGCATAATACATATGGCTTGACATTTTCAGATTCACAAACTTGTTCCTGTGGCAGTTTATTACTGGAGTTCCAACTAGAAAAATCATTTCCTGCTGGCAACATGATTTAGAACTCCACTAGCACTATCAATGGATTTAAGGCTATAATGTAAACAAGGTGACACCCTATTTGGAAACAGTATTAACTTTTGGACTCTGGATGGGTCCTCCAAATATTAACCTTGAAGATTCAAGAAGTAGTGATGGCCAGGTGTGGTGGCTCACACCTGTAATCCCAGTGCTTAGGGAGGCTGAGGCAGGCTTGAGCTCAGGAGTTTGAGAACAACCTAGGCAAAACCTGGTCTCTGCAAAAAATAGAAAAATTAGCTTGGTGGGGTAGCATGCACCTATGGTCTCAGCTACTTGGGAAGCTGAGGTAAGGAGGATTGCTTGAGCCCAGAAGTTGAGGCTGCAGTGAACTGAGATTATGCCACTGCACTCCAGCCTGGGTGACAGAGTGAGACCCTGTCTCAAAAAAAAAAAAAAAAAAAGGCTCTAACCACACTTTGAGTTAGGTGCTAGTGCCCCCCCCCCCCAATTCCTGCACTGATGCATCCATCTCCCACAATAAGTAGTGAGGGACACCTAGCATCACACTAGTTGAAAAGAATTCAAGAATTAGACATTGAACTACCTGCTTGAAAATAAGTGAACAATTTTACTTGTGGCAAAAGATTAGCAACAGGGATTTCAATTGCAATGGAGAAACAAAAATGTTTCAGTTACTTAAAAACAGTCCCCAAGTCTAAGAAGCAGCTACAAATACATATCTAAAAATCAAAAATGCCCTAACTGCTTATGGTTTTAAAATGTCAAGTCTTAAATGTTATGTGGCAAAGGGAAACCAAGCTAAGAAACTCCTCAGGAATGGGGGTACCCAAGGAAGCTTTTAAAAAAATGTGATGTCCTCATGCAGCTCTATGAGTAGGGATCATAAACTGCAGGTAGCCATCTCTGTACCTACAATGTATTTGTTCCATGTGTATATTAGGGAGACAAAGGTAGAACAGACATGTGGGGTGTCTAGAGGCCCTCTAGCTCCATGCCTGTCAATTATGTGACATTCAGTGATGTTGCTGAGTTAGAACACTTCAGAACTAACCAGTTCCGCAACGAGTGTCCTACCAGATGGCTTCAGCTGATGGATTAAAGGGCCACTCCCCCTCCAGGAATCTCTCCAGTCTGAAGACTTCTGATAGCTGACCTGCTTACACTCCAATGCTAAATGTCATAATTATCTCTCTCAAACAGAAACTGCAGACATTATCTATAAACAGCCGTCAAACGTGTAGGGGGACCAAAAACATTTTTTAAAAACCCAGAAAAACCCCTCTAAAAGTATAATATGAGGTATCTCCTTGAAGTTCACATCATCTCTTTGTGAACTTGCCACATTTAGACCATAGGCACAGCAGTTTAAACTTCCAACTGTATTCAACGTGGTTGAAAAACAATGATTGGAAAGCAATGCACACTCAAGTTAAAATAATCTTGAGCGTGCCTGGCTAATTTTTTTGTATAGACAGGGTTTCACCATACTGCTCTTGCATTCCTGGACTCAAACAACCCACCCACACTGGCCCCCGGAGTGCTGGGATTACAGACATCAGCCACCACACCCAGTCTGTATGGCTGTTGTGAATAATATGCTGTTATGAACATGGGTACCATTCAACTTGCTTTAAGAACTGAATCAACATGGCTTAGGCAAAGATCAAATACCAAATCCTGCTCTAAGAAAAGCAACATTCACTGAATTGTGTCTTCAGCAATAAGCACTTAATGAAACTTGTTTCATTTAAAATGCATCACAACCTTGGAAAGTGAGAGTCATCATACACCCATTTTATAGATGAGCACAGTATTAAGAGGACCTTTTTCAATAGGTCATACAGCTAGTGACAAATATTTCCAAATTTTTCATAACATTTCTGCTTTATAATAAACTACATATGTTCTATATTCTTGCCTCCGAAAGGCAGCTTTCTTTTGTTAGGTTGGCATATTACACATGAGACACCTGATTAGCGGAGTAATTTTGTTTTTCGGTAATTCATCCACCACAAATATCAGGTAGCATTTTTACTCTACAGACCTGAGCGTCTTAAGTCTCAAAAGCATTGTAAGATCTAAGTTTTTCTGAGATATGTGAGAGTAAGAGGCTTTTTTCTATCGAAAATAGGATGCATTTCAAATTTTATCCATAAGAGCTCACAATGCTTTCTCCGACATGCATGCCTATGTGCTCACTTAAACAGAACTCTGAGTGAGACGGTAAATACCTTATATGCCCTTGAAAATTTTACCTTGGCATACAAAAACCTTGTTAAGAACCAAAAAATAATTTCACGTTGAAAGGCTTTAGGGTTAGACAAATGTTAAACTTCAACTGGCAGCACAAAGGTAGCACTCAAGCCAGCAAGAGTTTGCTGGGCCAAATTACATTGAAAAAGATCAAGTATTCTAAAAACAGGAGATTTCACATAAAAATGTGGAATCTAGCTTCTTCTGAATAAATGAACAATACTAATTATGGAGAGTGGCAAATGGCTGGAAATGAATGGGAGATGCTTCTAGCCCAACACATAGGCATGGAAGCTCCAGCTTAGCCCCCTCCACTCACTTTTCTTACACAAGGGAAGCCACTATGGTACTTCCTTAAAGACAGCCCTGAATGTAAGGATGTAATGAGTCAGCACCTAAGGCATATTATATGTATTTGTAATACAGAGAGGAAGAGGCTGATTATGTGATATCAAAAGAAATGGGAGTCTAACTTTCTGCAGTAATAACATAGTCCAGAACACCTCCAACATAAATTATGAAAAGAAAGCTCCTGGGCTCAGAACAGTAAAAGCAAAAAAGAATACGCATTAATTCTATGTCATGTGACAAGTAGACTTTAATTTCCACTGCAATTGTGGAACAGAGGTAAATAACCTCCTGACCCAGAATTCCAACATGGGCTCACATTTTCTGTCTTAATAACTCAAAATACTGAAATCACTCTAAGAAAGGAAAATCAATGTCTTAATTTGTGGTTTATAATAAACCCAAGATGACAGGGCACAGACAGAAATTTTTTGTGGTGTGAATACAAATATAACTTCAACTTCCAGATTCATGAATTTGGAAAGGATCTTAGGAACTCTAAGTATAGCACCAGTGAAGAAGTTTACATTTAGGGAATGGCTAATCCCTGTTGACCTAAACTACTTCCAACCCCCAATGTACTCTTAAATACAGAAATTTAAAAAAACAGGGGGGCTGGCTGGGTGTGGTGGTTCACACCTGTAATCCCAACATTTGGGAGGCCAGTGTGGCAGACTGCTTGAGCGCAGGAGTTCGAGACCAGCCTGGACACCATGGCGAAACGCCGTCCCTACAAAAAACACAAAAAAATTAGCCAGGCATGGTGGCAGGTGCCTGTAGTCCTAGCATCTTGGCAGGTTGAGACGGGAGCATCACTTGAATCCAGGAGGCAGAGGTGACAGTAAACCATGATCACATCACTGTACTCTAGTCTGAGACTGTCTCAAAAAAAAAAGAAAAAGGAGCCTCAACATAGTAGGTACAGAGCTATTTTAATAGAAAGATCATGAGAAAAAAATTGGCAGCTATCAGATCAAAAAGGCTAATTAATTAATTCTTATCCTATTTTATTCTGAGACAATGACTCGCTCTATTGTCCAGGCTGGAGTGCAGAGGTACAACCTCTGCTCACCGAAACCTCTGCCTCCAGGTTCAAGTGATTCTCCTGCCTCAGCCTCTCGAGTAGCTGGGATTACAGGCGTGTGCCACCACATCCAGCTAATTTTTGTATTTTGAGTTGAAATGGGGTTTCACCACACTGGCTAGGGTGGTCTTGAACTCCTGAACCTCAAGTGATCCGCCTGCCTCAGCCTCCTGTAAGTGCTGGGATTACAGGCATGAGTCACTGCATCCAGCCTATTTTATTTTTTTGAGACAGTGTCTCACTCTGTTACTCAGGATGGAGTGCCGTGGCGCGATTTCAGCTCACTGCAACCTCCACCTCCTGGGTTCAAGCGATTCTTTTGCCTCAGCCTCCCAAGTAGCTGGGATTACAGGTGCCTGCCATCACACCCATCTAATTTTTGTATTTTTAGTAGAAATGGGGTTTCCCCGTGTTGGCCAGGCTGATCTCAAACTTCTGACCTCAGGTGATCCACCGTGCCCGGCCCAAAAAGGCTAATTTAAAGGTAGAACTCTGATGATTTATGTGATTTGAATTCAGGTCTACTACTTATTTAATGAATTACATAAATTTTCTCCAAAAATGTGCAATGTCATTAGATTCCCTATGACATATGAGAATCTATTTAATAACCAGTATTCTACTCAAACAGAAACAGCTGTAGCTTTGCTATCATCATAAGCTTGGGAATTTTAGGGTAGCCGTATCACATATTTTCAAAATAAGTAATCAGAAACAAAAAGATATAGGCAATCCCTTCCTCTCCAAAAAATCCTGAACTATTAATCTTATGTCTTCCTTCTATAAGAAAGTCAGCTTAAAAGCAAAGTCATTTAAGGTAAAATATACATATATACAAATCCAGTTCTTCAAATTAGGTAATTGTTCATTAAGGTTATTGTTAAGAGGTTCTATTTATCAATGTCTAAACTGAATACAAGGCCTTGAGAATTAGTCTTCACATACCAAAAAGAACCTCTTGATGCCTTCTACATTTCTACTACTGGCATCGACATTTTTCCAGGAAGTAAAAATTCACGTAAAATATGTAATAGACAAAGCACTAACTGCCATAATATATAAACTGTTCCAACAAATCAGTTAAATCAACAATATGATAAAAAATAGAGAAAGGGTATACCACTAACCACTAAACAATAAAAGCTGTTCAATCTCATAAACAACCAGGACGAAGCGAAGTAAAACATTAAAACTGTTCACCTACTAGCTTAAAAAAAAGTGATGAGGCCGGGCGCGGTGGCTCAAGCCTGTAATCCCAGCACTTTGGGAGGCCGAGACCATCCTGGTCAACGTGGTGAAACCCCGTCTCTACTAAAATACAAAAAATTCGCTGGGCATGGTGGCGCATGCCTGTAATCCCAGCTACTCGGGAGGCTGAGGCAGGAGAATTGCCTGAACCCAGGAGGCGGAGGTTGCAGTGAGCCGAGATTGCGCCACTGCACTCCAGCCTGGGTAACGAGAGCAAAACTCCGTCTCAAAATAAATAAATAAATAAATAAAATTTTTAAAAAGTGATGATAGATGAACAATCCCGGCAAAGGTTAGCCACTTGGCATTAGTCATTCACATTTTAAGCATGCAGATTATTTACTCAAGTAATTTAATTTTTAGCAATTTATCTTACAACTAAAATGTATGTGCAAAACTGTGTGTACTACAGTGTTTAAGGGAAGCCTCAAATAAAAGGTGGTATCTGAACAAAGATGGACAATGATGCAGCATGTGAGGTAGGTGTCTGGAAATACTATTCTAGGAAATGGTAACAGCAAGAAGGCTGTGAAGTGGGAGATAGAAGACAATGGGAAGAGTAGTAGAATCTGAAGTCATCAAAGTGGCAAGGGAGCAAATCAACAAGAAGGCAGAACCTCTTTAAAGAATTTAGCTTAATTGGATTTTGATTGTTACCTTCTAAATACCAGCACTTTCATTTAATCATAAGCATCACAGTGTTTATAAAACTTCTAAAGAGATAAGCTTCACAATTCTCCTAAAGAGAGTCTACATATACTGAGTTGTTAATGCAGGGTTTATAAACTCTCTAAAACTTTCATAAGATTCTCAAAGAAATCTAGGACAATTTCTCCCACCCACAGAAAAGCAATCACCTAAACAACTGAGAATCAGTGGCAAAAAACTGTCCTAAAAGGACACAGTACCATTGGGAATCAAAAACAATTCCAAAAGCTGGGCACAGTGGCTCACACCTGTAATCCAGCAACTCAGGAGGCTGAGGTGGGAGGACTGCTTGACATCAGCCTGGGCAACATAGCAAGATCCCACTTCTAAACAAAAAAAAAGAAACTGAAAAAAATTAGCTAGGTGTGGTGGCATGTGCCTACAGTCTGAACCACTGGGGAGGTTGAGGTGGGAGGATCCCTTGAGCCCAGGAGTTCAAGACTGTAGTGAGCCATGCTGGCACCACTGCACGTCAGCCTGGGTGACAGAGCAAGACCCCAACTCTAAAAAAAAAACAGAAATATTTTAGTGAGTTTAGTCTTACCTGGAAGAGACAAGTAAGGGATAAATGGGGCAGTGGGAAGGGAGCCCAGGACAGCTAACTGTTATGCTACTGAAAGTCACATATACTGTGAATTTTATTGCCATATATTGCTTCCACAATATAACAAAACAGAGAAAGAAGAAACCACCAAGCAGTAAACAGTATTCTAGTGACCCAGTCATCTTTCATTTCTACCTTTCCATCCCATCTCTTCAACTTCTGTAATAATACTTCTCCTTGACCATTCTGACTTTAGGCTTCTACCTCCAATTTATCTTATCTACTCACTATTTCTAGCTTAATCTTCCTCAAAGACAATTGTAGTACTGTCCAAACACCTTTGATGACAAGCTGCCTTTCAGTCTACTTTTAAGCTTCTTACCTTAGCTTTCCAGGCCATAAGCCTAAACTATCTTTGCAGACTTTTCTCCCACACCTTCCTTATATGTATCTTATGATCAAACAGATACATCTGACAATTCAGTCCATCCTTAAGGTCTAGTTCAACAGTTATTTACTACCTCTTTCCCTTTTCTAGAAATTTTCCTGATTTTCCTGGAGGCAATTTGGTTTGGTGACAAAGACAATGGGCTTTGGACTCAGACTAGAGTTTGACGCACTAGACCATGACAGAGCTGTGTAAG
Source organism: Callithrix jacchus (assembly GCF_049354715.1). Taxonomy (NCBI): domain Eukaryota; kingdom Metazoa; phylum Chordata; class Mammalia; order Primates; family Cebidae; genus Callithrix; species Callithrix jacchus. The sequence continues at coordinate 38,799,075 of NC_133513.1, forward strand.
CATGTGAAGGTAATTTAACTTGTGTGAATTTTAGTTTCTTTGTTTATGAAACAAGGGAGTACCAGACCACTACCTTCAGAGAATGGTAAATGAAGTGACCTATATAAAGGATGTGACCTTCTTTCTACTTTAAGAATATTTTGTACAATTCTTACAGGAGTTAACACAGCTTTCCTCTTACTAAGTCAGCAGACAATATGTAAGATTGAAAAGTCAAGAAAAATCAAGACAATACTATTATTTAGAAACATGAAAATAAAGAATAATGAATTAAAGCAGCCTGAGCATGGTAGCTCACACCTGTAATCCCAGCACTTTGGGTGGCTGAGGCAGGACTGCTTGAGCCCAAGAGTTCAAGACCAGCTTGGGCAATATAATGAGACTCTATCTCTGCAAAAAACAAACAAACAAACAAACAACACACACACAAAAATTAGCTGGGTGTGGCGGCATGTGCCTGTACTACTCAGGAGGCTGAAATGGGAGAATCACCTGAGCCCAGGAGGTCAAAGCTATAGTGAACCTTGATTGTACCACTGCACTCCAGCCTGGATGACAGAGACCCTGTCTTTAAAAAAAAAAAATTCAAAAAAGTTAAAATAGCTGCCACTGGGAACAGGGAATTAGGGTGAGGCATATAACAGATTGTTGCACATCATTAGAATCTTTTAGATGTTAAGAAAAAAAGACAAAAACCTCGACCTAAAAAAATCATGTATGTGGATTATTTTGATAAAATAAAAATTAAGTAGCCAAAGGTATATCAACCTAATAAAAAAATAAATTAGGTATTACTTAAATGTATGCTTCTAAACTAGTAAAAATTTATCACAGAAGAGAATTATCTGACCCTGGACAGCAACATGTTGATCTCTCAGTAGAGTAAGATGATCATAGGAATAAGAGGCTCTAAACTGACTTAAGGGGCAGTCATTTCTGGGCTTTGACCTTGCGAGTGTCTTGCGATAGTTCAATATGCTGACGTCACAGGTCGGTCATATTACTGTTTAAAACAAAACCAATAATTTTGAATACTCTATTGCCCAGTCTATCCAAGATATAAAAAAAAAATGAATAAAAAAATACGGAAAATAATCTTATCTTCCTAATGTCAAAAAGCCACCACAAACCCTATGATTCAAGTATCCTACTTCTGGGTATATAGAAAAAAAAAAAGAAGAATCTTGAAGAGGTATTTGTACATCCATATTCATAGCAGCATTATTCACAATAGACCAAAGGTATAGGCAACCTAAACATCCCTTGATAGAAGAATGTACATACAAAACATGGTATACATACACAGAATGAATATTATTTAGCCTTGAAAAGGAAGAGAATTCTGGCACATGCAACAACATGAATAAACCTTGAGAATATTATGCTATGTAAAATAAGCCAATTGCAAAAGGACGAATATTGTATGATTCTACTTACATGAGGTGCCTAAAATAGCCAATTCAGAGACAGAAAGTTTAACATTATCAGGAGCTAAGGGGAGGGGCAAAGTGGAAGGAGGCTGAATAGGTAGAGAGTATGTTTTCCAAGATGAAAAAGTTCCAGAGATTGGTTATACAATGATGTGAATATAATTAATACTAAAGTAGTATATACTTAAAAAATGGTTAAGATGGCTATTTTACCACAAGTAAAAAAACAAACCAAACCAAAATAACCATATGATTAGAACACTAGACTATCCTGCAACAGAGTAGTTTCCTCGAAAACCATGAATTTAAAAAAGTGGACTTCAAGTGTAGTAAGAGATGTATTTCCATTCAACAGTACTCACCTGTACATTTATACAACATGCCTGTCATAGTTCCGGCTGCTACTGTGTTTAGGTCATCTTCTGCACCTCGTGTTTTCTCAATAATGACACCAAATGCACTATAGAGCAAAGCTAAACAGGAAATGGAAGTGCTCAGTGACAAAAGAAGTGATTAAGTATGGTATTATCATATACATATATTGGTTTTCATCCATGGATCCTGGCTCATAACTCCCATAGCCCTTCCTAAGTGACTAAAACAATCACTTGTTAAGGTATTTGTCCTTGGTTCTGGAAGCAGCTTTGGAATAGCTTCCTAGAGACAAAGGCGAAAATCTTTTGTTATATTGTTGGGCCACTTCAGGCCTCAGAAGCAGCCTCAGAAAATAGAATTTCTCTCTCTGATGATCTCCTGTCCTCCTTTCACCTGCTCCCTTTTCTCCTTATAGCAGGACTCTAATCTTTCCCCACCTGTCTTATTGGAACTGACCATAAAGAAATTCTATGACCTACCTTGTCTGATTGTAGGCCATAAGACCCCATTTCAGAAGAGATTCTACCCCATACCCAGAAAGAAGAAATGCTGCACAGAAAGGCCAAGGAGAATCTGGGCAGACAGGCCTTGCTGGGTTTCTGTACCCAGTCTATTAGTAGTAGAGCATGCCCTTTTTGTCTAATCACAATTCTACAAGGTTGTTCATGCTTCAGTTATACGTATCCAATCAATTCTCCAGAAGAGGCCCAAGAAGATGGGATTGGAGGACTTTTTGGACAGCTGAACTCGTGGGGCTTGCAAGAAAGTGAGAAAGAACCCATTCACATGCCAGAAGGCCAGTGCACTCCAACTCCAGTGAAATGAATACTCCTGTACTCATCCACGTCTCAATCTACGTATTCCTTGACTGGGCTGTTTATTTGTATCCTTTACAAATATCCAGCCAGGTATGGCAGCTCATAAAGTTTCTGTAATCCCAGCACTTTGGGAGGCTGAGGTGAGAGGATCACATGAACCCAGGAGTCTATACCAGCCTGGGCAACAACATAGGGATATCACTTCTCTAAAAAAAATTTGTTTTAATTAGCTGGGATGGTGATGCATGTTGCCTGTAGTTCCAAGCTCTTTGAAAGACTGAGGTGGGAGGACTGCTTAAGCCTAGGAAGTCTAGGTTGCAGTGAGCTCCACTATACTCTAGCCTGGGAGACAGAGCAAAACCCTGTCTCAAGGAAAAAAAAACTGTTTATAATAAATTGGCAAATGTTAAGTATGTGTTCCCTTGAGTTCTGTGAGCCAATATAATAAATTAATTGAACCCAAAGAGGGGGCTGTGGGAACCCTGACATAGCTGGTTGGTCAGAAACACAGGTAAAATAACCTGGGGGTTGCTATCAGCATCGAAGTATCCAAAATGGGGCTCAGTCTTGTGTGACAGAGTCCTCAACCTGCTGTTCTGATGCTATCTCTAGGCAAAACTGAACTGGAAGGACATCCAGCTGGTGTCCACTGCAAAACTGATTACTTGGTATGTGGGGAAATATTCCCACATATCTGGTCCCTGTGTTGACTGTTGTAGGGTGAGAGCAGAGAAAGAACTGTTTTTTTTTTTTTAACACACAAAAGTCAGTATGGCAGGCCGGGCGCAGTGGCTCACGCCTGTAATCCCAGCACTTTGGGAGGCCAAGGCGGGTGGATCACAAGGTCAAGAGATCGAGACCATCCTGGTCAACATGGTGAAACCCCATCTCTACTAAAAATACAGAAAATTAGCTGGGCGTGGTGGCGCGCGCCTGTAGTCCCAGCTACTCGGGGGGCTGAGGCAGGAGAATTGCCTGAACCCAGGAGGCAGAGGTTGCGGTGAGCCGAGATCACGCCATTGCACTCCACAGCCTGGGTAACAAGAGCGAAACTCCATCTCAAAAAAAAAAGTCAGTATGGCAATATTTAGATAAATTTATCCAAAGATATACATGAAATGATCACTAGAACAGTTTCTAATAGCGAACACCTAGCAACAAATAAAATGCCCATCAAGAGCATTTATCATCTGAATTGATTCAGAAAGGGACTTTTCATATAATGGAATACTGTATAGTCAATTAAAAACCAGAAGAGTCACTTTCACTAATAAGTAAAGCAGGGACATATGCACATGGTACACGACTGACTGGCTATGCAGAGAAATGCCTGGAAGGATTCAACAGAAACATCAATAATAGCTATTTCTAGAAAGTACTGCTAGGAAGTCTCAGGAGGAATATTTAAAATTTTCATTTATATGCTACCATAATTGTTGTACTTGGGATTAAAACACACACACACACACACTCTCTCTCTCTCTCTCTCTCTCTCTCCCCCCCACTCCTATTTCTAGCATAAGAAAAAATAATTTTTATACTTCTATGAAAGTTCATCTTTCTCTTCAACTCATTTAACTGAAATTGATCATGAGCAGAACACTTTTATTGATCATACCACAATGGGTACACAGAGGGTGACCAGTTATCCTAGTTTGTCCAGGATTGGGTCAGGGGTTTCTTGACCTTTTTTCTTAAGTCGTAGGCAGCAAGGACAGCTGACTACTCTAGATATACAATTAAAAGGAACAGAGGAGGGTGACTCTATAGAAGGGTAGGAGAAATGCAAGCATCAGCAACATATGAAAGCAGCCATCTCTTAGGATCCAAAATGTGAAAACTGGCTTTATGGTATGAAGATGTACTGTTTTCAAATCCTGTGACAAGGCAAGGATCTTACTCTGCCATAACAGACACTTTTTCTATCTTTTCAATGAGTTTTCTTTGTCTTCCCCTCCTTAATCTGCCACAATTTAAATTGAGATTTTCAGACTTTCAATTAAATTCATAAAGTATGAAAATTCTGGATGTCAGGGCATAACTCATAAGAGATCTAATCCAAGTCATCAATCATTCATAAGCAATAGGTATGGAAGCATTAGGCTCTGACTAAGCACTACTAAATTACCTTTTGCCTAGAACTACAAATGTTTTCATTATCTATAAAGAACCTATTCTAATTCTAGCAATTAGATGCCTGAAATCTACTCAGGTAAACAGACTCACGAACAGGCTATTAAGAAAACATAGCAAGAGGGCTGGATTAATTGATCATGTCTCACTACAGGACCTTGAACCTTGCCTAACATACAAAGCTCTTTACTTTGGACCTAAATTATCTGGATTTCATTTAGTTTAAACATCACTTTATTGGGCGTTGTGCTCGGAAAGGAGAGCATGTAGTGTTCAAAAGATTTTAAAAATTCAGAAATGGTATTCAGAATGATATTAGCATCTAAGATTATTTCAAAAGTCAGTTCATGGTCTTTCCCTAAGTAGTTATGTACATTATGCACTGGAATGGATTTAAACACAATTGTTTCAGATCCTAGGATCAGAATATTGGCTGATCAAATTGTTCATTATATTTGCACATTCTTTCTTTACGTTAACAATTTATTATCAAACGAGATCTCTACTTACCCAGAGAACCTAGAGTATTAGCCCAAAGTGCCCCTTGCCTAGTCACCATATTCAAAATCCTACCAGGGCAGAAAGAGAAAGAATCTGTATTTAGAATCATTGTTTCTCTAGCAATCTTTAAAAACAATAAAAATAGCTATTTAACAAGCCTAGACTCAAAGTTTTTAAATTCTAAAATACATCTTAATAGCTCAGATTTCAATAAGGATGATTTCTACTCTATAGAAGTGAAAATTAGGTTAAAACTTTCAAGACTTTGGGCAATAGGAAAATTCTTATTATTGAATGTAAAATATAATGACTACATATTAAATATATATAAGGCTTTGAATGACAGCCTAGAATGTATCTTATAAAGAGGTTTACAGAAACTAATCCATTTAAAAAATGCCACTGTTAATTATCAAGAGCTAGCTTCTAAAAGATTCTTTTTGGGAGGGGAGCATATGCTTAAAACGTCAAAGACGATCAAAGAATATCAAAGTACAGAATATACAGTAGAATTAAATAGAAGGAATCAGCAGCCATCTAACTCGAATACATAGAAAAAGCACCACGTGTCTGCTCCCAGACTAGAACTAAGCAGCCAAGGTGAATGCTCAGCACACTCTCAAGGAAGCACAGCTCTCCCTTGCCCCAGTGCCAGACTCTACCAGAACAGTGAGAAGCAACTGGATGAAGAGAAGACATTCCTCTCCCACCAGTGTAACACCATCCCAGGAATAGTTCTGTCCAGATGGCTGACTACTGCTGGAAATTATGGGAATACAGTAACAAAGAGTAAAGGAACTCATTTGGTTTAATTATTAACTCATTTAATTAGTGTTCTACAGAAACAATAACTTGTATTGCTTCTAAAAGGTTGTTTTAAAAAATCAGTAATGTTTACAAATAGAACTACATTGTTTCTAATTATGTTACATACTTACTAATATATTTTAAGTTCAGACATTATTTTTTCATTTTTTAACAAGCTTTTAATAACTGTTGTTTTAAGAAAGGAAGTAAGTTGTCTTTTCTAGGTGATCTATTTCCAAATTTGCATTTAATACGATATTGGGGTTTTTGTCTCAAAATAAGATAGGAGAGGAGGAGATGGGACACAACTGGCCATGGATGATGGTTATCAAGGATAGGTTACAATTCATGTATTCATTATGCTATGTATTTTGTCTACTTTTATATATTAAAAATTCCCCATAATGCAAAAAGTTAAAAGTTATTGAAGCAAGAGACAAATAATAAAAGTATTGAAGGATCTGGACTGTTAAAGCATGGACAGAGATCCACACAGTAACAGGAATATAAAAAATTTAACAGTGGCTCACGTCTGTAATGCCAGCACTTTGGAAGGCTGAAGCAAGAAGATCGCTTGAGCTCAGGAGTTTGAAAACAGCCTGAGCACTACAGTGAGACTCCGTCTTTACAAAAAATTAAAAAATTAACTGGGCATGGTGGCACGTGCTATTCAGGAGGCTGAGGTGGGAGGATCACTTGAGCCCAGGAGGTCAAGGCTGCAGTGAGCTGGGATGGTGCCATTGCACTCCAGCCTGGGCAACACAATAAGGCTCTGTCTCTCAAAAAAAACGCCACAACAGGCCTTCCAGTTTCCCATGCTCTAATTCTAGCACATCTGGTGCCATCTGCTGGCTGAACAATATGGAAGATGGAGTTTAAAGTGTCCTAAAACAAAACAGTGAGCCATTGAAGAATACATACTCATGATTACACTTATATGAAGCACATAAATGGGCAAAACTAAACATATTTTTTAAGGAATATCAAGAGGAACTGGCCATGTTTACTTCTTAAGTAGGGTGAAAACATTCTTTCTGACCCTTTTAACTATACTTTCCCTTCTCTGCGACTTCAAGTTCCTAACAGAAAACTGTGTCTTATGCTTTTGGAATTAACTCTAATTTTAAAATTTTTATTTAAAATTTATCTGGCTCGCCATTTCAGAAATGTAAAGTAAAATCAGTAAGAAGTTCAAGTTAAATGACAGCATCCCTCTCATGTGCTGCTTATGTTTTCATTACCATGTCTTATGGCTCTGCATGCTCCTGAACAATCCAAAATGCCAGCAATTCAACAATTTGAAAAGCATGTCATATAGGCTTAGAGAATGTAACAGGTGTAGCTGAGAAGTTAGGCTGGTGTAGCACTAGCTGAGTAAGGGACACTGATTCAAAAAATCACTCCTTTTTAAAAGCTTAGAGTCAGCAATCTGATTCCTTAGTTGCTTTTGAGTAAGATCAAAAAACAAAAAGACAAAAAGCATATAAATATACTAACCATTTGTAATCTCAAGGTTGTACTCCTCAAACCAACAAAACAGAGCTTACTATTCAAGTATCACTACATCAGATGGTTACATGAGACTTACTGTACATTTCTTGGTTTGGACCAGGCCATGTTCTGGGTTTCCTTCAATCCTAGCCGAAGACCGTTCATTGCACCAAATGCAGCCCCTGGTAAATCATAACAATTCACCCAGATAAGACAGCTTTATATTAAAAACAAACAAACAAACTCAAAACTGCATAACTGTACTTCTGATTCTTTTTCACTTGACAAATGTAAATAATAATTTTTTTAAAAAACACCTTGAAACCAACATTTGAATTGCTTTTGATTTTAAACACCCTTTGCTACTTGAAATGAGTAAACTTGAGAAAAAAGTATGTAACACTCACCTGTCATGCAACATCCTCCAATCGTAAAGAAGGCCAGCTCAAATCTGCCCCGGGTTTTATTAGCTCCAGTAGGTAAAATAAACTCATCTGTATCCTTAAAGGATAATAATGAAAACCAGGCTGAGTGTTCCTCAAGATACAAATCTTGCAAGTGCCTTTTTAAAACTTCAAAGTAATTTTTCACAGAAAGTAATAAACCTTATATTAACTCAAATTAAACCTATACTTAAAAATAAAACTTTCTACAAAAGTTAACACCTAAATCAAAGTACACAGTTCTTAGGAGGGAGTCTCATTAAGAACTTTGTTTCCTTCATGACATAAATCTGATAGATTTGTGCAAAAGTGTTTAGAAATGACAACTCTAGACAAAGGTACACTGAAAACTATGAGAAGAGAACAGTCTGAAAGAAGAAAATAACTTTCATTCTGTAGCAGCTATTTATTGTGCATTCTATGTATAAAACCAAATGTTCACAAAAATTAATAAAGTACAACAGTCTGGATCAATTATGCAATGGCAAATGACCCTCTTTAATAATTCTTATCTGTTTAAGGAGTATATATTCCTTTGATAATCTTAGAAAGGTACAGACCCTCTTTCTAGTAATTGCATACACAAAATGAGGCATGAACCCCTGAAAGGTCACCCAAAATACTAGGATTGAGAAATGACACTCTTAAGAGCAAAATACAGCGATCGATTTTGAAGAGTCAATATACCTTTATGAAAAACACACTTGAAAAAACAAACAAAATTCCATCACCTAGCTGGACTGAACAAAAACCACCACCCTCATTTTTCTGGCAAGATTTCCATGCAAAGATAGTTAAAATAAGCCTCTATGGTTAGTTCATACCCTTGGCAAAAAGAAATGCAGTATGTCACATTTAACATAGTGAAGACCACTGACATTCTCCTACCTCATTGTGGCAAATACTGAACATTGGTCAACGCATTTCCAGTAAGAAAACTGTAGTTCTGCATTGGTTTCTTTCTTTCTGGCATGTGCATACATCCTCATCAAAAATTACAAAAGTAAACAAGCACATCCACTCTCATCACATAAGAATGGTCTACCAGCCAATAATAAAATCTGAATAGATCCCATGTCATGATATAATTGCATATAGTTTTATAAATTTAGGGTACTTCAAGTTTGGAATTAATGACTTAGTCTTAAATTGTATTTATTGAGTTTTCAGAAATGCTAGATTCAATAAGGTAAGGTAAATAATTATCCTTCATTCTCAGGCCATGGCTGCTGAAAAGAAAAAAAAATTATCCTTCAATGCAGAAACAGATCACTAATTAAGAATAGAAGGCCAGGCACGGTGGCTCAAGCCTGTAATCCCAGCACTTTGGGAGGCCGAGGCGGGTGGATCACGAGGTCGAGAGATCGAGACCATCTTGGTCAACATGGTGAAACCCCATCTCTACTAAAAATACAAAAAATTAGCTGGGCATGGTGGCACGTGCCTGTAATCCCAGCTACTCAGGAGGCTGAGGCAGGAGAATTGCCTGAACCCAGGAGGTGGAGGTTGCGGTGAGCTGAGATCGCGCCATTGCACTCCAGCCTGGGTAACAAGAGCGAAACTCCGTCTCAAAAAAAAAAAAAAAAAAAAGAATAGAAAACCTTTTTTTTTTTTTTTTAAATGGCTGTGATGAACATATCAAGCAAGCACAAGTGCATGTCAGCACCAATTCATTTTCAACTAGTATCAACTGTAAATTAAAAAACATAACAAGGGCTGCAAGCAAATGTCCATCAATTCACACACAAACAAGGTTGTTATCAAAATATGTTAATATATTGCATGTAAGAAAGATACACTAAAAAGCTCTTGTTAAACTTGTACTGCTGACACTCCAGGATACCAGTGTTACTAAAATCCCCTAAGTACCAGAGTTTGCTAACACAGAAGATAAATCCAAGAATGGGAATCAATGTACCTGCTGGAAAAAAAACAAAGGCTGAGATGACATAAAATTTTTCTATCTGTTTTATGGGAAGCAATGAAAAAAAAAAGAAAAAAATTTACTTTATAATTTTGTGTGTTTAACCCTATGGGTGTTAAAAATATTTAAATTTTCCTTATTTTGTACCAGATGTTCACCTGGGCTAACAAAAAATTATTACTTGATAAAATTTTTTAAAAATTTCAATGAGAATGTAAGAGTAGTGACAATATAAAAGCATTAGTAAGAGAAACTACAATACTGCATCAGATGAAAGTTGGCTGGACACAATGGCTCATGTTTGTAATCCTAGCACTTTGGGACGCCAACATGAGAAAACTGCTTGAGCCCAGGATTTCAAGACCAGCCTGGGCAACATAGTAAGACCCTATCTTTATTATTAAACAAGAAAAAAAAAGGTGTTACCAAAGTCACTACAGGGTGAGTTGACAGTCACTATTTTATTTAAGATGTCTCCAACCTTCAAAAGCATAAATAAAGTTTCACAAAATGTAATTTCTATTATGGTATCTTTTTTTTTTTTTTTTTGAGACGGAGTTTCGCTCTTGTTACCCAGGCTGGAGTGCAATGGCGCGATCTCAGATCACCACAACCTCCGCCTCCTGGGTTCAGGCAATTCTCCTGCCTCAGCCTCCTGAGTAGCCGGGACTACAGGCATGCGCCACCATGCCCAGCTAATTTTTTGTATTTTTAGTAGAGACGGGGTTTCACTATGTTGACCAGGATGGTCTTGATTTCTTGACCCCGTGATCCACCCGCCTCGGCTTCCCAAAGTGCTGGGATTACAGGCGTGAGCCACCGCGCCTGGCCCTATTATGGTATCTTTAAATTCAAGGTTTCCATAATTATTTCTAATAACAAATGAAGTTTATAACACACTTTTTCAAGTCTAAAGTCCTTCTAGAATTCCAATGGAAGATAGATGCTCATGATGAAGAATGAACTCACAAGTTTTAGGGGAGATATGAAATCTTACATCTAACCTTAATAAGCCCCACCTAGCAATGCAGAGTCACAGTGATACTGAATTTGGAACTAGAGCTAGATAATAACCTCTAAGTGTAGATTCAACATTTAAGCAAAATACATGCAACTAGTAAATTGACAAAGGGGTACTTTTAAAGTAAAAAAAAAAAAAAAAAAAAAAAAATCCATGAACACCCAATGTTAAAATATAACACTTGAAAATCTAAAAAATTACTTAAAACAATCCAGTAATAGTTTGAAAATTTTAAAAACTTATAATATATATAAAACACTTAAAAAACATTTCCTGAAAAAACAATGACGCTTTAAACTGGCAAGGTCCTAACCATGGACTTGCTTCAATTTGAACACTTAACACAAGATATGCAGCTACTGACAGATGCTGTTAGTGATTCAACTTTGAAATAAAAAGCTCCAACCATAACTCTTAAAAAATAGGCATGGTGGCTCATGCCTGTAATTCTGGCACTTTGGGAGGCCACAGCAGGAGAATCACTTGAAGCCAGGAGCTACAGATCAGCCTAGGCAACCAAGTCAGATCATATCTCTACAAAGAATGTAAAAAAAGAATTAGCTGGGAGTGGTGGTATTCACCTGCAGCTCTAGCTACCTGGGAAGATCAGGCGAAAGAACCACTTGAGCCTAGGAGTTTGAGGTTACAGTGAGCTATGATGCTGCTACTGCAACCCCAGCCTGGAAGACAGAGTGAGACTCTGTCTCTTGAAAAAAACAAAAGAGAGGCCTGGTGGGGTGGCTCAAACCTGTAATCCCAGCACTTTAGGAGGCTAAGGCAGGTGAGGTGCATCATGAGGTCGGGAGAGACCATCCTGGTCAACATGGTGAAACCTCGTCTCTACTAAAAATACAAAAATTAACTGGGTGTGGTGGTGCGCACCTGTAATCCCAACTATGAGGGAGACTGAGGCAGGAGAATCGCTTGAACCTCGGAGGCTGAGATGGCAGTGAGCCAAGATTGCGCCACTGCACTCTAGCCTGGTGACAGAGTGAGACTCTGTCTTAAGAAGAAAAAAAAAAAGAGAGAGAGAGAGAGAGAGAGAGAGAGAAAACAAGAGTTACTGATATATATCTCATGTATCATATAATTCACCTATTTAGAGTATATAATTCAGTGGTTTTTAGTATATTCAGAGCTGTGCAACGAAGACAACAATCAATTTTAAAGCCTTTTCATCACAAAATCCCATACCCACTGCACATTTACCCCCAACCCTTGGAGGCTATTCATCTTCTTTCTTATCCATATATTTGCCTATTCTGGACATTTCATATAAATGAAACCACACAATATGTGGTCTTTTGTGACTGGTTTCTTTCATTTAGGAAGTTCATTCACATTATAGCATATTTTAATAATTCATTTTTTAATAAAATATTTATTTAATGATTCATTTTTATTACCAAATAATATTCCATTGTATGGCTATGCCACACTTTTTATCCATTCATCAGTTGATAAACATTTGTTTCCATTTTTTGGTTATCATGAAGAATGTTAGTAGGAACATTCATTTACAACTTATGTGTACACAGGTTTTTAATTCTCTTGAGTATGCAGTATACTTGACTGAAATTGCCAGTCATAAGGTAACTCTATTTTTAACACTTTGAGAAACTGCCAGACTGTTTCCAAAAGCAGCTGTATCACTTTACATTTCCACCAACAATGTTCAGAGGTCAAATTTCTCTATATCCTCACCAATACTTACTTTCTTTTTGATTATAGTAATCCTCATAGGTGTTAAGAGGTATCTCATTGTGGTTTTATGATCTCCATTTCTCTAATTAATGTTACTGACCAGCTCTCATGGCTTTATTAGACATCTGTATATTTTCATGAAGAAGTGTCTACTCAAATCCTTTGCCCATTTTGTAATTGTTTTTTATTAATGTTTTAAGAGTTTAAAACAATACTCTAGATATAAATTCCTTATCAGATACATAATATGCAAATATTTTCTCAGTCTGTAGATTGTCTTTTCCCTATTTTTTTTTCTTTTGAGACAAGATCTTTGTTGCCCAGGCTAGAGTTAAGTGGCCTGATTATGGTTCACTGAAGACTACCCGCTGGGCTCAAGTGATCCTCCCACCTCAGCCTACCAAGTAGCTGGGATTACAGGTACACACCACCACACCCAGCTAATTTTTGTATTTTCTGCAGAGATGGGATCTTCTGTTGCCCAGACAGGTCTCAAACTCCTGGGCTCAAGTAATCCTCCCGCCCCAGCCTCTCAAAGTGTTGGGATTACAGGCAAGAGCCACTGCATTAGGCCTTTTTTCATTCTTATTGGTATTGTCTAAACCACGAAATTTTAAAATTTGATTAAATACAACTTATTAACTTTTTTAAAATCACTTGTGCTTTTGGTGTCACATCCAAGAAATTACTGTCTAATCCAAGGTCACAATTACTTGTGCTTATGATTTCTTTTAAGAGTTTGACAGCTTTAGCTGTTACATTTAGGTCTTTAATCCATTCAGAGGTTAACGTTTTGTATATGGTGCAGGGTGAGGGTTCAACTTCATTTTAATGCATATGGATTCCAGTTGTCCTAACGTTTCCCCTGACTTAATTGTCTCACCATCCTTACTGAAAAGCAAGTGACTTTATATATTGTAAGGGTTTTCTTCTAGACTCTATTTAATCTATGGATTCATTCTTATGTTACTATCATGATAGTCTCATAGCTCTGTACAAAGTTTTGAAATTGGGACGTTCAAGTCCTCCAATCTGTTTTCTCAAGGTTGTCAGCCATTCTATGTCCCTTGAATTTCCCTATGAATATTAGGATAAAAGCTTGTCAATTTTTGGCCAAAAAAGCCAGCTGGGATTTTGACAGGCACCACACTAAATCTATTGGTTAATTTGGTGAGTCCTGCCATTTTAATAGTAAATTTTTCAGGATCGTAGCACATGCCTTTTCACTTAATTTCAATAACGTTTTATAGTTTTCAGAATATGTTTTGTACCTGGTCCATTTATTTCTAAGTATTTGTTTTTTGATGTTATTGGTAATGAATTTTTTGTAATTTCATTTTTGTAGTGTTCATCGTGAATGTCTAGAAATATATTTGATTTATGTATATTGAACTTGTATTCTGCAACTTGCTGAACTCGGCTGTTAGTTTTAATAGATTTTTGAGGTCTTCCTTGTGATTTTCTGATAGATAAGATCGTATCACTTATAAACCGATAATTTAACTTATTTTTCAACTTGACTGCCATTTCATATGCTTGCCTAACGGACCTGGCCAGACAATGCTGAATACAAATGAGAGTAAACATACTTATTTTGTTCCTGATCTTAGGGAGAATGTATTCAGTCTTTCACCATTAAATATGTTCGCTTTGGATATTCTGTAGATGCCATTCACCAGGCTGAAGTCCCTTCTGTGTCTAGATTGATTGACTGACTGATCTATCTGTCTGTCTGTCTGTCTATTTAGAGATAGGGTCTCACTCTGTTGCCCAGGCTGGACTGTAGTGGCATGATCTTGGTTCACTGCAACCTTTGCCTCCAGGGTTCAACTGATTCTCATGCCTCAGTCTCTGAAGCAGCTGGGATCACAGGTAGGCACCACCACACCCGGTTAATTTTTGTATTTTTAGTAGAGACAGGGTTTTGCCATGTTGGCCAGGCGGGTCTGGAACTCCTGGCCTCAAGTGCTCTACCCACCTCAGCATCCCAAAGTACTGGGATTACAGATGTGAACCACTGCACCCAGCCTAGTTTGTTTTTCTAATCAGAAAGGGAGTGCTGGATGTTGTCAAATGCTTTTTGTGAATCTACTGAGATAAGCGTGGTCTTTGTACTGTATTCTTTCCTTGACTGCTTTATTATCAATTGATATGGCAAAATACATTAATTTTCAGATGTTAAATCAACCTTGCCTTCCTAATATACTCTTTAAAACTTCTGATGCTTAGTCAAAAGAGCCCTGATATTGCAAATTGAGCTTTAAAACACACTTTGTCTGTAATCCCAGCACTTTGGGAGGCCAAGTCGAGCTGATCACCTGAGGTCAGGAGTTTGAAACCAGCCTGGTCAACATGGTGAAACCCTGTCTCTACTGAAAATACAAAAATTAGCTGGGCATGGTGGCAGGCACCTGCAGTCCCAGCTACTTGGGAGGTAGAGGCAGGAGGATTGCTTGAACCTAGGAGGCTGAGGTTGCAGTGAGCAGAGATTGTGCTACTGCACTCCAGCCTGGGGTACAAAAGCAAATCTTCACCTCAAAAAAAAAAAGAGCCAACCCACACACTTTGTAATTATGCATCCCGATACTTTCATTGGGGTGCTTTTAAAAATTAATTCCACTTTGGTTTTTAAAAAATAAGCCTTTGAAGGGAGTTAACTGGTTTCAGAGAGATGCAGGCCAAGCTTGAAGGGTTTGTTAGGAAAAAAGGGTGAATGGAGACCAGAGGCTTAGTACCTCCAGAAGTGCATGTCATAGTTCAAGTCAGCATAATAAGCACTTGGCTTTTTTTTTTTTTTTTTTTAAACAGTAAGATAGCACACCAAACTAGTAAAAATCTTAATCTTACCTGCACGAGGTATCGTGGATCCACATTTAAATAAGGAGACAGAGGGTTCATACCAGTTACTAGAGAGAAAACAAAATGGCACATTGCAACAAAATTCTTTAGTTAATTAAGAGTTAATCCAGCTCCTGACTGTTACATGTGTTTGCAATTTTTACAGGCTCACTGAAGGTGAAAAAGTTTTCCCTTTTATCCTCCCTATCTGTCAGTTTAAGGACTGACTCATCCTGAGATCCTCAATCCCAAATCAGGTCTTGCACTGGTGACTTAGGCTTTTATACCAATAAGACATTGGCAATGACACAGATCAGATTATCAAACTTATAGGAAGCACAGCCCAAGCCATTTATAAAGCTAATTTCTTTCACTTTAGTACAAGAATGTTTGGTAAGTATGTAAACTGCAAAATAAGACTGAGAAAAGACTAACCAATTTCTTGGGAAAAACAGTGGTTGGGTTTTCTGTGTACATGTTCTATATAAGTATTTCAAGGCAGTTTCTTCTGATATTACTATTGACAACGGATTTACTGTGGCAATGTAGAGAATCCTTGGGTCATTACCACAGGGATGTGGGTCTGTGCAAAAGAACACACAAACTTTCAGAAGGCCAGACCTGAATTCACTAACATTAAAAACAGTAAAACCTGTCAATCTTTGGATCCTTCTGTATCTCAGCAGTTATTCACAAATCTATGCATCACCCATGCCTCTGATCTTTTCATCAATTTGGAGTTCTGTTAGTTCGATTTTTAATGCCTATTTTGAATTGTGTTACTTATCATAGTCTCTCTTGCTACCATCCTTGTCCGACCAACAAATCTCATGGCAACAACTTCCTACCTAACTCCTTGCTTTCTCTTGCCCCTTCAATTCACTGTCTACATAGCAACTACAGTGATTTTTCTAAAGAAAATCCAAACTCCTTACCATGACTTACAAAACCCTACATTAACTACCATTCCCTATCTCTCTTATCTACCTTCAATTGATCCAACTTCCTTGTTACTACGAAGACAGATTGGCCTAAGAGTTGTTCTTTAAACATGCCAAATTTGTTTTGTTTCAGGATATTTGCACTAGCTATTTTCCTGGATACTCGCTTCCCAAGCATTTGTACTACATTTGGGTCACAGCGCAAATGTCAACTCCCTTGGGATGTTTTCCCTAACCCATTCTAGAATGGCCTCCTACTTCCATCACGATCTCATGACTCTACTACTTTATTGCCTTTACAGCACTTTAACTGCAATGTTTTAATTTATGTTTGCTGGCTTACTCCAGTATTATGTAAGCTCTGTGAGAGCAAGTCCTCTAAAAAGAAACAAAAACAAAAAAACCCCGCTACAGTCAGGCACCCAGAAAAGTAGCTAGCACACTGCAGAAGCTCCGTAAGTGGTGTTAATTCACCGGTCCCTCAATTTACCTTCAAATCTTAATCAAATTTATGTAACAATATCGTCACATTAAGGAAGTGGGTGCTCTTTGTGCTGTGAAACTCAGAGATACTAAGATTAATATGAAACTGTGTTCTACACAGGTACATAGCTAGGCTCAGGCCTAAGAATCCAAGCACTTTGGGAGGCCGAGACAGGAGGATAGCTTGAGCTCAAGAGTTTGAGCTCCCTGGACAACACAGGGAGACCCCATCTCCACAATAAGTTAAAAATTAGCCAGGCGTGGTGGCATGTACCTATAGGTCCAGCTACTTAGGAGGCTTAGGTGGGAGGATTGTTTGAGCCCAGGAGTGCAAGGCTTCAGTGTGAACTGCAATCATGCCAACACACCCCAACCTGGTTTGCAGAATAAGGTCCTGACTCTCAAAACAACAAAACACCTCGTGTTCTAGATTAAGTTTTTTTGACAAAAAACTACGGACATGAAAGATCTTTTCTTATTAAAGACTGAGGAGAGGCTGGGCGCGGTGGCTCATGCCTGTAATCCTACCACCTTGGGAGGCCCAGGCGGGCAGATCACGAGGTCAGGAGATCGAGACCATCCTGGCTAACACGGAAACCCTGTCTCTACTAAAAATACAAAAAATTAGCCTGGCATGGTCGCAGTCGTCGGTAGTCCTAGATACTCCAGAGGCTGAGGCAGGAGAATCGTTTGAATCCGAGAGGGGGAGGCTGCAGTAAGCCGAGATCACGCTACTGCATTCCAACCTGGGTGTCTCAAGAAAAAAAAAAAAAAAAAAAGACTGAGGAGAGGCAAAAGCAAATTCATGCCTCTGTATCCCTGATCTTGCGTATTTCCCTTTCTTACCTGTCTTCTTTCTTCATGTCTATACACCTTTAAAGTTCAGCTTACTTCTTAGCTCCTTAAGATGATTTCCCAGCCTGTCTCAATTCATATTGATTCCTTACTTATATGAAACATTACTGAAATGTTCTGCCCTGACGGCTACCAGAGGGTTCAGAATATGTCGCCGTGTACTAAAAAGGTAACTATATGCTTGCTGTTTGGGATATATTCACTTCTAAAGATGGGCTCTACTTTTAATCAAGGGTCAATCACACGGCCCACCACACACAAAAGATACGAGGCTTGGATATAAACCTAAGAAAACACGCATCATCTCGCGAGTCCAGGTCAATCACGGACAGCTTCCACAGGAGATCCGTGGCCCTCCCACTCGATCTTGAAAGAGCAGCCATGCAGATACACTAAACCCACCAGTAATAGTGAAGCTTGTGAATGCCAGGAAGAGAAAATACTAAAACATAAAACAGGGTACACGCCACTTTGGTGTAGACGCAGGAACCGGTGAGAAATGATCGCAAGCTAGGCCCCATACTCACGCGGGACGCCTGCCAAATCCGCGTGCGAGTAACCTGCTCCGCCGGCTCCGAAAAAGCCAGCCAACCCCCCAGTGGTTTTGTTGCCGCTTCCCCCGCCTCCTTCCATGGTATCGCAGCAAACCGAGTGCTTCCAGCCGCTGCCTCAAGCCTGGGTGGTCCGCTGGGCCGTTACTTCTCTGAAACTGCGGGTAACCCCGCGTTGCCAGCGCCTCCTTCACACGCTGACCTTCCGGGCGCCGGTTCCCGCTAAGCACCACACTTCCGCTTTGCGGCAGTGTGCGCCCCGGAAGCCGGAAGCGCCTGACGGCAGCCTTCCGGTGGTGGGAAAGTGAACGAAGCCCAAATCAAAGCGGCGCATCCTGAGGCAGGTGGGGTGCCAGTGGAAGAGGGAAGGCAGGCGACTGCTTACGGCCTGACTTGGGAGGCCGGCGGACCAGCAATTGCGGAAGCAGGCAGCGTCAGAGAGGGAATAGTGCGGGGAGGCGCTGAGAAGGAGGCGCAGTCCGTCCCTCTCAGGGTTAGTGAATGAGGCTCTCCGCCCGGGCCGGCCCGGGTTCAGTGCGCTGCGGGTCCCAGCATGAATGCGGGCCCCGGCTGTGAACCTTGCACCAAGCGACCCCGCTGGGGCGCCGCTGCAACTTCGCCGGCTGCTTCCGACGCCCGGAGATTTCCCAGCAGGCAGAGGCGCGTCCTCGACCCCAAGGACGCTCACGTGCAGTTCAGGGTCCCACCGTCCTCTCCAGTCTGCGTCCCAGGGCGGGCGGGACAGCACAGAGGCAGCGCCACCTCGCTTGGTACGTGGGGAAATAAAAATGTTTGTCCTTCGCCTCGGCCCTAACCTTCTGGTCTCAGTCTGAGGACCCAAGGGCTCCAGTCACTCCTTTCTGGTCTTGTGTGCATCATCATTTTGAGGTCCACTTGTTGAGCTACAAAACCCACTAGTGGGTGAATGGGGCCGCATTTTTCCCGGTGCGATTGACGTGAGAAACTCTGATGAGCGGTCACTCATAGGGCGGAAAATGGCAGGAGACTCCACCACCTGTTTGCTTCTTATGTTTGATTGAGAAATTGCCTTAGTCGTCAAGGCGATTTAATTGTGTATGTGAAACAGTACGGCGCTTCAGCCTCTAGATAGGAAGAAAACAACTAAACTTTTTCAGATTCTGGGTCCCAGGGTGCAGAGCTATTATTAGTCTAGGCTGGCATTGTACTCGTCCCTGGCATACAGTGTTGAACAAGAGAAACTTGGCCTCTGCCTTCATATCTTAAACTCTTCATATCTGGAGAGATAGGCAATAGCAAAAATTAATATAATAAAAGGTGATGGATGTTCTGACAGGTGAAGGACAGATTGTTCTACCTAACCTAATTTATGGGATCGAAGATAGACCTCCAGAAGATGAGATTCTTATTATGAGGACTTTAGTATGAGTCGGAGGAGTTAGGTGAAGAGGAGGTAAGGAAGTGTTACAGGAGTGCAACTGAGGCCGGGTGCAGTGGCTTACACTTGTAATTCCTACACTTTGGGAGACCGAGGTGGGAGATCATTTGAGGTCAGAAGTTCAATACCTGCCTGGCCAATATGGTGAAACCCCTTTCTCTCTCTCTCTCTCTCTCTCTCTCTCTCTCTCTCTCTCTCTCTCTCTCTCTCTCTCTTTCTCTCTTTTTAATAGAGACAGGGTCTTGCTATGTTGCCGAGGCTGGAGTGCATCACAGGCGCGATCCCACTACAGCTTCGTGCGGACACCCGATCGGCATAGCACAGTACAGTCCAGAACTCCTGGACTCAAGCGATCCTCCCACCTCAGTCTCCTGAGTAGCTGGGATTGCAGGCACACGTAACCGTACCTGGCAACCCCGTCTCTACTAAAAATAGAAAAAATGAGTCGGGTGTGGTGGCGGGCAACTGTAATCGCAGCTACTCAGGAGGCTGAGGGAGGAGAATTGCTTGAACCCAGGAAACAGAGGTTGCAGTGTGCGCAGATCGCACCATAGCACTCCAGCCTGGACAACAAGAGCAAAACTGCCTCAAAAAAAAAAAAAAAAAAAAAAAGTACAATTTATATATAGAGTAAACACAAGAGAGTAGTGAGACATGAGGCTGCAGAGTGGTAGAGAAAAGTCATTGGATATGTAGACAGTGCTAAGGATTTTGAACTTTAAGGGCAATGAGAAGCTACTCAAGGGTTTTAGTAGGGGAGTGACTTCATTAGATTTGTTTGTTGAAAAGTCTGTTGTGGTGTCTAGAAAATAAAGAACGGATTGAAGGGGAACTTAAGTGGAGCCCCAAGACTCAGTTAAGGAGTTAATCTAGGTTGGAAATAATTGTAGCTTAGACTTGAATGCTGGCAATAGGGAAGGGGATGGATTCAGGAAAGAATGGGATACTTGAGTTTCTACCTCAGAAGAATTATTTCTGTGCTGGAGTTATAGATGGGGGAGTTTTTGGCGTAAACATCATAATGGATGCTATGGGCATAGTTAAGAGCATATAAACATGTAGAGAAAGTAAAGATGACCTAGGGCAGAGGCTTTAGGAACACCTACATTCAAGGGTAGACTGAAGAGAAGCGGCCACAGAGGTGGGAGGAAAGCCTGGCTTGTGTTAGGTAAAGGAGAGCATTTCAAAAAGGATGTATTGGTTAACAGTGCAAGAGGCTGGCAGAGCTCAGGCAGTTCTCTGGTGAAGGGTGTACACTTAGATGTCTTAGAACTTAGGGGCAGTAAGGAGCAGACTTGCACTAAGCCTTGAAAGATGAGCAAGATTTGCTGTATAAATCCAGAGAAGAAAACTATACACGCAGAGGGAAAAAGACATGCAAAAGTTGGTAAGACTAGAGCATAAGGTGACAGAGGAGTGTCAGATGAGGCTGGATGACAGGCAGGAGCTTATGAAGAAACTCAAGTTCCATTTTAAGGAATTTCAACCTTATTCTGTGGTTAATGGCGAAACCACTAAAAAGCTTTAAGAGTGGGAATACCATTTGGTTAATATTTTAGAAAATATAGCTTAAGCAGTGGCTTTTGGACTTTTCTAACAGCAACCTACAGCATAAACTTTATCTGGTACACAGAGTAAGAAATATATGTAACCTGGCAAATAAGCCATATTTATAACTGAAATAAATGTTTCATGAAATAATACTTACTTAACCTTACTATGGGTGATGCCTTCTTATTGTCTGTATTATTTCGCTGAAAAACGACTGGTCATTTGTAGTTGTAGAACACTGGATAGTCAAGACTGTAGACAGGGAGACTAGTTGCAAGAAACAAATGGCAGTTGTCTAATAAGCGATGTGTTTAAAGGGTATAAGGAAGGGATGGATTTAAAATTTCGGGTATAGATTTTAGAGAACTTGGTATAGGGGAGAGGGAACTGAAGGTGAACTTCAGGTATATATTCAGGTGTACTTCAGCTTCTGTGACAGGATAATTTGTGGTTTCATTAACTTATTTGCATGTAAAGGAGGAGAAGTTAGTTGCAAATAGGAGTGGGGGCAGTCAGTCCTCACTGGTTGGATCTTAATTAAGATTTCTGCAGAAGAGGTACCAAATGAATACTTGGGGCTGTATTTCACATGTGTAAATGTTTCTGATACCTGGCACAGGACACCAATATTGAACATGAACAGAATGTTCAAAGTCTGTATTTCAACAAAAGCCCATTGTCAGAATTTTGGGGATTCCTTTAGGAACTTGGTATTTAAATTTTTATATATAATTATCCTAGGATAAGTAGGTAGGATAGAGAAATGGATATTTATTCAGTATCTTTACATTTTATATTATTTATCTTCCTGGGCACCTTTCTTATATTGATTGAAATCGCAAATCTTGCTGTGCATGGTGACGTGCACCAGTAGTCCAGCTACTTAGGAGGCTAAGGCAAGAGGATCACTTGAGCCCAGGAGTTCCAATCTAGCCTGAGCAACATAGTCAGACTCCACTTCTGAAAAAGAAAGGAAGGGAGGGAGGGATGGGAAGGAAGAAAGAAAAGGACTCTGCAAACTTGTGTTGTGAAGACGAAGAGTTTATCCAAATCTGTTGCTTTAGGCTTTTTGTGAAAGTGGAGTGTTCCTTTGAAATGCTGGAGAATTTTATGGCATTTGTGTCTTTTGCTTGTATCTATAGCTGTAACTTGAATGACCTTCTGATTAAAATACACTCAGTAATGTTACTGATGAGAATAAATATAAATGATGTGAAGTCAAAGTTGGAGAATTACTGATCTCAGTGGGAAAAAAAACTGGGTGGAAATGTTGGGAGATAACATATTTGATAACATATTGATAATATATTTGCTGCTTTGTGAGACAGGACACAATATTTTCTGTGATTTTTGCATTGTAATCGATCTGCATAACTCTTAGAAGTAGGTGTTGTTAGCTTCATTTTCTGGGTGAGGAAATAAAGGCTTAGCGAAGTGAAGTAACTTGACCAAGCGGGTACTACTAAATGACAGAACAAAGATCTCAACACAAGACTATCTGACCAAAAATCTTGTACCTTTTCATCACTTCTTATTGCCTCTCTTTTTGTGTGCTCTAACTATTTCTAGTTAAAATTCCTAGGAAACCTGGAAAGCATCATTTTATGCTTCCTTTAGGAGTAAGAAAGATAAAGTTCTGACATAGTCCTGTGGTGTGTTGGGAAGGAAACCTTAGGAAGACAGAAGTAGTGATATTGGAAAGAGCAGTAAGCAGTCCTTTCTCTCAGGCCCTAAGAGGGATTGAGCAATGTTTATTAGCAGATGATACTGGTTCCTCATCTCTTGCTTTTCCTCCCTCATCCCTTCCTCAGGCTTCAGGAAGCATGAAGCTGGAGAGAGAACACATTCTCAGGGTCAGGGCTATAGGAGAGAGCTCTCTTCTTCCTCACCATCACTGGAACACTCCTGGTTTTCTTGAAATAATGTGTGCAGTCTTTAGGTTCTGTAGATATATAACTGTAGTATGCGCTTCGAGTGTATTTTAGGAACCTAGTCATTGCATCTTAACATTAATCTTTATAGAAAAAAGATGTTTTAGCTTCTAAACCGAC
This sequence comes from Callithrix jacchus, assembly GCF_049354715.1. NCBI lineage: Eukaryota > Metazoa > Chordata > Mammalia > Primates > Cebidae > Callithrix > Callithrix jacchus. The sequence continues at coordinate 38,822,409 of NC_133513.1, forward strand.
TCAAAAAATGAATGTTTTGGCATTTACTGGTCTGTAATATGGTCTGTAGTACAGTTTAGAAAATCGAGAAGATGGAGAAGATGAAACTATAGAAAAAGTTTCAGAATCAAATGGTTCACCCTCTTACTCCCTCTGACTGAAGCTCATTTTTTCTCTGAAGCCTGATCTGCTACAGAAATACTAAATAAAATCACTAAAGTAATGGTGTTTAACAGTAAGAAATTACTATGTATAATTACTTTTTTGTGATAGAAACTATTTTTGAAACACTAATCAAAGATTTTTACTAGCTGGATTATTAGTATTTTGTGAAAGGTATATTTTTCTGGTATAAAATTCTCCCCATCTGAAGTGTATTTTGATTATGCCATTATCTCAATGATAAATAAACCATTGATTTTCATATATTTGAGACTGCATCTGTTTTGCTCAATATGGTGTTTGAGGAGAAGTAGATAACTAAGAAAGATCCTGTGACTTAGGATTGCAATTTAGTGAGTATCTCAAACCTTAAACATTTGAGAATGTTTGAGATTTTCTTTCTGATACTAAAATATGTTGTACATTTAATCCCTATTCAGTATATGTAATTTTGACAGCATACTTATTTCTAATGATTATATAAAATGTGGCTTGTATTTGTTCATATTGCATCTCCCTCTCCTGAGCAATCAATTCTACTTTTGCTACTATCTGCTGGTCATTTCTATCTAGTTACTTCTTTGGATCTCAAATTTAGTATGTGCAGAATTGACCTAATTATATTTTTTCCCTAAACACAAATCTCTTGTATTCCATATTTCTACTTAAGGATATCATCATTTTTCAAGTCTCTCAAGCTTAAAGCTTGGTTAAAGTCGCTTTTAACTTCCCCTATTGTTGTGAAGACTGTAATAACTTTCCTCAGTTTCACTATTCTCACAAGGACTAGTTTATATTCTTGGCCAGTAGTTGTTCAGTCTAGTGGATCATCAAAATAACTTTTGGAAAAAAAAAACATATTCCAGCTCCCATCATGCCTTCATCCTACTTAAATATAGATTTTGATTCAGTAGGACTGGGATGTGGCCCCGAGGTCCATTTGTCGCTGGCTTCCTGGTGATCCATATAGTTTAGGAACCAGTGACCTGGACCAGTAGCTTCCTGCCTGGTTTCTGGCAATACGCTCTTCCTTCTTGCCCCTCAGATTTATCCTCCAGGCTGTCACGCATGACTGTGAGCCTCCTAGAGGAGAGAAATCATATCTTTCAATACCTTTTTGTACTTCTCTTTGTGGGTCATTCAAGGTCCTACTGTATGATATGATCCTGGCTGACTTTTCAGCCATATTTTTTGTTGCTTTCTTTATTTTCTCTTTATGTGACTACATGTTTACTTTTCAAGGCATAATTCAAGGCTTACCTCTTCCCAAAAAATCTTACCTAATTATGCCCACTTTCTCCTGTTCATTGACGTGATCTCTTCCTCGGAAATAATCTTAATTCCTTTATCAGGACCTATTTTAATAATAATGATAAGTAAGAATCAGCATTTACTAAGCATAAACCAGATAATGCCCTAAACACTTTACATGAATTATTTTTACTTAAATTAAGCCTTACCTCATGAGAGATACTGTTACTTTGCATGTTTTACAAATGAGGGATCTGAGACACAGAGAAATGACCACTCATAAAGTAACATAGGAAGCTAATGGAAGAGCCAAGATTTGAATCCAGATATTCTGATTCCATAGCCTATGCTGCTTTTATCCTTTAGGATATACCAACTCTTTTCGGCACCAGTCACTTTCTACCCTATGTCATATTTATTAATATTTATGTTTCTGTGTTATCCCTCATTACTTGAGGGCAGATACTTGAGTTATTAATCTTTTGTTTAACCCGTAGAACCTAGCATAGTGCCTTGCATGTATAATATGCTGTATATGTTTTTCTATTTGAAGGAATGTATGAATATACTTTTTTTTTATAGTTTACAAACAAAAGACTATTACCAGTTGGATGGACACTAAAGGAATCAAGACGGCGGAATCAGAAAGGTATAGAAACATTCCTATATAGAGAAATGAATAACAACGCATGGATGTTTTATCTTGCTGCTTTAGTATTTTCTCTCTTTGTTCATGCTTTTCAGTTCTCCTTTACCTATGTTCATTCAAAATCAACTTATAAGCAATTTTTTAGAGAGTCCTGTATGCCAGGGACTGTCCTGTATACTCAAGACACCAAGGTGTGAGAAGAATAGTCTGTATCTTTAAGATACTTACACTGTTGCAGTGGCCACAGACACACTGCCTAATGTGATAGATGCAGCAGTAAAGGTACGAGCAAGGCACAGTGGTGATTAGTGTATAGAAGAAACAAATGTTCAACTTTACCTTTGGTACCTAAAGGAGAAGACTTCATAGAGAGGTGAATGACATTTATGACTTGAAGGAAAGGCAGGTGTTTGTCAGACATACAGCTCAGGGGAGGGCATTAGGGGCACATGCAGAGACATGGAGTCATGGAAGAGCATGTTGTGTGCTCAGGTAACCACACGGAGTTTCATTACTGCTGTGATACTAGGTATGATTGGATAAGTGGCTTTTTTGTATTATAAGTTGTTTTAGTTCTTTCTGTTCTCTTGTAGTTTGGATAGTAAAGAAAACAACAATACAAGAATAGAATCCATGATGAGTTCTGTACGAAAAGATAACTTGTACCAACATAATGTAGAAAAATTAGAAAATGTTTCTCAGCTAAGTCTTGATAAGTCACCCACTGAGAAAAGTACGCAATATTTGAACCAGCATCAGACTGCAGCAATGTGTAAGTGGCAAAATGAAGGGAAACATATGGAGCAGCTTTTGGAAAGTGAACCTCAGACAGTAACTCTGGTATCAGAGCAGTTTAGTAACGCTAACATTGATCAGTCACCTCAAAATGATGATCACAGTGACACAGACAGTGAAGAAAATAGAGACAATCAACAGTTTCTCACAACTGTAAAGCTTGCAAATGCAAAGCAGACTACAGAAGACAAACAGGCCAGAGAAGCCAGAAGCCACCGGAGGTGCAGCAAGTCTTGCCATCCTGGGGAAGACTGTGCAAGTTGTCAGCAGGAAGAGACAGACGTGGTGCCAGAGAGTCCGTTATCAGATGTTGGCTCTGAGGACCTTGGTACTGGACCAAAACATGACAACAAATTGAGTAGACAAGAAAGTTGCCTTGGGAATTCTCCTCCATTTGAGAAGGAAAGTGAACCTGAGTCACCAATGGATGTAGATAATTCCAAAAATAGTTGTCAAGACTCAGAAGCAGATGAGGAGACAAGTCCAGGTTTTGATGAACAAGAAGATGGTAGTTCCTCCCAAACAGCAAATAAACCTTCAAGGTCCCAAGCAAGAGAAGTTGACACTGAATTTAGGAAACGACACTCTACTAAGGGAGGCGAAGGTAGATTACATTTCCAATTTGAAGGAGGAGAGAGTCGCACTGGATTGAATGATTTAAATGCTAAACTACCTGGAAATATTTCTAGCCTGAATGTAGAATGCAGAAATTCCAAGCAACATGGAAAAAAGGATTCTAAAATCACAGATCATTTCATGAGAATGCCCAAAGCAGAGGACAGAAGGTAATTTTTTCTGTTAGGAGTATCTTTCTAATAGCGTAATATGCTTTATGGTTTTGTAAGGGAATTTAAGGAAGCCATGATTTCTAGTAAACCAAAGAAATGGTTATGTTTCTTGTTAACTACTTATGCTAAATTTAAACTTAGACTCCAAAGTTTAAACTCCAAAAAGGCTAGAAACAGAAAACAAGAAGTAAAATAAATACTAGAAATCAGATTTTTATGAACCTCCTTTTGGTATTTATGGGAATTATTAGAACATGAAAATACTAGGTTGATAGTAGCTACTGTTTCTTCAGCTAGATTTTTTTTCTAGGTCATTGTATATTATACTTTTTACACTTTGTCTAATGCGGTGACAGGCAGACAGATGGTGTTATACTTACTAAATGAGAAAACTGAGAATTGGATTAGAGAATTTGCTGGAATCATGTACCTTCTGAGTGGTAATGCTGGGATTTAAATCCAGGTGTGTCTGATTACAAAGCTTATATTTTGCCATTACTCCACATGGAATCTTAAATTTCATCAGTGATTTCTGTGATCTGAGCTTCCTGAAATAGTGCGATCAGCATGCAATAGTGAGTTCACTTCATTAAAAATTACTATGTAGATGATAGAACCATGACTCATTTCTGTTTTGAGAAGGTGATTTACATGTGTTTGGAATTTTCTTCCACAGGCTGTTGAAAATAAGCTCTTGAGTTTTAATATAAGCTTTATAAGTTTTTCTTTTGATTGTAAATATAAAGCATATAAAGTAAGTGAGCAAGTATGGCATACTTTAAACAATAAAGTTCTGGATAAGTTTTGTGCTTGTGTGTCTAATGGAATTAAAACAGTAAATAATTTGTGACTAGATATATTTGTCTTGACCTTAGAAAAGAACAATGTGAGACCAAACATCAAAGAACAGAAAGGAAGATCCCTAAATACGTTCCGCCTCACCTTTCTCCAGATAAGAAGTGGCTTGGAACTCCCATTGAGGAGATGAGAAGAATGCCTTGGTGTGGCATCCGGCTGCCTCTCTTGAGACCATCTGCCAGTCACACAGTAACTATTCGGGTAGGTAGCACCTCTTAACAGTGATGAGAGAAGACTGGAAGTCCTTATTTATTGTGACATTTATTAAGTGGAAAAACAGACCAAGGTTTAGAAAGTTCTTCTGTTTTCTGCATATATAAAATACTGAGAAGTCTACAGAATAGAGAAATATAATGATAATGTAATATAGAACTTAACAAATTAGCAATCATTGTCAGCTGATAAAGTTGAAATATTTTCAGTATTTTTAAGAAACCTCACTGGATTCTTTTTTTTTCTTTTTACTCAGTTGATAGTATTGTGCAGCCACTGTACAATCCTGCATTCATTTCTAAAATTCAAAGTTATGTATGGTTTAGTGTCCTTAAATCATTATACAGTTTTGCCCTCCAACCTTTTTTTTTTTTTTTTGGCAGGAGACCAGAGTTTTCTTGTTACTCAAATCAGTCTCCCCGAGCATTCAGGAATCAGAGTTTTTAAGGATAATTTTGTTGGGGAGGAAGGCCAGTGAGTTGAGAGTGCTGATTGGTTGAATCAGAAGAGGAACTCATGGGAAGTTGAAACAGTCCTCTTGTGCTGAATCAGTTCCTGGGTGGGAGCCACAAGATCAGAAGAGCCAGTTTATCCATCTGAGTGGGGCCAGCTGATCCATCAAGTGTAGGGTCTGCAAAGTATCTCAAGCACTGATCTTTGCAGGTTAGGGAAGGTCAAAATCTTGTAGCCTCCAGCTGCACAGCTCCTAAACCATAATTTCTAACCTTGTGACTACTTTGTTAGTCCGGCAGTGGCAATCTAGTCCCCAGGCAAGAAGGGGTTTGTTTTGGGAAACGGCTGTTACGGTCTGTTTTAACATTATAATGTCATCACAACATTATAACAAAACATAACTAAAGACTAATATTATAACAAAAGACAAGGGCTATGGCAATTATGAGCCACAAACCTGGACAAAAACCAAGGTGCATATCATAATACTACATTAACGGCAACTCTGTACATATTAAATTATTACACCATCTTCTCTGCTTCCCCTAGTTCCTAGTAACCTCTTTTGTACTTTCTGTGTGTTCTTGCTTTTAGAAAATAACTTTATTGAGGTATATAAAAATTCACCCATTTTAAGTGCTCAATTTGGTGTTTCTGAGTCCATTTATTGAGCTATGTGACCATCATAATAATCCAGTTTTAGATTTCTCTCACTCGCTGGGTAGTTTTAAACATTCATTTAATAATCTTTATATAGATTTCACATGTACTACTAAAAAAATTGACACGATCCCTTTTAACATACAGTTTAGTGTAGATGTGATTAACTATTTTGAAATTCAGAATTCTTTGGCATATTTAGAAGTGGCGGTAACATTGAGCAAAGTTATGGGGTTTGAGCTGAGCTCTAAAAGATGAGCATAAATTTCTGAGGTGGAGTTAGTAAGACAGGAGACTTCTGGACAGACACAAAAGATTTTTTTTTTTTTGGGGGGGAGACAGAGTCTCACTCCGTCACCAGGCGCCAGACTGGAGTGCAATGGCGCGACCTTGGCTCACTGCAACCTCTGCCTCCTGGGTTCAAGCAGTTCTCCTGCCTCAGCGTCCCGAGTAGCTGGGACTACAGGTGCATGCCACCACGCCCAGCTAATTTTTTTGTATTTTTAGTAAGACGGGGTTTCACCATATTAGCCAGGATGGTCTTGATCTCTTGACCTCATGATTCGCCTGCCTCTGCCTCCCAAACTGCTGGTATTACAGGCATGAACCACCACACCTGGCCAGATATACAAGGTTTATAAGAAAAGGCTGTGTGGTTGAAAACTATCTGTTTTAGAGATGGAAAACAGTGCCTTTGCTGGAGTCTGAAATTTGGATGGGGAATAGAGGAAGAGACTTGAAAATTGGATTAGGTTCATATCACAGAGGGCTTCAAGTGCCAGCAACCAGACTTAATTCATGTCTGTGCAGACAGTATTTGTGCTGTAGCAAGATTAATCAGACAGCTGTATATAAGGAAAACAGAAGTGTGAATACACTGAGAGCCAGAAGAGGTAATGTAAGAGCCCAGATAAGAGATAAGCAAGTCAACAGTATGTACTGAATTGTGCTACATAGAGGTGCTTCAGGTGTTCTTCTGAAGTTTGATACAAATTTCATTTCTAAATTATGTTTTTAACAGTGAAAAATTTGTTTAAAAAGAACTATACAATCAAATTTGAAGATGCTTAATTCCACATTTTAACAAGCTGTTTTTGCCAAGATAACCTATTTTTATACAGACCACAGAGCCAACTTCTCTTGCTACCCTTTATCTGAATAGTTAGCCTAATATCAAACAGTTTTTAAAATGTTACCATTTGCAACTGTATAGGTGCGTGAATCAGGATTTTCTTAATAATGTGTAAGAGAGGTAAATGTAAACTAAATGGTAGATTGATGCAAGCTTTAACTCTCATCCCTAACTCTTAATTTCAGATTTTGTTCTTAAAACTGTCCCATCATCACTTATTGATTTTAGAGTAAGTAAAAGTCACTATAAAAACTGTATTTCTAAAAATAGCTTTGGTTTGACTTTAAACAGCTTTATGTCAGATTTCTTAGGTGAAAAAAGGATTCTGCTATTTTCGAAAGCTTGAAAATCACTGAGATAATAAGCATGGGAATAAAAAAGAGAAAATAGAGCACGAGTGAAAGTTCATTAAAGAGCTTTAGAGCAGGAATGAAAGAAAGTAAAGTACACGTGGAAGAGGGCCAAGCAGGCAACTTGAGAGATCAAGTACATAGTTTGACCTTTGACTTGAGGTTTTATATGTTGGCATGCTTCCAGGGGGTTGCGCCCCCTTCTCCCCTGATTCTTCCTTTGAGGTGGGCTGTCTGCATGCACAGTGTGATTATTGGACTTGTACACATGCTTCCTTGAAGCATTCTTCCCTTACCAGTAGAGTGTTCTTATTAGGTCATATACCAGTTAAACTCCACCATTTTGCCTCACTTGCTGGAGCTGACTTGCCCAACTCCTAAGATCTTATCAGGATGCTGCTGATGACTAGTTTTAGGTTTTTCTTTCTATTGGGTGACTCCTTTCCCTGGTGCCGGCTGCATCCAATTATTACTTTAGAGAGGCAGTTTCACAACTGCCTATGCATCACTTGATGGTTGCCTGACATTCCTCGTGGTTGTAGGGGCCCTGTCCTACCCTGCTCATGTCTGACTGGCTACCTACTGTAACACTTCCTCAAACATTTACTTAATAGTTATTATAGTATTATATGTGTGTATATATATATTTGCATGTATCTGCATACACATACACATATGCACATGCCAGGTTCTATCTTAAATATGCAGAATACAAAGTTAATATGGTTACATTCAGGAATTTTGGGATGCAGTGAGGGAAAGGAAAACAAGTGTGCTTTAGCATTATAATAATCTAACAAAACATGATAAATAACTGCCCACTTTAACGTTTCTAAAGACTTCATAAAGGAAGTGAAAACTTGGCAGAGATATGAAGGTGACAGTAGAGATTTAACTAGATAAAGCAGGGACGTGGCAGTTGGTAGTAGTGGTATTAAAAAGAGAAGCTGCAGTAGTATGTATACAGACATATAGATATGAAAATGAATTTGCCATATTTAAGGAATTTTAAATCTTGTTTAAGACTTGTTTGGAAAGAATAGTGTTTTGATAAGAAAGTATATGAAAATCAGGATGACATTTGGAATCAGAGTATAGGCCTTATAGCATTAGAAGCCTGAAGTTCTTTAGATAGGTAATGTTATTCCCAAGTGAGGGTAAGGGTTTTATGGAGACTGAATGTGTCTAGCAACAGCTGACGTTAGGGAGAAGGATAGGAAGCACTTGGTAAAAGCTGAGGCAAAGAAAGATTCTTAGGGGGTTTGGAGCTAGAATATACACTGGATCTAGTAACTTGGAACCTGATTGAATGGAGGTGAGGAATGGGAAGAGCCGAAGGGTTCTTTGGTATTTCTTGCCTGGGAGCCAGTCTCTTATTTTATCACATTTGCTTTGGTTACTTTGGATTATTTTGTAGAAGTTAAATTTAGTTTTTTTGCACTGACAATTTTGTTTACCCTCAATTTCAGGTAGATCTTTTGCGAGCAGGAGAAGTTCCTAAACCTTTTCCAACACATTATAAAGATTTGTGGGATAACAAGCATGTTAAAATGCCTTGTTCAGAACAAAATTTGTATCCAGTAGAAGATGAGGTAAGAACAAAACCAAGGTTCTTTTAGTCTCTGAAAAATGCTTTAGTACTTGCTTGTTTGACCTTTGATTCTGTAATCCAAAAGAACTTAGAATAGTTTCCTCTTATGTTTTTCTTTTTTCCTAAAGAATGGTGAGCGAACTGCCGGGAGCCGGTGGGAGCTCATTCAGACTGCACTTCTCAACAAATTTACACGACCCCAAAACTTGAAGGTTTGTTCTTTTTACCATTCTTGTTTACACATCTCTCTCAGAGATGGACTGTGTGTCTCCTCTCTCAAAGACTTTTTGGTCTTGATAGACTCAGGTAGCAACATTCTTTAGATGCAAAGTGCTAGCTACCTGGCACTAAGGAAGGCTCCTTAGAGACATTCTACTAGAAAATAAAAAGAACTGAGAGTTATAAATGACTTGCCTGGAGCCACACAGAATAATTTGGAGAACCAGGAATAATACCTCTGTTTCTTGATTCCCCATCCAATTTCCTTCAGTCCAAGCTACTCTTATTTTTTTGTTTTAAAATTATCATGTTTCTGAAATATCTTTAAATCAGGAAAGAATTATGACTTCAGCCAAATTTGCCCAAAGGGAAGCTGAGTTTTGTAATGATTAAAGTATACATTAAGCATTCAGGTTTTTATTGCTCTTAATATAGCTCCTAGCAGTTTAATAATTTATTTATTAATCTTATATTTTGACAATAATTTATTTTTTGATATATTTATATTTCATTTAAGACTGCAAGGGCAAGCATTAGATTGTTTTTCTAATATCTAAAATATGAGAGTGTGTGTATGTGTGTATATATATATGTGTGTATGTGTGTATGTGTGTGTGTGTGTGTGTGTGTGTGTATATATATATATATATATATATATATATATATAGGCACTATAGCCATGAAAACTTTTAATGTTTTTATAAATATAAACAGTGACAATTTTTTATACTTCCATGAAAATGGGTTTTATTTTCTTTCAAAGACTTAATTTGGTGTGTAGTTTCTCAGATTTCTTTTTTCTTTCTTTCTTTTTAAATTGTTTTATTTTTAATTTTTTTATTTCTGATAAAGGTTATAATAGTTTCTCAGATTTCTTAATATTTTCTACTGATACTTGCAAATTATTATTAAACTTTCTATACCTTTCCATAGCTCCTGTTTGTTTTCTTTACATGAAAAACATTGATATACCATAATATATTTTATGTATTTTGAAGACTTTATTCCTTGGGGACAGTGTTTCTCAATCTTCTAATGGACTCTTTAAAAAAAAAAACAGACTCTTAATTTTTATTTATTTTTTTACATTACAAATTGATTAATTTAAAACAGTTACAAAAAAACACACAAGAAAATAGAGATTATTCTTAGAATTATTAATGGTTTGTTAAAAATCAGATAGGATTACAGGGTAAGAAATGGTATAGTTGTGGGGAGCACCTGACTAGTTCTAAGGCTTTAGATACAGTGCAGTTGATTACATATTAATTCAGCCATTATTTACTGGGGATAGTAAATGGGAGATCAGTAATTTATCTGTAGGAAACTCCTACACAGTTCCATGAAGACCTCCCAGTCCCATCCTTCTCCACTCCTTAGGATCCTAAAGCTACCTGGATGTCAACATTTCCCACGTTCTTTCTCCACATCATTCCCTAGCTGTATGTTCTTTCTGCACCTAAGGTGCTGTGCAAGCTGAGAGCATTCTGTTCTGTGCAGCTGAACGTGTACTCTTTTGGCTACAGGGATCCTGTGTGACTAAGAAGGTTTTAGGGGCAGCCTTATTTTAATACTTCAAGTTAGCCATGAGTACAGTCACTTCCTTCCCCAACACAATCTGGATTCTCTTGAATGCAGATATCAAGCAAATGAAGGATCAACCCTGCCTTCAGCAATACCAACAATACACTAGCCACTCACAACTCACAACTACAAAAAGCAGACTCTTTAAATGGAAAAGATCTCAAGTTCTGCTAAAGTTTACTAGTTTTAGTATAATATTAATTACATGTGTACAAACATAAAACTAAATATGAACTCCTTATACTTTGGTTTTTTTTGATTCAGGATCTCACTCTGTTACCCAGGCTGGAGTGGAGTGGTGTGATCATGGCTCACTGCAGCCTCTGCTTCCCGGGCTCAAGCAATCCTCTAATCTCAACCTCCCGAGTAGTGGGGACTGCAGGCACATACTACCATGCCCAGGCTAATTTTGTTTATTTTATTTTATTATAGAGACAGGGTTTCTCTGTGTTGCCTAGACTGGTCACAAACTCCTGGGCTCAAGTGATCCACGTGCCTTGGTCTCCAAAGGTGCTGGCTGGGATTATAGGTGTGAGCCACTGCTCTCAGCCAACTCCTTAAACACTGTAGTGTTTGTACAGCTATATCAGCTTGATTTTTTTTTTTTTTTAAATTTCAGGTATAATGAACCATCATTTGATTTGTATTTATTATGGTAAAAACAATTTGTAGTCAGTATTTTTTATTTTTTGCACAGAAATTTTCAAATCACTGATTCAAACCCCAAAATAGTATGCTGAGAAATTCTTAAAAATACTACATAAAGAGGAAACTATTTTACAATTATTACTTTCCCTGCTAATCACGAACAGTTGATTCATGTTGGTGGATACAAAGATAGGATCTTTATATAGAATATCAGATTGCAGTGGTGCAATCTCAGTTCACTGCAATCTACACTTCCCTGGCTTAAGCGATTCTCGTGCCTCAGCCTCCTGAGCTCAAGTGATCCACCTGCCTTAGCCTCTCAAAGTACTGGGATTATAGGAATGAGCAACCACATGTATGCCAAGGTTTTTTAGAAGTTAACATACCTGTACTGTGGTATGTTAAATTTTCCTACTGAGTAGGACAGCTCAATCTTTTCACTATTTTTGTCTATCAATAACACGAGCCTTAATTCCTAAAGTGAGTTGTCATTTGGCCGTTGTTTTCTAAAAACAAAATTATAAACTCACATAAAGCAGGCCACCCAGGAGTACTACCCAGAGTCCATTTGAAGAACACTGACTTAGATTCTTTATGTTGATTCTTCTAAACAGAGGCTGTTTTTAAGAATTTTCATATTTCTTCAAACACAAATAGAATAATTATAGTGAGGCTGGGCACAGTGGCTCATACCTGTAATCCCAGTTCTTTGGGAGGCCAAGGCAGGTGGATCACCTGAGGTCAGGAGTTGGAGACCAGTCCGGCCAGCATGGTGAAACCCCCCACGTCTTTACTAAAACTACAAAAATTAGCCGGGCTTGGTGGTGGGAGCCTGTGATCCCAGCTGCTCAGGAGGCTGAGGCAATATAATTGCTTGATCCCGGGAGGTGGAGGTTGCAGTGAGCTGAGATCGCACCACTGCACTCCAGCTTGGGCAACAAAGAGCAAAACTCCGTCTCAAAAAATATATATATTATAGTGTTCTAAATTACACAGTCCGCTTACCTCTCTAGCAGTTCCTTAATGCACCATGATTATTTCAGGAAGGGGTAATTGCTTTAATCTGAATTTTCTTTTCACATTTTTCTTATGGTGGATTCAATAGAACAGAGTAATCCATTGAGATATTTTTCTATCAGCTTGGGGTAATTGTTTCCTTTGCTGAAAGAATGCTTTGAGAGAGAAAGAGGGAAACGTTAAATCCCTCTGATTGACTGTAATGATCTTTCTGCTGTTTATATACTACTCGATGTTGGATTTAGAAGGATTAGAGACATTCATAATTTTAAGAGTAATAGTGTCCTCAAAGTTGATTTACACAGTAGTACTTATATAAATAATGTGTGTGACAATTTGCACAGAAAGAATTTTTGGTGCTTATGAATTATGAATGAAAAAGAACTTAGTAGTTAATAAGAGTACAGAGTAGTATCCAGTTTTTCTAATGAGAGGCAACCTCATGGTAGACTACTTTTAAGACTTGAAGACTGAAGTAAAAATAAAGATGAGCTAGAGCTTAAATAAAACACTAAAAGAATTAGAGAATTACATGACGAATTAGATTGCAATTGCCATTTAAAATGTTTTTCCTTACCAGCTTTGAGAAATCATAATTTATGGGTAAGAAAGTATATCCTTTTAAAGTATGTTATTTGATAAGTTTTGACATTTACACATACCCATGAAGTGTTCATTATAATCATGATACAGAATGTTTGTGTCATCCCCAAAGATTTCTCTCCCAACTTTGCAGTCTATTCTACTTTCTGCTCTGGCCCCCAGACAACTACTGATCTGTTCTTTTCACTGTAGTTTACATTCTACATGAATGGAATCATAGTAGGTATGTGGCTTCATTTCACTCAAAATGAAGGTTTTTGAGATTCATCCAGGTTGTTCAGTATATTGGTAGTTCACTCCAGTATATGCATTGTTTATTCATTCACCTATTGATAGACATTTCTATTTAATACTTTATGAAATTTTGAAATTAGGTACCAGTTACTGGAAAAAAAAATCTTACAATATTTTCATGTTTTTTTTTTCTTTCTTTCTTATTTATTTAGTTTTTGAGATAGGATCTCACTCTGCCAACCAGGCTGGAGTGCAGTGGTGTGATTTCGGTTCACTGCAGTCTCAACCTCCTGGGCTCCAGTAATTCTCCCACCTCAGCCCCCAAATAGCTGGGGCTACAGGCATGCACTAACTTAGTTAATTTTTGTATTTTTTTCTAGGGGTCTTGCCATGTTGCCCAGGCTAGTCTCGAACTCCTGGACTCAAACAATTCACCTGCCTCAGCCTCCCAAAGTGCTATGATTACAGGCATGAGCCACCGTGCAGGCCATAATCTCTTAATTCTTAATAGAAAACGTTATGTTATGGCTTGTGAGCGAAAAATAAAGGCTCTTTCTATTGCCTATTCAAACAGTTAAAAGCTACACCAGTAGATGGCGTAATATTTTGACTTTTCATTCTACATAAATGTGTACTTTATGTGACTTGCTGGAGGAAGATAATTATTTGTACATATTGTATAAAAATACCGCATAGTATAGGGAAAAAGACCATTTTATACTTTAGGCCGGTGTTTCTCCATCCGTTTTTCATTCTTTCCCTCTACCCCAGGAGCCTTTTAAAATATTTTTTTCCTAATCCCTCAATCCCATGAAATTTTTATTTATTTTTTACAAAAAAAATTTATATCTCAACCCTGTTAACTGACCCATGAAATTTTCATACTTCAAATATACTGTGTATCTCTGTGTATATTTGTAGTATGAAACAAGGACCACCAACAGTTGTGATATCTAAGTCTATTTTTTTTATCCCTTCAGATCCAGTTTTTGTCTATTTGGAGTATATTACTCTATTTAGAATGCATGCTTTAGGGTGTAATTATGTTTTTCACCTGTTAGCCGACCATTCTTAATCTCATTTTTCTAAATGAATAATAAATTAGTATTCATTCTGTTTGTCTGTAGTTATTGGTGTCCGTTATCAGTAGTAGTAGGAGGTAGTAGGAAGCTTGTCTAACATTATGAAATGTACTGGAAGTAGTTCATAAAAAAGACAGGCTCTTCATAGGTCGTTCACTTGGCCATATCATGATGATTTATTTCTGTATTTTCCACAGGATGCTATTCTGAAATACAATGTTGCATATTCTAAGAAATGGGACTTTACAGCTTTGATTGATTTCTGGGATAAGGTAAAAATATGCTTATTTCTTTATGAAAATATTATTGACAACACTATAAGAAGATTTGAGAAAAATACCCATAATTCTGCCACACTAAGATAATTATCTTTTAGTTATAAATTTGCTGTTATTTTATATGTATGTTTTAGGTAAATATAATTAGGAGTTAATATTGAATTTTGTTTTATCCTTTTATAATACACATTTTCTGTTATATTTTCATACCATTATCAGCATTATATAGGAATGTATAGTATTCCATGACTAGATTTTGAGAATATAATGGTTCCCATATTCTCAAATACCTAGGTTGCATCCAATTTTACCTTGAATTACATTGTGGCAACATAATTTTATAGGTATATATATTTTCCCATATTTGATATTGTTTCTTTAGGTGATTTCCAGAAATTAGATGACTAAGTCAGAGGGCACAAAACGTTTGTTTTAAAATCTTTACAAACTTTTGCCATAAAATCATTTTCCCACAGATTAATTGTAGCAATTTACTATGCTACCAGCAGTGGATAGGAATATCACTTTAATAGTACAATTAGCAAGGGGGTCTTTTCATTTGTCTATTGGCTATTTGTGTATCTTCTCTGGAGAAACATCTATTCAAATTTTTTTGTCTTTATTATTGAATTTCAGGCATTCTTTATATATTTTAGATGCAGATTCCTTATCAGATATATGACTTGCAAATATTTTCTCCCATTTTGTGGGTTTTTTTTTTTTTCCATTTTCTTGATGGTATACTTTGAAGCTCAAAAGTTTTTAATTTCGATGAAGTCTAGTTTATCATTTTTTTCTTTTCTTCTGTTTTTGGGATCATACCTAAGAAGTTAACCTAAGATCAAGAAGATTTATGTTTCTTCTAAGAATTGTATAGCTTTAGATCCTATACTATGACTATTCCCATTTTGTGTTAATTTTTGTATATGATGTAAATTAGGGGTCTAATTTTATTATTTTCTATGTGAGTGTTCATTTTGAGTTAATTTTTATATGTGGTGTAAGGTAGGAGTTCAGCTTCGTTGTTTTGTACGTGTATAGCAAGCTGTCCCAGCACCATTTGTTGAAAATACTCTTCTATCCCTGTTGAATTGTCTTGGCACCTTTTCAGAATCAATTGATGTAAGGATTTATTTCTAGCCTCTCAATTGTACTCCACTGATCTATATGTCTGTCCTTGTGCTGGTACCATACAGTCTTGGTTCCTGTAGTTTTGTGGTAAGTTTTAAAATCAGGAAGTGTGTGTTCTGTAACTGTCCTTCTTCAAGTTTGTTTTGGCTGTTTTTGGATTCTTTGCATTTCACTCTGAATTTTAGGATTAATTCGTTACTTTCTGCAAAAAACCTAGGTGCTAAGGGCAATTTTTATGTCACATTAATAGAATTGAAACTAATTCTACATTTTGAGATAGTTCCAGTAATCTTAGGATTATCTTATTGAGCTTTTGACCCATACGGCCTTTAAAAGGCAGACATGAAGTAAATAATGGAAGCCTTATTCTTGTGTCTAGAAATTGGTTATCTCAGGGTATCCTTGAATCTAAACGTCTTTCACTGTTACAGCAATGTAATATCTGATGCAATGAAAAGTAGTTCAAACTGATATAATCGTTATCCTTGTCACTTAAGTTACCAGGGCATAACATTTGTATTGTAACTTTCTGGGCTTAAATAGGATATGGTGGTTAAGTTGGGTAAAAAGTAATGTAAAATTGGATACTTGGAGATGGCAGTAAAACATGCCATTGGGTATAATACCTCTGTCACCTTGCTATGAGGTAGTCATTTTTTTCTCTCTTCTTAATCAGAATACTCAGACAGGACCTTGTTTCCCATTTATCTGGTGACCTTGTCCAGAAGCATGCTTGAAACGGTTAATATATATAGCAAGTTTTTGTGTGTTTAGTGTAGATTATAAATATGGGCTCATTACTCAGGTGCTGATGATAGTTTTACAGTTCTTTAGAGAGAGTAATCCTTGCGTTTTTGACCTTCTGATATTTATTTATTTATGAGATGGAATCTCATTCTGTCAACCAGGCTGGAGTGCAGGGGTGTGATCTCATCTTACTGCAATATCTGTGTTAAGGGTTCAAGTGATTCTCTTGCCTCAGCCTCCCAAGTAGCTGGGACTACAGGTGCCCGCCACGTTACCCAGTTAATTTTTGTATTTTTAGTAGAGATGGGGTTTTGGCATGCTGGCCATGCTGGCCAGGCTGGTCTCAAATTCCTGACCTCAAGTGATCCACCCACATGGGCCTCCCAAAGTGTTGGGATTACACGCATGAGTCACTGTGCCCAGCCAGACTTTCTAATTTTTATTTACTTTGTAAACATATGGAGGGTTGGAGAAGTCCCCGCAACTACACTAAGTATTCATTTCTTATTGTATTCTTTAAGTCTTTGCCCACATATATGATGTCTTACCACTAGATATAAATGTATGTTTAAAATTTATGCTGTATTATAAAACCTTCTGTGTTACATAACTTTATAATGTTTAGTCTTAATGGTTGCAACAATATTCCATCAAATTGATAAATTTGATGAAATTTGATAGATTGAAGAAATTTGTATAAGATATATCTAGAGATTTAAAGCTGATACGCCCTGTGATTGTTTGCTATTCTTTCATTATCAGTGTACTTAACAAAACACCTTGGATGTTTAATACACTTGTATATTTTTCTATTCATCAAATCTCCAGATATTATTCTAGAACTTTACCAAGTCATCACTCACAGGGACAACAAGTCATTACCCAAAGTGAGAAGTAAGTGTTGGACATATATATAGGTGGGACTGGTGGAATAAAATATTTTTAGTGCAAGGGAAGCAATTGTTTGGCTTAGTTTCAAGTTGTAAATAAATTATATTTGGTTTGCATTTTCAGTGTTTATGTTCTGGAATAGGAATGCTTGTTTATAAAGTGTTCTTTTTTTTTTTTCTTTTAAAGCCAGGCTGTAAGTGCAGTGGCCCTGTCACAGCTCACTGTATCCTCGACCTCCCAGGCTGCATCAATCCTCCCACCTCATCCTCCCAAGTGGCTGAGACTACAAGCATGTGCTATCACGCCTGGCTATTTTTTTGTTTATTTTGGTAGAAACAGGGTTTCACCATTTTTGCCCAGGCTGGTCTTGAACTCCTGGGCTAAAGCAATATCAGTCTTCTCTCCTTGGCCTCCCAAAAGGCTGGGATTACAGGCATGAGCCACCATGCCTGGCTTGTAAAGGGGTCTTTTTTTTTTTTTGAGACAGAGTATCACTCTGTTGCCATCTCAGCTCACTGCAACCTCCGCCTCCTAGGTTCAAGCGATTCTCTTCCCTCAGCCTCCCGAGTAGATGGGACTCCAGGTATACACCAACACACCCAGCTGATTTTTGTATTTTTAGTAGAGATGGGGTTTCCCCACGTTGGCCAGATGGTCTCAATCTGTTGAGCTCGTGATCTACCTTCCTTGGCCTCCCAAAGTGCTGGGATTACAGGCATGAGCCACTGTGCCTGGCCCAAATCAAGGGTTCTTAAACATTGTTTATTAGCAGGATTTGGCAGGGTTTTTTTTTTTTTTTTTTTTTTGAGACAGGGTCTCTCTCTGTTGCCCAGGCTGGAGTATAGTGGCATGATCTTGGCTCACTAACCTCCACCTCCCAGGTTCAGGCAATTTTTGTGCCTCAGCCTCCCGAGTACCTGGGACTACAGGCATATGCCACCAGGCCCTGGTAGTTTTTGGATTTTTGGTAGAGACAGGGTTTCACCATGTTGGCCAGACTGGTCTCAAACTCTGACCACAAGTGATTTGCCTACCTCGGCCTCTCAAGTGCTGGGATTACAGGTGTGAGCCACCGCGCCAAGCCACATAGTCCTCTTTTACAATGCCTGTGGCACTGTTCCATTTCATTCATAGCATGTTAACTTGTGAAATGTATATTAAAACTGTAATAACTGAAAAAGGGCATGGGGGAGATATGTTTAAGGAGATTTCTTCTGCTTCTGTGATGCTGGCTTCTATTTCTGGACTTGGTGTTTGCTTTTATTAATTATTGCTTTATAAAAATATGTATATATTTTATGTACCCCTTGAATATTTTACAATAAGTATAAAATGTAAACTAATATAAAGAACTTTAAATCTGCAATTGTTGTGTAGCAAACTTCTTTTTTTTTTTGAGACGGATTTTCAATGTTACCCAGGCTGGAGTGCAATGGTGCGATCTCGGCTCACTGCAACCTCTGCCTCCTGGGTTCAGGCAATTCTCCTGCCTCAGCCTCCTGAGTAGCTGGGATTACAGGCATGTGCCACCATGCCCAACTAATTTTTTGTATTTTTAGTAGAGACGGGGTTTCACCATGTTGACCAGGATGGTCTCGATCTCTTGACTTCGTGATCCACCCACCTCGGCCTCCCAAAGTGCTGGGATTACAGGCTGGAGCCACTGCACCCGGCCAGCAAACTTCTTAAGAATTAATTGGATTAATTAAGGATTAATTGTTGAAAGGAAGCCTAAGGATTTTAGTGACTGTTTCATCTTCCTTTCCATGTTTAGTTTTATGTCTGGAATTGAAAAATGGAAATGTATATGCCTTTGATTTCTTCCTTCCATTGGTTTTTCTATGAAGGCTGTCATAAGTAACAAAATGAAGTGGTTTTGGTTTTGCTTTTGTTTTTTGCAACTGTGGCTGTTAAAGGTAGAGAGTGAGAGGAGTACAGGAGGGAGAGGACATTTAAAAGTAAAAATGAAAAATCTAGACTTCAGAATAATTTTGTTGCTGTGATGAGGCTAGTGATATATTTCTCTTTGTAAACTACAATTTAAATATACATACATAGCATAGGCCAGGTGCAGTAGTTCACGCCTTTAATTCCAGCACTTTGGGAGACTGAGGCGGGTAGATCATAAGGTCAGGAGTTCAAGACAAGCTTGGCCAAGATGGTGAAACCCCGTCTCTACTAAAAATACAAAAGTTAGCCTGGTATGGCGGTGGGCTTCTGTAATTCCAGCTACTCCAGCGGCTGAGGCAGCTAATTGCTTGAACCTGGGAGGCACAGGTTGCAGTGAGCCAAGATCATGTCACTGCACTCCAGCCTGGGTGACAGAGCGAGACTCCATCTCAAAAAAAGATAAAATAAAAAAATAAATACACACACACACACACATACACACACAACATAGTCTTTACTTGGTCATATATCATCTATACAAAATAGATTATATATATAATAGATCATATATACAAAATAGATTATTGCAACTTAGAAATCATGCATCTTTTAGCTTTGCTATAGTTATTGAAATATCGAATATGCATTCTCCTATCAGCTCTTATCCTATGACTTGTCAGAGAAAGACTGTTTAAAACCTCTATCACTGTAAATAAGAGTGTGTAAATCTGTTAGTATTGAACTTGCAATTTTTGTTTATGTGCTACTTAATTTAAAAGGTAAATGGTATATCATATTGAGTTTTGAATGATGCATATTTAGTTGATCACATTATTATGTCTAAGCTATCTTCAGAACTCTGTGTCATTAAAATTTTTTTAGTTTTTTTTTGTTTGTTTTGTTACAAGAGCACTAATCCACTTTTATTTATTTACTTTTCATTAGTTTAAATTCTTGAGGAGTACAGCATCATACAGATTCTGTGTCCAATTGCCTTAGCAGGAAGATTGCTTCAGAATTTGGTGTGAATCATGCCACTATTTCCCTGGGACCAAGTTACCTTTCCCTAGATTACTCTGGTTTTGTTTGGTTTGCCACCAGGAGTCACTTTGTTGTTCTTTGGTTTGTTTATATAAGCACATCTCTTGCCCAAATAGAAGTATTTCATTTGGGGTATAACCATCTTCGATTTTAAATTTTGGAGACCCCACTTATAGCCTGCAAAAATGGCCTTGGACACAGCCTTCCAGACATATTTGTCTTTTAGAAGTCCTGTTCCCAGCAGGCTTCCAGAGGCTCCAAAAGGGCAGAAAGAGAAAAGCTATTTAAAATTTTAAAAACAGGTATACATAATTTATTGTCCCCAAAATAGAGGCATGTGCTGTTATACCTATGTTTAACTAAAATAATGTTTTTTAAACTTGTGATTATGGAAAACTTTAAAAATTTTAGTGTATTGGCAGTACATCATTATATTAAAATAGATTACAAAAAAAGTTATTTTACATACACAGAGTAATGGCTGGAAGAAATTAAGTTTTGATTTACATCTTTATAAAGTAGTAAAAAGTTAAAATACCTGTTGAAATTATTAGGCAAAAATCATAGCATACAGCAGCTATGATTCAGTAACATAAAACACAATAGTTGTATGTTTATGCATCACTTGAGCATCAATGCATTCGTGCATATGTGATATGCTGTGGACTTCCTGGCTTTCTGAGGTGTGGGTAGCTTATCTCGTGATAATTATAACTTTATCAAATATACTCAGTATAAATTTTAGAACAAAAATATTGTTAGAGGATTTTTCTTTCTTCTCTCTTCATTCCTCCTCTTCCCAACTCTTGATCCTCAGACTCTCTATAAACATTTAATGGACAGTTAGTGCTCTTTAGAATAGTTTGAGTAAAGCTGACCTAAGGCGGTAAATTGTTAAAACTACCTTTTTAAATCACGACAGATTTCGTTATTCAGTAACTGAAGGAATGTGGCCTCCTTCCATGATAGCCTTTTGGTGGTGGTTTTTTGTTTTGTTTTGGTTTAGTTTTTTTTTTAATAATACTGGCATAAGTTTCTGAATGTATATAAACACATAATTACTTAGCTTCATTTAACATTCTTCATAGATAATCTGTTTCCTGGGATTTTCTTCAAAGCTTAAAGAATATAAAGTGTCCATGTTATATTTGTCACAGAGAGCCTGTACCAAACTCCTAATCAAATGAAAGCGGCCTTGAATGTTTCATAAGACTACAGCTAATGTCTTTATCTCTCTAGCTTTCGAACCTCTGATATGGAGTTCAGTGGAAATTTAACCTTTTTGGACTTCTTCCCTTGGTGACTCTGGAATCATAAGGTCTGCATTACTTTACAGCTCAATTTAATTCATGAGAACTCCCAAAAGGGAGCTAATTAGAGTCACTAAAATACTGAAACGGTTAATTGTGACTTTTAGATTTGTATAGAATATGTGGAATTTCCCCCCCTTGTTTGGTTAATTTGTCCTTTTGAATTGGGAAGGATGTTGAGGGTCTCATATTTATTATTTGTAATTAGTGCATATCCCAAAGGACAGATTACTCTAATTGGAATTAGGCACTTTGCTTTTATACACAGGATCAGTTACCATGCAATATCAGTCTTAGTTGAGCCCTCTGTGCAGTAGATCACTGATAGAGTTGTTACTTTGTGTTTGCAAAACACTATCTGTATTGTATTTATTTATGTGGAAGACAAAGAGGTTAGAAGCTACAGATACTCAAAAGTGAATATTCAGTAGATTTATATTCTAATAATGAAATTAAGCTAGTACTTAGTTTGTCCTATAACTGTAACCCTTTATTTGGGTCAAAAAGCAGTAGAACCTATTCCTTTTAAATGTCGCTTTCATAATCTAAAAAGCTATTGCTAGAGGAATGAAAATAATGTTTTTGTTTTGTTTTGAGATGGAGTTTCGCTGTTGTTACCCAGACTGGAGTGCAGTGGCACGATCTCGGCTCACTGCAACCTCCGCCTCCTGGGTTCAAGCAGTTCTCCTGCCTCAGCCTCCTGAGTAGCTGGGACTACAGGCACGCGCCACCATGCCCAGCTAATTTTTGTATTTTTAGTAGAGATGGGGTTTCACCTTGTTGACCAGGAGAGTCTCTATCTCTTGACCTCGTGATCCACCCGCCTCAGCCTCCCAAAGTGCTGGGATTATAGGCGTGAGCCACCGTGCCTGGCCGAAAATAATGTTTTAATCTTGCCCATGCTTTATATTTCACTTTATCAGCTAGCTCTGAAGTGTTTTGGGTTTTTTGTTTGTATTTTATTAACACTGTTCAACGTGATGCCTTGATTTATAATTCCTGTTAAATTAATTTACATTTATTCTTCTTGTGTTCCTACTCATTAAAAATACATTCTGTAGTCCTTTTGAGTATACTCTGAACAGTTTTATCTACATGTAACATTCATATTTAACCCTGGAAGGACTATTGTAGTATTTTTATCTGAAGATTAAAATAATGAGTAAATAAGAACAGAATGTTAGATCTGTTTTTCAAATTTATGTACTGTTTCAATGTATAGCCTATTTAAACAAGCAGTAAACTTGATCATCAAGGACTATAGGTCCATTGGGCCTTTTATGTGAGGGCGTGCTGTTAGTGCTATGGTTTATCAAAGTTTGAACCAATATATTCGTGTTGATGAACCATTTACTAGTCAGACCCAATTCTGTGTGTGAGACCTTCTAGTTTATTAACCAGTATGACCACAAATGACCAGAGCTTGGACCTGATTATCCCCTGGGCCAGCAGCTCCTTCTCTAAAGTTATGAGCTCAGAATTCCTCTCTTTCTACAACCTCCTGGTTTTCTATTCCCTTATTCCTACTGTGCTCTCTGTTTTGTTTTTGTTTTTTGTTTTTTGTTTTTTTTGAGTCGCCCCCTGCTTTCATCCCTTTTCTTCTGGTCCACTGTGTCTGAGGTTGTATTAGCAAGTATTAATACTTTCATAAGTAAAAGGTTGAATGGTTAAGGTGGAGGAATACACTGCATATTATATCCTCCTTCTGAGAATAGCTCTGAGGAGTATTACAGTAAAGAAACATACTTAGTTTTATTTAATTAAACCTTTTTTTTCAAACTTATTTATGAACAGCTTCCATGTAACAGCTTTTGACTTCCCTTTGTAGCTAGAATTCCATGGAGCACACTTTATGCAGCACAGTTGTGATGGGGAAGGGAGGGAAGGAGGAAGAAATAAAGGGAGAGAGAGGGAAGGCGGGAGAGAGGGAATAACAAATCTTACTGGTAGGCCTTGCTAAAGTTCATGTTATTGAATCTTGACTAGACCTTTGTTTCCTGTTGCCATCTTTTATCTGTTTCCTCATTACTCTAGGATTCCAAACCTTTTCATTGTTTTCTGACATTTACTGACATTCCACTATTCATCTGCTCCTACTTCATGCCTTTTGGAGAGATTCGAGGACATCTAAAAGGTAAATTCCTTCAGTTTCTTCATTTAAGGGTTTCAGTGTACTTCATGCTTCTCTTTCTTGTTATCTCAAAGGAAAAGCTAGTCTTATTCCATTTCTCAAGTGCACCATGTTCAAAACAATTATACTTTAGGATATATATATTATTGTATCTTTTCTGACATCATCTCTCATTCCCTGCTGCCTGGTTAGTGCTTGCTTGACATTTAGTGTTCAGCATGACTATCACTTCTGCAATTGACTTTTTAAAAGATGTTTTTATTAGACTTTTTTGTCGTTGTTGAGACATTGTCTTACTGTCCCCCAGGTTGGAGTACAGAGGCATGATCTCAGGTCCCTGCAACCTCTGTCTTCGGAGTTCAAGTGATTCTCCTGCCGCAGTCTTCTAAGTAGCTGGGATTACAGGCATGCACCACCTCACCTGGCTGCTTTTTATGTTTTCAGTAGACACACAGTTTCACCATATTGGCCAGGCTGGTCTGGAACTCCTGACCTCAGGTGATCCCCCTGCCTCAGCCTCTGAAAGTGCTGGGACTATAGGCATGAGCCACTGTACCCAGCCTAGTATTTCTTTTTTTAGAGCAGTTTTAGATTCACAGCAAAATACAGAGATTTCCCATATATCCTCCACCTCGACACAAGCACACCCTCCCCCATTCTCAACATCCCCCACCAAAGTGGTGCATTTGCTACCATTGATGAACCTACATTGACACATCTTTACCACTCAGAGTTCTGTAATTGACTTTTTACAGTCATCTTCTGTAAGCTTCCTTTTAGGAGGCTGTGATTTGTTCAGCACTTAACATAGTGAGAACTTTCAATACCACTTAATGCAGGTTACACGCAAATCTCTTTTCTGCCACTCTTTCTCTCTGTCAGCTTCTAATTGCCTATTGGATTTATTCAACTGGAATTCCACAAGTACCTAAAACTAGCTTTGTCACTTGTTTTCCAAATTCTGTCAGTGAATGGTTCCACCATTTATCTATTCATTCACTCAATCCAGAACTTGTTAATCATCTTAGCTGCCCTATTCTGCCTCAGCCACCTTTTTCTGCTGATCTACCATTTCCTCATCTTATAGTATGATGTCATAATTTTACTTCCTAAACACTTCTTGAGTCTCGCATCTATTTCTGTTACACTTGTCTTCTCTATACCATCGTTGTGACTCAGCTGGTATATTGTAACAGTCAGCTAGCTGACCCCTGTGTGCAGTTGCTCCCTTCAAATCCGTCCTTCATGCTATTCACACATAGTGAGCTATCTGAACCATAGATCTTAAAGCCTTCCATGGCATTTCATCTCTTTTCAGCTCTATTGGTGATATTTATGGCATTCTGTGACCTTGCTTCTGGCCACCTCTCCAGCATCATTTCATGCCACTTTTCCTGCTCTAAACTTGATAGTCTAGTGACATTAAATTCTGTGTGGTTCTCCGTCATGCTGTTTGCTTGCTTCTTAATCCATCCTTCAAGACTCAGCTCAGTTTTTATCTCCTCTGAGTATCCTTTTTTTTGTTCTCTCAGCCTCTACTAAAAACTCCTCTGTGTGCTCACAGTAGTACTGGTGCATACCTCCATGCGCTTATTACATGAGGCATTATATATCCATGAAATGCCTGAATATTCATGAGGCCGAATTTCTCCAGGCCGTCTTAGTATTTTCTAGCTCATGGCTGATGCACAGTTAATGTTTCTTGAACTGAGTTCAGGATATTCAGGGAGAGTAGTCCAGCATACAGAAATGTGGGCCTTGAGCCACAATCACTTACTGAGAGTTTTAGGAATTATTTGTGTAAGGTGATAGTTGACCATTTTCGATTGGTGATTGGTAGAAAAGGTAAGGCTAGTATGCATAACCTTTATTATAATCTTCCCCCTGCCCCACTGTTTTGCTCTGTCCCCCCAGGCTGGAGTGCAGTGACATGATTATGGCTCATTGTAACCTCAAATTCCTAGGCTTAAGTGATCCTCCCACCTCAGCTTCCAGAGTAGCTGGGACTGCAGGTGCACACCACCACACCTACCTAATTAAAAATCTTTTTTTTGTGGAGACATAAAATTTTTTTATGTTGCCCAGGCTGCTCTTAAACTCCTGGCCTTAAGCAATCCTCCCTCTTTGGCCTCCCAAAGTGCTGAGATTACAGGCATGAACCACTGTGCCCAGGCTTTATACTCGTTGTGTAGCATTTTTATGCTAAAATGTAGTACGTTTCTAGAGGACAGACACCTTGTATTATTTGTCTTGGTGTTTATTTTTCACAGTGCTCTATCTAATGTCCTAGGCAAAGTGGGTGTTCAATATGTTTGGACTAAGAAAATACATATGACTAGAAGTCAGTAGAAGGGAGAGGCTATTCTCTTTCTTGGATTTCTGAGCTCTGTAAGTTCACACTTCAGGGGCTCATTTACCTTTTTAATTTCCTATGTACAAGAGGAGGATGAATGCCCCAGATGACAGATTGAAACTGACCTCTTAATGTTTTATGTGATGTAATTATTTGCCACATCAGTCCTCATATGCCTTCATTTTTATATAGGCTATGAAACCAAAATTATTTTAAGAAGAATATTTGACCATTTTCATCCTTCTTTTAAAATGAATTGGGGTTACCAAAAGTAGCCTGATGCAATTGAATAAAATTAGGTATACTTTAAAACCTCTAAACAAAAAGCTGCAAATTGAGTCATCTGAAGTTGTATCTACATATGTCTGAAACCCCTGAATCTTTTTTCGGTTGCCCTGGTGACTATTTCATTGGAGTGGTATAGAAAGAAAGACTACATCTGTGGAGTACAAACAATAGCTAGTATCCACATATGGCTATTTAAATTGAAATTAATTAAAATGAAATAAAATTTAAAATTCAGTTCTTCAGTCACAGTAGCCACATTTCAAATGCCACATATGGCTGGCTGGTAGCTGCCATCCTGAACAGCACAGAACATTTTCATCACTGCAGAAAGTTAGATTGGATAGCAGTGTACTAGGTCATCCCTAAGGTTCCTTCTGCGTCGGACATTATCTTTCTACAGGGAAACCTGCTCACAGGTTTGAGCAGGTTTGAGAAATCTGAGATTTCTCAACATTCTTTGACTGCATTTTGAATTTTTTTAGATTGATATTACATAGAGTTGTTGAGTAGAACTTGTCTAATTTTTAAAAAAGATTTTTTCATTGTAATAGCTTTTGTTTTAACTACTAATATATTTGCATTTTTATTCTTTCTTCAAAGAATGCACTTCCAGGGAGTGTCCTCAAGCCTTTTAAGAAAGTTAGTTGTGTTTCATCCTTAATAAAAGTGAAGTTCAGACTATAATAATACTATTTCATACTGGATAATTTAATAATTAAATTAAGAATTAAGCAGTATAATATGTATGTATGGACATTACTTGACTTGCATGGCACATTTTAAAAGTAGCGCTGTGAGTGTGCTAAGCGGTCATTGAACTATCTTAAAAATTACTTAAGTCTGGGTGTGGCAGTTCATGCTTGTAATTCAGACACTTTGGAAGGCTGAGGCAAGATGATCGCTTGAGCCCAGGAGTTCAAGACCAGCCTGGGCAAGATGGCAAGACCCCATCACTACAAATTTTTTTTTTAATTAGCTGAGTGTGGTGGCATGCATCTGTAGTCCCAGCTACTTGGGATGCTGAGACAGGATGACCCTTGTGCCCAAGAATTTGAGGCATCAGTGAGCTGTGATTGCACCAGTGTGCTTCAGCCTGGACAACAAGGTAAGATCCCCATCTTTTAAAAAATATATTGCTTAAAAATAAATATTTCTCAAAGTACTTCTTAGAGTTCAAAAAACCTAATTATTTACAAGTATAAACTATAATAAAAGATTGCAGTTGTTGCTCACCTGTTATTTCTTGGACAAATTGCATCCATTTTACTTCTAGGGCTAGAAAACTTATATCACTATTAGCTGTTTCTCTGAAATCTTGTCATGTTGAGTTTGATTGCCTGTCTATAAAGATGGGTAATAGTGTGACTATATGCTATTAAAAGTATCTGTTGGTTTGGACATAATAGCAATGTGGTTTGGTGGTGTTTGCAAAAGTGATTGATGGATATGGCCATGTAGTTGTGCAGTAATGGAAGTGAGAGATAGGAAAGACTTGTCAGAGCATCTTATGCCAGTGTGGGTTTGTTTCCTAAGGACTAATCATTTGCCATAACAGTACTGAGAAGTAAATTATTTGGAGGCATAGGATAATGAGGGTGTATTATTATGTTTTATCTTTTCTAAAGTAAGAATTCCTCTGTGTGTTTTATTAGCATGAAAATAGATAGCAATTGTACAATAAATACTGTTTAAAGAAGAGCTTCCTTCATGTTTTATAAACCGACATAATAATATTCTTCATGTTTAATGAAGTTTGTGTAGGAAAATAGTGTGACTGTTTTTGATTAGAGGCATATTTTGTTCAAGAATTGGATGAAGATATTCTTCCTAATCTGATTGTGTTCCCAGACTAGTTGTTAATTATTTGGAATTACGAGTCGTGATGGTGAAGTTTCCACCACATCCAGAAAAGCCTGTAATTTTAACCCTCTGGTGGTTTGTTTTCTGAAGTGAAGAACTAATGCAGAGTTCTGTCACTAAAAACACAGCAGTGTGTAGGAGAGATTGGAAGTAAGGTTGTGGTGAGAATTGGCAGGAGGACTCTTCTCCCTACATTCCTCCTCCTTTGTCACTGTACTAGCTGGTAACAGCTGGGCCATAGGAGTGGAGACTAAGAATGAAAGGAGATACCATTGCTTAGCACTCCTTTTCCTCTTTTCCCCCTTCTGTTGGCAACCCTTGATGGGGAGGAAACAAAATGTCTATTTAGCAGCCCAGTTATCCCATATTAAGCAGCTATCAAATTAATGTAAGTACACCTGCAGGGTATTTCCAGTGTGAATTACAGAATACTTTAAAAATTAGGTGTATCTCATTTATCTATCATTAGGGCATATCATTTCAAATGCTTATAATGAACTATGATTTTTATCAGCATTTCCAAGATTTGAGTCAAACACTTTGAAAATTCATAGGGAGTCTCTTAATAGCTGTTTGAAGAGGAAAACCAAATCAAACCAAAAGAAAGTAGAGAGGAAGGTGATTCTCAGCACAGCCCTTTGCATGTGTCACCACAGTTGACCTCTGGAATCAGCCTTTCACATTACCTTGCCCTCTGCTACCACATTGATTTTGTACCTCTCCATGCAGTCTGATTTAAGTCCATGAACTGGTTAGCTGCTAATTGGTGAAATATGCCTTTTTAAATATGAACTTGTTAGCCTGGCTATTTCCTGAAAACCATTTGGAGTTTATTAAAAATGGAGACCATTTTTATTGAAGCCATAATTGTCATGGGCGATACACATGAGACATCACCCTGTGGCTGGTCTGTCAGACTTTCATGAGCCTTCAGAAATTAAGGGGAATGAGTGAGTTTGTTTTCTTGTAAGCTGTCACATCATTCTCTTCAAGGTGTCAGCCTGAGTTGTGCAGAGATAAATATTAGAAATGTTCACCTTCTCCAGTTCATTTTTTTTACCCTTACATAATTTAGTAGTATGATTGCTTTTCCTCTAACATATAATTTTGTTGTACTTTCAACTTTTGAAATGTGAGCCTGTGTTTTAGACTTGGGAAACCTTATAGGTAGCTCCAGTATAGAAAGCTCAGCCTATAGACAGTTTAATTAACTTAAATAAAACAAAACTATAATTTTTTGCTAAGGAATAGAATTTCTGAATGGCGATGGAAAGGAAGAGGTTGAACTTTGTAAAATAAGCCAACCCAGATAGAAATTGTCGGTTAATTTAAAATATTTTTTATTGACAGTGTTACATATGAGCATCACTGTTGTAGGAATGGTGAATCAATGATTCATAAATCTTTTCTTAAAGGAGTGTCTAGTAAGGGCTATAAGGCACGTTCATAAAGAACAACAGAAAGCAGAAAGTCTTAAGTGTCTTGTGAAAAAAAGTGCAAATAAATTACAAGAGGGAGAATTACTTTTTAGCTGGAGAGGAAATTTGGATAGACTTGAAGCAAACTGTTGTTTGAGCAAGATCAAAAGGTGGGATAAATTTTGGAGTTAAGGAGGAAAGATATTCCAGGATCATATCTGTAGCAGCACAAGTAGATAACATAGAATAGTGAATTTCTGAGTTTCCTATTATGTAGGAGGCACAGAAGGTAGAGTTAGTGTGTGTGTATGTTATATAGGTACTGAATGAGACTAGATAAGCCTCTAGGATAAGGGAGCTTGACTGTTAGTTCAAGGAATTTGTTCTGTATTAAAAAGGCATCAAAAAGCTATTCAAAGCTTTGAAGTATACTTCAAAGTATACTTGGGAGTATACTTTGTATACACCAGAGTATACTTGGGCAGAAACTGAAGATGGGCTATCAGCAGGGCAGCAGTTAGATTATTGTAGTAATCTTGATGAGACTGGATGAGGGGCTGAGGGTAGTTTAGTAGTGATTAAATAGAGATAATAAATATGTGAGATCCTGCCAAATCAATCAATATAGGACTTGGCAGTTAATTGATATGGGGGTGATAAAAGAAGGAGCAGGCTCTAGAAAGTTTGTGAATTACTGGCCCATTAGATATTAATACTTTGCATTTGTATATGGAGCTTTAGGATTTATAAAACACTATTATATGAGAGCTTTCATAACTCTCTAAGTTAAAGTTATAGTACAATTATCCTTATTATGGATGAGGAAATAAAGAATTTAGGGATTTTTCTGTGGTTACTACGGAGAGTAAATGCAGATCTGGGCCTGTAACTAGTCTTCTAGTTTCTTGGCCAGTACTTCTTTTATACCCTTTCTTGTGAACCTAGTCCCAATGTTTTTTTGATTTTTTTTTTTTTTTTTTTTTTTTTGAGACAGAGGCTTGCTCTGTCACCCAGGCTGGAGGTGCAGTGGCATGATCTTGGCTCACTACAACCTTTGTGTCCCAGGTTCAAGAGATTCTCATTCATGGCTCAGCCACCCAGATAGCTGGGATTACAGGTGTAGGCCACCATACTCAGCTAAGTTTTGTATTTTTAATAGAGATGGGGTGTCACCACCTTGGCCAGGGTGTGGCCTCTAACTCCTGACCTCAAGAGATCCACCTGCTTTTGCCTCCCAAAGTGCTGGGATTATAGGCATGAGCCACCACCCCCGGCCACCACTAAGTTTCTGAATGTGGGCAAATTGCTTTGTCTCTTGGTGCTTTAGTCTCTCTAGATGTCCTTATCCTTTCTATACAAGGAGACTTTGAAGATAAAATGCAATATTTTTGGTTTTATAAACTCTATTCAGCAAATAATGAGCACTAAATACTATGATTGGTACAGGGGATCGCAAGGTATTTAAAATAAAATCTCTGCTTTTTTTGTGTTTCACAGATTGGAGGACAAAAATGCAGATAAATAATTGTAATAACTGCAGTAAGTGTTCTAATGCAAGTTTGTGCATTTAGCTCTAGAGTCATAGAGTAAGGGGCAGTCAGGCAGTCAGTGAAGGCTTCCCAAGGAGATGTAGACGAAGTCCTGAAGCATGATTTGTGGTTTAATGGTAGTAAAATGTTAAACAAGACAGAGAGTAAAATAAATGTATCATCATCATCATCATGATATTAGCTATTATTTGTTGAGAAGCTTATAGTTCTGACCACATCTCTGCAAGATATTTTCATTTTGGAAGTGAGAAAATAGGTTTAAAAGGTTGTGATTTGATCACAGTATATGATGAAGTCAGTATGGTACATTAGGGAGATGCAAATAGTTAAGTATCACTGGAGAATAGCACATGAGTGATAGAAAGGATAAAGATAAAACTGAAAAAGGAACTCAAGTATACTATTCTAGATATTAGAAAATAAAAATAATAGAACTAGTGGTTTCATGACAGTCAAGGTAGACTATTTTAACATATATTGAGAGACAAAGCATACCTAGTAAAATATGCCCAATTAAACATTGGTTACTGTCTAGGCCAAGATGTTTTCACTGATCAATTCTCTCAAAATTTAAGGAAGATATAAGACTAAGTTGACAGAATTCAGAGAAGAGAGGAGTAGGAAGCATTTTCCAACTCATTTATAAAACCAGCATACCTCCAATACTAGTATGTGGCAAAGATTTTATGAAATACTAGCAAGTGAAATCCAGAAATATGTAAAAAGGATAATACATCATTACTAAGCAGCATTTACCTCAGAAATTCAGGATTGGATTAATATTTTAAAAGCCATATGATTATTTTGATAGATGTGGAATAAACACTTGACAAAATTTAGTAACCATTCAGAGTAAAGAACTATTAGCAGGCTGGGTGTGGTGGTTCACACCTGTAATCCTAGCACTCTGGGAGACCAAGGCAGGCAGATCACCTGAGGTCAGGAGTTTGAGACCAGCCTGGCCAACATAGTGAAACCTCATCTCTACTAAAACTACAAAAATTAGCTGGGCATGGTAGTGTGTACCTGTAGTCCCAGATACCTGGGAGGCTGAGGCAGAAAATTGCTTGAACCTGGGAGGTGGAGGTTGCAGTGAACTGAGATCATGCCATTGCACTCCAACCTGGGCGACAGGGTGGAACTCTTGTCTCAAAAAAAAAAAGAAGAGTACCTATGAAAAACCTGCTAAAATCATGCTTCATGGTAAAATATGAAATGCTCTTCCCAAAGATTGGGGAAAAAGCAAGAATACCCACTCTCTTCATTCTTATTAGCATTGAAGTAGAAATCCTAGCCAATGCAGTAAGGGAAGAAAAATAAACAAAATGTTTGAAAGTCAGAAAGAAAGAAGTAAAACTGTTTCTTTTTGCAGTTGACAGCGTTTGTTTATGCAGAAAAACCCAAGGAACCTAGAAAATAACTATTAGAACTAATATATTTAACTAATTCGTTTAGCAAGACATAAGGTCAATATACAAAAATCATCGTATTTTTATATACTCATAGTAAATGAAATTTTAAAAATTTCATCAAAAATGGCACTAAAAAACATGGAATACTTAGAAATAAATTTAACAAAAAATGTATAAGACCAGTGCCTTAAAGATCGTAAAACATTGCTGAGAGAAACTGTAGAAAACCTGAAAAATAGAATATATACCATGCTCATGGACTGGATGGCTCAATGTGGTTAAGACGTCAGTTCTCCCTATGTGCAGTTCCAATCATAATATCGAGCAGGCTTTTTGTAGAAAATGCAAATCTGATTTCTAAAATTTATGTAGAAACAAAAAGGACCCTTATTTACAAAGAAATTGTAAATAAGAAGGACAGAGTTTGCAGACTTATATTGTTTTGGTTGCTTTCAATAAGACTACAGTAACCAAGGCAGTATGTGTAGTAAGTTGAATAGTGTCCCCCAAAATTCATGTCCACCTGGACTCTCAGGATGTGGCTTTATTTGGAAATAGAGTCTTTGTAGATGCAACTAGTTAAGATGAGGCTACATAGAGGATTATGGTGTACCTTAAATCAATGACTAGTGAGAAGGAAATCCTTCTCACTCTCCTTATGTGAGAAGGAAAGGACACAGAGACAAAGACACTGAGGGAATAAGCTTATATGATGATGTAATTAGAGACTGAAGTGATGTATCTGAATGTAATGGAACCCCAGGGATTGTTAGAAGCCACCAGAAGCTAGGAAGAGGCCAGGAAGCATTCTTCCTTAGAACCTTCATAGGGAACATGCTATTACCAACAACTCGATTTCAGATTTCTGGTCTCCAGAACTGTGAGATAATAAATTTTTGTTGTTTTATGCCATCTGGTTTGTGGTTCTTTGTCACAGCAGCTCAAAGAAACAAATACAGTGAGATACTGACATAGCAATCAAGTTGATCAATGGAACCAAGTAGTAAACCCAGAAACAGACCTATGTTTATACAATTATTTGATTTTCAACAAAGATGTCAAAGCAATGCAAGGGAAAAGAAACGTCTTTTCAACAAATGGTGCTGGTGAAACTGGATTTCCATGTGGGCTTAAAAAAAATCACCCCTTCCCACACACTATATATAGAAAATAATTCTAACTAAAAGCAAAAACTATAATGCTTCTAGAAGAAGACATCTTTGTAGCTTAGGAGTGGACAAAGATTTCCTAGGACATGGGAAACATTAGCTGTAAAAGAAAAAAATTCATAAATAATTGTGATGGAAGGACATTGGGAAAATAGGCAAGCTAAAGACAGGGATGCCAGGCTCAGTGGCTCATGTTTGTTATCCCAGCACTTTGGGAATTCAAGGCAGAGTGATTGCTTGGGCCCAGGAGTTCAAGACCAGCCTGAACGACATAGGGAGACCCTGTCTCTACAAAAAAAATTTTTTTAATTAGCTAAGCATGGTGGCACATGCCAGTGGTCCCAACTACTTGGGAGGCGGAGGTGGAAGGATCACTTGGAGGCCAGGTGTGGTGGCTCACACCTGTAATCTCAGCACTTTGGGAGGCTGAGGCAGATGCATTGCTTGAGCCCAGGAGTTTGAGACCAGCCTAGGCAATGTGGCAAAACCCGGTTTCTATTAAAAATCCAAAAATTAGCCAGGCATGGTGGTGCACACCTATAGTCCCAGCTACTTGAGTGGCTGAGGATAGGAGGATCGATGCCCAGAAGGTCAAGACTGCAGTGAGTTGTGATCGCATCACTATAATCTAGCTTTGGTGACACAGAGAGATCCTGTCTCAGATAAATAAATAGAAATAAATAAATCAATGTTAAGTCAGGGAGAAATATTTGCACAATCTTTATCTGACAAGGGACATAGATCCGGAATATATAAAGACCACAATTGAAAAATAAAATGACAGCCAACCTTATTAGAAAATGAGCAAGAATTTAGAAGACATTTCACAAAGAAAGGTATACAAATGGCCAAAAAGCACATTAAAAATGCTTGATATCATTTGTCACTGGAGAAATGCCAGTTACAGCTAGAATAAGATATTAATTAGCCTGCAGGCGCTAAAAAGGCTAAAATTTAAAAGACCAAATGTAGCTAGAGATATGGAGCAACTCTCATACTTTGATATGTAGGTAGAGAGTATGAGCAACTCTCATACTTTGTTGTTGGGAGTTTAAAATGTACTACAATGTTGGAAAAAGGTCTGGCTGTTTTTTAGGAAACTAAATATGTATTTACCCTATTACACATTAATTTCACTCTTTCTGTACCTACCTATGAGAAATGAAAATATATGCACATAAAAGGATTTGTAGAAGAATGTTTATAGCAGCTTATAATAGCTAAAACCTGGGAACAGCCCAGGTATCTGTCAACAGAGAATGAATAAACAAATTGTGGTGTAATCATACAATAAAATAATTTTTGTATTTTTAGTAGACATGGAGTTTCACCATTGTGCCCAGGCTAGTCTTGAACTCCTGACCTCAAGTGATCCACCTGTCTTGGCTTCCTAAAGTGCTGCGATTATGGGCATGAGCCATGATGCCCAGCCTGAACCCTAGTTGTTGATATGCAAGCTGAAGTGATGGGGTGGTGTTTACTGATGCCTGTAACTTACCTCCAAATGCATTAAAAAATGCACTGATAGATTAGAAGAATGGACAGATGACAACATGACAAAAGCAAATATAAAATGTTAATCATATAAATTAAATAGTATTTGAGTGTTCAGCATATAGTTATTTTAACTTGCTGTATTTTTGAAAGTTTTTATAATGTTGGGAAAAATGGTTATTAATGGGGAATGATTACAAAAATTATTGTACATCTCTACATTAGAATACTTGTAGCATTTATCATTGTATAATA
Source organism: Callithrix jacchus (assembly GCF_049354715.1). Lineage (NCBI taxonomy): Eukaryota > Metazoa > Chordata > Mammalia > Primates > Cebidae > Callithrix > Callithrix jacchus. The sequence goes on from NC_133513.1 coordinate 38,857,895, forward strand.
TGGAAAGACTTTTTAGGCTTTCTCTTAAGGCAAAAACAAGTAGCAGAAAAGTATGATATTTTAAAAATTAACATAACAAAGACTGTGTTTGTATGCACATATACCTAAGTTCTCAGAAAAAGTTTGGGAAGGAAATATGCATCAGTTTATGTCTGAAAAGAGGATAGCCTGGCAGTAGGTTTATGGGATATTTTTTTATTTTTTGTTTACATAAACTTTCTTCAGTGAAAATACATGACATTTTAAAAAACATTCTGCCTTTAGTGATGTAAAAAATGCCTTTTTTATCATATTAGATGAGAAAAATATACTAAATTGTCTGAGCAACATAATTTCAACTGATAAATGCACCTATGTAAGAGGAAAAAGAAACTTAGATGTAAATATTGGTTATATTAATATTAGGAACATAGGTCATCTGCCCACCTCGACCTCCCAAAATGTTGGGATTACAGGTGTTGAGCCACCAGGGCTGGCCAGGTCATTTTTTTTTTTTCTTTTACTCTCTTGTATTTTTTTTTTTTTTTTTGCATTTTAGGTTTTGGGGTACATGTGCAGAACATGCAAGATAGTTGCATAGATACACACATGGCAGTGTGTTTTGCTGCCTTCCTCCCCTTCACCCACATTTGGCATTTCTCCCCAGGCTATCCCTCCCCAGCTCCTCCCCCCGCTGGCCCTCTCCTATTCCCTCCAATAGACCCCAGTGTTTGTACTCCCTTCCCTGTGTCCATGTGTTCTCATTATTCATCACCTGCCTATGAGTGAGAATATGCGGTATTTTATTTTCTGTTCTTGTGTCAGTTTGCTGAGAATGATGTTCTCCAGATTCATCCATGTCCCTACAAACGACACGAACTCATCATTTTTGATTGCTGCATAATATTCCATGGTGTATATGTGCCACATTTTCCCAATCCAGTCTATCATCGATGGGCATTTGAGTTGGTTCCAGGTCTTTGCTATTGTAAACAGTGCTGCAGTGAACATTTGTGTGCATGTGTCCTTATAGTAGAACGATTTATAGTCCTTTGGATATATACCCAGTAATGGGATTGCTGGGTCAAATGGAATTTTTATTTCTAAGGCCTTGAGGAATCGCCACACTGTCTTCCACAATGGTTGAACTAATTTACACTCCCACCAACAGTGTAAAAGTGTTCCTATTTCTCTACATCCTCTCCAGCATCTGTTGTCTCCAGATTTTTTAATGATTGCCATTCTAACTGGCATGAGATGGTATCTCAGTGTGGTTTTCATTTGCATCTCTCTGATGACCAGTGATGATGAGCATTTTTTTATATGATTGTTGGCCTCATGTATATCTTCTTTTGTAAAGTGTCTGTTCAGATCCTTTGCCCATTTTTGAATGGGCTTGTTTGTTTTTTTTCTTGTAAATCTGTTTGAGTTCTTTGTAAATTCTGGATATCAGCCCTTTGTCAGATGGGTAAACTGCAAAAATTTTTTCCCATTCTGTTGGTTGCCGATTCACTCTAGTGACTGTTTCTTTTCCCGTGCAGAAGCTGTGGAGTTTGATTAGGTCCCATTTGTCTATTTTGGCTTTTGTTGCCAATGCTTTTGGTGTTTTGTTCATGAAGTCCTTGCCTACTCCTATGTCCTGAATGGTTTTGCCTAGATTTTCTTCTAGGGTTTTTATGGTGCCAGGTCTTATGTTTAAGTCTTTAATCCATCTGGAGTTAATTTTAGTATAAGGTGTCTGGAAGGGGTCCAGTTTCTGCTTTCTGCACATGGCCAGCGAGTTTTCCCAACACCATTTATTAAACAGGGAATCCTTTCCCCATTGCTTGTTTTTGTCAGGTTTATCAAAGATTGTATAGTTGTAGATATGCTGTGTTGCCTCCGATGCCTCTGTTTTGTTCCATTGGTCTATATCTCTGTTTTGGTACCAGTACCATGCTGTTTTGATTACTGTAGCCTTGTAGTATAGTTTGAAATCCAGTGGTGTGATGCCCCCCGCTGTGTTCTTTTTGCTTAGAATTGACTTGGCTATGCGGGCTCTCTATGGGTTCCATATGAAGTTCAAGGTAGTTTTTTCCAGTTCTGTGAAGAAAGTCAATGGTAGCTTGATGGGGATAGCGTTGATTCTGTAAATTACTTTGGGCAGGATAGCCATTTTTATGATATTAATTCTTTCTAACCATGAACATGGAATGTTTCTCCATCTGTTTGTATCCTCTTTTATTTTGCTGAGCAGTGGTTTGTAGTTCTCCTTGAAGAGGTCCCTTACGTTCCTTGTGAGTTGTATTCCTAGGTATTTTATTCTTTTTGTAGCAATTGTGAATGGCAGTTCGTTCTTGATTTGGCTTTCTTTAAGTCTGTTATTGGTGTAGAGGAATGCTTGTGATATTTGCACATTGATTTTATATCCTGAGACTTTGCTGAAGTTGCTTATCAGTTTCAGGAGGTTTTGGGCTGAGGCGATGGGGTCTTCTAGGTATACTATCATGTCGTCTGCAAATAGAGACAATTTGGCTTCCACCTTTGCTATTTGAATACCCTGTATTTCTTTTTCTTGCCTGATTGCTCTGGCTAGAACTTCCAGTACTATATTGAATAGGAGTGGTGAAAGAGGGCATCCTTGTCTAGTGCCAGATTTCAAAGGGAGTGCTTCCAGTTTTTGCCCATTAAGTATGATATTGGCTGTTGGTTTGTCATAAATAGCTTTTATTACTTTGAGATACGTGCCATCGATACCAAGTTTATTGAGGGTTTTTAGCATAAAGGGCTGTTGAATTTTGTCAAATGCCTTCTCTGCGTCAATTGAGATAATCATGTGATTTTTGTTTTTGGTTCTGTTTATGTGGTGAATTACATTTATAGACTTGTGTATGTTGAACCAGCCTTGCATCCCTGGGATGAATCCTACTTGATCATGATGGATAAGTTTTTTGATGTGCCGTTGCAATTGGCTTGCCAGTATTTTATTGAAGATTTTTGCATCTATGTTCATCAAGGATATTGGCCTGAAGTTTTCTTTTCTTGTTGGGTCTCTGCCGGGTTTTGGTAACAGGATGATGTTGGTCTCATAAAATGATTTGGGAAGGATTCCTTCTTTTTGGATTATTTGGAATAGTTTTAGAAGGAATGGTACCAGCTCCTCTTTGTGTGTCTGGTAGAATTCGGCTGTGAACCCATCTGGACCTGGGCTTTTTTTGTGTGGTAGGCTCTTAATTGCAGCCTTGACTTCAGACCGTGTTACTGGTCTATTCATAGTTTCAGCTTCCTCCTGGTTTAGGCTTGGGAGGACACAGGTGTCCAGGAATTTATCCATTTCTTCCAGGTTTACTAGTTTATGTGCATAGAGTTGTTTGTAATATTCTCTGATGATGGTTTGAATTTCTGTGGGATCTGTGGGGATTTCCCGTTGATCGTTTTTTATTGCATCTATTTGGTTGTTCTCTCTTTTCTTTTTTATCAGTCTGGCTAGTGGTCTGTCTATTTTGTTGATCTTTTCAAAAAACCAGCTCTTGGATTTATTGATTTTTTGAAGGGTTGTTTGTGTCTCTATCTCCTTCAGTTCTGCTCTGATCTTAGTTATTTCTTGTCTTCTGCTAGGTTTTGAGTTTTTTTTATCTTGCTCCTCTAGCTCTTTCAGTTTTGATGATAGCGTATCAATTTTAGATTTCTCCACTCTTCTCATATGGGCACTTATTGCTATATATTTTCCTCTAGAGACTGCTTTAAATGTGTCCCAGAGATTCTGGTATGTTGTGTCTTCATTCTCGTTGGTTTCGAAGAACTTCTTTATTTCTGCCTTCATTTCGTTGTTTATCCAGTCAACATTCAGGAGCCAGTTGTTCAGTTTCCATGAAGCTGTGTGGTTCTGGGTTAGTTTCTGAATTCTGAGTTATAACTTGATTGCACTATGGTCTGAGAGACTGTTTGTTATGATTTCAGTTGTTTTCCATTTGCTTAGGAGTGCTTTACTTCCAATTATGTGGTCAAAGTAGGTGTGATGTGGTGCTGAGAAGAATGTATATTCTGTGGTTTTGGGGTGGAGAGTTCTGTAAATGTCTATCAGGTTTGTTTGTTCCAGGTCTGAGTTCAAGCCCTGGATATCCTTGTTAATTTTCTGTCTGGTTGATCTGTCTAATACTGACAGTGGAGTGTTAAAGTCTCCCAATATTATTGTGTGGGAATCTGTCTCTGTAAGTCATTAAGAACTTACCTTATGTATCTGGGTGCTCCTGTATTGGGTCCATATATATTTAGGATCATTAGCTCTTCTTGTTACATCGATCCTTTTACCATTATGTAATGTCCTTCTTTGTCTCTTTTGATCTTTTTTGCTTTAAAGTCTATTTTATCAGAGATGAGAATTGCAACTCCTGCTTTTTTTTGCTCTTCATTTGCTTGTTAAATCTTCCTCCATCCCTTTATTTTGAGCCTTTATGTATCCTTGCATGTGAGATTGATTTCCTGGATATAGCATACTGATGGGTTTTGGTGTTTTATCCAATTTGCCAGTCTGTGTCTTTTGATTGGTGCATTTAGCCCATTTACATTTAGGGTTAATATTGTTATGTGTGAATTTGATACTGCCATTTTGATGCTAGCTGGCTGTTTTGCCTGTCAGTTGATGTAGATTCTTCTTTTTGTTGATGCTCTTTAGCATTTAGTGTGTTTTTGGAATGGCTGGTACTGGTTGTTCCTTTCTATGTGTAGTGCCTCTTTCAGGAGCTCTTGTAAAGCAGGCCTGGTGGTGACAAAATCTCTGAGTACTTGCTTGTTCTCAAAGGATTTTATTTTTCCTTCACTTATGAAGCTCAGTTTGGCTGGCTATGTAATTCTGGGTTGAAAGTTCTTTTCTTTAAGGATGTTGAATATTGGCCCCCACTCTCTTCTGGCTTGTAGAGTTTCTGCTGAGAGATCTGCTGTGAGTCTGATGGGCTTCCCTTTGTGAGTGACCCGACCTTTCTCTCTGGCTGCCCTTAGTATTTTCTCCTTCATTTCAACCCTAGTGAATCTGATAATTATGTGCCTTGGGGTTGCTCTTCTTACGGAGTATCTTTATGGTGTTCTCTGTATTTCCTGGATTTGAGTGTTGGCCTGCCTTGCTAGGTTGGGGAAATTTACCTGAATAATATCCTGAAGAGTATTTTCCAGCTTGAATTCGTTCTTTTTGTCACCTTCTGGTGCACCTATCAAACGTAGGTTAGGTCTCTTCACATAGTCCCACATTTCTTCGAGAGTTTGTTCATTCCTTTTTGCGTTTTTTTCTCTAATCTTGGTTTCTCGTTTTATTTCATTGAGTTGATCTTTAACTTCTGATATTCTTTCTTCTGCTTGGTCACTTCGGCTGTTGAAACTTGTGCCTGCTTCGTGAAGTTCTCGTGTTGTGTTTTCCAACTCCTTCAGTTCATTCATATTCCTCTCTAAGTTATCCATTCTTGTTATCATTTCCTCGAATCTTTTTTCAAAACTTTTTTGAAGGTTCTTAGTTTCTTTGCATTGATTTAGAACATGTTCTTTTAGCTCACAGAAGTTTCTCATTACCCACCTTCTGAAGTCTAATTCCATCATTTCGTCACAGTCATTCTCCGTCCAGCTTTGTCCCTTGCTGGTTAGGAGTTTTGGTCCTTTGTAGGAGGCGAGGTGTTCTGGTTTCAGGTGTTTTTCTCCTTTTTGCGCTGGTTTCTTCCCATCTTTGTGGATTTATCCACCTGTCGTCTGAGTAGTTGCTGACTTTTCGATTGGGTCTCTGAGTGGACGCCCAGATTGTTGATGATGAGGTATTTCTGTTACTTGGTTTTCCTTCTACCAATCTAGCCCCTGCACTGTACGACTGCTGAGGTCCACTCCAAGTTCTGCTTGTCTGGGGTACACCTGTAGCAGCTGCGGAACAGTGAGGGATGCTACCAGTTTCTTCTTCTGCTATCTTTGTCCCAGAATGATGCCCACCAAATGTCAGTCTGATCAGTTCTTTTTGTGGTGACTCTTTGGATATACAGGGGTCAGGGAGCTGCTTGAGGAGACGGTCTGTACTTTATAGGAGCTCAAGTGCTGAGCTGTGAGCTCCGTTGTTCATTCAGGGCTGTTAGGCTGCTGCGTTTAAGTCTGCTGCAGCAGAGCTTATAAAACCTCTTTTTTTCCTCAGATGCTGTGTCTCGGGGAGTTGGGGCTTTCTTTATGAGTGTCCATTGCACTTTCCTGCCCAGCTAGGAGGCAGTCTAATCACTATTTGCCTGCCGAGGCTCCACCCTGCTGCCATGGGCTCCACCCTGCGGCAGAGTCTCATTTTAATGGCGGGTTGCCTCGGCAACGGCAGGCTGCATCAGCAACGGCAGGCTGCATCAGCAATGGGAGTGTACCTCAGTAGGGGCGGATTGCCTCGGTAATGGCGGACGCCCCTTCCCCCACCGAGCTGCACCGTCCTGGGTTCAGCTGTGCCCCCAGTGAAACTCTCCACCCAGAGTGTTTCGAATCGCCATTTTTTTTTGTCCCTGTGGGGGTGAAACCCACTGCTCCTGCTCACCTGGCTCCCTGCCTCAGAGCAGCTTTCTTTTTTTTTTTTTTTTTTTTATGTTGAACGGTTGGCTCTCTCCCAGGTGTTTCAGTCACCTGCTGTTAGGGCACAGGGATCTGTGTGATTTCCCGTGCAGCGACCCACTGCGCTGGCTCAAATGCTGCTTCCCAGGAATCTCCTGGTCTGGCTCACTGTCCAAGTCCTGTTTAATCAGATGGATATGCTAATCTGCCCCTCCAAATCTCAGAGTGCCGCTGTGCTGCGGCGCCAGCCGAAATGGCTGCACCAGCCAAAGCAGCTGCGCTGGTGTCCCGTGTCTCTCCTACACCTGGGAATTTCCCCATTCTGTGGGCAACAAAGATCCGTCTGGAAATGCGGCTTTGACTTACCCTCTGCGCATTCACTGAGAGCTGCAATCCTGAGTTGTTCTTACCGCGCCATCTTGAATCCTGGGTGCCAGTCATTTTTTTTAAGGAGCATTTCAGATGTATACAAAAATAAAATAGGGGCCAGGTGCGGTGGCTCACACTTACAACCCCAACACTTTGGGAGGCCAAGGCAGGTGGATCACAAGGTCAAGAGATCAAGACCAGCCTGGTCAACATGGTGAAACCCTGTCTCTACTAAAAATACAAAGTTAGTTGGACATGGTGGCTCACGCCTATAGTCCCAGCTACTTGGGAGGCTGTGGCAGGAGAATTGCTTGAACTCAGGAGGTGGAGGTTGCAGTGAGCCGAGATTGCGCCATTGCACTCCAGCCTGGGTAACAAGCGATACTCCATCTAAAAATAAATAAATAAATAAAATAGAGTAATGAACTTCCCTGTACCCATCACCCATCTTCAGTATTGCAGGCTCACACCTGTTATCCCAGCACTTTGGGAGGCTGAAACAGATAGATCACCTGTGGTTAGGAATTTGAGACCAGCCTGGCCAACATGGTGCAACCCCATTTTTACTAAAAATATAAAAATTAGCCAAGCGTGGTGGCACGTGCCTGTAGTCCTAGTTACTCAGGAGGTTGAGGTGGGAGAATTGCTTATATCTGGGAGGTGAAAGTTTTGGTAAGCTGAGATTATTCCACTGCACTCTAGCCTGGGTGACAGAGTGAGACTCTATGGCAAAAATATATATATATATATATTTATATGTGAGGAACATAGGATTATGAGGATATTTCCTTTTTTCTATTTAGGTTTTGGAGTGGTGTACTTATTGAAAAATTGCCTATTAATTAAAGTTTCATGTCTGAGACTTTTCATATAAATTTTGACTTCTTTTATTAAAGAGGATTGTTAGTAACTTTTCAAAATTTTATTAGGATATAACTAGGTTTAGACCAATGGAGAAAACGGAGTAGCTTGTGGTATTTCTTATATTCATTGATTAGTGATTGATTACTTTTTAAAAGCTGTTTGCTCTGAATTCTTTGAGAAAGATCTGTAGAAATATTTTCTTTTATTGAAATAACACTGGTTTTCTCATTTTGTGAGCTACAAATGAGTTCACAGTTTAATTCAAAGTTCAGTAGTCAATATTTAGTACTTTCTATATGTCAGGGGTCTTAGTCATATGTAAATATGTCTTATAAACATTAGAGCACATTTAACAGATGTATGTCGTTAATCAGGTATTCAAAGAAAGAAGAAATAAGTAAATATCTCTTTTCTATTTGTATGTTTGTAGATTTAAATAATTTATAAGGTTTTGATGTTTGGAACATTTAGTTTCTTTATTTTAGTAGCTTGTCCATGTTTCTATTTATCGAGAGAAGAAAAAAAGCCTCTTCACAGTCATTATGATGAGGTTGCAGTTATTACTGTCCTCCAAGGTTAGGGCTGATGTATTGTAGGTCACAGGGACAGGATAGGACTTTGTATCATGAGATTCATGAGGTCAGTGACCATGTCTGTTACTGTTTACTGTTTTGTCATATTCTGGCACATAATAGTTTGTCAGGTATTTATTTACCATCCAATCGAATGAATGAACAGATCTATAATTTAAAGAGAGGAGATAGGCAAAATAGAAGTATAATTTTGAAATTTACTATATCAATTCTGACTGAAATATATATATACAGCCAATTCGTGGGACTGGAATAAAAAGTTGCTACACACACACACACACATACACACACACACACACACACACACACACACACTAGATCAAGACTCGCTGCATGTAATTGTCTGCAGACTATCCAGTAGAGGGCAGGGTTTTACTTGTGAGGGAATTTAATACAGCTTTTTTTTTACCATCATGTAAATGCTTACCTTCCTTATAAACATTATTATCATCAAAATAAGTAATATGTTTATTTTTCTTTAATTGTTATAGAATATTTGACCAATGGCTCCTGCTTTTCTTAAAGTTAAGAAATGATGCACATTTTAAAATAACTTTTCCCTACTTGCATCCCAGTTTGTATTGTGCAGGTTATAAGGTCATGGTGACATTTTAGATTATGCATTCCATCTCAAATAGTAGTTGAGTTGCTTATGTTCTCAAATGACCTTTTTAGGTTATCTTATGTGTTTCCAAAGCAGCATTAGACATAGGTCTGGAGTGTTGACAGTTGTGAAGAAGTATAGTGCAATAATGCTTCATCAGATAAATAAGCAATATCGTAAAGCTTGTCAGCAGAGCACCACAGCAGTCACTCGTGTCAGTTTGAAAAGACAAGGATGTGTACCCAAAGGAGACGTGTCAGCCTGCTAAGGCACTTAAGGTTTAATATCTTTAGGTTTAACATGTTTGAATAGGCACTTCTCTCTGTCCTTCCCACTAAGCACAGCAAAAAACACAGGACCTTGTATGTAAAACAAACATAAGACTCTGAAAGGTAGAAGACCACTGACCAGCTAGGGACTAGGAGAGTGCATGGTATCACGGTAATACCAGTAAAGACCTAATGGGGAGCTTGAACTCTTACCCCAACCCAGCACTATCAGGGTACCTCCCCTACTTTCTACTTTGGGTACTAAAGGCTGATTGGGGAACATGAATTTTTACCCTCAGTTGCTAGTAATGAAGTAACTGTCCCATTCTCCTGCTGGCACAGTGTCATAGAAGGCCTGCTGTGGCTGAAGATTTAAATAAGATACAAACATTCATAGTACCCCAAATATCCAAATTTCAATTTAAAGCCACTCGTAACCAGAAAAGAATCAGGAAAATCTCAACTGAAATGAAAAATGAACGTCAATACACACCAACCCCAAGAGAACACAGGCGTTAGAATTATCTGATGATGATTTTAAAGTAGCCACCACAAGAAAGCTGAGCAATTATAAGCATGCTTGAAACAAATGAAAAAGTAGAAAGTCCCAGAAAAGAAAAAAAAAAGCTATCAGAAGAAACCTAATGAAAATTTTAGAACTGAAAAATGTAATAACTTAATTTTTAAAATGGAATAGACAGGTTTTATTTAGAATGAGGGTGATAGAGGAAGGAATTGGTGAACTTGGAAAAATTAAGAAAAATTACTCAGTCTGAACAGCTATGAGAAAATAGATGTTAATCAAAACCCATAATTCAGATATAATATTTGTGTCATCATGTGGACAGAAAGAGAGGGGAAAGAGGGTAGGACTGAAAAAATTTCAAAAAAAATGGATGAAAATTTGGTAAAAGTCATGAATCTATGATTTCAAGAAGCTGACCGAACCATAAGTAGAATAAACCCAAAGAAATTCATGCCAAGACATACTATAGTCACATTTCTTAAAACCAAAGGCAAAGAAAAAATCTTGTAACAGCAGGAGAGAAATGACACAAAACCTGTACAGAAAAACAGTTTGAATGACAGTGGATTTCTCATCAGCAAACATGGAGACCAGAAAGAAGTGGCAGAAATTTTTGAGGACTAGGGAAATAACTGTCAACCCAGAATTCCATATCCAATCAAAATATAGTTTGAACAGAAAGGAAGGGAAAACCACAATGCTCTTAGGTGAAGGAAAAGAGAACTTGTCATCAGTAGACCTACCATAAAATAATGTCTAAAGAAATTTCCTGAAACAGGAAAGAAATTATAAAAGAAAGGAATAGTGAACATAAAGAAAGAAGAAAGAACAATATAAAGTGTAAAAATATAGTAAATGTAACAAACTTTTTAAAAACTTTTTTGAACGTTGTAAATTGTGTTTGACTTTTTGCACTGTTTTCAATTGTAAAAGTCTAGTGTAGTTATCAATGTATGTAGAAGAAATATTGAAGACATTTATATTATAAATGGAGAGGAGTAAAGGAACTTAAAGGAAGGTAAAGTCTATACTGGAACTGATGAAATGTTGACACCAGTAAATGTTGATAAGTTATAGGTAATGCAGTCCTTCAGCAGCCACTTTAAAAAGAATCTATTCAAAGAGATGCAGTCAAAAACATTTTAGATAAACAAAAATGGAATTTTAAAAGATGTTTAAGTAACCCATAGGAGGAAGGGAAAATAAAACTGATAAAAGCAATAAAATGAAATAACAGATTTAAGTTTCAACATATCAAAGACTACATTAAACATAAATGACCTAAATTCATCTATTAAAAGACAGTGAGTTTTAAAGATGACACAGTGTGCTGTTTACAGGAAGTAATTTCAGACAACAATGTAGGTGAGTTGAGAGTAAAAGGTAGCTTTATTTATGCTAATACAAAACTGAAAACAACCAAAGTGCTTCTCAGTGATGAATTGCTAGACAAACTGTTATATTCATACCGTGGAATACTACTTAGTAATGAGAAGGAATGAACTATTGATACTTGTAGTAATTTTAATGGCTCTTAAGGGCATTAAGATGTATCTTTAAAAAGTCAATTTCAAAGGACTCATGTTTCCATTTATGTAACATGGCAAAATTTTTGAGATGGAAAAGAAATTAGTGGTTGTTAGGTGTTGAATAGTGAGAGGAAGGAAGCTGAGTGTGACTATATATGGGTGGTACAAGATCTTTGTTGTAGTGACATAGTTCTGTATCTTGATTTTGGTGGCAGTTCCACAAATGTACATGTGATAAAATGGCATAGAATGACACACACACATTGAACTGGTATTCCTGATTTTTAGTGTGTTATAGTAATCTAAAATATAACCATTGAGAGAAACTGGGTGAGAGGTATACTGTACCTCTGTAGTATTTTTGTAACATCCTGTAAATCTATAATTAGTTCAGAATAAAGAGTTTTAAAAAGTAACAAGACGGCTTTGCAGATGCTGCTGCCGCCGGGAGCCTTGTAGTATCAGCCATGGTCAACCCCACTGTGTTCTTTGACATTGCCGTCAACAGCGAGCCCTTGGGCCGCATCTCCTTTGAGCGCTTTGCAGATGAGATTCCAAAGACAGCAGAAAACTTTTGTGCTCTGAGCACTGGAAAGGATTTGGTTATAAGGGTTCCTGCTTTCACAGAATTATTCCAGGGTTTATGTGTCAGGGTGGTGACTTCACATGCCGTAATGGCACTGGTGGCAAGTCCATCTGTGGGGAGAAATTCGATGATGAGAACTTCGTCCTAAAGCATACAGGTCCTGGCATCTTGTCCATGGCAAATGCTGGACCCAACACAAATGGTTCCCAGTTTTTCATCTGCACTGCCAAGACTGGATGGCAAGCATGTGGTCTTTGGCAAGGTGAAAGACATGATGAGTATTGTAGATGCTAGGGAGCACTTTGGGTCCAGGAATGGCAAGACCAGCAAGAAGATTACCATTGCTGACTGTGGACAGCTCTAATAAGTTTGGCTTACATTTTATCTTAACCACCAGACCATTCCTTCTGTAGCTCAGGAGAGTACCCCTCCACCCCATTTGTATCCTAGAATCTGTGCTTTCGCTGCAGTTCCCTTTGGGTTCCATGTTTTCCTTGTTCCCTTCCTTGCCTAGCTGGATTGCAGAGTTAAGTTTATGATTATGAAATAAAGACTAAATAACAACAACAACAACAACAAAAGTAAAAAGGCCTGTAGTCCTAGCTACTCAGAAGATTGAGGCAGGAAGATTTTTTGAGCCCAGGAGTTCAAGGATACAGTGAGCTATGGTCATCCCACAGCACTCCAGCCTGGGCAACAGAGGAAGACCCTGTCTCTATTTGGCTGGGGGGGGAAGATGAATTATAAGCAGGAAGAGTTTGAATTCTTTTTTCTTCTTTTGAAACAGTCTTGCTTTGTCACCCAGGCTAGAATGCAGTGATACCATCTCAACTCACTGCAGTGCAACCTCCACCTCCCAGGTTCAGGTGATTCTCCTGCCTCAGCCTCCTGAGTAGCCAGGATTATAGGTGCGTGCCACCACACCTGGCTAATTTTTTGTATTTTTAGTAGAGATGGTGTTTCACCGTGTTAGCCAGGATGGTCTGGATCTCCTTACCTTGTGATCCGCCCACCTCAGCCTCCCAACATGCTAGGATTACAGGCTGAGCCACTGTGCCTGGCCAAGTTTGAATATTTTAAACAAATGCATTAATATATTGTACACATATTCAGGTATAGAGAATCCAGTATCTTTAGTGTGTACTTAAAATCATCAAATGTGAATATATGAATATATGATTTTTTTAAAATTTAGTTTTGAGTTAAAGAGGCAGATTATAAAGAGGGAGCCATTTGACTACTCTAAACTCTTAGTGTTTTACCTTTCTTTTAAAAAAAGAAATCTACTTTAGAAGATGAGGATTTAGCTATTATTCTCATCTTCCTCACTACCATAAATGCAAACTTCATTTCTGCCTCCCCATTTTCTCACTATGGTTTTTATATTTATTTCAATTACATCAATATTCTGTTTTTTCAGTTGGATAGTATAAACACTATTCATACCTGGGCTGTGATTGGTTTTCCTCTCTTGTTCAACTTTTTGTTTTCTCCAGAATTAATAATTGTCTTTTGTTTACTTACTTAATTTTCTATATGCTTATGATTAATTGAATTCCCAACTCCCTGAATTGTAAATGTCTTTCTGTTCATTCTGAATATGTTTACTCACTATCTTAATTTAAAAAAAGGAAGTAAACATAGGTTGGGTTTTAGAATTTTGGTATAAGGAAAATTCTTAGTGTTAGAATTTACCAGCAAAATCAGAGCAAATACTCTTTGTTACTTTTTCTATTTACACACATACCCTGTCCAGCTACAGATAAGCAAATGGTTTACCCTTACTTCAGCTTAGTTGCTGATTTTTGTCAGGAGTCTGTTTCTTCATCGATTCCAAACACTGGTCACATAGAGAAGTAGGAAGAGCTGTGGCATAGAGATGAGAACACTTAGATTCTTGTTCTGAGTTAGGTTTTTTTTTTTTTTGAGACGGAGTTTTGCTCTTCTTAACCCAGGCTGGAGTGCAATGGCACGATCTTGGCTCACGGCAACCTCCGCCTCCTGGTTCAGGCAATTCTCCTGCCTCAGCCTCCAGAGTAGCTGGGATTACAGGCATGTGCCACCATGCCCAGCTAATTTTCTGAGTTAGTTTTAATTGACCTCAATGTAGGATCATCAGGTAACCTCCTTGGCCTTAGTTTTCTTTTCTCTATAATAGTGACAAGATCAGACTAGATTATAACTGAGGTCTCTTCCAGTTAAAATGTGATTTCAAATAGATAAAGTATTTACTTAAATCCTGACAGTATATGTAGTATCTTTAAATTAAGAATGTTGTCATTTCCACTACTTTTATTTTTTTAACTTTTATTTTTTGAGACAGAATCTCACTCTGTTGCCAGGTGCCAGGCTGGAGTGCAGTGGCCTGATCTCGGCTAACTGCAACCTCCGCCTCCTGGGTTCAAGCAATTCCCCTGCCTCAGCCTCCCAAGTAGCTGGGACTACAGGCACGCGCCACCATGCCCAGCTAATTTTTGTATTTTTAGTAGAGACAGGATTTCACTGTGTTGGCCAGGATGGTCTCTATCTCTTGACCTTGTGATCCGCCTGCCTTGGCCTCCTAGAGTGCTGGATTTACATGCATGAGCTACCACAGCTGGCCCATTTCCACTTTTTTTTTTTTTTTTTTTTTTTTGAGACAGAGTCTTGCTCTGTCGCCAGGCACCAGGCTGGCGTGCAGTGGCAATCTCGGCTCACTGCAACCTCCGCCTCCCGGGTTCAAGCAATTCTCCTGCCTCAGCCTCCTGAGTAGCTGAAACTACAGGCGCACACCACCATGCCCAGCTAATTTTTGCATTTTTAATAGAGACGGTTTCACCATGTTGGCCAGGATGGTCTCCATTTCTTGACCTCGTGATCCGCCCACCTCCGCCTCCCAGGGTGTTGGGATTACAGGCGTGAGCCACTGTGCCCGGCCATTTCCACTACTTTTAAAGAAATACCCTGATGTTTAGAAAGAAATTAGATTAACTGTAATCCCAGCACTTTGGGAGGCCAAGGCGGGTGGATCACGAGGTCAAGAGATCGAGACCATCCTGGTCAACATGGTGAAACCCCGTCTCTACTAAAAATACAAAAACTTAGCTGGGCATGGTGGCGCGTGCCTGTAGTTTCAGCTACTCAGGAGGCTGAGGCAGGAGAATTGCTTGAACCCGGGAGGCGGAGGTTGCAGTGAGCCGAGATTGCCACTGCACTCCAGCCTGGGTAACAAGAGCAAAACTCCGTCTCAAAAAAAAAAAGGAAAGAAAGAAATTAGATTAAAAGGTGTTGTAGAGATGGGAAATTTTACAAAAGACAAAATGGGCCATACATGGCATGTTTGTTGTGCTTCAAATTATGATATGAGAATTGTGGTTTTCATTTTCCAAGGGTGTCTATTCGAGAAATTCTAAGACCATCAGAAACCTCATTGTTTATTACCCAATGGATTAGATTTGACCCATAGAGTATTCTCTGAAGTAACTAATGTGGCTCTTATGGAGATTTCTTCAATTGTAGACTTGAAGCTAGATGGATATATGGCAGCTTCTAAAAGAGTCCTTGGTGGTCTAGCAGTTTTTAGTTGATAGAACCGAGGACAGAATGTACTGTTTTCTATTTGCAAGTGTTTTACTTTATTGTAAATGTTGTGTGAGGGGTATTTGATATTTGGGATACTTGAATTTTTTTTCAGAGGGCATGAAGGTGAATTACCTTAATGCCAGATGTACATTTGGAAATGAATTTGTAAGTTTATTTGTATACACCTGTTGACATACCTTTACATACGTTTGGTGATGCTGATAGTGTGCCACTTTACAGGATTCCATGAAAAGCAGATGTGTAATGTCATTTCATAACAAACATATTCATTAGTTATTATATTTACTGGTTATTATTATTCACATAAGTTATTTTATTGGTTTTCAGGTACTTGAAGAAGCAGAAGCTCAACATTTATATCAGTCCATTTTGCCTGATATGGTGAAAATTGCACTCTGTCTGCCAAATATTTGCACCCAGGTTAGTGGATGTAGCTTCCTCAGTAGCTTCCTTGAGACTGACAGTCGAATTTTTTTAAAACTTGAATGGCCAAGGTCACAGAGAGAGAGAGAGAGAGAGAGAGAGAGAGAGAGATAGGAAATGGGAAACAGTTTTTGCCAAAGAGTATGGTAATTTTGCTATGTTAAGGAAAAGGTTAGAGGGTAGAGAGTGCTATAAAAGCAGCATTCCATTCCTCGGCTTCTGTTTACACTGGAAGCTTGTTTAATCAGACTTTTTTTCTTTGTTTAAACAACTTCTAACTTAAAAAAATACCCATTATTTCAAAACATACTAATGGATTTGGAATATCCTATTTTCAAAATGGCTTAATACTACCCACTCCTTCCTCACCCTCCCCAAAGTGTTGTATTCTATAACAAATGAGTTAATGACACTTTCTTAACTTTTTTTTTTGGAGACAGAGTCTTACTCTGTCACCCAGGCTGGAGTACAGTGGCATAATCTCGGCTCACTGCATCCTCCACCTCCAGGTTCAAGCAATTCTCCTGCCTCAGCCACCCAAGTGATTACAGCCATGTGCCACCACACCCGGCTTTTTTTTTTTTTTTTTTTTTTTGGAGTACAGTGGCACAAATCTTGCTTCACTGCAACTTCTGCCTCCTGGGTTCAAGCAATTCTCGTCCCTCAGCTGTGACTGGGATTACAGGCATGCACCACCATACCTGGCTACTTTTTGTATTTTTAGTGGAGATAGAGTTTCACCATGTTGGCCAGGCTGGTCTCGAACTCCTGACTTCAGGTGATTGGCTCGCCCTGTGCTGGGATTACAGAAGTGACCACTGTGCCCTGCCTTAACTTTTAAAAATAAAGAATCCTATATTTTATTTTATTTCGAGTACATTAATTTTATGTTGCTACATAACAAATTATGTCAAAATTAATGGCTTACAACAATAAACATGTATTATCTTGCAGCTTTTGTTGACTTTGGGAGCAGATTAGCTGACTGAGTTTTTGTGGATCAGGATTTCTCTTGTGGTTGCAGTCAGGATGTCAGCCAGGGCTGCAGTCATCTGAAGACTTACCTGGGGCTGAAGGACACACCTCTAAGTTGTCTTAGTTACATAGCTGTTGGCAGAAGGCCCAGCCATGGGCCTCTCTATAGGCTGATTGATTGTCCTCATGACATAGTAGCTAACCGCCCCAAAGCATGCAATCCAAAGGAGAGAGCAAGGAGGTTGCAGTGTCTTCTATGACCTGTTTTTCTCAAGGTACCCAACATCACTTCTGCTATTTTTCTGTTCATTACAAGCTAGCCCATACCAAAGGAGTGGGGTATTAGACTTCACCTCTTTTTCTGTGTGTGTGTGTGTGTGTGTGTGTGTGTGTGTGTGTGTGAATGAGACAGAGTTTCACCCTTGTTTCCCAGGCTAGAGTGCAGTGGCACGATCTTGGCTCACTGCAAACCTCTGCTTCTTGGGTTCAAGCAATTCTCCTGCCTCAGCTTCCTGAGTGGCTGGGACTACAGGTGTGCGCCGCTACACTTGGCTAATTTTTCTGTGTTTTTAGCAGAGATGGGGTTTCACCATTTTGTCCAGCCTTATCTCAAACTCCTGACCTCATGTGATCTGCCCGTCTTTGCCTCCCAAAGTGCTGGAAATACGGGCGTGAGCCACCGCACCCTAGACTCCACCTCTTAAAGAGAGGAGCATCAAAGAATTTGTGAATGTATTTTCAAACCTCCGCAGGGTTTGTTTTGTTCTTCAAAATTTTATTCCTGTGTTTCTCACAACAATGCTTGAATTTGCCTTTGTCTTGCATTTCTAGGGCCAACGCCTATTGCTGCATGGCTACTAGCCATGATTCTTCTAGCACCTTTCTCCACAGGAGCCCTATGGATATTTGGGTGGAATAATTTCTGAATGTGTATCATGGTCCCATTCATTGTAGTATGTCATTAGGACACCCAAAAAAACACAGATAGGGTCATTGGGCCAACCAGAAAATAACTCACACATGTCCAAATGCCTTCTTGTACTGTGCCACCTTCAGTTGAGACCCATGAAGTGTTTTTTCAGTGTGATGTTTTCAGTTTTATGTAACTTTAATTTCACCTCAGTAATGCATTGTGTCTGAAATAAGTTTTACTATTGGGCAGTGGAAATATATTTTTAAATGTATCTTCTTCTTGTTTCTATTGGAAGTTATTTGCTTGATCATATTCTATTTGTTCTTTTTCCTTTCTCTCCTTACTTAGTAAAATCTCTCACTACCTCCTAGGTATGCCTGTCTGTTACTTCCCCTGTGAAGCCTTCACTGCCTCCCAGACAAGGTTCATCCCTCCTAAAGCACTCAAATCATTGTTTTGTAATTCTTGTCATTATATATCTCTTACCACTGGCTTATAGTCTCTCTAAAGGGAGATCATCTTTGTGTCCCTGGTTTGCATGGTGCTTAATTACATGCTTTTTGAATTCAGTATGTAATTCATAATCAATAGTAGGTAGTACGTAGCCTTTGGGTGTGGGCCACTTAATCCTATTCTCTTTCTCTTGTGCATGTAAGAGTTTTTGTATTTTATTTAATGAGAAATTTTTATTCAAAAGCATCTAACTTTGTAAGCTATAACAAGTCCTGTGGAACCAAAAATCAGATCCCTGGGCCCTCAGCTTTTTGTCCTGGCTTCTTTCAACAACTTTCTTCTCATTAGCATATCAATTCTGTGCTTTGCCGTCTGTTGAAAAGTCAATCTCTGCTGTGAGAGTTAAGGTTTTTATTTGAGATTGAAATACATCTTGTGGCAAGTTAAATTGTGTATGTTGGTGTTTAATAATTTATCACATTGGAGAACTGTAGGCCAAATCTAAAGATTAAATTTTAGATTTATCAAAGAAAAATTAAAGGAAACAAATTTGGTCAGGAACTTTTTTAAATATCTTGGTTCACAGTAACCAGTCTCTTATTTCATTGAGCTGAGTGCTTGACAATAAGATTTACATCTTCTCGTTTCTCCAAATAATGAGTTTTTAGGCATTTCTTCTCACTAACAGAGCAGAAATCATTAACTCTATTTAAAATTATGCTATTTGTTTGGGAGACAAGAAGTGTTTGTGTTTGAAGTCTATTAAGCTTGAAATATTTACCATTAATTTTAAAAATTATTTTTCTGAATAACTTGGTAAATGGTAGTTAAAAACGCATTTCTTACTAAAACCAAGCAGCACTTTGCTTGAAGCCATTGATGTACTGTCACCTTTTCTAAACTCGTTGCTTGGTTGTGAATAAATGCATAGAATGGAAAATGGAGATCAATATGAGCTCTCTATTTTCTTTTTCTCAGAAATGGTGATTGCTAAGACCTGAAGGGGAAAGAATTTGTATAACATAGTGCAAATAGATTCCTTACCTTTTTTGCTTGTTTGTTTACCTTAGAATTTTCCCAAGAAAAATAGTTGAATTGCAAGTTTAATCTTATTTTTTCTAGCAAACTCTTAATCTAGCATTGGTGTGTACTTCTGTACTTAGAAAATCATTCACTGTTCAGCACTGCTGTTTTGGTTTGTCTTGCCTGCCCTTTCCTCAGGTTCATTCTGGGTGTCAGCTCCTCAAGTATGATCAGGACAGTTTGCTCTAGGCATGCCAGTTTGAGATGAGTGCAGATACCCGAAACTCTTCGTTCTGGGTCTTACTATGGAAGGGGAGAAGGAAAAGCATCTCTAAATATTCTGTGGGAACATTTTGAAACTTAACAGCTAATGGATAAACTAGTAATTGGTCTTTGGTTTTTTTCTGCATGTCTTTAAAAACATAGTTTAACATTTAAAATATGTTGACAAAAAGAGTGAAACTCTGTAAAATATTTGAAGAGATTTCTTTTGAGCCAAATATGAGTAACCAGTGGCCTGTGACACAGCCCCAAGAGATCCTGAGAACATGTGCCCAAGATGGTCAGGCTATAACTTGGTTTTATACATTTTAGAGAGACAATAAGATACTGGGTCAGGCATAGCAGCTCATGCTTATAATCCCAGCACTCTGAAAGGCTGAGCCAGGTGAATCACCTGAGGTCGGGAGTTCAAGAACAGCCTGACCAACTGGAGAAACCCTTTCTCTACTAAAAATGCAAAATTAGCTGGGCATGGTGGTATGAGCCTGTAATCCCAGCTACTCAGGAGGCTGAGGCAGGAGAATCGCTTGAACCTGGGAAGCAGAGGCTGTGGTGAGCTGAGATTGCACCATTGCACTCCACCCTAGGCAACAAGAGCAAAACACGGTCTCAAAAAAAAAAAGTATCGATTAATAAAGAGGGCTTCCAGGTAGATTCAAAGATTTTTCTGATTGGCAATTGGTTGGAAGAGTTATTATCTAAAAACCTGGAATTAATAGAAAGGAATATCTGGGTTAAGATAAGGGTTTATGGAGACCAAGGTTTTATCACGGAGATGAAGCCTCCAGGTACCAGGCTCAGGGCTTTTATTAGAACTAAAAAGGTACCAAAACTTTTCTTACTTCTCACCTGGAAAGGAATCGGCATTCTCTACAGAATGTAGATTTTCCGAACAGATAGCTTTTCAGGGCTATTTCAAAATATGTCAGAGAAATATATTTTGGGGTATTCTTCCAGGGCCTGCTATCTGTCCTGTGATGCTATACTAGAGTCAGGCTGTAATTGAGTCTTGTTACAACAAAAAATCTGTTTCATCAGTCTTCAGGTCTCTGTTTTAATGTTAATGCTGGTTACTGTGCTGAATTCTAATATGAGGAGCATATAATGAAGCATGTCGGACCTACTCTTTCTATCGTGGTGTGGACTAGTGTTTCAGGCTAACTTTGGAATCCCCTTGGCCTACAGGAGGGGTTTATTCAGTCGATTGGGGGGCTTAGAATTTTATTATTGGTTTACAAACAGAATAAAGCCCACTGAACACAATACTCAGGTCGTGTGGATTATACTGACAATAAAAAGTAAGTGAATTTGGTGGTATAACTAGAAGACATTTTAGACATAAAAGATTTGAAGGAAAAGTCTCTTGCATCTTCTTTGACTTGGAATGTTTGGTTATGTAAGAAATGTCTATCTTGTTAAAACTTACATGTCTGTGTAGTGGTTTTTACATGTTCTATTAATTGTTTTAATGAAGTTACATTTGATTCTTATGAAGAAATTGTCGGTATGAAGCATAATTCAGAAAAAGAGGGTAAAGACTTCATTGTTGAATTATCTTCCTTAGATCATTTTATTTAGGACTAAGAAAGATTGTTCTGGCCAATAATTTTTAATATAAATTAGAACAAAATTTAGCTTAAGCAATGTTACATATTTTTGTTTCATCTTTTATTTTCATTTTTCATTACATGGACAATGTATTTTTATTTACTTGCTGAAGCAATCTTGTTTTTCACTAATAAGTAATGTTTTATATATTCTCTTCACTATCATTACTATTGATTAGAAATCTGCAGTTTGTCAAGTAAGTACATTTTCTCAATCATCCCTGATAAACAACCCTTGACTTTAACAATATTGCTGATTGAAGGATTCAAGAATGGCCTGAAATTATTTCTGCCTTAATTTAGCAAATGCAATTTGGTGCCTCTGCTTTGAAATTGCTAAACTAATTATTGCTCTTCTTGTCTATATTTTTTGTTTCTTATATCAGCCAATACCGCTCCTGAAACAGAAGATGAATCATTCCATCACAATGTCACAGGAACAGATTGCCAGTCTTTTAGCTAATGCTTTTTTCTGCACATTTCCACGACGAAATGCTAAGATGAAATCGGAGTATTCTAGTTACCCAGACATTAACTTCAATCGGTATGTTTTTAGAAAACACCTCTTTAACAACAAAAAAGACAAAGGTGGAAGGAGCAAATAATATTTTTTTAGTGAATTCTATAGGCCAAGCATTTTATATGCAATTGTCTTATTACAGTACTTAAGTGACATTTTCACCATTTTGCCAGCAAGGTGATTAAAGTTCATCAAGGTTAAAAGAACTCGATTGGGATCCAGGAGCTAGTAAGTCACAGAACTGAGATTTTATTTCAGGCCTGTCTTACTCCAGGACCCGTGTTCTTTCTGTCCTCTCAGATGGTTCCCCTCAGTTCTCTGGACTCCACATGCCTCTTCAGTTTGATTATTCATAGAAACTTTTGTTGTTATCCCTACTAATTTTAGCATCCATTGTTGGATCTTGTCTGCAATCATTATTACCATAGTGTTTGCCTGTTGTGAATTTCCTGTTTCCCTCTTCTACATTTGCTAATTGAAATTTCATTGTAAGGAAGAGCTATCCCTTCTCCCCATTTTTAAAATATCAGAATGGACTCATGGATATTTATTTTGTTGTATGAGTTTAAATTAAAGAGTATTATTTATTTTACTGCTTTAATTATTCTAGCTTTGGCCTTTAGGTTGGCTCCTATGTTCTTTTGATAAGCCCCATCCTTTCTTTGAGCATTTCCTCTCTTTCTGGAATTATACATTGTTCCAGGTTCATCTTATATTTTCCATGCTTCAATCCTGGAATCAACCATTTTCTCAAGGATTCCTGGTTTCTTTTATTGTACAATGGTATTTAGAGACCAGCATCTGGATGATAGGTGTGCAAAGACACTGTCACAAGAAGGACCTGACATGCCCAGGGACTGAGAGAAGACAGTGTGGCTACAGCACAGAGAGTGAAAAGGAGCATGGAGAGGGGAGAGGCTACAAAAGTAGATGAAGGCTGGACCATGCTGTGCCTCAGTAGGCCATCTGAAAACAATGAGAAGTCATTGGAGGATTAAATATGGGGATAGAGGGAGACTAACACACATGTTCAGATTTGTATTTTCAGAAGTTTATTTTGACTGTAATGTGGGAGTCAAGCAGAGAGGGGCCAGAGTACAGGAGTTTACCCAATTGGGGAGGCTATTGCAGTGCACCAGGAAAGAGAGCGTGGTAGCTGGGATAGTGTAGGGGAGGGGACAGAGGTGTGGAGACATTTGAAGGGGTAGCCAGAGTAATGGGCTGGATTGGTAGATGGGTGGAGAGAGGCATCCAGGGTACTTCTTATGTATGTACAACCAAATGCACGCCTTTACTGTCCCCTACTTTTTCTACTATACCACCTAGCCTACTTCATAATTGCATATTTAATCATTTCAGTGGGACAGGGATCTTAACTGTCCTCTTCTTTGTTACTTTCACAAAATCTCATGCATTGTAGGCCTTCAGTAAATTCTTGTTGAATGAATGAAAATGAATTTTACAGATGAAATATTTGAGAATAAAATTAAGTGGCTTGTTTTGAGTAATGGAGCTGGTTAGTGGCAGAGTGCTAAGACTATAATTTAGACCCTTTGTTCTCAGTCTGTTGTCTTTTGCTTTTCATATTATATCTTAGTCTTAGGAATTATGAGACATTTTCTTTTTAAGCCACATATAATTAAACATAGCTTTTACCTCTGATTTTGTTAGTAATAGGGGCAGAATTGAGAGAAAACAGAGCATTGGAATCTGCAGTTGCAGTTATATAAAGAACCTGTTTCACAGGTGTGAGCTACTGTGCTCAACGCATATATTACTTTTATGTGCAGAAGGAAAAATAGGTAAGGGGAAGAACATGTCAGTTGTCAGAATCAAGTCAATAAGAGTAGACAATTTTTGTAATTGATTTTGAGGGTGGAATTTCACAGATTTTTTAAGGCTTTTCTAGAAAGCTAGTGTAGGTAGTTTCTTTCCAATTACATCTCCATAGACACATTTTCATTGTGTCTACTTTCACCCATTTTCCCTATTCAGCATATAGTGTTTTATTTCTTATGGAAGAAATAGAATCCACAGAATCCTGTGGGGAGCCTGCAGTGCTGACAACTTTACTTTATTCAACAGTAAAGACCCACCTGTACTGGATGGCTGACAGGCAGAAGTCAAGATGTCTTGAGAAGGCTTAGCTTTGGTGATTTCCAGTTTCCTGTCACCAATTACCAGGAAATTGGTAAAAAATGAATTTACATTAATTTTAATATATATTTTAATTTTAAAAGACCTTTGTTTTTCAGCCAAACTTCTGACTGGGGAAGTTGGGGCTTCTTGGCAATGGCAGGTTTATCTTTTTCATTGGACATTGTCATTTATCCTGAAGACTGAGCTGATTAGCTCTGAATATCAGCATGTTGGGCTTGATGGGACTCAAGGCTGGGCCATTTTTTAAAATGAAGGGAATATTAATTAAAACAATGCAACTGCTTTATGTAAATGAATGTTGATTTATTTTTTTTGGCTGGGTATTATGTAATGCCTTAATTTAGCACAAGTACCTTAGCTTACTCAGCGTTATCTGAAATTCATTTACTTGTCACATTAAGCATATGAATTAGGTATTGATTAGGAACTGTTACTCACATTTTCAAAATGAGATGGAAGTTTAGAGAGGGTAGGTTACTTCACCAAGTTAACACGGTAACTAATTGAGAGTCAAATGTAGGATGTAGTCTTTGAGAAGCTGTGTCCCTTAACCATTTTGCTACACAGTCTCCCTTTGAATGAACTGAATTAATACTTCTTACTTCATGGCTAGTCAGAAATTAGAAGTATTCTTAGAAATAATTATTGATCTATTAAATGAATTAAAGCCATTTATAAGTCCAGAGTGATAATGAGGGATTTAAGCTTGCTGCAGATAGCATTCTCACCAAATAAGATTTTAAGTAGGTCTATTTAAGATTTGAAATCAGGCATATTTTTGTCTGCCTAGCTGATAAATGTTCTTTTGGATACCATGACACTGAAAATGAATTAAGGCAGGTAAGCCAGTGTTAGTCTCCACAATGTTGTAGAGAATCCTAAGCATCCAGGATGTCTGCCCTTGCCTTTCATTTTGAGATGGTATGTGTTTTAATGAGCCTAAGCTAGCTAACAATAAAAATGACTGTACATCACCACTGATGCTGTCTATTGATGGCTTGTTTTGATTCTGCCTGAGGAATTTTCTAGGTAGGGAAGCCTCTCTATTGATAAGGTTCAGGGAGATTTAATGAATTATTAGCACAACTGGAACTTGATCACTGTCTTCTACTCAAACTCAGTGTTCTTTTATTATATCACATTGCCTGTCATGAGCAAAATGCTCTGAGAGTGCTCCAGAAATGGCAAACAACGAAAAGTTCCCCCACTTTCGTGTGGCTTCTGAAAGATCCAGTACTTAATGTGATGAGCCATTTGGTAAGCTGATTATGTAGCATTTTATTGTCTTGTTTCCTTTTATGCATAGTTTCTACTTACAATTATAGTTTCTAGCAGTAGGGAGTGGTGTGTTGTGTTATAAGAGAGAGTGTGAGTGTGTGTGTATTTAATCTCAAAAGAGGTATGGGTAGCTAGTTGAATAAGAAAAATGGTAAGAGTATGTGGTGGGAGACTGATGTCAATAAATTGAATAAGTCTTTCCTTTTTTATTTATTGCTGTGTTCTTTCAGCCCTGCTTAGTTATGTTAAATACCCCTGACCTTTTTCCCTGCTTGCCTTTCAGGTCCTAAACATTCATATAAAGGCTTCCAATGTGATTAGCATTGATGTTTCTGAGTTTGCATGGAAACTAGATGGTCAGAGATAAATTGTGGGTCTCAGCAGTGGTCAGCCCAGGAGGTTTTTACATCTGCCTCTTCCCTGGATTGAAAATGCTGCTGGGGCCATATGGCAGAGTGCCTCACAGAGGAGCCAGGAGTGACTTTCTGGTTGGGTTCCAGATTATCACTTGCTCATATTTTAAAATGGAGGTTGTAGTGCTTTAGGCTTGATTTATGGTATACTAATGGGATTATTACTTAACTTGAAATGGCATAGTGGGTTATGGGGCGGTGGGGATGAATATACCTAGAATAAAATTCCAGTAATGTTATCAGTATTCCATTCAGGGAAAGATTTTATTAAATTCTGTTTCTCTTTATAAGTATGCAAAGGAAAACACCAGCTAATAAGTATCTGACCTTTGGCTGACTTCTTTCATTGAAAATACGGTTTTGTTTAGAACAACGTAAGGTTGCCTGACTGGCTTTTTCTGTTTGATTTCTTTAATAATCTATAACTATCTTTTAATTAAATACCCAAATATCTTCCCTACATGCAGAGGAGTTATTGTGGCCTGGCTTATGTGCACACTGCTGACTCAAAATAGACCTTCAAATATACATATCTAGGACTTGAAAAATCTAAATTAAAAAAAAAAAGGTGTCAGGAAGTTAAACAAAAAAAGTATCTTGGGGGAAATGATGTTTAATGATTATGAGAAGGTCTCACTTTCTCTGAGCCGGTTTGTGTGTGTCTTTTTCTCTATGTCTGTCTCTCATGCTCTCTGTCTCTAGCACCATTTCTATCAGCCTTTCTCCTCTCTCTATCTTCCCTGCCCCATCTTTCTTCTCCCCCTTCACCCCTTTCTTGGGCTCCAGCCTCAGTCTTTTTATTTTCCTCCTCACCCCCAAAAGCTGTCCCTCATATTGTATATCATTCCTGGGATGACTTCCGTTCATGCTGTTTGCCTATCTATTTCTGTCCTTTTTACTTGGCTTCCATATCAGGATGATTCATTTTATTTGAGTGGCTGTGCATAAAACTTTAAAATTTTACAACAGCCAAGTCTGAGAATTATCACAAGTATTTTAAACCTGCTTCATCTGATTTTATCTCTCCTTCTTACCCCCGGCACCCACCACCACACTTTCCCCACTTCCCCTGCTCTATCAGAAAGATGGGAAAGTGTATTTGGTTGCACAGTGATTTGAAGTTAGTATTGGAGCAGCGAATAAAAAGAATACTTTGAGATTCTGCTTGATTTGCACCTTTAAGATTTGGACCTGCAAAATAAACAGTGGTGTTCATTTGTAGTGGGTGATAATAACAGCCATAAAGTCTTCCAGGAAAGTTTGTCTCACCAGGATAATAAATCTGCAGTCTCACGAGGCTCCTAAAGTTAATAATTTGTCATCATGGTTATAAAATATGTGACCTTTTATGTGGCTTTATACATAGATGATCACATGTGGAAGCTAGGGATGCTTTTTCTATGTTTTGGATAATTATTTCCTAAGAGCCACAGCCATTTTCTCCTCACTATGCAATGGTTCTATTGAAGAGGATCTTTTATCCTTTAATTGAATTGTACAGTACATCAATTCATCTCTAGGAAAAGGTGGTAGCTACTTTTATATTCATACTGATTTCCTCTACCACCTAGTGAGCCTAGAAAGAGATTTTGAAGTGGAGCCTAAGGTATTCATTTAGTAAATCGTATTTATTGATATAGGATGTTTAATTATACTGCTAAGTAACTTCTTCATTTTGGCTATCATTTTGATTTAAATAAACTCTATTCTAGAAGAAGCCACGCTGAAACCTGCACTCTCAAAGAGCCTTTCTTTCAGCTGGCAACTGTATGTGTATTAAATATTTTAGAAAGATATATTGTTTTAAATAAGTACAAATTATTACACGGGCTGTCTTAAACTATTTTTAAAAAGAGATCTGATTTTAGATTTGGTTAAAATACTAGCCTATGTTAGTATTTGTTTTAGGAAATAAATATTCACATAAATTGTTTTTTCAGAAAGTGACCCTGAATACAGATTTCAGGTTATTGAAAACGGAACCATTTGAAATCTGCATTTCCTTTCTTTTTCCTAATTTATTTCAGTTACTCAATAGGATTTTCTCATGGAATTAGCTTTTTCCTCTCTGCATAGTTACATAAGCTTGCTCTTGTAATCATGAAGAATATTACCCATTTCAGCACTTATTAACATGGACTTTTACTTGAAGGGTTTCTGGTTTTGAAGGCAGAGAACATGACTAGAGGCAGATGAATAGTACCTCATCATTTATAGCCACTGAATCTCTATAATTTTTAAATGCCTTTGGAAAGCTAGATCTTATGCTCAAAAGCATGCTTTTGTGTTAGAAATCTTTCAGCAAACTACTTACTCAGGTCATAATGCTTTTAAAGCCCTGCTCTTCTTTCCTTGGAATAAATTGAATTATATGTTACCAGTAACAATGCCACGTCATTTCAAAGGAAACTGAATTAAGTAATGCAAGTCTGGGTTGCTGAAAACTAGATGACACAGGGTAGACACTGTTTTGGTTACCATGCAAGGAAGCTCTGTTAGTCAGCTTGGGCTGCCATAATAAAATCCCATAGAACTGGGCGGCTTAAACAACAGAAATTCATTTTCTCATGATTCTGGAGACTAGAAGCTGCAGATCAAGGTGCTGTTGCTTCAGTTCCTGATGACGGCACTCTTCCTGGCTTATAGTGGCTGCCTTCTTGTCCTCACGTGGCAGAGAGAGTACTCTAGTCTCACCTTCTCCTCTTAAAATGACACCAGTTCTATCAGATTAGAATCCCAACCCCATGACCTCAGTTAACCGTTACTATCTCTTCAAAGGCCCTATCTCCAAATTTAGCTACATTTGGGATTAAGGATTTAACATATAAATTTTGAGAGGGCACAAACATTCAGTTTATAATAGAATATATTTGTTTAAGTAACAAGGACTGTTGAGTCCTGATGTATGGAACCCCTGTTCCCCTCCACTCTCATTTCATTGCAAATGCTAAAATAGGGATTTTTTTTTTTTTCAGACACTGTTTTGGTAGTTATCAAGCTACCTAATAATGTTATGAAGTATAATGTTATTTTCCATTGAGAAAGTGGCTGTGCATTAACTGACTGACCCTAATTGACTGGGAGGCTAGATGGTGCTTTCTCCATGATGGAAGATAGGTTGGAGAAATGTGGTTGGTAGCAAATGCTGTCTGATTTGAATGGCTTTGAAGAAGCCCGGTTCTAGTTGGTTTCAGTCCTCTCCAGATACTGTGTGAATCTAAACCAATTTTCCAGTTCTTATCTTTACAGAATTGTCTTCTGGAAAAATTATTTCTTGTTATTACTTGGTTGCAGTATGGATGTAGTTTTGTGAATTATTAAGGCATTTTAACTCATCTTCCACTCTCTTATTTCTTATCTCTTTTAGGTTGTTTGAGGGACGTTCATCAAGGAAACCGGAGAAACTTAAAACGCTCTTCTGCTACTTTAGAAGAGTCACAGAGAAAAGTAAATTCCTTTCATTCTTACTGTAATTTTTCTTGCTGATGGGAACAGTTCAAGTCAAGTGACACATGAGGAACATTTTGTGTTTAACGTAAATCTTCCTGTTCCAACCACATTGAAACAGTAGTGATTCGATATTATAACCTAGATTTTATGCTTGTGTTATATATAAGCATACTGTGTGTTACAGATGCAGTGGGGCAGGGTTTACATACTCTGAAATCAGACCCATATTCTCTGAAATCTGTAATATACATCAAAGGATTTTCATGAATACAAATCAAGAGAAATTATATTGACCAGGAAATAAATTTTGGATGCTCTTTATTTAAAGAAGTATTCACTAGTTTATTTGCATAAGTCAACTAATTCATTGTTTTTCTACCCGTTCCTCTTTTTTGTGCCCCCCTAAGCCCTTTGTGGAGTTCTTATAAAACTGTGTTGTACTGAGTTTTATATCTCCATCTTCCTCTGTTGAACCTTAACATTTTTGCTTACCCAGGACCTGATAGCAGCTGAAACAGTCCAACAAATATACTGGTAATGACCAGCTGATAATAGACTGGTATTGCCACTCTTATCTCAGAAGCTGAATGACCATGGTTGAGTTTATTGACACCTCTAAGCTTCAGTTTTATCATCTGTGAAATAATAATGGCCAATACCTTACAGGGTAGTTAGTTATAGATATTAAACAAGAAGATACATGCTTAATAAATGTAAGCTATTATCAATGGGTAGCCTTTCCTACAAGTGGGTGAAAACCAGTACACCTCAAAAGTTTCTTTGTGCTAAGTAGGTAAGGTCAAGCTGGTCAAGTGAAATGGCTTTTCTTCAGTTCTAGGTTGTAGGATTGTCTTAAAACATGTCTTTGAATAATTTTAATGTCATTTTTCTCATATCCTTCTTTTACTCTTGCATTACAGTGTACTTGGCATTTTCCCCATTGAATGTGTTGCTGTTGGACATTGTTAAATTTTTAGAAAGAAATCAGTTATCAGGATTTTGATATTTAAGGGAAAATTATATGCTTCTTTGATGTGGGATTATTTATCTTGTAGCTTATTGAATTTCAGTTTAGTGCCCTATACTGAATGAAATATTAAAATGCAGAATCATTTGGACCTATGAGACATAAAATCAAATTTGAACTTGTAATGACTTATTAAAAAGATGACTACTTTTTTTGGCTATTCTAGGTCTAATTAGAATTATTACTATTGGGTTTTTTTTGTTTTGTTTTTACAGTACTTTGAGTTGCCATTTTAAGTAGAATTATTATAACTAAGCAATACAGAGTTCAATTTTTTTTTTTGAGTTGGAGTCTCTGTCACCAGGCTGGAGTGCAGTGGCATGATCTCAGCTCACTGCCACCACTGCCTCCTGAGTTCAAGCAATTCTTCTGCCTATAGCTGGGACTACAGGTGCCTGCTACCACGCCCAGCAAATTTTTGTATTTTAGTAGAGCTGGTGTTTCACCATGTTGGCCAGGATGGTCTCGATCTCTTGACCTTGTGATCTGCCCATATTGGCCTCCCAAAATGCTGGGATTACAGGCATGAACCACCGTACCTGACCCAGAGTTCACTTTTTTATCCTGGGAGTCAAATCACATATGTCTTCTCTAAAAACTAACTTGGCTTTCTAAATTTTAGGGTTTCAGATACTTTGAGGAAAAAGCTAAAAGTTTGTTTTTTGAACTAGAAATGTATATACCATTATAAATATTGGGACTTTGAAGAAATATAAGTAGACATTTTATTTTCTGACTTATTCACTACACATGGTAATTAACTTCTTTGTAGAAATACAGTATAACATTGCTCTTGGTCTTCAGTATGTAGAGCTGACAGCATAAGGAGGAAATACTAAAGAGAATAAAAGAGATTGCAGTTTAATGAGTAGCTGTGTAGAAGTTCTGGAGCCTACTCAATAGACTTCAGAAGCTTATTTAAGGTACTGTATTTCACCGAATCTAAGATGTCATAGTTTTTTTTTTTAAGTGCTATTATATTATATCCCTCTAAGAAGGAAAAAAACATGCAGGACAGGGAGTTTAGTAGGAGACCTGACTCACAAGAGTGGTACACCTAAGGATAAATGAGAAACTAATTTGACCATCTAGAAAAGGGACCATAAAGAAATGTGCAAGTCTCAACCTTGACACTAAATAGAGAAAGGAAAAAAAGTTTCTCCGAGAATTTGAACCACAAGCCCTAAGCTTCGGATGTGCAGCCTTACCACCAGTGTGGTCCATAAAGGCCTGCCACAAACAATTTAATTCAGATGATATTGGGCTGGTGGTGCTCCCAGATGACAGCAGAAGCAGAATAAATTCACCTCCAGTCTAGACCTATGGTAAGATACCTCTATTATAAAAGATGTATTCCAGTGTCAGAAATTTAATAAGTGAAAAAACATGCCTTTTAGAATTGATAAACTAGAATTCCATCAGGACCAACTTTTCCTCTTGTTAAACGTGTATATTTTATATTTGATGAGGATCTTGAGACTGAAAGAGTTTAAAGATCCTTCTTAATTAAATTATTTTCTACGAGATAAAGTATCTCATAGATCAGGTTTTTGAAAATTTATGACCTATATGTAGCATATATTGTGACTTTATTATGGGAAGTATTTGATTAATCAAAGTGTTCTATTCTGAAATGAAAGTTCCCTTTTTTATGAAAGAAAGCTAACAGATGTGCTCTCAAGGCATTTTTGTTAACAATTAAATCTAAGAAACCATGTTCTTCTTCCTTTTTGTGCTTTGCCAGCAGTGTTTATGAATTTTTCTTAGCATCTTTTTGTATATATGAAGGACATTTTAATGTTCTTACTTCTCCACTAAGTTACTCAATGACAAGATAGATATTCTATTATATTCATGGAATTGCTTCTCTAGTGTTTGAGTCATTTGACCACTTACTCGTGAGTTTTAAATATGCTATCCATTTATCTTAAAGTTAGATATCTAAAGAAAGTATGACCCATGTTAACATAAAATTTGTTTTTTACCACAACTGCTCCATATGGTTTTTTAATGGTACCTGCTTTAGAACAAGAAAATGTGGAATTGTGCATAGGAATGAAATTATGATGGCCAGGATTTTGCTGGGCTATATTCCGTCATCACTAATAGTTCCTGACATCTCTTTCTTTCCTTAAGAGCTTTTTTTCTATTCAAGAAAACAGAAATGTCATGGCCTTTTTAGTTTGTTCTTTGATTTGAATCAGACAGATTACTTCTGGCCAGCTGATTTATTTGTTTATTTTTGTTATTAGCTTTAAAAAAAGTAAATCTGACCAGAAAAGGAACTCATCCTCTAAAATTATTGACTGCATTAATAGTACTTCATTTTAATTCTCCCAAATTCATTGCTCCTTGAAAAATATGTCATCTTTGTTCTGTAAACTCCTAGAACCAGTAATTTCTCCTCTGGCTAAGACTCTACTAACAAGTAGAGTGATTGCCCACTATCTAAGCCTGGGACTTAACTGTACTGACTCCACAGGATGTGTAAATGATTTCCTTTTTAAATCTGTGACATTTCACTTACCTTAAAGTACACAAATGTGTATCTGTTCACCAGTCTTTGAATGTAGGGTTAAGTTCTTTCTTTGTAAAGGAGTCTACAAATTGGAATTGTGTTTTGCCTTTATTGCAAAGGTGTACCAGTTATACATCCTTCTTTTCAATGCTTTTTTTAAAAAAGTGTATTCAGCTTCGAAAACTTCACCAAAAAGTACCAGCACTCAAATGCTACTGTTGTGCTATTATTTGTATAGTTTTGTTTAGTGAAGGCTTATTATTGTGTAGAAGGAGTTTCTACTGTAAAGATAATATTATTTTCAGTCAATATTCTGTTATATTCCAATGCTAGACTTGGTATTTCCTGATGAGTTTTATAACCAATGTTAGATTTATTCTTTTACTGAGTGTGTATGTATGTGTGTATAATCTTTTCAAAATTGAAACTTATTTTGGGTATTTTTTTTATTGCTTCTGTAGAACCTACTGGGTTGGTGACATTTACAAGACAGAGTCTTGAAGATTTTCCAGAGTGGGAAAGGTAACAATAATAATAAAAATAATCCTGGACCCCTAGAACTAAAGGACTCTTACATTGTGAGAGGATTCTATTTTATAGCACCTGGAATGATAGTTTTCCAACCTCCAATTATCCTAGTGCCAGGGAATTTCTTCTCCTTAATGATCTATTGATAGCTCTCATTGTTGAAAAGGTTGTGCCTTTTAAATCAAAGTCTATATAACTCTTTTGTTTCTACCATTTTGTCTTTTTTTGTCTTCTGAAAGAAAGTCCTGTTTAGAATTGAGGAGTGTTGTATGTGAAGACACTAATAAAAAGAACACAGATATTTAAATGTTTTTCCTCCCCTTTTTTTGGTTAGTGTTTGAACTTCATGGCTTTTCTTTCTGGAGGACAAGATTGGGAAGTCTTTTTATTACTTACATTCTAGTGAACAGTAACCATTTAAAATTTGTCTGAGTGGCAAGAATTTTTAAGTTTGGCTGCCCATGTGCACTACTGGTAGATTTTGTGGAAATTGGTATTTACTGTTTATTTCTTATTTATCAGAAAATATTGAAGAGGTAGCAGCCAATCTGAGCTAATTCAGATTTGTAAGGACCTTAGTGTCCTGAAATAGTTAACTTATTATTAATCTAAAGCAAGTCCCCCAGTACACTTAAAGAAGTATGGATTAACTTTTTAAATATGTTTGAATACATGATGAAGCATACTAAACACATATTTAACCAATGCCTCCCATTTTCACTTTCTAATAATTTTATGATAGTTTGTAATTGTTTGGTTTGGAATTAGTGATGAATGGAAATCACTTAAAAGAAGTTAACTTGAGAAGTCATACCTGCTTAGGTGGCTTTCCTGTGGTGTTTTCATCCATCAAAGATGTTTATTTGTGAGTTGCAAGAAAAAGAAATTTACTTCCGAAGACTGAGTGCATGGTTTAGATGATTATTAATAGAGGGAAGTAGATAAAAGGTTAAGTAACCTGAAGAGAGAAAAAAAATGAGCCAGAAAAAGATGAGAACATGTACAGCATTTTGGCAACATGGCATGTTAGATCTGAAAGGAACCCCAGCCACCTACTAAAACTGTTGATCAGCTCTGTAATACCTGTGACAGATGGAAACTGGATAGCTTCAGTGATGGCAAATTCCCTGTTTCACATCAGTTTGTTCCATTGGTGGCTCCTTATGTTGTCATCTCATGCTTTCATTCACTAAAAGTCTTCTATATTCACTCTCCACCATTCCTGGTTCTTCCTTCTGGAGCTACATAAATAAATCTGAATTTCTAGTTTGTTTGACTCTCCTTCATGTATCTTAATGGCTTCTTGACCTACTTCCCTCTCTTAACAGTGCACACAAGTTCATACTAAACTGATTCATTTCTTCTATTTCACATGTAATATGGATTCTAAACCCTTTATCTCTGCTCTTAACGTAGTCCCATTCATTCGACCCTCTTAAAATATGGTGTCTGGAATTAAAAGTACCATTCTGCTGTGTCATCTCTGTGGTGCAGAGGATTGTTTTTCTTCACTCTTCTATTAATCTCTCATAGTAAGGCAGATGTTTTGTTCCTGTTACTTTGCTGTAGATTTTACAGATCAATCTGAGGACTTATTTTTAATTCATCCAGGATCTCTACTTTGCATCTGACATTCATTTGGCACTAATGTGAAAGAACACTCATTTCTGTACCACCATGTGGGAGAAAAGGGACAGGTCAAAATGAAGAGACTGGCAAGGCTGCTGTGTCAATGAGACACAGTAACTTTTCCTCTAAGTGAGACCAAGATTGTCCCCTTAATTTTGATAGAATTTAACTTGATACCTTTGCTAACTTATTTTTATTTCATTGATCTCTTTTTTTGTTTTAGCTGCTTCTTAAGTGAGTTGGAGAATGTAATTAAAATCAGTCTCCCAGACTTCACAGAACCAGAAACATGCATTCACTTAAAGAGGGAGAATGAAGAAGAGATGAGGATTGTTGGTGTTTCCAAGAGTAAGGGGCTAAATGGGTGCCAGGAGCTTAGAGGCTTTTCTGAATTCCAAGTTTCTGGCATGGTATAATTAACCCTTTGATTATCAGCAAATACTTTTGCCAAGCTTAATCACAGAGAGCCCTAATCATCTGTGCCTTTGACTCCTGAAGCGGGAGTATAGAGGATGGCCTATCAGGAAGTTAGAAGATGCTTCAAAACAAAACCCAAAAAAAAGTTTCTAGCAGTTTCATAATTTTATTAAGAGTTGTACTATAAAGTTTCTAGCTTCAGTCATGGAGATTGACAACTGTTGGAATTCCTCTTCTGAAGTCCTGACTGACAGCCCAGAGATTTTTAGATTATGCTTTATCCTTTTAGCAGTATGCTCACAGGGGTCTTCCTCTGAATAAAATAGCTAGGAAAGTAGGACCTTAATAAGGAAGTTAAAAAAAAAATCAAACTTATGATACTGCTTTCTACAAGAGACTGGGAAAGTAATTTTTCTAAAAGTAGAGAAGACTGATTCAGAGCCTGGACAATTGAGTGATACTACCTAGTCTCACATCTCTGCTGCTTTATTTACTAGTCTTGGTTAGCTTACTTAGAAGTTCTGTGCTTTGTTTCCCCATCTATGAAAGGAGATAATAATAGGGTTGTTGAGAGGATTCAAGTAGTGAATATAAATAAAGCTCTTAGACAGAACCTGTACAGAATTACCTTCTGAGTTAAAGCTATCAGTCTGTTGGGCTGAAGTTTTGCTGGAAATGTATTTAAATTTATGAAACCAGGAAAGAATCAAGCAATTCTCATTACTTTTCCAGCTGGACTATTTTCTAAAAATAGTCCAGCTGGAAAAACCTCCTGGACTATTTTCTAAAAATTAGAATCATCTCTTCCCCCCACCCCCCCCAAAAGAAGATTATTGGCACCCTTATGTAAGTTAGACCTTTGGATCTCCTCTGTTACATTCATAATAATTTCAATTTTTTATTCAGTGAGTGATCAGGGGAAAAAAATCTAGTAAGTAAAATGTTATCAAATGCCATTAATACAATGACATTTGTTGTTAATATAACATAAGCCAAGTAAATA
This sequence comes from Callithrix jacchus, assembly GCF_049354715.1. Taxonomy (NCBI): domain Eukaryota; kingdom Metazoa; phylum Chordata; class Mammalia; order Primates; family Cebidae; genus Callithrix; species Callithrix jacchus. Next base: position 38,893,946 of record NC_133513.1, read on the forward strand.
CCTCAGTGACTGGTTGAAAGGGAAAAAAATAATTATACCTTTGAATTACAGATACTAGGTTTATCTGTTAACCTTATTAATAGAAAAGTACCCTTGTGGCATGTATTTTCATCAAGACATCCCCACTGCACACACACACACACACACACACGGTTATCAAACAGTGAAAATAGAAAATAGAGGCCATATGAGAATCATATATTATTTACTGACAAATTTTTTTCTACATTTTTCCTCAGATTGCCAACTCTAGCTATAACAGAATTTCATAGATCTTTATTTTTTTATATTTTGAAATGTTTTTCAATTGTTTTAAAGAAGAAAATCTTCCATATTATTTAGAGGAAAAGCAGGTTTCAAACAATATGTTATCCCATATTAATTTAAATATGTATATTTACATGTTTGAATGAGGAGAATCGATATCAAGAATGTTAACAGTAGGCATCTGTTTCTGGCTTTTGAGATTTGGGGTGGTTTCAGTTTTTGAATAGTCACCTGTATTTTCAGATTTGTCCAGAGTGAATGACTTGTCATTAAAATAATAAGTAAGGGAATATCTTTTTGCATTGTAGATGTGAAAAACCCTTGACACGATTGCATGTCACTTACGAAGGTACCATAGAAGGAAATGGCCGAGGCATGCTGCAGGTAGGTGAATCTCAGTAGTGCCTGTGTATGGTTAGGACTTTCTCTTGTCAAGCTTCTGGCAGCAAAAGAAATTTGAAAAGCTGTTTGTCTCCTAAACTGATTTAATGCAAAGAAGCATGATAGCAGAATGAAGAAAAACACCAAACAGATCACTTTGACAGCCTTGGTAATGTTGTTATTTGCCAGGGTGTACTTTCTGTTTCTTATATGTGCTTCTCTAAAAAGCCTTTGACAGAAAATTGCAAGATCTGGACAGCATCAGCCCTCTTGGTTCAGACATTGATTGTAGGTTGACAGTGGAGGAAGTTTCCAGGGTATAGTCTTGACAGACTGTCACCAAGCATTTTCATTCTTTTTCCTTAAAGGCTCTTCTTGCACTGCCCCAGTTGATGACCAGCTTGAGATGTCTTTCTGCCACCAATAGCTTTGTTTAGTTTGAGGGGGCAGACATCTAAAACTGATTGATAAGAAAGGCCTCTCTCTTAAATGTAACAGTTTCATGCATTTGAGCTAGCTATGCTTGCTATGTCTTTTCGTTGTTAAAAGCAGGTAATTCTGTCTACCCTTCAATCTTCGTTAATAATCTATTATTGCCTTTACCTTTAAAAAGTATTTTTGGAGAAGGAGGTTAACAAAAACCCCATGTTTAAAATACAGTAATATCTAACCTAACCTTTTGATTTATAGTGCTTCTTTAAAATTCATTAATCAGAGACAAAATGTTAGTGTTTTGTGTTCGTATCCCATTTATAAGAGCATTGTAAACGGAGTTTTCTTTGAAAGAAGCTTGTATACCATCTCATTTATACTGAGAATAGTTTTTTTTCTTGGATTCTTACTTGGTGCTTATATTGGTCCAGAATCTAAAGAAAACAGTTGCCTAAAAATGGACTGATTTGTTTGAATAACTTAAGGGTTACTAATAAAATTTGTGTCTAGTTATTATTTAAGTGAAACTGAAATTCTTTTTTAAATGGCTCTTTATTTGGACATATTTGTAATTAAAATCTTCAAAGAGATAAACCATGTATTCTTCTAAATCACCTTCTCCCAGTGGTTATTTGAGCTATAAACGAAAATACTTAGAATAGCTGAATTAATATTTTTCCTGTGTTTAACTTTGGCAAAACAAAAAACAGAACAAAACATATTTACATTTGCATTTAATCCTATACCTTTTCTCTGTTTAAAAAATAATCTTAAAATAGACTTAAATATTGGTTCACATTAATATCACATCTTCCCCCACATTCCTCTCTTGATGAAGTTCTTTCCTACTTTGACGTCTTGGATAAACTGAGAGATTCTTAATACATGTGAACTAAACAAAGTTACTGCTAGTTAGCACCACAGGAATGCTGACCTTTGATTACAGTATAATTGGACAAGGAATTATTGAACAACAGTTAAGGTTGAGATCCTCCACTCTTCCTTGGAATTATATAATAGATGAAATGTGAGACCTCGATAGATTAAAAGAATACTGTAAGGACTTCTTGCTATTAATTGTTCTCGCTACCCATGCCATGTCTCCCCAGGAGATCAGGGAATAAATATTGTATTGCAGTGCTACAAAGCTCCTTGTGTAGCATATACATTACATTATGCTGAATGGCAACAACAAAACCTCTCTGAGGAGAGTTATCATTCCTGTCTTTTCATCAAGTTATAATTCAGAAGCTGAGTAGTCTGAACAGGTAGCTTTAAAGTGACTTGGAAAATAACTGGCTAAAAATAAAGATGCACTCACATTCTTGTTTTCATGTACTGGAACAGGTTTTTCAACTGTTACAGAGAGTCTTTATTGTTAAGAACTTTTATAAGTAGTAAAACTTTGGTTTTCAAAAAGACTCCTGCTTTTAGAGGCATGCTGAGTTTAGTGTCTTTATTTCTGTGCACACCTTTCAAGTTAAAAATGTTGGCCTTTTATTCAAAGAGTGAACAATAGCATACACATTGAATGTATTTCATGGTCATTATCAAGTAAAACATAAGTTGGATAGACCTTATCTTTTTATTTTTGTTATGTACCTTATTCCAGTAAAAATTAAGTTAAGCCGATCTTAAACCTCGTCTGTTTCTCATTTGTAGGCACAATATCATTATACTTCTAGGCACTCAGCCAGTCTCTTAGTGCTCAAGTGCAGTCCATTTTATTTCTTTACTGAGTTTCCTCTCATTCCTTTACTTTACTGCTTTTCTTTTTGAGGCCCTAGTAGTGCTTGTCTAAACTATTCAGTAGTTACCTAACCAGCCTTTTTACTTTCAATTTTACACTTTAACATTCATCCTTTAAGAGGTATTGGGGAAATTGAGTAAAAATTCCTTAGACCTCAGACCACCTCATCACTAACTGTAAGCCTCCACCTACTCTACACTGCATGCAAGCATGAGGAATCTTTTACCATTCCCCTCACGCAGTGATTTACATTTTTTTCCCTGTATTCTTGTGCAGCTATGCCCTCAGCCTGCATGTCAGCTGCCACATCCTCTTGTAAAGCTTTCCTATCCTCCTCTCCTGCTCCAATTTTAGTTAATTGTATTATTAGGAAGTATCAAATACATAGTAACAAGCTCTTTAATAATCTTCTCATTCTGCCTGACTCCTGTCTAGATTGCAAATGCCGTGAGACCAGGAATCATGCACATCTTATTCATCTTTGTATCCAATGGTTCCCAGCACAGTACTCAGTAAATATTTATTGAATTGAACAGTTTAAACCATGAATCACCCAGTCCAGACCTCATATGTAGTAGGTAACTAATTCTAATCAACAAACTGGTTTCACCAAAATTATTTTCTGATACAAGCTAAAGAGTTACTCTGGTTTTTTTAACGTTGATTTTAGTACTCCAGAATACAAATCCAAATATATGATTCTCTCTGGTAATTCATTTGAAGAACAGCTCAGTGATATATTTTAGTGTTTTCTAAGTTCTTCTATGGTAAAACTACTTCACCTTTTATTAATTTATGTCTCTTTTCACATATATTTTTACATAACAAATGATTCATATTCTTGTTTCACTATTTTGTAAAATAGGCATCAGATTGTCATTTAGTATCAGTTGCTTTAGAGAACACTGAAGGTTTAAGAAATATATTTTTGAATAGTTGGAGAGCATATAAGCCTTCTGGTATTTAGTAAATTCTATTTTACTTATGTGTATGACTGTATATGTACACAAGGGGTGTGTGTGTGTGTGTGTAATCTGACTCCTCAGATGGTCTCACTAAGGGAAAGATGGTTGCTATTTCTTGCATGTTGCCTCATGAGGGTCCAGTGCTAGACACACTGGACAAATGGAAGTAACGCCAGCAAGTTGAGTTCAGTTTCTCTGGAGGACTGTGTAACTCTTTTTTATTAGTAGGAGTTTGGGGATGCCACCATACGACTCCACATAAAGCTTAGAGGTTCCAACCAAATTAATTTAATTGACTCTTTGTTGCTATACCAGGTTTTCTATCTTCCTTTTTTCCTTAGTTATATTTTAAAAAAATAGTTTGTAATGTTCATATAGTTTGGGGTTGAATTTAGGACAAAATTTCTCTTTATTCTTCCAATAAGGTTGGAAAAGGTGACCCCAAAAGTTGATTACTAAACTTTTCAGTTCTTTAGGGCAAGTGTTTGGTTATTATATTACATAAGAAATGTGTAATTATATTAAAGTCACATGAAATACATAAAGGGAAATTGAGTAGTGAGTGAATGGGTGAGAATGACTTTGAAACCTTCCCGGATAAAGACCCCCTCTTGATTTGTGGCCCTTGAGACACAAATAGGCTTATAAACAAGAGTCTATATGATACATAATATTTTGCCTAAAAGCTCCATTTTCCAGATCCTTCTCTGGTTCTGTGATCCAGAGAAATAAGCAGAGATGTTAATGGCAGTGAGATGGAAAGAGTGCAAGCAACCATAATCTGCCCTTCCTGAGAAGTTTACTTATTTGGGGATTGATTTTCATGGGAGAGGAAAAGATATGAGCTTAGAAACTGTGTGCTTCTTGATCATATATGTAGGTATTTTTGACCATTATTTAACATGCCACATTTCCCCAAACAGGTGGATTTTGCAAATCGTTTTGTTGGAGGTGGTGTAACCAGTGCAGGACTTGTGCAAGAAGAAATCCGTTTTTTAATCAATCCTGAGTTGATTGTTTCACGGCTCTTCACTGAGGTGCTGGATCACAATGAATGTCTAATTATCACAGGTTAGTTTTGGGAAGCCTGAAAATGGGGTAGTCTTCCCCATCTGTGAATATCTGTCATGAAGAGTAGAGACTACCCACTATAGCTTTTCTCTTCCATGGGCGTTAGTCCCAATATTTTTATCCATTAATTTATACTTAGTTTTTGAAATTATTACAGCCTTATTTTCCTAATTTCAAGTAAGACATCTTATCTTTATCTTTTCTTTCCTGACATCTTTATCTGTAGAACAGGGATAAAAACTATTCAGTTACCCCCAGTCTAAAGTTTTATGATATAATAATGCTCCTAAGAAGAACATAATAATATGCCTTTTAGTATGTATTCTATTGTAATTCTCTCATTGTACTTTGAGAGTGATTTGTTTCTATTAAAAATAAATTTCAAGTGGTTTGTTGTACTTTAGTATGAAGACATTGTGTAAATATAAGAAGCACAGGAACAGTGTTTAGAGAAATAAATCAGCAACCTTTTGTTTACTCTAATTTTGAATCCTAAAATAAAAAGTCTGATTATCTTAGTGTTTCTTTTTGATTTTTTTAAATTAATATGGGAGGAGGAGAGGGGGAAATTTAGTCAAATGTATACTTTAGGTCTGTTACAGAGATTTAAATTTTTTATTTCTTCAGACTGAGATGTCGCTATGTAACAGTATTTTCTTGTGAATATACTACCAGGAAAAATAGTGATTACATCATATCTCTTAATAAACTTTTAATCAGGGACCGTATATCAGTTGAGCCTTTTATCCAAGTACCTAAAAGAGTATTCCCATGTAAGTACCATTAATGCACCATCAGTTGCTGGTACTATTTTTTTTTTTCCTGCAAAAGTGGATTTTTTATTTTCACTTAGAATCTGTTACTGCTTAGAGATTAGTTTAGGGGTCTAAACACTCATTTGGGTTGAAGAATTTAGTTTATTGTTATTCCATTCCCATTAATTATATAAAATGTGTACCCAACCACATTACCTCCAAAGACGTACATGACAAAACTAAGACTCCAAGGTCTAATCTTGAAGCCACCCTGTGCCTCAGAGAGATTTGTAGAAAACCTTCAGAAGAGTGTATTTTCTTTCTGATGTTTTGTTTTTAAGATTCTCTTTCACCTTCAGTGGTTTGAATAAGGTGTGTCTAACTGTGGATCTCTTTGACTTTATCCTACTTGAAGTTTTTTGAACCTCTTGAATGTTTAGATTAATCTTTGGTAAATATTGGGCCATTATTTCTTCAAATATTTTTTCTGTCCCTTTACTTAACTTCTGAACTCCCAAATTATGTGTTTGTTGATTCACTTGATGTTCCACTGGTTTCAGAAGCTCTTTCATTTCTCTTCATTCTTTATTCTTGGTCCTCAGACTCAATCTCAGTCGACCTGTCTTCAAGTTCACTGATTGTTTTTTCTGTTTGCTCTAAATTGCTTTCAATCTCTCCAGTGAATTTTTTATTCCAGTTATTGTACTTTTCAATGACAGATTTTTTTTTATATAATTTCTATCCTTTTATTAATACTATTTGAGAGGTATCATTATTATACTTTAGTTCTTTAGACATAGTTTTCTTTAGCTGTTTGAGTATATTTTAAACAGCTGATGTAAATTCTTTGTCTACTAAGTCCAAGATCTGGACTCCTCAGGGGCAGTTACTAATGAGTGACTGCTTTTTTTTTTTTTCTGAGTATGGGCCATACTTTCTCATTTCTTTCCATGTCTCCTAATTTTGTTTAAAACTTGGCATTTAAATAATGTAATGTGACCCTGGTATACAGATTTTCTCTTTTCATCACAGTTCATCATTCTTGCTGTTTTTTAAATGACTTTTCTAAACAAGTTTTGTGATGTCTATGTTCTTTCTTGTGTATGGCCAGTGAAGTCTGTGCTCATTAGATTAGTGGTCAGCTAGTGATTGAACAGATTTCCTTAGATGCCTGAAACTAATAAGTCTCTCAGTCTTTGTTGAAGGGTTCTATATGCAGGTGCAGCCCACCTTCAACACTACGCTAATAAGCAGTTAATGCCTCTGCCTTGGCGTTCACTTCCTGTAAAGGTCAGGCAGGAGAGAGAGCTGAGGGCTTTCTCTGTTTTTTCCTGAGCATTGATAAGACCATGGTCATGTATGAGCCCTCTAGATTCCTTATGATTTTAATATATTAGAACTTTTCAAAGCCCTTGGTACACATCTCATTCTTCAGCTTTTCCTTTGAAGCTTTTGGTTAGCCTATTATTTGCCCCAGTAGTTAGCCATCACCTCAAGAAGTCTCAGTGTTAAAACAATTGCCTGTAATCGTTTTCATCAAACCCTCACAAGAATTAGGCTTTTCATACTGGGCAAGCAAAGACAGCCTTCTGAGTGGGCCCTGCAGGGGACCACCAGACAGGTCAAATAATGACAGTTCTCTGAAAATTGGGCTTTGAAGAAGCTTCAGCTTTCTTTTGCCCCCTCTGATGGCTGCTGATTTTCCCTGTGATTCAGGAAGGTTAGTTTTTAAGGCCGAGATGGAGCTTGGGAGAGTGGGATGGGAATAAGGCAAATAAAACACTGCAAAGTTTATTGTTTTTACCAAGATTCAGCTGGTTTTTCTTGAATAAGCACTCCCTGGATTGCTGCAAGCCTTTGACTACTTTTCAGTTGATTTTTACGGTGCTCATCACAGTGTTCCCATTGCTTTCAGGGAGGAGAGAGTTTTTAGAGGTTTTTACTGCACCATTTTTGGCTGATGTCTGTTTATCTTTTAAAAGGACCCATTGATAAAGGAGCTTTCAATGAGTTATTCTATACCATTTAGACATCCTGTATGAATTTTTATCCCCATGATTCTGCTGTTTTGGTGAAGGCAAAAAAAAAATAAAAATGGTAAATTTTCTGAGTTTATGTAGGAAATTAAGATTGGAACCTCTGCAAAGGAATTTTTTTTCCTGGATATAGTGACTTGGAGTATTGCATCCAGAATTCTGAGATTCTGATCCAAATTATACTGAAAAATTATATTTAAAAATATTTTAAGTTTTTAGCCGTTAAGATAAATTTGAACTGAAGACTTGGAACAAAAGATCCCATCAGTTTTTAAGATCAATTTTTAAGATGAATAAAAAACTTAAGGCTGAGCGCAGTGGCTCATGCCTGTAATCCCAGCACTTTGGGAGACCAAGGCAGGTGGATCACAAGGACAGGAGTTTGAGACCAGCCTGACCGATTTGGTGGAACCCCCGTATCTACTAAAACTACAAAAAATAGCTGGGCTTGGTGATGTGCGCCTGTAATCCCAGCTGCTTGGATTGTAGGCTGATGTAGGAAGGAGAATTGATTAAACTCGGGAGACACGTTGCAGCAAGCTGAGATGACACCACTGTACTTCAGCCTGGGCAACAGAGCAAAACGCTGGCAAAAAAAGAAAACGAAATAAAAATCTTGGTAAAATATATTTATACTTAAAGCTAACTTGTTTCATTTGCTTAATTTCTCTTGAAAATAGTAAGTACTGTGTTATCCTCCATTAATATTGTTAATGTAAATGAAGGATGTCATTTTCCTTGGGAATTAAACAGAAATGTTAAAAGGAAAACAATAGAATATTTTCTTTTTTTAAAGATAACTTGTCCCAGTCTAAAAAAAGGATTCTAATCTCCTTTTACGTAATCTCTAAACATACCTGCAGCCATTGTAAAATGAATGGAAAATTGCAGAGCCATGACTTACCTTCAGATCTGTAATTACCTTAGGCTAAGGACATTTGGGGTGACTTTTAACTCAGCATTTTCCCCCACATCCACTTAACTTTATTATAGTGCCTCCTAATTAATATCTGTGATGTGATGTTCCCTTAATGGAAATGGCCATTTCATCATCTATTTGATGTCTGGATTTCTGCCATCTCCCTTCTTAGGAGACTCTTAGCCATGCGCTGCAATCTATCTGCCTGATCAATTCCATTCCTTCAATGATGCATCCAACTCAGTGAGCTAATGGCTGTGACTGTGCTGCCTGAATCTGTAGAAGAGTTTGAGAAATTGGAAATAAATTAAATTTATCATCATTGTGGAACATCTGTTTGGTATCAGTATTTTAAATGAATATGAAACAGGTCATGCAAACAGGCAAAAAATACTTTTATACAGACAGTGTTATCCCTCTATTTGCTGTGATACTCCCTGAGGCAGCCATGAGTTAAAAACCTTTCAGTAAGTATAGATAGAAGGAAAGAGTTAAAATTCCAGTCTTCCCATTTCTTCTCCACCCCCATTCTGTCATTTATATCTGTACAACGTCCAGAAATTAGTTTCAATACCGAAGAGTGTTAAGTTTTCTGGGAGCTGTTTTTCTGTTTCTGTTTGCTGAACACATAAAGCAGATGCCTAAACATGAAACCTACTTGGCAGAGTATTTGTATATTTAACGTAAAACCTGCCCTCTAGTAAATCAGATTATCCCAGATATCACAAATGTTTGCATCTTTTCAGAGTGTCAGCAGAGCTTATAGAAATGATAACAAGTAAACACCATTGCTTATAGTACTGGTGACATCTTCTAGAGTTACAGTACTAGAGGTGCCTGTCAGGACACCAGCTCATTGCAAAAGGTCCAAAGTCAGTCAGTTTTTCAAAAATGTTTGGATATTAACATTTTTATGCTTGTCTTTTCTAAGTGTTTAATAATCACTAGAATTAAAGGTGAGTGTTTTCTATCTACTGCATAATCATTACTGTTTGAGTGATGCTAATAAAATTAGGGTAAAATTCCTTTTATGTAAAACTTCTTTCCAAGGGAACAACCCATTGGTAAGTAGAATTTTTTTAAATCTCCAAATATTTTTTCCCATGTTCATTACAAACTTTTTCTCTAGTAAGGGAAAATAACAGTGTTTCTTACTACTAAATCTAAAAAATCAAAAAGAGGTCATGAACTCTTGGTAAGATTTTAATGGATTCCTTCTAGTTTTTTCCTTAAGTAAAGGTCTTTAACTGTGAAGTCTTTAAGGCCCATTCCCAGAGAGACCTATCACAAAGGTCATTCAGATTTGTATCTCATTAGCTGCTATTAGTTTACCTTTATAGTTTCATTATAGTTCATTAATAAATTTAAATTTTAAACAAATTAAAGGCATTCACTTTTTTCAAAGGAGTGAATTAACATAATGTTAAAAGGTGTCTACTTAGAAAACCCAGGATTTAACTTGTTGAGTACAAAAGTGTTTGTATGTATATTTTTTATTTTTCCTGAAGGAGGGAAGGAGGAAAATCTAACCTTGTTCCTCTCAGAAAAGAGCACTGAAACTATATTAACCTGAAATAGAAACATGATAATAGATGTTTTATATTTTTCAACCACTTCCTTTTCAAAAGAGAGAACAAGTATTTGTTTGAGTTAAGAGATCGGAATAGGCAGTTTGTCTTTTTATGAACAGGAAAAACAAGGTTTGTCTACTGCTGGGCAGAAAACAGAAAAGAGCAAGTAGTCCTTGTAGTCTTGGTTCCTATCAGGCAAGTAGACCGCGCTGCTTTTCACCCATGGGTAAATAGAACCACATATCTGTAGTTTATCTACCTCCTTACAAATTTAAATCCAATGACACCGATACTGATGGCTTTGTCAGTTTTAACGAATTTTTGACTTCTCTTATTTAGTTTTCCAAGCAGTTCTGTGAAGTAAACAAAAAAAGAATTATTAAGAACCCTGAATTGCCGGGCGCAGTGGCTCACCCCTGTAATCCCAGCACTTTGGGAGGCGGAGGCCTGTGGATCACAAGGTCAAGAGATGGAGACCATCCTGGTCAACATGGTGAAACCCCGTCTCTAACAAAAATACAAAAAATTAGCTGGGCATGGTGGCCCATGCCTGTAATCCCAGCTACTCGGGAGGCTGAGGCAGGAGAATTGCCTGAACCCAGGAGGCGGAGGTTGCAGTGAGCCGAGATCGCGCCATTGCACTCCAGCCTGGGTAACAAGAGGGAAACTCCATCTCAAAAAAAAAAAAAGAACCCTGAATTTCAGATGATGAAATAAAGTTCAGTGAGATTTGGTTATCTAAGGTCACCTAGCTAGTAAAGATTGACTTTGAATTTCTCATGTTTCATAATTTCAATGTGGTGCTCTTTTTACCATGCCATGCATTTATTGTAGATGTGAATTTTTAGTATGTGACAATTATGTAGTTCCTTCAGATTATTTCTGTACTCATTATTTTAATCTGAGTTAAATTTATTTGGCTCATTATTATGTTTATTCAGCAAGCTCTTACGCAACTGCTCTTATATTCTTGTATTACAAGATGCTAATGTAGATACAAATGTTAATTTTTTTTTTTTTTTAGACAGGATCTTGCTCTGTTGCCCAGGCTGGGTGCAGTGGCACAATCATAGCTCACTGCAGCTTCTAACTCCTGGACTCAAGGGATCCTCCCACCTCAATCTCTTGAGTAGCGGAGACTACAGGCTCACACCATTGCACCCAGCTGATTTTTTTAAATTTTCAGTGGAGAAGAGGTCTCACTATGTTGTTCAGGCTGGTCTCAAACTCCTAGGCTCAGGCAGTCCTCCTCCCTTGGCTTCTCAAAGTGCTAGGCTTATAGGCATGAGCAACCACACCCTGCCAAAAATTTATAATCCCTGGCTTTGAGGAGCGAGAGTCTAGTGAGGAAGTCAGATTCCATTTCTTAAGACAGATTTATTGAGGTATAATTGACATAAAATAAACTGTTTAAAGTGTACAATTATGTAAGTTTGGATGTATGACTACACTTATGAAGCTATCTTTTGTCCAAATTTTTGTTTTTTCTTAATTGAGTTTTGAAAGCTTTATGTATTTTGGTTATAAATTCTTTATCAGATATTTGTGGCATGTCTTTTCATTCTCTTTGCAGTGACTTTTGAAGCACGGAATTTTGAAGTCAGCTTATTAATATGTCGTTTTTGTTCTTCTTGTTTTGGTTGCTATAGCTTTATAAGTCTTAAAATCAGGTAGTGTGGGTCCTTCAATGTTTTTCTCCTTCAGAGTTGTTTTGAGGAGTTTTAGAATCAGTGTCAGATCAGATATTTAGATCAGAATCATTTATCAAAAAGCTTGCTGGAATTTTGAGAGTGCTTTGAATCTACAGATCTATTTGGTGAGAATTGACATCTTAACAATGTTTTGTCTTTGAGAAATGACTAGGATATGTATTTCTGTTTGTTCATGTCCATTTTTCTCACAAGTATTTTATAGTTTTCATTGTGTAATTCTTCCCCATTTTGTCAGATTTATCCATAAGTATTTCATAATTTTGTTGCTGTTGTAAATTTTTTAAATTTCCATTTTTAATTGTTCATTGCTACTATGTGGAAATGCAATTGATTTTCAGATTACAATTCAATACGTTAAGTGCTCTACTAATGTTATGTGCAAAGTACCTTGGGAGCATAGAGGAGGAACAATCAGCCCTACTTATGGTGTCAAGGAATGCTTCGTAAAAGAAATAACATGAATTTTGTATTTATTTTCTTGATTTTTAGCATGAATAACTTGCCCAAAATTCTAGATAAATGTTTAGTAATTAAAGTTCAAATTATTTTTAGAAGCAATGTTCTAAATAGTAGACTGGAAATTAGTATTGAGTTTAAATCTTTGAACTTTTGATTCTGGAAATTTCTAATCGTATATGAAAAGAGAGTATGTTCATAGCTTTATATTATGTGGGGTTTTTGTTTGTTTGTTTGTTTGTTTGTTTGTTTTGACTTATTTTGAGACAGAGTCTCACTCTGTCACCAGGCTAGAGGGCAGTGTAGTATGATCTGGGCCCACTGCAGCCTCCACCTCCCATGTTCAAGCAGTTCTCCTGCCTCAGCCTCCCTGGTAGCTGGGACTACAGGCATGCGCCATCATGTCCTGTTAATTATTGTATTTTTAGTAGAGTCAGGGTTTCACCATGTTGGCCAAGATGGTCTTGATCTCTTGACCTTGTGATGCGCCCCCCTCAGCCTCCCAAAGTGCTGGGATTACAGGCCACCGCGCCCAGCCTTATATTATGTTTGTGTGTGTGTGAGTGTGTGTGTGTGTGTGTGTGTGTGTGTGTGTATGAGTGAAATTTCAGACTTACAGAAAAGTTGCAAGAATAATACATGGAATTTTCATATACTCAACTCAGATTCACCAGTTTACATTTTTATCCCATCTACTTCATCATTTTCTCTATTTTCTTTTCTTGAATTGTTTAGGAATATATCTGAGATACTGTGCCCTTTTACCCCTGAATACTTTGTTGTGTATTTCCTGAGGAGGACATTGTCTTACATCAGCACAGCCCAGTTAGTTATCAAAATCAGGAAATTTAATTTGATACAATACTGTTAGCTAATCTACATTATAATATAATTTTGTTAGTTATTCCAGTTATGACCTTTGTTGCTTTCTTTTCCAGTCTTCAGTTAGTCCAGGCACGTATCTTGCTATTCTTTAAACTGGAGCCATTCTCAGCCCTTCCTTGTGTTCGTTCACCTTGATATTTCTAAAGGGGGTAAGCTGGTTATTTTGTAGATTGTCCTTCTTGTGTTTGCCCACTGCTTCTTCCTAACTAGGTTCAGGTTATTCATTTTGGTGGGAATACCACTGAAATGATATTGTGTCCTACTTAGTATATCTTTTGAGGAGACACGTGATAGCAGTTTATTTCAATATTTGTGATATAGGTACAATGACTTATTAAGTTGGATTGACCAGGTTCCTCCACTGTCAGGTTATTCTTTTTCATTCTGTAATTAATCTCTTGCTATATATTTTATAGACTTTGAAACTGTAAATATCTTGTTCTCATCAAACTTTCACCTATTAATTTTAGCAGTCATTGATAATTTTTTAAACTCCCATTCTTTATATATTTAGTAGTTGGCATTCTACTATAAGGAAGGATTTTCCCTTTTTCCTTATTTGTGTATACTTATTTATTAATGTTTATTAATATATATGTAAGTATAGACACTTGCATTCTTATTATAGTCAGTGGATTATGACCTATTGCTATTATCTGTCTGATGCTAAATTGTCCCATATTCAATCAGTGGGAATGCCTTCAAGTTAACTATTGTGTGCCATTGACATGTGCTCATCATTCTTTAATGCATCTCCTTCTTTGAGCACCTCCATCTTTTTAGCACAAAAAGATGTTGTAGGCTCATCTTGTATATTCTCTGCACCAGTTACAGATGTTGTAGGCTCATCTTGTATACTCTCTGCACCGGTTACAGAATCAACCATTTCTGCAAGTAGTCCTGGATTTTAGTTAGTTTTTAGAAGCCAAGATTTGAACTAGAACACGTGTTACACACACACACACACCTGTGAATTTATACTGATGCCTCCCATTCTTAACCAGCATCACTACCTATATTATAGTCTTTCACACTTTCCATAATTGGAACTCTCTTCCCCAACAGTGAAGAATGTGGTTCCCAATATATTCAACTTTTCTCATATGTTTAAGCCTAGTATATACAAAAGGTCGTTTCAGAACTACTAAACCATACCACTGCAGAAAGTAAACTTGTTAAGCTGAGTTCAGTATTTGTTTACAGTTCTTTTTATTTTTGAAGTGAAATTTACACACATGGAAGTATACAATGTTGAGTGGACAATATGGTGAGTTTTAGCAAATAGATATGCTCTTAAATCCCCCACCCCCCATCACAGAAAACAGGCCTATCACTCATAAAATTCCCTTGAGCCCTGTTCTGTCAGTCTCCAACCCCAGAAACTACATTTTATTATTTTCATTATAAATTACTTTTGTCTTTTTTTATAATGAAATATGTCATGTAAATATGTATCATACATACTTCTGTATCTTGCTGCTTTTGTTTAGCATAATGTTGAGATTTATCTGTTTTTGAACGTATCAGTGATGCTATCCCTTTTATTACTATGGGATATTCCTTTGTGTGATCATGGCCCAGGTTTTGTTAATTTTTTATCAGTAGTTGGATTGTTTCCACTTTTAGTTTTGTGATAGTCTTTTTTAATGTAATTTGGCTGGGCTATAGCCCCCAGTTATTCTGTCAAACACTAATCTGGGTATTGCTGTAAAAGTATTTTATAGATGTGATCAAAGTCTACAACCAGTTAACTTTAAGTAAGGGAGTTAATCTAATTACATTCAATAAGCCTTATTTATTTTTTTCTTTTTTCCTTTGAGACAAAGTCTTACTCTGTCGCCCAGGCTGGAGTACAGTGGTGTGATCTTGGCTCACTGCAGCCTCTACCTCCTGGGTTCAAGTGATGATCCTGCCTCTGCCTCTCAAGTAGCTGGGATTACAGGTGCCCGCCACCATGATCAGCTAATTTTTATATTTTTAGTAGGGACAGGGTTTCACCATGTTGGCTAGGCTGGTCTCAGACTACTGACCTCAAGTGATCCACCCATCTTAGCCTCCCAAAGTGCTGGGATTACAGGCCTGAGCCACTGTGCCCAGCCACATTCAATATGATTTGCATTAAATAAGCAATAATCTGGGTGGGCCTGATTCAGTCGGATGAAAGGCCTAAAGAGTAGAACTGAGGTTTCTCTGAAGAGGAAATTTACTCTGTGCACTGTTGCTTTACTCCATCCCTGAGAGTTCCAGTCCACCTTTTGGACCTGACTAATCAGCTCCACAATTGTGTGGGCCAATATTTTGCAATAAATCTCTTCGTATATATGTCCTACTGGTTCCATTTCTCTGGTTGAACAATGACTGATACAAGTCTATTGTAAATAAACCTGCTATGAACATTGTTCTGTGCAGTTTTTGTGAGCACACATTTTCAATATCTGTTGAATAGATATCTAGGAATGGAAGTTCTAGGTCAAAGGATATATGTATGTTTAATTTTATAAGGAATTGCCAAACTGTTTTCCTTACAATACAAATTTATGTTCTACCAGCAATATATAATGAGGTTTCCCACGTGTTCTACATCCTTATCAACATTTAGTGTTGTCATTCTTTTTATTTTAGCCTCTTTTTTGAGTATGTAGTGGTTTCTTACTGTGATTTTAATTTGCATTTCTCTGATGACCAATAATGTTGAGCAATATTTCATGTGGTTGTTAGCCAGTTGTATATCTTCCTGTGTGAAGTTTATATTCAAATCTTCTGTCCATTTTTCTAAATTGGATTGTGTTTTTATTACTGATATATAGGAGTTTGTCACATATTCTGAACACTAGTCCTTTGTCAGATATTTAATTTGCAAATATTTTTTCTCCAGTCTTGTCTAAGCATTTTCTTGAAGGTGTTTTTTGGGCTGTTTGTTTGTTTGTTTTGAGGTAGAGTCTTGCTCTGTTACCCAGGCTGGAGGGCAGTGGCATGGTCTCAGCTCACTTTAACCTCCACCTCCCAGGTTCAAGTGATTCTCCTGCCCCAGCCTCCCAAGTAGCCAGGATTACAGGCACATGCCACCATGCCTGGCTAATTTTTGTATTTTTTTTTTTTTTTTGAGACTGAGTTTCGCTCTCGTTACCCAGGCTGGAGTGCAATGGCGCGATCTCGGCTCACCGCAACCTCCGCCTCCTGGGTTCAGGCAATTCTCCTGCCTCAGCCTCCCGAGTAGCTGGGATTACAGGCACGCGCCACCATGCCCAGCAATGTTTGTTTTGTGTTTTTTTTTTAGTAGAGACGGGGTTTCACCATGTTGACCAGGATGGTCTCGATCTCGACCTCATGATTCACCCGCCTTGGCCTCCCAAAGTACTGGGATTACAGACTTGAGCCACTGCGCCTGGCAATTTTTGTATTTTTAATAGAGACAGGGTTTTGCCATGTTAGGCAGCCTGGTCTCAAACTCCTGAACTCAAGTAATCCACCCATCTCAGCTTCCCAAAGTGCTAGGATTACAGTCATGAGCCGCCACACGCAGCCCCGAAGGTGTTTTAATGACCAGAAGTATTTAGATTTGCTTATTCTAGTTTTTGTTTTGTAAATTTTATGGTCACTGCTTTCTTTATCCTTTCTAAGAAATTTATACCTACCCCCAATGTTATAAAGCTGTTCTCCTATGTTTTCTCCTGGAAGTCTTATAGTCTTGTGTATTATGTTTATGTCTAGTCCATCTGAAAATAATTTTTATTTTTAGTGTGCGGCCACAGTTAAGGTTTATGGGTTTTTCGATGAATGTCTACTTATTCCAGCAATATTTGGTAGAAAAGCTATTTTTTTTTCTGATGGATTATTTTAGCATCTTTGTTGAAAATCAGTTGATCATCCAAGTATGGATGTACTTATGGAGACTACTTAATTCCATTGACCTATTGGTCTTTCTGAAGGCCAAGACTAAGTAAGTGTTCAACTTAGGTTGTTGAGTGCTCCAATTTTCTTGTTTTTTCAATTTTTTTGTTGTTGTTCATTCTGGGTTCTTTGCATTTCCATGTAAATTTTTAAATTACCTTCTTTATTATTTTTTAAAGTTCACTTGCATTATTTAAGATTGATGTGAATCTTTATATCAAAAATTAACATTGTAACAATATTGTTTTCTCTCTCAAGCATAGTATATCTCTCCATTTGTTTAAGTTTTCTTTTTCTCAGTAGTGTCATCTTTTTTTTTTTTTTTTTTTTTTTTTTTGAGCTGAAGTCTTGCTCTGTCACCCAGGCTGAAGTGAAGTGGTGCAATCTCTGCTCACTGTAACCTCTGCCTCCTGAGTTCAAACGATTCTCCCATCTCAGCCTCCTGAGTAACCGGGATTACAGGCAGGCATCACCACACCTGGCTAATTTTTGTATTTTTAGTAGAGAGGGAGTTTCACCATGTTGGCCATGCTGGTCTCGAACTCCTGACCTCAGGTGATCCACCACCTTGGTCTCCCAAAGTGCTAGCTAGGATTACAGGCATGAGCGACTGTGCCTGGCCAGTAGTGTCTTCTTTGTCGTTACATTTACTCCTAGATGTTGTATGGTTTTTGACATTATGGGTAGTGAGTTTTTAAAAAATGTTTATTTTTCCATTGTTTGCTGCTAGTTTACAGAGATACCCTTGATCTTACTAAGTTTACTTATATGCTTTTTCTTTAATTTCCCTCCTTTCCTCCCTTCTTCCCTTCCTTCTTTTTTTCCTTCCTTCCTTTTCTTTCTTTACTTTGTTTCGCCCCTTCTTCCCAGGCTGGAGTGCAGTGACATGATCTCAGCTCACTGCAACCTCTGCCTTCTGGCTTCAAGCAGTTCTTCTGCCTCTGCCCCACTAGTGTCTGGGATTACAGGCGTGCACTGCTATATTCAGCTAACTTTTCTATTTTTAGTAGAGATGGGGTTTTACCATGTTGGCCAGGCTGGTCTTGAGTTTCTGACCTCGTGATCCACCCGCCTCAGTCTCCCAAAGTGCTGGGATTACAGGTGTGAGCCACCGAGCCTCGTCTCTTTCTTTATTTCAATTATTCCTTAGGATTTGCTATGTAAACAATCATGACATCTACAAATAGGGACAGTTTGACTTTTTTTTTTTTACATTCTTTATGCCTTTTTGTTTCTTTTCTTGCCTTATTGCACTGGCTGGGGAGACCTTTGGTACAGTGCTAAATAGATGTGATCCTTGCCATGTTATGTTAGGTGGAATGTTTTTGCCACTGAGTGTGAAGTTAATAGTGATAGATTATTTGTTTCAGGTACTGAGCAGTACAGTGAATACACAGGCTATGCTGAGACATATCGTTGGGCCCGGAGCCATGAAGATGGGAGTGAAAGGTGAGTCTGTTTCTGTCTTCAGAATTGCATGGCTAAAAGCAAAGAAATGTGGGCTTGACCCTGATATACTCTCACTCCCTCTACCCTTATTTCAGCAAGTGGACTTAAAAAAAAAGAAAGAAAGGAATCAGTATTACAGGTTCATTGGCAGTTAAAACACTATTACCATCTCTCTGTATCAAAGGGAAGAAAGAACAGAGAAGATAAAACCACAAGTCTAAAGCAAAGACAAAGAGGGGCAGAATTCTCTACAGTTCTTTACCTCTGAGCTACAATCAG
Source organism: Callithrix jacchus (assembly GCF_049354715.1). Lineage (NCBI taxonomy): Eukaryota > Metazoa > Chordata > Mammalia > Primates > Cebidae > Callithrix > Callithrix jacchus. The sequence continues at coordinate 38,912,765 of NC_133513.1, forward strand.
AAGCCCTGGAAGTTCGATTCCATGCTTAAATCTGATTTGAATAGGTTCATTTAGAGCTTAAAGTGTTTGACCAGATTAAATTATCTTTAATTTTTCTGTGAAATTAGGTAGACAGGAAACGTACGTTGGGAAGTTGACCTAATGCCACAAACCAGTTGATGGCAGAACCTTCAGTGGGCTTTGCTGCTCCTATCTCCTGTTTCTTCTTGAAACAGTCTTCCACTTTGGCATTCTTGCTTCTAGTTTACCAGAGATAAAATTTTGCAGAAATGCTACCTGATAGCTTGTGGAGTTTTTTGTTTTCTTTTGTTTTGTTTGTTATTTGATGAGAAAGCCATTGTGGCAGAAAGAATCAGCTTTTGCCCACATGCCACAGATTTATTCTTTGTAATGTCTCAAGTCCATCCTCTGCTTTCCTTCTCTTTATTTTGTTTAAAATATGTGGTTGCAACAAACATCTATATAGATGTTTATTCATGATAATTATTTACAAACCATCATGAAAATTTCTATGTTGGTTTTCAGTGTGAAAACCAAGAATAGAAATGGCATAGCAATATATGCAAGTTTATAAATAGATTAAATATTTGGAATTTTACGTGTTTTCAAAATTATCATCTTGACCAGTCCTTTCTGTTTCCACAGGCAACATGTTATTTTCTGCTTTGATGTCTCTGTTATTTTAAAAATAGTTTCTCACAGTCAGCAATTGAGCACAGTAGGTAGAATGCTGTACTGAATTATTTCACATTTTTATAACACTTCTTAGAATTATTTCTTGGACAATGTATAGTGATGTTACCACCCCAGTGACTTAGAGCAGATCTCTCAAAGCAAAGGAGGAATGAGCTTTTGTCAAGATGCAAATGCCATGTCTTTAGAGGAAAACAAAGAACTAAATTCCTTTTGTTTTCCCCCGGATCCTTTAACTTCTGAGACTTACTATAAATGATGTACCTGTTTACATGATGTCATTGTGTTGTCTCTGAGTAATTTTTCATTTTACTTTTTAATGGCTGATACTGCACACTGTATGCCTCAATCTAGAAATAAAGGATGTTTCCTTCCCTGCTGTTTTGCTGAGACCTACAGACACTGGTTTGTTTGTTTTTAATATTTTAACACAGCTAAAGTCTTGGCAATCTGACCCCTGAGAGGATTTTATTTGAGCGATATAAAATCACTCCTGTTCCTTATCTTTCTCCCCTTTTTGTCCTGTCACAGGGATGACTGGCAGCGGCGCTGCACTGAGATTGTTGCCATTGATGCTCTTCACTTCAGACGCTACCTCGATCAGTTTGTGCCTGAGAAAATGAGACGCGAGCTTAACAAGGCCAGTAACCTTATTTCTTAGTTCATTTGGCAGCTGTCATCTATTTACTGCCATTTTATTAATGCTGAAATTAATGCTCTCTGGTAATTCTTGCAGTGTCAGTATGTCTGCCCACAGCTCTCCTGATTTAATGGCTCTGTCAGCTTGTACAGGATGTACTTTCCATTTTGTAATTGTTTGATTAGCAGCTAAGGTTGCCAGATAGGCTGTTGCTCGGTTTTAAACCCCACACATGCATTTATCTCATCAAGTACCTTAGCTGCAATGGAACATTGTCATTGTAAAACCATGTAGAAATGAATGAGCTCTGAAAATTTTTTCTCAGACCTGCCCAATGACATTTTCTCTACAAAGTATGCTATCAGAGTTAAAACAGAAAAACTGAAAAAGCCAAGTCAAATGTTATTCTATTTCAGGTAAGATTTATGATGGGATCTATTATTTTCTGCTTAGTGCTGCCTACTATGTTCTTTTTTTATATTACAGAAATATAAAATAAACCATATCTGTTGTTCAGACCTCTAGTTTTGGCAGCCATAATAAATAAACTCTATTACACAATAGAGTGCTGATTATATTTTCTAGATTTTGGGCCTTCCCAAACAGCAGAGATTTTCTTTACTTCCTCAAATTACTCACTCGGCAAAGATTTTCTTATTCATATAGCCAAGAAGACTGACCCAATTCTGAAAATCATTGTTTCACTCCTATGAGTAGGGTTTGGTTATGAGATTATTAGGATAATGAGGCTTGTGGTTTTACATGGCTACACATGGTGTGCCAGTTCCTGCATAGACTTCTGAGAATAATAGCAGTGAGCTAGACAGACTTTTACTACACTTACAACTTAGTAGATATTTTGAACATAATTAGGCATCTTATATACTGATCCATTTGGAAGAATCTTATTGTTGAACATGTTCTCATATGTGTAATTTGTTAAATTATTTTCATGTTTAGAGTTCTCAACTTTTATAAAATGTTTGCAGAATAATGCACTGGATTTTAAAGTTGAATTTACATAACAGATATCATTTATTTAAAAATAAAAATAAAATGTAGTTCCTCAGAAAAACTACCCAGAATGACTGGCCTTGTATCAATAATTCTAAAAAATGTTCTCTCCTACCTGATTCTGAAAGTCAGAGATTTGCCTATACTGAAGAGTATCTTTTTTTTTTTGAAACAGGGTCTTTGTTGCTCAGGCAGGAGTGCAGTGGCATGCGCAATCACAGCTCACTGCAGACTTTCAACCTCTCTGGGCTCATGTGATCCTTCCATCTCACCTCCTAAGTAGCTGGGAGTACAGGCACTCGCCACCACACCCGGCCAATTTTTCTTTTTTGGAGAGACCAGGTTTCACTATATTGTGCAGGCCAATCTCAAACTCCTGGACTCAAGCAATCTGCCCTGCCTCGGCCTCCCACAGTGCTGGGATTATAGGCATGAGCCATGATGCCCTGCCTGAAGAGTAACTTTTACTAAGAACTGGATACATTTTAAATGTAAGCCTATTTTCACTCTTACAAACTCTTGCCTTAAAGCAGTTGTCCCCAATGCTATGATCTTTTTATGATAGAGTATATCGAGTAGAGTAAGACTTATCTTTAAATTTTCAACAGGTGTTACTTACCTAAATGTGTGTATGTGAATTTGTCACATGGTCAAGAGGACATTTAAATAAGCAGTGGGTAGTTTGAAGAGAAATATATGAAAAGGAAAGTAGCACCAAAAACCGTGTTTAGCCACGGTTATACATTAATACAAACTGAAAGGTTCCCTTTTTTATGAATAAAGTCTACTCCCACATATTCTTTCCTGTGAGAACTAGATCACTCACTTTTAGAAGTTATCTTCAATTATGATCTTTTTAAGAAGGTGACTTTGGGCATAAATAAGTCTTTTTTAAAGTTGCACAGTCCAGTTGATTTTCTCTGCACTTATTTGTATATCGCCAACCCTCAGTTTGCCCGTCCTCAAAGACACCAGAAATTTTAAAGATATATGTGAATAGGTTAGGTTAGTTGTAAGTATTGGCAACATGGAAGACCATTTATTTTTAGACTGTAGAGTCCTTATGAGGTGCATTTTATACAAAGAATGAGTCTTTAAGAAATCTGGCAACAGGAGTTTTATTTCATTGGGAGTTGACGGGGGTTGGTCACACTGCCTTATGGAAGTCTCAAAAATATTTTGTTAAATGACTTGATTGATGATTAAATAACTTCTTAGAAGTTACATAAGTATATTAACTTAAATCACTCAATATGTCACAAATTTTTAGATATTTCCTAAATATTCTTCAAGTGCTGAATAAAGCCTAGTAAGTCCAATGTCAAATCAAATTTGGGACAGGTGAAGCCATATGAACCAGATGGGTTAATTTTTAATGTATATAGTGATGCAGTTCTGAATTTATTTTCAACCTACCATTATTCATGTCAATATGTAATGAAGTCTAATTTATAACTCATAAAAGATTATTTTCAGTTAAATTCAGTTGGCATTTTTTTTCAAATTATACAGATAACAATAGTAAAAGTAATTCTTGCCATTAAATGATTGCTTACTCTGAATGAGGCATTCTACTTAGTGCTTTAAATGCAGTGTCTGATTTACTTACTTTTCTTGTCTCTAATTTAGAGACAGTGAACTGAGTCTTAGGAAGTTGAGTAATTTGTCCCAGGCCACATCACATAGCTGGGCAGTGACCAAACCAGCACTCAAATCCAGGATCCCCTGAATTCAGTTCTTTTTTTTTAAGACGGAGTCTCACTGTGTCACCAGGCTGGAGTATAGCGGCACAATCTCAGCTCACTTCAACCTCCCTCTCCCAGGTTCAAGTAATTCTCCTGCCTCCACCTCCCAAAGTAACGGGGACTACAGGCGCACACCACCACGCCCAGCTAATTTTTGTATTTTTAGTAGAGACAGGGTTTCACCATGTTGGCCAGCATTGTCTCAATCTCGTGACCTTGTGATCTGCCTGCCTCGGCCTCCCAAAATGCTGGGTTACAGGCATGAACCACCACACCTGGCCCAATATTTTATATCTCAGGTTTTGTAAACTGTTTTAGAGCAGAAGTCGATGTTAAGTCACTTTAGATATAACTTGCACAATTCTGTGTGTGTGTGTGTGTGTGTGTGTATGTATGTATGTATATGCATGCCAGAAAGAAAGGAGGAAAAGAAAAAAAAACCCCACATTTTTCTAAATAAAACAACAAAGCTAAGACCAGTTTTCACCATCAGAATTCAGTATGGATCTCTGACCTCTGGGGACTTGTTTGCTACTTTTAAGCATTACTCACCAGTTAATAATTGAAACGCCAATCCTACAAAGTGCTTTCCAGGACTCTGGAAAGGTCTGCTGCATCCAGGCTCCATTGGTCTTATTGGACCCACATTGCGACCTGCAAGTAGAGTTGGTTTTCGAAGGAGAAAACCAGTCTCCTTTTATCTAACTGAAACTGTGAAGCAATGTTTAATCCTGTGAGAGATCAGCCAGGAGACATTCTAAAGGAGAATTATCTTAGGGTTAGAAAGATTTATGACTTCAGCTTGTAAAAGGGGCAAATAGCTCTGCAAGGGAAGAAAGAAATCACCTGTGAAAAGTTGTATTTGCCATGTTAGGTAGGATTAAGTAATGAATATGTTTTGTGGAACTTTCTGGATCTGAATTGAACAAAGTGAAGAGATGGAAATCATCCCTATTTGCCATTTTTAAAAAATTCATCTGTTTATTGATGTTTTTGTTGTTATCCACCACCATAATTTGGAATAGGACTGTTACTAAACCAAAGCTTGATAACAAACTGTCAGTATTTGCTGCCGGTATTTCTAGAAGTTCAGCATCTGAGCACTTACAATCTTTTCATAAAATACATGTCATTTTACTTTTCAAGAATATTCAAAATGTGTCATTTGTAGTGAGTTCCCTTAAGTTTCCCAATATATAGAATCATAATAACCATTAAATATGTAACCCAATCTTGGATTTTACGTATGAGGAAACTAAGATCAGCATACTTTTTTCATTTTATATTGCATTTTGAAATAGCAAAAACAATGTATGAATGTTATAATTATTTTAAAGATAAAGTGTAATCCTAGCTATGTGGGAGGCTGAGGTAGGAGAATTGCTTGAAACCTGGGAGGTAGAGGTTGCAGTGAGCTGGAATCGCACCACTGCACTCCAGCCTGGACAACAGAGCAAGACTTGTCTTAAAAAAAAAATCATAAGAAATCACAGAATACTAAAAACTTCAGGAAATCAGTATCAATATCCACTGTGTATTAAGTTAAACAAGCATAGTAGATTGACTTCATATAACTGAGCAACTCTTTAGGAACAATAATAATTATTATTTTAGCAAATAGAATAATGTATTTACATGATAATGAAAGACATCATTTAAGTAAAATCATACATCACTTAAAGATGGAGATACGTTCTGAGAAGTGTAGTCACTGTGCACATGTCACAGAGTGTATAGCCTACTACCCACCTAGGCTAGATGGTGTGGCCTATTGCTCCTAGACTGCAAACCAGTATAGTATGTTACTGTACTGAACACTATAGGCAGTTGTGATGCAGTGATAGGCATTTGTGTCTTAAACCTAGGACAGGTACTAAAAAATATGGTATTACAATCTTATGGGACCATCATCGTGTTTGTGCTTTGTTGTTGACTGCAACATCAGTATGCAGTGCACAACTGTCTGTCTGCTTGGTCCTGCTAAAATGGATATTGAAGCCAAAGATCTTACTTAAGTGTGTGGGTACATATTTGTGCTAGACTATTTTCCTGGATACCATCTCTTTCCTGGGCCTCATTTTGGGCCTGTAGACTTTTACACCAGTTTTGTTTTGGTCTCTTTCCCATTTTCTTTACTTCTTTTCTACATCTCTATCATAACCATTTCCTGGTTGGTCTCTAGTTTTTAACTCTAGGTACTAATATTTTCATCTTGCTTCTCAACACATCCCTTTGCAACCTTCAGGACTCCTGAATTACCTTTATGTTTTCTGTCTTCTGCCCTTCCCATCAAAACTCATTCCAAGATACGGTTGTTCATTGGTATCTTCTATTTACTATCCTGAAGTCTCGGTGCTTCCTTTCTCTTTTCCCCCTTCTGAGTTGTTTATTAGTAAAAATAAATTGCTCTGTCATTGCAGAATATCAGGTCTGGGTATGGCCAGAGTTCAAACTGTCTTTCTTTAACTCTTGCAGTTCTGATCAGTCTTTTCAAGTACTCTTGCTCTGGGTGGGGAAAAACAAACACATTTGCCAATATAGAGCTCTTGAGAACTCCTAGTTCTTTTCTGTGTGGAGTGAGAACTTGGCAACTCTTTTAATGTCTCTATCCTTATCTGATCTTTGTTTCTTTACCATAGGAGTTCAGTTCCTACTCAGACAGGGAAAGATCCCCTGATTCAGGCTCTGCCCTGGTCTCCAGCACTTCACGCATCCTTCTTCCTAGAGAATGGAGAAGCCTGGGCTGACTTTCCAAAGAGGGCTCAGGACAGCATACTACTGCTGTCTTACTTCTGACCTTAGAAATGCTTGGTTCTTTTTTTTTTTTTTTTTTGAAATGCTTGGTTCTTAACAGAATAAAATAATTTTGTATTTAATCATTGTAATCAGTTATTCTAAATTCTGTGTAATTTTATCATTTAATTTCTATCTAATTAATATTTTTTCATGGCAGGGGAGGGGGATAGAATCTCACTGTCACCCAAGCTAGAATGCAGAGGCACAATCATGGCTCACTGCAGCTTAGACCTCTCGGGCTCAAGCAGTCCTCCCACCTGAGCCTTCCAAGTAGCTGAGACCACAGACATGCGTCACTACACTGGGCTAATTTTTTTGTTTTGTAAAGACAAGGTTCTAGCCATGTTGCCCAGGCTAGTCTCAAACTCCAGAGCTCAAGTGATTCTCCCACTTCAGCCTCCCAAAGTGCTGGGGTCACAGCCATGAGCTTTTAAAGATTTGATCTAAACACTGAATGAGGTTTAATTTCAGTTTCCTTGTTTGTTTTTAATGGCCATTTTTCAAGATTGATAGTTTTCCATGAAAATTGGATAATATTATATAGTAGATTTTGTGTCTAATAACTTAAATGTTTCAAATTCTCAATTGTTAGGTCTTAGTGTCACTAAGCTATTTTTGCACATTGAAGTACAGTGAACCCAGTTATTTAGATACAGCAGTAAGAAAGAAACTAAGACCATTCTGATAGTATAAAACAGAGACATGAACTAGGAGTCTGAGGAAGCCTCCTTCTCTCTAGGCCTGCTAGAAAAATCTGACAGGAAACAAAGCTGCAAAGTTACGTTTATTCTTCCAGAGGGTTTGTCCTCTCCCTTGTTTGTTTAATGACACAGGCTATCTTTCAAGAGCCTGTTCAAAAAAATGGAGCTCTCAGATTTTTTTGACCTAAAAGAGATTTTCAGAAGCTCCATGCATCTGACTATGCAGGTAATTTGTGACTGCTTGTGTAAGCTCCATACCACAGTGTTGAATAATGATCTGGTACCAACTTATAATTAATATCTGTCAAGATTTATGGTCTAGGAGGGTATGGAAGGAATAGCCTTGTTAATCCATCCAGACACTATGTAAAATAAATTTTTATACCTTTGTGGAAACTTCAGAGAACAATTTACTATATTTCTATGTGTGGGTTTCATAGAAGCATCTTTCTTTATCCTTGGTTCTTCTCTGGGAACATTTGTCAAGATTATTCTTTTAACTATATTTGCTATTATGTGTAAGCTATATTTTAGGCTTTGTTTGGAACTTGAGAATGCAGGAGAGTTTTGCTTTGCTGTTACATTAAACCTGTTACAGTCTGATCACTTCAGAAAACTAAGAATGTAGAAAGAAGGCAGGAAGACCAAGTAGCTGATACAAGGAAGTAGAAATTAGGAACTCTGGGATCTTACACAATGGTCTTCTTATATAGAAAATGAGCTGTTTATTTAATTAATACTTAGCCAGCATCCTCAGAATATATTGTATTTTTCTCAGATTACTGGCAAAATTTTAAATATTCTAGCTTAAAACAGAGAAAGAGAGAAACTAGAGAATCATAGAGCCGAAAAGCATCTTAAAGGTTATTTTATAACCGAGTATAGGAATCCCTTCTATAGATAGTTGCTTGCTCTTTATTAAGCATTTCAGTAGCAGGAAGCACATTTATTAATTTAGTCCCCATAACTCAGATAGAGAATGCCGAGGAGGCATTAATAGCGACCCTTTGTCTGATGAAAAAACTAGTGATTAGAGCCTTAAAGAAAAAGAAAACTGTTCTAACAAGTGCCTTTCCTGGTGGTTTTTTCTAGTAGTTTATCATTGGGATTATAGTTTTATAAGTATATATTAGTTATTGAAATAGCTCTGCTATTTCCATTTCTGTTTGTTTGAATTGGAAAAAGAAATTGGGACCTGTATTGGTTTGAGGGATTTTATTTGCTTAGCATCCAAATACATAAATAATAGAATTTATCATTTCTTAGTCTCTTCCTTTGCATGATTATTGATCTAAACACTGAATGAGGTTTAATTTCAGTTTCATAGTTTGTTTTTATGAAACAAACCTTTGGTGACCAAAGATTTCATTGAAGTCTCATGCCGTAGGCATGATTGATTAAATCGTTGGACACATGATAGAGCTCTTTGTTTTTCCCTCTACTTTGGTCCTTAAGGAAAAAAAAAATGAGAAATTGAACATAAGCTTGATAATGGATACTAATCCTAGTGCATCAGTCAGAAACACTGTTAGTGTCTAGGTACTCACAGGCTTTGATATTTCTTTTATCCTGCAGGCTTACTGTGGATTTCTTCGTCCTGGAGTTTCTTCAGAGAATCTTTCTGCAGTGGCCACAGGAAACTGGGGCTGTGGTGCCTTTGGAGGTGATGCCAGGTTAAAAGGTGAGTAAGTTGTAGAGAAGGATAAAAGCGCTCTGACCGTGAAAAAAACGTTAGTCCTTCAAGCCAGATTTCTAATGTTGTATCATAAGAGACCACAAAAATCTAAGAGAAAATGAAAAGGAGTATTTAACACTATTTTCTTTTTTCCTATTATGTTTAAAGGAATTCTTGTTTTTCATTTACCATTTCTCTGCAGAGGTTACTTATCACTTTGATCTCCCAGACACAGTATTTAGTTGAATATTGACAGGTTGGCAGGGAGAGAAGAGCACATAAAGACTGAAGTTTCAAACCCGAGTTTGCATTCAAGCACTTTCCTTCACTGGAGTTATTTTTATGGAGAGTTATTTCATTGACTCATTTATCCACCAAACTTGATAGCACCTTTGCTACTTTGTAGGCACAGTGGTAGGCTCTGAGAATACAAAGATGGAGAAGATGTGATGCTTCTTTTGGAATTCACAGTCCAGCATGTGAGAGAGAGGCATAGACCGATGCAGTACACAGGAATGAATGCTATAGTGGAGGCCCATGGGACTCTGGGAGCACAGCCTGGGAGAGCTACATGAATGGTGCAGATTGGAGGCATCTGGATGCCCAAGAAGCTGAAACATTTCTTATTGTTGTGGTAGAAAGTTCACAAACTTGATCAACAAAGCTATTGGCAATTTACTACATTGACATTTTCTTTTCAAAGTATCAGTTATAAAAAATAATGCTGTATCATTACTCAGGGTGGTTACTTTTCCATTTCATTCCAACTGGTCTGACACCAATTGGGTGTACTGCATTGCAAATCTGACATTGACTACCTGGAGTAATCGCAGATCTTCCCTATTAAGGACAAAGTCCACAAGACTGCCCCCACTTCAGACTCCATTCACAAGTTTCAGGGGGATCTCCAGGCCACCCACATTTCTGTCCAGCTGGCTACCAATCCAAGAGGTTCCCGTGTCCCCACCTCAGGTTCAATAATTAACCAGAACGCAGGAAAAAAAGTCCTGTCCTTATCATTGCAGTTTTATTATCAACTAGACATATAAAGCAAAGCCTGGAAGGGAAAGCAGAGCTTCCACAACCCTTCCTCTGAGTGTCAGGGCACCCCACTCTCCCAGAACATCCCTGGTGTGTGCACCAGCCAGAAGGCTGCACTGACCTTTGGTGACCAAAGATTTCATTGAAGTCCCATTCTGTAGGCATGATTGATTAAATCATTGGCCACATGATTGAGCTCGATCTCCTGCCCTCCCCTGACTCCCAGGAGTGCAATCTGAATCGCCTCATTACCAGAACAAAGGTTTTGAAGCTTCTACCAGGAACCCAAGATTGCCAGAAAAATTCTTTGTTATACCACAGTTAACAAAGTAACACTCAAACAATAAAGCAGACATAAAACAGCCAGCTGGCCTTAATAGCCAAACTAGATTTAGATAAAATTCATCTCTTTGGGAATAGTTGCGTCTGTCATAATATAACGGCCTTTCCCCTCATCAGTTAAAGGCTTCTTAACATTTTTATTAAAATGACACCTTTATTATTGTTTTTTGTAATCTAGAAAAATACCATGACATATATAAAAATCACCAGAATTCACTGTCAGCGTTTGGTGGCCATCCTTCAGGTCATCTCTGTTTAGCAATCTGTGTAACTACTGATGAGGTGACACCCTCTGCTCTATTCTCCAGCCTCCTCCTTTTAGAAAATGTGCAGTCTCACAGATGGTTTTCACTACTAACAAATGTAGATCTACTGAGTACTCACCATTTGTTAGTGGCTACACAGTATTCTGTTGTATGCACGTATATACCATAATTTATTCCACAGATTCTTCATTTACAGTTTGTTTTCATTATGTTATAAGCAGTACTACAGTGTGTAGTACAATTATATATATTATGTATAATTATGTTCTTAAGCTAAATTCCTAGAAGTGAGATTAATGAATCAAAGGTTATGTATTCTTTATTTTGATCCTTGCAAATTGCACTCTGAAGGGCGATACCAATTCACATTATCTTCCTCGCATGAGCAGCATCACCAAGACAGGACTTTGTCATTCTTTTTGATTTCTCTGAGGTTAAACAGTTTTCATGTTTATTGGGCATTTGTTTGTTTTGTGAATTGCTTTTTCATGCCTTCTGCCCATTCATCTCTTTGAGAGTTGTTTGATTTTTTTCACTGGCTGGTTTAATAACTCTGTTTATTAAAAAGTATTGTTTAACTGTTTTCTGGGGTTTGGTTTTTTTGTTTTGTTTTGTTTTTGAGACAGAATTTGCCCAGGCTGGAGTGCAGTGGCTCCATCTTGGCTCATTGCAACTTCTGCCTTCCGGGTTCAGCCACCCGAATAGCTGGGATTACAGGCACCCGCCATTATGCCCAGCTAATTTTGTGTATTTTTAGAAGAGATTGGGTTTCACCATGTTGGCCAGGCTGGTCTCGCACTCCTGACCTTGTGATTCACCTGCCTCAGCCTCCCAACGTGCTGGATTACAGGTGTGAGCCACTGTGCCTGACCTTGTTTAACTGTTATATGTTACAAACATTTTTCTGTTTCTTCATTTATTTCAACCTATTAGGCTGAAGTTACTGAGGTACTTTTTATGTGTTCACATTGTTGTGATGTGCTTAGAAAGATCATTCCTGTCCCTTTATGCTAAAGACTTTTACCTACATTTTCTTCAAATTCAAAAACGAAACTGTATGGTGCTGTTTTCAGTGTTTGAGGAAACCTGCTTTTCACTCTGGGCTTATTGATCTTATGACAGATACTTTTTTCCTGTCTTTCTCTTAAGTAAAATGAATGACTAGATTCAAGTCATCAATCCAGAAACTAGGTCTGCTATAAGCCATGGTCATTTGTGATAGACAGTTTGGAAAGCTTTATAAATGTGTTCACTTCTTTTCGTTTTTTCTGGCTTAAAAGCCTTTCAGACTGCAGCTGTGCTTGCTCTGGTGACTATCAAGCGTAGTAGTCAAAGATTTCCATTATATAATTTATTTTTTCAACCACTGAGATTTAAATTTTGGAGTAACTGTGACATTTCCCTCCCCTTCATTAGCCTAAATATTCGTTAAAAATTTAGAAGTAGTCGTAAGGTCCTTCAATGGGGAATTGGTTACTAAAACTATGATGTTAAGAAGAAAGAAATTATGGTACATTTATGCAATAAAATATTATGCTTCCTTTAAAAACCATTTTAGAAATGTATCTGCTGACAGGGAGAGATGGTTTTGGAATATTGACAAATGGGAGAAATATACAATGTACGTCATATAAACCATTTTAAAATTAAATTATGAATATAAAATATCACACAAATTTGAGGTTCTCTATGTTTATCTGTTTATGTGCCAAGATTAACTATGGTTAGTCTTTGGTGGGTGATATTCTTTTTTTGTTTTGTTGGAATTTTTTCATTTTTTATTTTTAGTAGAAATGGGGTTTCGCTATGTCACCCAGGCTGGTCTTAAACTCCTGAGCTCAAGGGATCTTCTCACCTTGACCTCCCAAAGTGCTGTGATTACAGTTGTGAGCCACCGCACCTGGTCAGTGATGTTTTATACTTTATTTTTGATCTGTATTTTTTTTTTATTGTGAGCATATATTGTTTTTGTAACAAAAAGTCTTATAAGTGTTCATGGTGGGTAACATGGGCAGATATAAATCCTTTAACTTTTATTTCTTTAATTATTAATAGAAATAAGGCTAAGCTGGGCATGATGGTACATGCCTATAGTTAGTCCCAGCTACTGGGAAGGCTGAGGTGGGAGGATCGCTAGAGCTCTGAAGTTCAAGGTCAGTCTGGGCAATATAACAAGACCACATCTCTTACAAAAAAGGAAAATTACAAAAGAAAGAAGGCAAAATATTTTTAACATGCTTGTTACTTAATTGTACATGAGTTTTGTGTTTTACCACAATTTAGTTGTTTAAGATACAAGGTCTCATTGTGTCACCCAGACTAGAGTGCAATGGCATGATCATAGGTCACTACAGCCTCAACCTCCTGCTTCAGCCTCCCAAGTAGCTGGGACTGCAGGCATGCGCTACCACACCCAGCCTCACAATTAGTTTTGAACTGCTTTGATTATAGATTATTTTGACAACTAGAACATTTTGCATGTTTTAGTTCATTCAGTAGATAGTTTACTAACAACCTTTTTCCTCAGGCAGCCAGTGGCCCTAGGAGCCAGAGGCTAGGAGAGAAGGGACTAGGGGGAGATGGAGGGGCTTCGGACCTGGCTCCAGCAGCAGCTCGTGGCTTCCTGCATGGCTTTGCCACCAAAGGGGCTCCCTATGGCCTCCTGGCTGATCTCCATCTTTCTGAGCACCTTGTGGAAGCTCATGTGAAAGCTTCTGAGTCAGTGCAAGCTCTACTTATTTCTGGTGCTCCTAACTGTTCCAAAGTGACCCTGCAACTTGGCTTTTAACGTTTCACTGACGTTTTAGCTGATTTATTCTTACCCATTTTTGTGGTGACCACCTCTTTCTCCTGTGTACTTTCAAAGATAAAACAGTTCATATATTTTATCTTCTCAGAGTGGCTTGTTACCCTTCGATTGCCTCAAAAACTCAGCTCTCCTATAAACTCAGAAAAAGTTATAATTTTGTAGATTACAACATTTGGCCTTTTCTCATGGTTGGAGTAGAAGCAGCTTTTTTTTTTTTTGAGCTTTCTACCTCTCGTCTCAACAGAGATTTTTGGGTGAGGGGGCTTCTGCCTCAAGTGTATCACCAGACCCTAGGCACCCATGAGAGTTTTAGGAGATAACTTAAAATTTTCTCAATGGTTAAACATTTTGCTTTTATCTCATGTCTTATTTTATTGCATTGTAATCAAAGAATGTAGATAATATTATTTCTACTTTTTGGAGTTTCTTGAGCTTCTCTTCAAGGAATTGAGTGGTACTTTTTAGCATTCCTTCTTCTGTTGTGTTTTTGTAAATTTCTCCTAGCATTTCCTTTGGTGTTTACTTACAAGTTTATCCAACTTGCTTTATTTTGTTGTTTTTGTTCTGTTTGTTTTGTTTTAGGCTCTTAGCAGCCTGAAGCTGGGGTTTTTAGTTTATCTCTCTAGTGATAAGCAGAAAAGAAGGATGAGGAAGGGGCTTTACTGGCCCAACCAGGAATAGAAACTAAGAACCCATGACTGTATTCTCTCCCTTGGATACCTCCATATATGTTACCTGACCTGTAAACAAGTATGCCATTGCCAGTTTACTATAATTAAAAGGTGTCTTGTTGTACTTTTTTGCATTTTCCTTTCCATCCCCATTCTCTACCTTCAGTACCTGAATGTGACTTTTGAATAAATATGCTCAATGAATTTCTAGTTAACAGATTTTTTTCAGTAGCTTCTGTGTGTCTTTAATTAATCTTGGGCTTTGCACATTTTTCTGTAACTGTCTGTCTGTACCTGGCTAATTACGTCTGTCCCTTCCACCAAAAAAGCTCTGTATTAGGATTCTTTTGGTTGAAAGAGACACTAATGTAGCTTACCCCTTCCACCTAAAAGGGGACTGTTGCTTGACGTGGCTAAGAAAGGCAGGGTAGAATTGACCTCAGGGATGAGTCAATATTAGAATCAGGCCCTCCTTCTGTTGGTGTTGGTTTCTTTCCTGCCTGCTTCTTTCAATATAATGGCTTATTCTCGTCTGTCTCCATCAGATTTTCTCTGCTTGGCAGGAACCAGGACCAAATACTTCCAGACTTGCAACCCTGCAGTTCAGTGATCCAAGAAATAAGGAGGACTCCTTAGTTTAAAAATGCCATGAATTTTTTGACCAACTGGGATTACTTCTCATCACTTGGACCAAATCATCATAGCCAGGGAATCAATAAACACAAGACATGCCCCCTAATGAGATTTAAAGGATTTCCAATTGCAGCCAATATAAAAGCACACAAAGGCTTCAATCCTGGTTTGAATCCCGGCACTACCACTTGCTATCTGTATGGCTCTAGGCTAATTTACCTCTTAGTGCCTCAAACAATGACAGATGTATGTTAAGTAAAATATTTCTGAAATATAGAAACTTTTTATAAATTTCTTTCAGACCTTATGTCCATTCATATTAAACTTAAATGATGTCTCTACTAGTTATTTTGCAGTTTTGGAATCAAGATAGTTAAACTCCAGACAGACTGTTTCTCTAGAAAAAGAATCTGGACAGTACTAATACGTCATTTTCTATCATGCTGTGGTTGGCCTAGACCAGCCCATTGACTGAGTTTTATAGGAAGTGTGGTCATGGAGGTGGGGAAGGGGGGACTTCCAACTGAAAATGGAAGGTAGGAGAATAGAGTATCGGATCACCTCAGTTTGTCTACCACAGGCTCCCCCTCACTTTGGTTCTTCTGCCAGAATAGATCACACTCTCTTGGTGTCTTCCAGCCTTGCTCAGGAAGATTTCTTTCTTAACATTTCTGTATTATCCTCTTTTATGGCCCCAGTGCAAAGAATGGGTTCTTTTATGATAATGTGCATTCAAAGGTGTCTGGAGCAAGTGCGTATTTCTTACAGGTTGAATATCCCAAATCTGAAAATCCAAAATTCAAAGTGCTCAAAAATTTACCAAAACTTTTTGAGCACATGATGCTCAAAGGTAATGCTCTTTGGAGCATTTCAGTTTCAGATTTTCAGATTTGAGATACTCAACTGGTTTTGAAAATAAAACTAAAAGATCCCAAATCAGTCCGGTCCCATGCATTTCAGATGAGGGCTACTCAACCTCTGTCAGCACTTCAGAGATACTGCTGAGTTAGCAGGCTTGGAAAATGGCTTTAGGAATTTGTTTTAACTGTCTGGGACCTGGGATCAACTGGGTTTAACAATCACTACATTTTCTCCTACAGTTTGCACAGTTACCCTTCCATTTGTTGCCCCATTTTTAAGAATGGGAAACCAAGGTTTATAGACAGCTAATAAACCTGTCCCCAGAGAGCAGCTAACAAGTATCAAAACCAACATTCAAAGTTGGCCCCATCTTCCTCAAAAACCAATATATATGTTCATTACTATTGTCGTTATTATTAGTTGAGAACAACATATTGAGTGCATGCTATGTTCTAGGAACTGTACTAAATATATTCTTTACCTGTGTTAGCACACAACAACCTATTTAGGTAGGTTTTCTTTTTTGTCTGTATAGGGGTAACAGCTGGGGCATCGAAAGATAAATTAGCCTAGAGTCGTACAGATAGCAAATGGTAGTGCCAGGATTCAAACCAGGATTGAAGCCGTTGTTTGCTTTTGCATTGGCTGCAAGCTCTGGATCTGGATCTGGATCTAGATTTGGGAGTTGCTGTTCTAGCGATGTGGCAGCATTCTCGAAGAGAGAGTGTATTTAAAGCAAGTAAGAGGACCAAAGATTGAGCAATTAGTAACATCCATAGTGGGAGAGAGGGGTGTGTCAAGGTTTAAAACAGTAGCCAGAGGAGAAGACCAATGGGAGAATAAGAGTTGGCTTCAAAGAGTACTGTGTGGTAGAAACAAGAAGTGAAATACTTTTGGGACTGGAGAGCAATGCTGAATTCTCAGGGTACCCAAAGTGTGAGACCTCACAAAGTGAGCTCAGTAGAAATATGTGCACACACAAATGTTCGTTGCAGCACTGTTTACAATAGCAAAGACCTGGAACCAACCCAAATGCCCATGGATAATAGACTGGACAGGGAAAATGTCGCACATATACACCATGGAATATTATGCAGCCATCAAAAATGATGAGTTCGTGTCCTTTGTAGGGACATGGATGAACCTGGAGACCATCATTCTCAGCAAACTGAAACAAGAACAGAAAATGAAATACCGCATGTTCTCACTCATAGTTGGGTGTTGAACAATGAACACATGGACACAGAGAGGGGAGCACTACACACTGGGGTCTGTTGGGGGGAATAGAGGAGGGACAGCGGGGGGTGGGGAGTTGGGGAGAGATAGCATGGGCAGAAATGCCAGATATAGGTGAAGGGGAGGAAGGCAGCAAATCACACTGCCACGTATGTACCTATGCAACTATCTTGCATGTTCTTCACATGTACCCCCAAACCTAAAATGCAGTTAAAAAAAAAGAAATATGTGCACAGTGCTTTCAAATCTGTACTATTTTGGCCTCCTTGACAGCATGCATTTAAGTCATTTGAATAAACGATGTAAAGACGTTGCTCTGGCTGGCATGTGGTAAGGTCTGATTGGAGTTGAGCTGGTTGGATTGCCACAGCAGCCTGGAAGCAGTGGGTGAGGGCATGTGTCCTTGAGTGGTGTCTCAGTCAACTTCACCACTTTCTGGCTGTGTGATCTTAGACAAATTACTTAACCTTTTGGTGCCTAAATTTCTTTATTTTCAATACGGAAATAATAATTAACCTTGTCGAGTTTTGTAAGGTATCATGAGGTAGTGTCTGTAAAGCTCCTAGAACAGTGTTCATGCTGTAAGAGCCCAGTGTTAGCAGTTGTTATATTACATGCTGGTGGCTTCATACCACACCTGTGGTGTGAGTATCCATCATCTAACCCATTTTTTTGCTTGGTCCATTTGTTGCAACAGGACACTATGAATTGCTTTATGTTATTCATATTTATTTGTATTTTTTCATAGCTTAACATTGATGCCAAAAAGAAAATTAAAACCAAGCTCCCTGCAGGTTAATTTAAGTGATTATTTTGGCACGTAGTTGTGCTTGAAGTTAGAATTTGATGTTTTTATATCATACTTGGAATCAGTCCACATACTCTAATAGATTTGTGATTTATTCTCATCTAACTTTTGAAGCAAGAGAGTTCACTTAAATCATGAAGCATAATTGTGTAGATTTTCAAAGATCTTGGGGGTTGTAGACAAGGAGGCCTAAAATAAACTTTCACCAGTGATTACTGATGTATCTAGGATCAAGATTATCTTTCTGGAAATTTCATTTATGTATTTATAATCTAGCATCCAGTGGAAGGGAAACAATTACAGCAGTGATTATGAATTTCTAAACTCTGAAAGAATCTTTAGGGAGCATCTGATTTAACTCCATTGTGTAGTTGAGAAAAATGAGGCCACGAGAATTAAGTGACTGGCTAAAGTCACAGAGCTAGATAGCTGGCAGAAGGCTAAGGATAGAAGTTGGGTCTCCTGCCACCTAGTCCTAACTAGTTTAACACGTGCTTATGGTACAGTATGTACTCAAATAGAAATGAGTGTGAAATCAAGAATGTAATGTAAAATTGTTTTTCTCTCAAAATAAATTCTACAAAAAGATAAATTTTAAATGTTTTTATTAATATTTCATTCTCACAAATGACAAATGACTAGTGATCTAGTAGGAAATAGGATGAAAAAGACTTCTTTGAGTCTCTGTCTTTTTTTAATAGTAAATACTTAAAGCTAAATTTTCATTTTCACTACAGGGTAAGAAATGGTACTTCTTGGTCGAGAAAGATGATGATTCATTAGTTCTCATTTTTATGTGTAGTTTAGGTTAATTAGGAACCTTTTTAAATCGGGTGTATTGAAGCTTTAATGTATGCATAAGTTGGTTGAGCAGTTTTAATTAAAACTTACCTCTATTTTGGAGTTAATTACTTTCAATACTCTGAGATTAATGAGGCATAGTCATGGTACCTCCCATGTTGTGGATACTCAATAAATATTAGTTTGGAAATTAGGACATACTTTGATGGTATTTTAGAATCTTATATATATTATAATGTCATAGATTCATTCTCAAATCTAGGAAGTACTCAACTATATCAGATTTTACTGGTTTAACTTAAATATTTTTCTTCCTATGTAATTTTTAAAACTTTGTATTTTAAAATAACTTAAAATTTATAAAAATAAAAATACACACCTTTTTGTATGCATATATATGTATACACATGCACACAATTTTTTTTCTGAATCATTTGAGCTTAAGTTATATATACTTTCCTAAATACTTCAATGTGTGTTTCCTAAGAATAAAATATTCTCTTTATAAACACATTATACTTATTAAATCCATAAATGTGCACTGATATTTTATTTATTCTTTCATCTATATTCTCATTTTGTCAGATGACCTAATAAAGCCCTTTCTAGCCTTTTTCCCCTCTAGCACAGGGTCCAGGGTCAGCTACTGCATGTAGTTATCGTGTTTGTTAGCCTCCTTTTAATCGAGAATAGCTCCACTGCCTTTCATTGTCTCTTATGACATTGATGTGTTTGAAGAATACGTTCTTTGAGTTTGTCTGCTGTTTCCTTGTGATGAGGTTAAGGTTATACATTCTCCATCAGAATGCTGTGTCAGTGACACTGTCTAGAGGCACTTCATGGCCGTCTGACACTACTGGTGATCTTAATTTTGATCACCCTGTCAGGGTGTTACCCAGTTTCCCCAAGGCAGAGTTAAGGTTTTTTTTCTCTGTCTTGTAGCTAATAAGCAATCTCTAGGAAGACGAAGGCAAAATTTTCCATAGATTTCAATCTGTTAATGACTCTTGCCTGACCTTTACCACAATGGTTGCAAAGAATGGATGTTCCTGTTCTAACACCCCCTCCATCCTTACCAGTTGGTCTTTGGCTTTCTCCTGTGGGCAAGAGCCAACCCTTCTGGGTTTTTGTGTATGTGTGGGTATGTGTTTGTTTTTTGGTTTTTATCCATTTGAGCACTTCTTTACTTTCTGATATAACAAAATATTTTGAGATCATCTTTTACCTTGTCCAAACTATAGCATTAAACATTTATATGAGGAATCTAGTTCTATTTGGGGGGAGTGATTAGTAGAGACCAAGATCTGGGTGCTGAGTGTGCTCATTGCTACTGTGGTATCTCTCTTTTGGCCCTTTTAGCAGACAGCTAGAAAATGTATATGTGTACACACACACACACACACATACATTTTTGACATCATGAGTGTATACACCAATGCCTTCCATTTCAGTCCATCCCCACACAGTTCTTCTTTGTCTTCCTCCATTCCATTTTTGTGTGTCCTTTCTTCCATAGTGACACACCATTTCCCAGGCATCAACACATTTATTCATTTGCTCATTCCTCTAATACAGTTAAAAATAGTTTCAGAGTTGCTTCACCTGTACTACTATGATAAGTAAACCTCGTAAAAAGAGTTGGGAATTTGTTTGCAGTTCTCTCCTTCTGGCCTGAGACCATATATTTTATTTTGGTCTTATGGACTTATATAAGTCATATATTGTCTTTGTAAGTTATTTGAGTTCTTTCTTTCTTCCTTTTCTTCTTCCTTTCTCTTCAGTGTAGTTATGTTATTCATTTGAACTACAATTAGGCTCATTTGTTTTAGTTTATCTTCAATTGTAGGCTTCTCCCCATTTGTTTTAGTTTACCTTCAGTTGTAGGCTTCTCCCCATTCCCATTCTTAGTATTTTAATTTTAATTTGTAAATACGTAGAATATTAACATGCTTTCAAAAATAAAAACTATAAAAAGATACCCTCTTTGGCCAGGCACATTGACACACACCTGTCATTTTGGCAGGCTGAGGCAGGCAGATCACTTGAGGTCAGGAGTTCGAGACCAGCCTGGCCAACATGGTAAAACTGTGTCTTTACTAAAAATACAAAAGTTAGCCGGGTATTTTGGCAGGTGCCGGTAATCCAGCTACTCAGGATGCTGAGGTGGAGAATTGCTTGAACCCAGGAGGCGGAGGTTGCAGTGAGCCATGATCACAACACTATACTCCAGCCTGGGTGACAGAGCAAGACTCCACCTCAAAAAAACAAAAACAAAACAACAAAAAAAAAACCCTCTTTAATGTTTTGATTTTATCCCCATCTCCCCTTTTATGAAGTAAGAGATCTAAAACTAGCAAAAAGGCATTTATTGTAACTATATTTAATTTTGTGGTTATTTAAAATAAATTCCATCTATTGAGATTGTAAGGGAACTAAATTTTTGGAAACATACTTCAGGGCCAGTGATTTGTAACTTTGATTCCTGGAGATAGTAGATCTTGATTATTTTTTCATTCTTATAACATACCAGAAAGTGTCTAGTGTTTTCAGGAACTCCAGCTTCCATGCTGCAGTCACCAGTGGAGGTGGGAGTACAGGAGGGATTCAGGTATGCTCCCCAGCCCATTTTGAGAACACCTGCTATGGGATTAAAGAGAACATTAGAACCTTCCAAATGTGCCTGTGGCTGTATGATAAGACACAGTAGTACTTATATCAAGTAAGCAAACACAAGAATTTTAGTTGCAGATTAACAGAAGCGAATATAAATATCACCTTAGTCCCACAATTTGCAGCTTCCTTTATTTGTGGTTCAGCAGAGGTGCCTGTGTTGGAATTCTGTAGTTTTATGATAATTCTTGGCAGCATATCTGAAAAGCCACGCAATTAGATGATTTATGCCTGTCTTGTGTTGACCATTTCTAATACTGCGTATGTTCGGTTTATAAATCTTTAATCTAGGATGAAGCTGTGGCATACCAGCTATAACTTAGCTGGCTGAAAGAGCTAAAGGTATCTATCTAGATGGGAAGTGTCATGATATAGCTGTGTCTTTTCTCTTTGCCTCAGCCTTAATACAGATACTGGCAGCTGCTGCAGCTGAACGAGATGTGGTTTATTTCACCTTTGGGGACTCAGAATTGATGAGAGACATTTACAGCATGCACACTTTCCTTACTGAGAGGAACCTCACCGTTGGTAAGTAGGAGATACTCTTGACACTTGGTATTTAGATGGATTGTACAACATTCAGTGGGGACACTTGCTAAATCTGGATGAATCACAGTGGGTACGAGGAAACAAAAGCATGGCTCTGAGCAGGAAGGACAAAGCTCTCAGAGGGGCAGCATTTGCAGAGTCTTTTTGTTCTGGCAAAGTTTCATCCACAGGCTTGATTGAGTACATCAGCTTACTAAAGTAAGGTCAAGAAGTTGGAGTTAGTGTTCATTTTTACTTTTGTGTATATAAAAACCTAAAGGGGAGAGATGAATGAGGGTAAGTTCAGACCTGAGAAGCCCCACTGTCCTATTTCTCAGACCTGCCAGCGTTCATCCAGTGTGTTTGCTACCTTGGAAGCTAAGTATATAATGAGGGTTGCCGTGAACTCTAGGAGGATGCATAGACAATGTACCATGTATAGCCTGTTGTTATCATGAACTAAGAATTTCTTTCTTGAAAGAGTTTAAACAATTTTTAAAATTTATGTTGGGAAAGCCTTACAGGCATATGAAATTTATGCTGTATTTTTAAAAGTCAAATCTGAGCATATGCTATTTAGATTAAGATAAAACTGGAGTGTTCTTTCTAGGGTTTTTTAAATTGCATACTTTAATGTGCTGTGGTCTGACCTTTTACTTGTACAGGAGAAGTGTATAAGCTATTGCTCCGATATTACAATGAAGAATGCAGAAACTGTTCTACCCCTGGACCAGACATCAAGCTTTATCCATTCATATACCATGCCATCGAGTCCTGTGCAGAGACCACTGACCAGCCAGGGCAAAGGACAGGGACCTGAGGAGCCGAGTGAATAGCATCTCCTCCCACCTCCCACCAGAGATGTCCTGTTTGAGCTGTCAGGTGTAATATATGAATTGATTTAAGTTAATATAAATGTGTATATAGTCCACATTTGTAGTCAAGGACATAATCTCTTCCACATGTATGCAATTGTCAGTTGGTGCATCTAGGCCCCCTCCATCCTGACTCCTGTGGACTTAGATATGTTTTGTTTCTATTTTCTTCTATTTCAGTCTTCATTCTTTGATTTGTATTTATTTTGTCCATCAGATCTCTTGTGAAACCCCATGAAAGGTTGTGCTCATTCTGTCAGGTCTCTTTCTTCCTGCCCATCTATTATACCAATTGCTTCTGCAGCCGGCAGGTGCCAGTGATGGCCAGGACACAAGTCAAAATCCAGGAATCTCTTTAACTGATTTTTCTAAAAATCTCCCTATGAGCCTTCCATTCAACTCTTACTATGCTTGCATTAAGTTTTTAAAATCTGAAAATTAAGAATTAGGTTTTTTTTCATATATGTTGCATAATGTAAACCTCCTAGGTTAAAATAATTTTTTCATTTAAGATAAATAATTTCCAGAAATTGCCCTTTTGAGACATCACCTTCATAACGGTTTGTCTGTCTTTTTTCCTCTGATCAGTTTTTATTGATACCATTTTTGGAAACTGAGATGAAAGGAAATGTGGAATAAAAGAGGGTTTTCCTGATGTGGTGTAAAGAAAACAGATTCAAGAGGATTGAAGGGTTGTTTTTTTTTTTTTTTTTCTTGGTACTTTTTTTCTTTTTAAATTAGAGCTAATGTTTGTTTTGCGGTGCTTGAGGCATATTCATATAACCAAAGTTTGGGAACTGGGAACTTCATGCCGATTTGTACATGTTGAAGTTTCTCTGGTATTCAAAGGTTATATAGTGAATGGATTTTCAGTAATAAATCATTTTGTCAGAAACTCCTATATCATCTATATTTTATATATGTATATATAAACATGCTCTTTAAGTGTGTCTATATGTGAGCACACAAAATCTAAATAAAATTGGACTGGTGGGAAATGATTAGTGTAGGCATTATCTGGGTTCTGTTTAATGTCCTTTATCACAGTTTTTTTCCATTTTTAAATCTGGCAACAAACATAAACACTAATGTCTTTCAGAGGTTAAAGTGAAAGCCAAAGCCAGTCAATCCTGTGTTAACCAAGAGTAGAGTTTCATCACAGAAGCACTTACTACTCAGATTTCCAAAACAATCCTAAACCACCCTGTTGGTTTGGCTGATGGCCATAGCTGTTTTTGTTTATGTAGAGATTAAGAGGATAGTGAATTTTGGCACCTGAAAGAAGCCATTTGTCACTGAAGTTTTTTACCACAATAACAAAGATTTTTAATCATCTCTCAAATTTGGAAGAATCTGTCTTTACTTCTGTTAATACTAAAATCTCCTCTTTCCTTTCCAGCTCATGCTATGATTTGGTTGCAGGTTCTTGATTGTTTCATGTCCTCACTTTTTCTAGCCCCGCACTCTTCCCCTCCTGCACAGCCCAAGTGACCAGTTCTTTAAAATGTTTCATGAACAGTGTAGGTTGGTTCTTGTGGTAGAGAAATCGTTAATCCAAGTAAGAAGTCACCCAGCCGGGTGCTCCAGAACGCAGAAGCTAAGACTCAGTGCCTGCTGTTGCACGGGCTTAGTGGCGTGGCAATCTTTTTTTTTTTTTTTTTTTGCTGTTAATATTTTGTATTTTATTCTTTTTTTTTTTTTTTAATTTTTTATTGGATTTTAGGTTTTGGAGTACATAAGCAGAGCATGCAAGACAGTTGCGTAGGTACACACATGGCAGTGTGCTTTGCTTTTCTTCTCCCCTTCACCCACATTTGGCATTTCTCCCCAGGCTATCCCTCCCCACCTCCCCCTTCCACTGGCCCTCCCCTCTTCCCCCCAATAGACCCCAGTGTTTAGTACTCCCCTTTCTGTGTCCATGTGTTCTCATTTTTCATCACCCACCTATGAGTGAGAATATGCGGTGTTTCATTTTCTGTTCTTGTGTCAGTTTGCTGAGGATGATGTTCTCCAGATACATCCATGTCCCTACAAACGACACAAACTCATCATTTCTGATTGCTGCATAATATTCCATGGTGTATATGTGCCACATTTTTCCAATCCAGTCTATTATCAATGGGCATTTGGGTTGATTCCAGGTCTTTGCTATTGTAAACAGTGCTGCAATGAACATTCGTGTACATGTGTCCTTATAGTAGAACGGTTTATAGTCTTTTGGATATATACCCAGTAATGGGATTGCTGGGTCAAATGGAATTTCTATTTCTAAGGCCTTGAGGAATCGTGGCATGGCAATCTTAACTGCCTCTTGCTGTGGAGAGATTTCCAAGAATCAAACCTGACTTCTGTTTTCATTTGTCCCATTATATTGTGGTATTGGGACAGCTTAATCAGATGGAACTTAAAGAGAACTAATGTTCATTTTTTGAGGAAGGAGGAAAGTGAAAAAGGCACAATTACTTTGTCCCTAACGGCCCTCTACAAAACAAATCAGAGCAACCATCTACTTAACATTTGTATCTATTCTGAGATATTTAACAGCACTTTTTAATTCTCTTTCATCTAGGGTTTATTGTTTTAGTTCCTGTTGTTTATTCCTTCTTTATTTAATACAACAAGGCATGAAAGAATATTTTTAGTTGAAAATACTTAGGTTTTTAATAACACTCATTTCATTTTTATTTTCCATCTAGCTCACTCCAGTGTATAACCACAGTTTAAGGCAGCAGTGTGCAGTCATGGAAAGGGCATGAGATTTTAAATCAGCCAAGCAGGGCTCACATGCCAGCCACATACCTAGCTAGTATTTCAACCTTGCCCACATCATCCACATGCCTAGCTAGAAACTTGTCTAAATCAAGCGAATTTCTGAGTCAGCTAGAAGATGGGCTAATGGCACCTACTGGGAAATGAAATAATATAAAACACTGAACAAAAGATCCAACACAGATAGTGCTCAGTACATGTCAGCTCTTCTAGTTGACCAGGAAACATTTATGAAGTACCTGCTGTATGTTAGTTACTATACTGGTTGCTATGCATATTTTAGTCCTTGTCTTTCCCACCCCTTCCCACCCCCAGTGAGCTAACAGATCCCCAGAGGTTAAGGAATATGCAGTAGTCCCCCATTATCCATACTTTCAGTTACTTGAGGTCAACCATGGTCTGAAAATATTACATGGAAAATTCCAAAAATAAATAATTCCTAAATTCTAAATTGCACATCATTCTGAGTAGTGTGATGAAATCTCACACCATCCACCCAGGATGTGAATCATCCCTTTGTCCAGCATAGCCACACAGTATGCACCATCCTCCCATTCATCACTTAGTAGCCCTCTTGGTTATCAGATTGACTGGGTATCACGGTGCTTGTGTTCAAGTGACCTTTATTTTACTTACTCATGGCCCCTACGTGTAAGAGTAGTGATGCTGGCAATTCAGATATGTCAAAGAGAAACCATAAAGTACTTTCTTTAAGTGAAGAGGTTAAAGTGCTTGACTTAATAGGTAAAGGAAAAAAAAATTATATGCTGAGGTTGCTAAGATGTATAATAAGAATGAATCTTTTATCTGTGAAATTGTGAAGAAGGAAAAAAATTCCTGCTAGTTTTGCTGTTGCACCTCAAACTGCAAAAGTTAGTGCAACAGTGCATAAGTGCTTAATAAATGATGGAAAAGGCATTGAAGACAGGAAACAGTGTGTTCTGATTGACAGCACATGGGTTTAGAGCTAGCCACAGGTTTAGGCATTTGCTGGGGGCCTTGGAATGTATCTCCCACGGATAAGGGGGCTGCTATAGTACCAGCTCAACCTCCAGGAGTTCATTATGAGAGGAGATCTATTCCGTCATACCCACAGGCAATCTGATAGACCAAAAGTCCTGACACCCTCGTTCTCTGCCAAGGTCCTGGTGGAGTTTTTTCTTCATCGTGAGTGACTGTTTATCAGTGGGGAACATTCAGTCATCTCTGAACGAATTGT
The DNA here is from genome assembly GCF_049354715.1 of Callithrix jacchus. Taxonomy (NCBI): domain Eukaryota; kingdom Metazoa; phylum Chordata; class Mammalia; order Primates; family Cebidae; genus Callithrix; species Callithrix jacchus. The sequence continues at coordinate 38,939,558 of NC_133513.1, forward strand.
CTCTATTCTGAGAGAATTGTCTCTTGCTGGTTAAAATGACGTTTTTTAGGGCAGCATATCTAAACTGATATTCAACAAGGGGATCGAAAGGAGATATAACTAAGTTCTATGACTGCTTTGCCAGATAATTTCTCTCTGGTATATTGCTCTGGAAACCAAATATTGACTAAGCTATCCCACTCCAAAAGTATATTGGAGCAAAAAATTAGTTCGGTTGTATTCTTGAAAACCTCAACAGGAAAAGAGGCAGCTAAGTAGATTTCACCTGTTTTCTTTGTCTTCTCCAATCCATGTGTTTGCCTGTCTATGGCTTTGTTGTGATGCAGGGAAGACCTGACTCTGGTGTATCTGCTTAAACAAATCTGCTCTATCTTTATTAAAGATAAGTAAAGAGGAAGGGGGCTTATACTTCCTTCTCTCAAGCCATGGATATGCCCCGGCCTTTGTCAGGAGGAAAAGGCAAGTCTGGCCATTGCTGGAACGTGAGCTCCAAAAAATGCAGACACACACACACACACATACACACATTTTTTTTTCTTTTGAGATAGAATCTTGTGCCATCAGTCAGGCTGGAGTGCAGTGGTGCCATTTCATCTCACTGCAGCCTCCACTTCCCAGGTTCAAGCAATTCTCCTGCCTCAGCCACCCGAGTAGCTGGGATTACAGGCATGCGCTACCATGTCCGGCTAATTTTCATATTTTTAATAGAGATGGAGTTTCACCATGTTGGCCAGGCTGGTCTCAAACTCCTGACCTTGTGATCCACCTTGGCCTCCCAAAGTGCTGGAATTATAGGTGTGAGCCACCATGGCCTGTTGAGCTCAGAATATTGACCCTGTCTTTTTTGGGAGAAAGAGAGCCCCAGCATGATACTTACTAGAACAAACGGTTGAGATCCACTGACCCACTGCTGTTTTCTGTTCCAGTGGCAGAGTGCTTTTAGCCCCTTTACTCAGATCCCATGTGGAGCTACTGAACCCTCAGGTGGAAGATTTCCCAAACAAGGCTACCAAAATTGTGTCTGATAACGGGTTTTATTTCTTCTGATTACTTATTTTAAATTTAGGGATAATGTATCATGATGGTTTTGAACTTGGAAATGAGGAGAGATCGGTGCTAATGTTTGTGCAATTTTCATAAATAAGAATACACACTATAGCTATGTTTTCTTATATAGCTATTTCTTATATAGCAATAGCTATAGATAAATCGGGATTATTGTAAGATTCTGTAATATTACTTAGAGTGGTGTAGTCAGGAAAATTTTTTTTAAGGAGCATTTCAGACATATACAAAAATAAAATAGAGTAATAAACCTCTGTATACCTATCACCCATCTCCAGTATTTATCCATTCATGGCTAATCTCACTTCTGCCTATATTCCTACTCATTTACCCATGCCAAATTACTATGAAGTTCATCCCAGACATTATATTCTATCTGTAAATCAGTATGTCTTAAAAAGATGACCAGAACATCATCACACCCACACATCAAGAAAGAAAATAAAGAAATTTTTATTCCCTTGTCACCACTTCTTTTCTCAAGCAATTATGCCACTTTTTGTGTGAGGTTTCATATGCATGCTCCTGTTTAACACATTTAGAGGGTGTCTGAGCTATGTGATAGAAGTTTTTGCGTGTAGATTTGTCATTCCGTGTTAGATGCGAGGCTTGCGGAGATGGTCACTGGCATGAAGAGCTTGCTGAAGGTGAAGAGAATTCTGGCTGTGTTAGTTTTTCTTCCCTACCAGCTTCCTGGAGTCATGTTGTTTCTTGGTGTGTGCGCTCTCTTAATTTTCATGTTCCCTCAAGAATGCTCACATCCTGGACAGGGAAGATGTCCTGAAGGTCCTGAGGACCATATCCTCAGCATTCACATATTCCTAGACACCCTGAGTGCCTTCTCTGGGTCAGTCACTAAATTCCATGCAGGAGATACACCGATGAACAGCTGGTCCTCAGCACTGAGCTCTAAAATGAGGCAAAGAGTGAGGCTAAGTGATTTAAAACCTGTAAGTAGCATTTTCTTTTTACCACTCAGCTCCAGTCCAACCTAGAGGAACCAGTGGAATTTGTATGCTGTCAATTTGGAAGCCTGAATAAAATCCTGCACTGTGTCAATTCATCACAGTGTTGAGCTTCCCTCCACAACTTCCTTTGTGGAGAGTTGTGTAAACAAATGATCTCACTCCTAATATAAATGTAAGATGGGCCAGCTAAATGCCCTTTGTTGACTTAATTTAAACCTAAGAGCCAGTCCCTGCTATGCTCATTCCATTGGGGCCTGGACTCTAGGAAAGTGGCACTAGAGGTTACAAAGTTATTTTCTAGTGAAATGTTACATTTCCCTGTAGTGAGTCTATACCAGTCAGGCAAAAGGTGAAGTATGTTTTATTGTAGCTGGAATTGCATTACTTCAGTCCAGACAGTACAATTTCATCCATAAAAGACAAAATCAGCTTAACAAGTGAACTTTATTTGGTATCAAAGTATTTTAAAATATGGGGACCATGGGGATAAATTAAGAGAGGAGGTCCTTGGTGGTAAAAGGTGGAGACCATCACTGTGGAATCTTGCATTTTCTATTAAGATTTGTAACAGTCCTACAAACTTGGACATAAATTTTTAATATTTGGCAAGGAACATTCACTGTATAATTGTTAATAGCATCAAAAATACAACCATTATCAATAAATACCTGATCTGTCCTTGAAGACATATTCACCATTATCTAAACCTCACATTATTTCAGCTTATTTATTCCACAGATACCAATAGATATGTTTTCACATTGTAGCATCTCTCAAATTGAAATACTTCTAAAAACTGGTAGTATGTCGGCCAGGCATGTTGGCTCACGCCTGTAATCCCAGCACTTTGGGAGGCCGAGGCAGGTGGATCACGTGAGGTGGATCACCTGAGGCCAGGAGTTTGAGACTAGCCTGGCCAACATGGTGAAACCCCATCTCTACTAAAAATACAAAAACTAGTTGGGCATGGTGGCAGATGCCTGGAATACCAGCTACTCGGGAGGCTGAGGCTGGCGCATCGCTTGAACCCAGGAGGGAGGCAGATGTTACAGTGAGCCGAGATTGTGCCATTGCACTCCAGCCCGGACGACAAGAGCAAAAATTCATCTCAAAAAAAAAAAAAAAAAAAAGGTTATATGTCCCAATTTGCAGATATTTTTCCTACTGGTACATAAAAATAAGATACATTTTACAATCTCTGGCATCTTATATTTGACAAAGCATGGTAATTTGAGTGACACCTATATGCCAGTCACTTTGAAGCTTTGGATCTTAAAATTGTGACCAAGGTAGATGGAGTCCCTGTTAATGAGTTTATACTCCAGCAGGGAACATAGACAATAGCTATAGAAAAGTCGTGATTATTGTAAGATTCTGTAATATTACTTAGGGTGGAGTTGTCAGGACATTTTTTTTAAAGAGCATTTCAAACATACAAAAATAAAATGGTAATATACCCATCACCCATCTTCAGTAATAATCCGCTCATGGCTAATCTCACTTCCGTCTATATTCCTACCCATTAGCCCATGCCAAATTATGAAGTTCATGCCAGACATTATATTTATCGGTAAATTAGTATGTCTTAAAAAGATGACCACAGCATCATCACACGCACACATCAAAATAATCGGGAAAGGAAATCTGATTCCAAAAAATGAAGTAAACATTTTTCTTCTTTCTTCTAAGCTCATTTAAAAAGCACTGAACACTATATATAAGACAAACAAGAACATTTTGAAAGGTGGAAAAAGGAAGGCAGATTGGCTAAAAAGAAGGCAGATGTTGGGAATCAAGGAATAATATAGTGGTGAGTTCCCCGGATTTTTTTACTGTTGGTATATCCCATACTTACCAGTTACTGGAGTACCCAACAACCTGGAAAGGCTGCAGACAGACAAAGGCTCAAGAGCCCGTTCTCTGTAGCTAAAGGACCAGGAAAGTGCAACCAAAAAAGTCTTGAAAGTGGAGAGCAGTGACACATTTTGTAAAACAAACACAAAAAAGGAAAACTAAGAGAATTACTTGCCAGCAGACCTGCCCTAATACAATGGCTAAAGGAAGTTTTTTCACAGTCCAAAGATCTTTAAAAACAAACAAAAACACCTATTATGGCATGAATTAGTAGAGAGTAGGTTCTGGCAGTTCAGCCTTCTTCCAACTGGTTCTCAGAAAACGCGCTTCTGTTTGTTAAGCCCAGATAACTTTCTCTTTGGCTTCCTTCTTTTTCTGATCATTTTCCTTCCCATATCTCAGGAAGCGATCTCAGCCCTTAGAGTCCTTACTACACTCAATATGCACATTAATCTCTTGACAAGAGTATTACCCTTAATTGGTTTGTTTACAACAATGCCAAGAGCATGGTAACACTGTAGACTCCCAGTTTTGCCATGGTAACATTTGTGGGGCATTCCTTTTTGAACAGTTTTCATTCCCCTGATGTCTACAGTATGACCTTTCTTGTTAGATTCCTGTGTGTGGCTAAAGGAACAACTGCATGCTATAAAGAGATTTCGTTTTATGTTTGTCATTTTGGTGAATTACTGGAAAATGGTGGTTCTGGCTGAAATGCTAAAGAAGTTCTTGAAACAGAAAGGAAACCATAAAAGAAGGAATCCTGGAAAATCAGGGAGGAAGAATAGAAAAAGTAAAAATACGGGTAAATACAATACACCTCTCTAGGTTTCTAAATTACGTATATTTAGGCAGAATTATAATTCTGTCTATTGGGGTTTTTACTGTAAGTAAAGAAAGTAATTGTTATAAGAAAGAAAAGGGTCATAGAGGTAAGGTTTCAGTTAAACACAAACAGATAAAATGTTGATGCCAGCAGACTGGAAAGCTGTACATAATACAGTGTAGCAGCTAGAGCAACCACTAGAAAGGCTATGAAAAGCAACATACTCAAAAACACTATAGATAAACCAAAATGGGATTCTCAAAAAAAAAAAAAAAAAAAAAAAAGTTCAATGAACCCAGAGGAAGAAAAAAAGAACAACCAGAAAAAAAATGGCAGAAAAACCAAAAGCTGGTTCTTTGAGAAGATCAGTATAATAAGCCTCTAACTAGACTAGGAAAAAAGTAAAGATACAAAATTACTAATATGAAAAATGGCCAGACAAGGTGGTTCATGCCTGTAATCCCAGCACTTTGGGAGGCTGAGGCGGGCAGATCACAAAGTCAGGAGATCAGAGATCAAGACCATCCTGGCCAACATGGTGAAACCTCATTTCTACTTAAAATACAAAAATTAGCTAGGCATGGTGGCACATACCTGTACTACTCAGGATGCTGAGGCAGGAGACTCACTTGAACCGGGGAGGCAGAGGTTACAGTGAGCCGAGATCATGCCACTGCACTCTAGCCTGGTGACAGAATGAGACTCCATCTCAAAAATATAAAATAATAAAGAATGAAAGAGGGCATCACTATGTATCCCATGACATTAAAAGGATAATGAAAGAATATTATGAACAGCTCTGTTCACAAATTTAGTAAGCTGAAGTAATGGATCAATTCCTTGAAAACACATCTGCTTTAAATCACATAAGAAGAAACAGAGAATGTATTTTATGACTAGACTGTAATTAGACCTATGAGTCTTAAAGATAAGAATCAATAATTAATGACCTTCCAAACAGAAAGCATTTGACCCAGATTTCTGGTGAATCCTACCAAACATTTAAGAAAGAATTTGTACCAATTCTTCATGTCTTTCAGAAGACAAAAGCAGAGAGAATCCTTCTTAATCTAATTTCTGAAGTCAGCATTACCCTAATACTAAAACCAAAGACATTACAAGAAAGGAAACTACAGGCTAATATTTCTTATGAGCATAGATGTAAAAATCCCATACAGATTATTAATAAATGGAATCCAGAAATGTATTAAGATAATTATACACACAACCAAATGGGATTTATCCTAGGTATGTAAGGCTGGTTCGACATTCAAAATCAATTGATCTAATCCATTGCATCAACAGGCTAAAGAAGAAAAATAACATGATCATATACAGAAAAAGCATTTGACAAAATCCAACACACATTCATGATTTTAAAAAAACCTCTAGGCAAACTAGGAATAGAAAGAAAGCTTTGCATGTTATGAAGATATCTTGGGGGGGGCAGGGAAGAAAAAAAGATAACTTCTTCAACTTACAGTTTAAAAAGCCTACAGCTAACATCATAGTTAATGGTGAGAAACATGAAGCTCTCCTGCTGAGATCAGGAATGAGGCAAGGATATCCCATATCACCACTGTTTTTTAACGTTATATTCGAAATCCTAGCTAATGCAATACAATAATAAAAGGAAAATACTTTGTTCATAGATGACATGTAACATTAACAGATAAGGAACTGATAAACAATTGCAGCAGGGTTGCAGGATACAATGGTTTTTGGTCTTGTTTTGTTTTATTTGAGACAGAGTCTCACTCTGTCACCCAGGCTGGAGTGCAGTGGCGCAATCTCAGCTCACTGCAACCTCCACCTTAGGGGCTCAAGGGATCTTCCCACTTCAGCCTCCCAGGTAGCTGGGACTACAGGCGTGCATCACTACACCCATTTAATTTTTTGTATTTTTAGTAGAGACAGGGTTTTACTATGTTGGCCAGGCTGGCCTCAAGTAACCCACCTGCCTTGGCCTCCTAAAGTGCTGGGATTACAGGCATGAGCCACCACGCCTGGCCAGGATACAATATAATGTACAAAACTCTGTTGCTTTTCTATACACAACAATTAACAAATGGAATTTGAAATTCAAAACATATTACCATTTGCATTACCCCCTGCCAAAATGAAATACTTAGGCATAAATCTAACAAAATATGTATAAGGTGTATGAAAACTACAGAACTCTAATGAAAGATACCAAAGAAGAACTAAAGACATGGAGAGATATTCCATGTTCATGGATAAGAAGACTCCATTTTTCAACTTAATCTATAGATTCAACACACTGCCAATTAAAATCTCAGCAAGTTGAAGTTGCTTATCAGCTTATGGAGATTTGGGGTTGAGATGATGGGGTTTTCTAAATATACAATCATGTCATCTGCAAACAGGGACAATTGAATGTCCTCTCTTCTTATTTGAATACCCTTTATTTCTTTCTCTTGCCTGATGGCCCTAGCCAGAACTTCCAATAAATACTGTGTTGAATAGGAGTGGTGAGAGAGGACATCCTTGTCTTGTGCCAATTTTCAAAGGGAATGTTTCCAGCTTTTGCCCATTCAGTATAATATTGGCTGTGGATTTGTCATGAATAGCTCTTATTATTTTGGGATATGATCCATTGATACCTAGTTTATTGAGAATTTCTAGCATAAAGGGCTATTGAATTTCATCAAAAGCCTTCTCTGCATCTATTGAGATAATCATGTGGTTTTTGTCTTTGGTTCTGTTTATGTGGTGGATTATGTTTATAGATTTGTAAATGTTGGACCAGCCTTGCATCCCTGGGATGAAGCCAACTTGATCTTGATAGATAAGCTTTTGATGTGCTCTTAGATTCAGTTTGCTAGTATTTAATTGAAGATTTTTGCATCAGTGTTCATCATGGATATTGGCCTGAAAGTCTCAGGATACAAAATCAGTGTGCAAAAATCGCAAGCATTCCTATACACCAGTAATAGACAAACAGAGAGCTAAATCATGAGTGAGCTCCCATTCACAATTGCTACAAAGAGAATAAAATACCTAAGAATACAACTAACAAGGGATGTGAAGGACCTCTTCAAGGAGAACTACAAATAACTGCTCAAGGAAATGAGGACACAACACTACAAATAACTGCTCAAGGAAATGAGGACACAACAGTACAAATAACTGCTCAAGGAAATGAGGACACAACAGATGGAAAAACATTCCATACTCATGGTTAGGAAGAATCAATATCGTGAAAATGGCCATACTACCCAAAGAAATTTTTAGATTCAGTGCTATTCCTATGAAGTTATTAATGACTTTCTTCACAGAATTGGAAAAAAAACACCTTAAACTTCATATGGAACCAAAAAAGAGCCCATATAACCAAGACAATCGTAAGCAAAAAAAGCAAAGCTGAAGGCATCACACTACCTGACTTCAAACTATATTACAAGGCTACTATAATCAAAACAGCATGGTACTCATACCAAAAAAGAGATATAGACCAATGGAACAGAATAGAGGCCTCAGAAGGAAAACCACGCAACTACAACCATCTGATTTTTGACAAACCTAACAAAAATAAGCAATGGGGGAAGGATTCCCTATTTAATAAATGGTGTTGGGAAAACTGGCTAGCCATATGCAGAAAGCTGAAACTGGATCCCTTCCTTACACCTTATACAAAAATTAACTCTAGATGGATTAAAGATTTAAACATAAGGCCTAACACCATAAGAACTCTAGAAGAAAACCTAGGCACTACCATCCAGCACATAGGCATGGGCAAGGATTTCATGACTAAAACACCAAAAGCAACAAGAGCTTCTGCACAGCAAAAGAAACTATCAATAGAGTGAACCAGCAAACAACAGAATGGGAAAAAATTTTTGCAATCTACCCATCAGACAAAGGGCTAATATCCAGAATCTATGGAGAACTTAAACAAATTTACAATAAAAAACAACATCATCAAAAAGTGGGCAGAGGATATGAACAGACACTTTTCAAAAGAAGACATTTATGCAGCCAACAAACACATGAAAAAAAAGCTCATTATCACTGGTGACTAGAGAAATGCAAATCAAAACCACATTACAATACCACTTCACGCCAGTTAGAATGGCAATTATTGAAAAATCAGGAGGCAACAGATGCTGGAGTGGATGTGGAGAAACAGGAATGCTTTTATACTGTTGGTGGGAGTGTAAATTAGTTCAACCATTGTGGAAGACCGTGTGGCGATTCCTCAAGGACCTAGAAATAGAAATTCCATTTGACCCAGCAATCCCATTACTGGATATATATCCAAAGGATTATAAATCATTCTGTTATAAAGATGCATGCACACATATGTTTGTTGTGGCACTGTTCACAATACCAAAGACTTGGAACCAACCTAAATTCCTAGCAATGATAGACTGGATAAAGAAAATGTGGCACATATATACCACAGAATACTATGCAGCCATAAAAAAGGATGAGTTCATGTCCTTTGCAGGGACATGGATGAAACTGGAAACCATCATTCTCAGCAAACTGATACAGGAACAGAAAACCAAACACTGCATGTTCTCACTCATAAGTGGGTGTTGAACAATGAGAACATATGAACACAAGGAGGGGAACATCACACACTGGGGCCTGCGGGGTGGGGAGCTAGGGGAGGAATAGCAGGGCGTGGGGGGATTGGGGAGAAATAGCATTAGGAGAAATACCTAATGTAGATGAGGGGGCAATGGATGCAGCAAACCATTACCATGACATGAGTATACCTATGTAACAAACCTACACAATCTGCATGTGTACCCCAGAACTTAAAGTGTAATTGAAAAATCTCAGCAAGTTATTTTATGGATATTGATAAACTAAGTCAAACTTTATATGGCGAGGTAAAAGACCCAGAATAGCCAACTCAATATTGAAGGAGAACAAAGTTGGAAGACTTACACTACATGACATCAAAATTTACTAAGTAACAGAGTCTAAAATGACGGTAAATACAGCTACAGTAATTCATACTGGCAAAAATAAATAGACCAATGGAATAGAATAGAGGCCCAGAAATAGACCCATATAAGTACAGTCAACTCATATTTTGACAAAGGAGGAAAGGCCATAGAGTGAAGCAAAGACAGTCTTTTCAACAGATGATGCTGGAATGACTGGATATCCCATGTTAAAAAAGAAATAAATTTAGATATAAACCTTACACCCATCACAAAAATTAACTGAAAATGGATCACAGACCTAGATGTACAACACAAAACTATAAAACACCTAGAAGATAACATAGGAGAAAACCTCGATGACTTTTTAGATGCACCACCAAAGGCACACTACATAAAGGAAACAATTGACAAACTGGACTTCATTAAAATTCCAAACTTCTGAATGAAAAGACGAGTCATAGGCTGAGAGGAAATATTTGCAAAAGATAGATCTAATAATGAACTGTTCTCCAAAATATACAAAGGACTCAAAGCTTAACAATAAGAGAACACCTAATTAAAAATGAACAAAAGACTGAACAGCTATCTCACCAAAAATGATACAGAAATCACAAGTAAACGTATGAAAAGATACTCAACAATAACATGTTATTAGGAAACTGCAAATTAAAACAACAAGATGGCTGGGTGCAGTGGCTCATTCCTTTAATCCCAACACTTTGGGAGGCCGAGGAGGGCAGATCACATGAAGTCAGGAGTTCGAGACCAGCTTGACCAACATGGAGAGACCCTGTCTCTACTAAAAATACACCACTGGGTGTGGTGGCGCATACCTGTCTGTAATCCCAGCTACTCGGGAGGCTGAGGCAGGAAAATCACCTGAACCTGGTAGGCGGAGGTTGTGGTGAGCTGAAATCACGCCATTGCATTCCATCCTGGGCTACAGAGCAAGAAATGTCTCATAAATAAATAAAACAACGAGATGCCACTACGTACCTATTAGAATGGCCAACATTTAAAGAAGTGACAACACTAAATTCATGTGGAGTAACAAAAACTCCTTTACTGGTGGCAGGAATGCAAAATTTTATAGCCACTTTGGAAAACAGCTTGACACTTTCTTACAAAACTAAACATACTCTTACCATATGATGCAGCACTCACATTCTCTAGTATTTATCCAAATGAATTGAAAACTTCACACAAAAACCTGTACACAGATATTTATAGCAGTTTTATTAATTATTTCCAAAATTTGGAAGCAACCAAGATGTTCTTCAATAGGTGAATGAATAAAGAAACTATGGTACATCTTGACCGGGCATGGTGGCTCACACTTGTAATCCCAGCTCTTTGGGAGGCGGAGGTGGGTGGATCACCCTAAGTGGAGAGTTCGGGACCAGACTGACCAAAAAGGAGAAACCCCATCTCTACTAAAAATACAAAATTAGCCAGGTGTGGTGGTGCATGCCTGTAATCCCAGCTACTCAGGAGGCTGAGACAGGAGAATTGCTCGAACCCGAGAGACAGAGGTTGCAGTGAGCTGCACCATTGCACTCCAGCCTGGGTGACAAGAGTGAGACTCCATCTCAAAAACAAACAAACAAACAAAAAACTATGGTACATCCAAACAATGGAATAGTATTCAGGACTAAAAAAAAGCCAGCTATCAAGCCATGAAAAGACATGAAGGAAGTTTCAATGAATATAACTAAGTGACAGAAACCAGACTCGACAGGTTACATACTGTATAGTTCAATTATATAACAGGGTGGAAGAGACAAAATTATGAACACGGTAAAATATCGGTGGTTGCCAGTGCCTGGGGGAGGGAGTAATAAATAGGTGGAGCACAGAAGATTTTTAGGGCAGTGAAACTGTCCTCTATGATACTACAATGGTGGGGATACATGTCACTGTATTTATAAAAACCCATAGAATGCACAACACCAAAAGTAAACCCAAATGTAAACTATGAACTTTGGGTGATGATGTGTAAATAAGGGTTCATTGATTGTTTTTTTTTAAAAAAAGTACCAATGCACTACAGGATGTTGATAGGCTGCGTATATGCAGAAACCAGATATATGGAAATTAATTTCTGCTCAATTTTGCTGTAAGCCTAAAACTACTATAAAATGTGAAGTTTATTAATTTAAAAAGTGGCAGGCTCTAAGCCCTAATACATTAATAGTTACATGAACTCTAAGGACATTAAATATAAAAGACAGATTGGCAGAGTTTATAAAAACAGATGCAATTATGTGAACTATATTGTGTCTAACAAACTTACTCCTAGTATAGTAACATGGGTAGATTCAAAGTGAATCAGTGGAATAAAAACACACTTTGCAAATAGTAATCAAAAGGAAACAGCAATGGCTATCTAGTATGAAGTAAAGCAGACTTCGGAGCAAAAAGAATTATCAGAGAATGAGATATATTACACGATTAAAGGGTCAGTCCACTAAGAAGACAACAATTCTAAATGTTTATGCACAAAATAGCAGAGTTGTAAAATATGTGCAGCAAAGGCCAACAGAAATAAAAGATGAAATCTACAATTATAATTGGTGATTTTAACACCCCTCTCTCGACAATTGATAGAACAACTTGACAGAAAATCAGCAAAAGTACAGAGGAACACAACACCACTGTAAATCAACAGGGTCTAAATGAGGGTTATGGAACACTCTATCCCAAAACAGCGGAATGCACATCCTTTTCAAGTGCCCATGGAACACATGCCAAGATAGACTATATCCTGGGCTATGAAACAGATTTTTAAAAATTGAAATCATGGGCCGGGCACGATGGCTCATGCCTGTAATCCCAGCACTTTGGGAGGCTGAGGTGGGTGGATCACGAGGTCAGGAGTTCGAGACCAGCCTGACCAACATGGTGAAACCCCATCTCTACTAAAAATAAAAATAATAATAATTTTTAAAAATTAGCCAGACTTGGTGGCACGCATCTGCAATCCCAGCTACTCAGGTGGCTGAGGCAGGAGAATCGCTTGAACCTGGGAGGCAGAGATTGCAGTGAGCAGAGATGGAGCCACTGCACTACAGCCTGGGTGACATCTTAAAAAAAAGAAAAAAACAAAATTAAAAATCATATAAATGTGTTCTCTGGCACAGTTGATCAATTAGAAATCAATAACAGAAAGATAAAAGGAAAATCCTCAAACACTTGGAAACCAAACAATCCACTTTTAAATAATAAGTGCATCAAAGAGGAAGTCTTAAGAGAAATTTCTGAAATACATGTGAACTGAGAAAATGAAAACATGAAATGTGTGGGATGCAGTTAAAGCAGTATTGCATGGGAAAGTTACAGTAGTAATGGGAACGTATATATAGTAGTTATATAGTAGTAGTATCTCAAATCAATAACCTCAGCTCCCACCTCAAGAAACTAGTGAAAAGAGAAAAAGATGCCTGAAGTGAGAATTCAACAAAATAAAGAACAGAAATCAATGAAAATTAAAAAAATCAAGAGACACTCAATGAAACAAAAAGGTAGTTCTTTGAAATAATCAACAAAATCTAAAACAAACCTCTCACAAGACTGAAAGAAAAAATAAGACTCAAATTACTAATATCAGGAATAAAACAAGGGATATTATAACAGACCTTCCAAATCTCAAAAGGGAAACAAAGGAATGCTCAAACAACTCCACACATATTTTTTACAACTTAGATGAAATGGACCAAAAACTCCACAAGTAAAAATTACTACTACTGATAGAATACATTTGCCCTAAAAATCCTCTGTGCTTCATTTATTCCTCCCTCCCCCCAAGCACTGGCAACCACTGTGTTTTTTTTTTTTTTTTTTTGAGACAGAGTTTTGCTGTTGCTACCCAGACTGGAGTGCAATGGCACGATCTCGGCTCACTGCAACCTCTGCCTTCTGGGTTCAAGCAATTCTCCTGCCTCAGCCTCCCAAGTAGCTGGGATTACAGGCACGTGCCACCATGCCCAGCTAATTTTTGTATTTTTAGTAGAGACGGGGTTTCACCTTGTTGACCAGGATGGTCTCGATCTCTTGACCTCGTGATCCACCTGCCTCGCCCTCCCAAAGTGCTGGGTTTATAGGTGTGAGCCACCGCGCCTGGCCAACCACTGGTATTTTATCTTCATAATTTTGTCTCTTCCAGTTGGAGTTATATAGTGTGTTAGAGAGTAGCCTTTTCAGACTATTTTTTTCCTTTTTCTTTCATTTTTTTTTTTTGAAACAATCTCACTCTGTTGCCCAGGTTAGAGTGCAGTGGCGCCATCTTGGCTCACTGCAACATCCGCCTCCCGGGTTCAAATAATTCTCCTCCCTCAGCCTCCCAAGTACCTGGGACTGCAAGCACGTGCCACCGCCCCCAGTTAATTTTTGTATTTTTAGTAAAGGTGGGGTTTCACCATGCTGGCCAGGCTGGTCTTGAACTCCTGACCTCAAGTAATCTGCTCACCTCAGTCTCCCAAAGTGCTGGGATTACAGGCATGAGTCACTACCCCTGGGCCCAGACTGGCTTTTTTCATGTAGTTAAATTCATTTAAATTTCCTCCATGTCTTTTCGTGGCTTGATAGCTCACTTCTTATTAGTAATGAATAATAATCCATTGCTTGATATAATACAGTTTCTTTATCCATTCACCTACTGAAGAATATCTTGATTGCTTCCAAATTTTGGCAATGACTAATAAGGCTGCTATCAACATCTATGTGCAGGTTTATATGTGAACAAACATTTTCAATTCATTTGGATAAATACTATGGCATATGAGTGCTAGATCATATGGTAAGAGTATGGTTAATTTTGTAAATTTATCATTTGAATAGCCATATAGTGCTAGTAAGAAAATTGAATTTCTAATTTTACAACTCACAATAAGCAATCTTCAGGTACAGTCTGTTTTACTGGAGAATTCTAGCAAATGTTTAAGGAATAATTAATACCATGTCTACGCAATCTCTCTCAGAAAATAGAAGAGGAGAGAAAACTTCCCAGTTTCTTTATGCCTTGATACCAAAACCAGATGAAGTAAATAAACTATAGACCAATGTCTTGTAGGAATATAGATGCAAAACTGCTTTAAAATATCTTAGCAAATAGCAAATAGAATTCAGCAATAAAGTGGGATTTATCCCAGGTATGCAAGGTTAATTCAATATTCGTTTTTGTGTTTTGGGTTTTTTTTTGAGACAGAGTCTCACCCTGTCATTCAGGCTGGAGTGCAATGGTGCCACCACAAGTCACTGATCATTTTACCTCAGCCTCCCAAGTAGCTGGGACCACAGGCATGCACTCCTATGCCTAGCTAATTTTTTAAAGTTTTGTAGAGACAGGATCTTGCTATGTCTTGAACTCCTGGGCTCAAGTGATCCTCCCACTCAGCCTCCCAAAGTGCTGGATTACAGGTGTGAGCCACTGTGCCAAGGTTCAATATTTGAAAATGTAATCTATCATATCAAGGAGCCATATGGTCAATCAGTACATGTAGAATAAAGCATCTGACAAAATTCCAGATTCATTCTTGTTAATAGACTCTCAGCAACCTAGGAATGAGGAGGAGATTCCTCATCTTGATTTTTTAAAAAGAAGCTATAAAAATCTATAGCTAACATAATACTCAATGTTTAAAAGTTAATATTTCTCACATTTAAGATCAAGAACAGGGCAAAGCTGTCTTTTCTCAGCACTGCTTCCCCACGTTCTACTAGAAATCCTAGCCAATGCAATTGGATAATAAAAGAAAATTTTAAAAAGTCATACAGATTGGGAAGGAAGAAATAAAACAGCCTATTCCCAGTGGCATGATTATCTAGAAAATCCTAAAGATATGACAAAGAAAACAAACTAACAAACTATTATACTAAGGTTTCAGGTTATAAGTTTAGTATACAAAAGTTAATTGCCTTGCTGTATGCTAGCAATGAACAATTATAATTTGAAATTTAAAACAATACCATTTACATTAGCACTAAAAAATGACATACTTATGTATAAAGTTCACAAAATATGTACAAGATCCGTATGAAGACAACTACCAAATTCAGATGAAAGAAATAAAAAATACCTAAGTAAATGGAGAGCTATCCCATGTTCATGGATTGGGATTGAAAGACTCAATATTATTACCAAGGCTCAACCCTGATCAGTGGATTCAACATAATCTCAATCAAAATCCAGCAAGTTATTTTTGTATGTTGACAAAGTGGTTCTAAAGTTCATATGGAACAGTAAGTCTCAAAACAGCCAACACAATACTGAAAAAGAACATCAGTAGACTGATATGACTGGATTTCAAGTCTTCCTATATAACTACAATAAGCAAGACTGTGGGATTGGTAAAAGAATACAAATAGATCAATGGGACAAAATAGTGCAAAGATGGACCCAATGTACTCACTAATTTTTGACAAAGGAGTGAATGCAATTTTATGTAGAAATGATTGTGTATGTGAGTGTGTGTGTGTGTTTCAGGTTTGTTTGTTTGTTTTTTGAGGCAGAGTCTCACTCTGTTGCCTGGGCTGGAGTGCTGTGGCATCATCTAAGCTCACTGCAGCCTCCACCTCCTAGGTTCAATGATTCTCCTACCTCAGCTTCCTGAGTAACTGGGATTACAGGCACCCACCACCATGTCCAGCTAATTTTTGTTTTAGTAGAAATGAGATTTCACCATATTGGCCAGGCTGGTCTTGAACTGCTGACCTCAGGTGATCCACCCACTGTAAAGTACTGGGATTACAGGCATGAGCCACTGTGCCTGGCTGAAATGATAGTGTTTTAAACCAACATCATGTGCAAAAAGAATCTAGACACTGACCTTATACCTTTGCAAAAATCAAACTAAAAAATGGATCATGGACCTAAATATAAAACACGATACTCTAAAATTTCTTAAAGATACTAAAGGCCAAAATCTAGGTGACCTAGATTTGATGATGAGTTTGTACATATAACATCAAAAGCACAAACCATGCAAAAATAAAATAAAATAAAAACGGACAATGCCAGTCATGGTGGCTCATACCTGTAATTGCAGTATTTTGGGAGGCAGAGGCAGGCAGACCACTTGCACTTTGGAGTTCAAGACTAGCCTGGGCAACATGGTGAAACCCCTTCTCTACAGAAAATAGAAAAATAGATGGATGTGGTGGCACATGCCTATAGTCCCAGCTACTCTGATAAAGTATATGTATCCAGAGGGTGCAGTGGCTCACACCTGTAATCCTAGCACTTTGGGAGGTCGAGGCATGTGGATTACCGGAACTCAGGAGTTCAAGACCAACCTGGACAACATCTAAAACCCTGTTTCTACTAAATTACAAAAGCTTAGCTGGGCACGATGGCATGCACCTGTAGTCCCAGCTACTTGGCAGGCTGAGGCAAGAGAATTGCTTGAGCCCAGGAGGCAGAGATTGTAGTGAGTGGAGACTGAGCTACTGCATTCCAGCCTGGGTGACAGAGTAAGACTCTCTTTCTCTCTCAAAAAAAGGAAGTATCCAAAGTGTACACACACACACAAAAAAAAAACTCTTAAAACTCAACAATAAGAAAAGAACCACATTAAATAGTAGGCAGAGGCCAGGTACGGTGGTTCACACCTGTAATCCCAGCACTTTGGGAGCCTAAGATATGAGGTCAGGAGTTTGAGACCAGCCTGACCAACATGGTGAAACCCATCTCTACTAAAAATACAAAAATTAGCTGGGAGTGGTGGCATGCGCCTATAATCCCAGCTACCTAGGAGGGTAAGGCAGGAGAATTGCTTGAATATTGGAGCTGGAGGTTGCAGTGAGCTGAGATCATGCCATTGCACTCCAGCCTGGGCAAACGAGCAAGACTCTGTCTCAAAAAAAAAAAAAAAAAAGTAGGCAGAAGATCTGAACAGACACCTCACCAAAGAAGATATACTGATGGCAAGTAAGCATATGAAAAGATGCCCAACATCCTAGGTTACTAGTGTGCTGCAAATTTAAACAACAAAGAAATACCACTATACAACTATTAGAATAGCTAAAACTTCAAACACTGACAGTACTAAATGCTGGTCTGGAGGTGGAGGTACAGGAACTCTCATTTATTACTAGTGGGAATGCAAAAGGTACAGCCACTTTTGAAGACAGCTTCTTACAAATGTAAACATAGTCTTACCATATGAACTAGCAGCCAACCTCCCAAGTGAATTGAAAATCTAGCCACAGAATAGCCTTACATGAATGTTTACAGCAGCTTTATTTCTCATTGATGAAATATAGAAACAACAAAGATGTTCTTCAGTAGGTGAATGCACTATGGACCATTCCATGCAGACTATGGAATATTCAGTGCTAAACAGAAATGAGCTGTCAAAACACTAGAAAACATGGAAGAACCTTAAATGCATATTGCCGAGTGAAAGAAGCTGGTATGAAAAGGCTACATACTGTATCATCCAAATTATATTACTTCTGGAAAAGGTAAAACTAGAGAGATAGTAAAAATGGTTTCCAGGAGTTTAAAGTGAGGAGAGAGGTGAAGGGAAGGGTGAAAAATGGAGCACAGGATTTTTAGGACGATGAGACTATTCTGTATGACACTGTAATGGTGGATACATGACATATGCATTTGTCAAAACCCATAGAATTGTACAACACGGCCGGGCGCAGTGGCTCACGCCTATAATCCCAGAACTTTGGGAGGCCAAGGCGGGTGGATCACAAGGTCAAAAGATCGAGACCATCCTGGTCAACAAGGTGAAACCCTGTCTCTATTAAAAATACAAAAATTATCTGGGCATGGTGGTGCGTGCCTGTAGTCCCAGCTACTCGGGAGGCTGAGGCAGGAGAATTACTTGAACCCAAGAGGCGGAGGTTGCGGTGAGCCAAGATCGTGCCATTGCTCCCCAGTCTGGGTAACAACAGCGGAAACTCCGTCTCAAAAAAAAAAAAAAAAAAATTGTACTACACAAAGTGTGAACCCTCATCTCATGTGTAAAATGGACTTGAGTTAATAATGATGTATCAATACAGCCCCAGCAATTACAAATATATCACAACAAGGAAAGATGTTAAAACAGGGAAACTGGGCTGGCACGTGGTGACTCATGTCTGTAATCACAGCAATTTGGGAGGCTGAGGTGGGATGATCCCTTGAGTCCTGGGTTTTGAGACCAGCCTGGGCAACACAGTAAAACCTCATCTCTGCAAAAATATTTTTAAAATAAGTAAAAAGTTAGCAGGGCATGGTGGCATGGATTGCTTGAGCCCAGGAGTTGGAGTTACAGTGAGCTATGGAGCGCTGCTGCACTGCAGCCTAAATGAAAGAGCAAGACTTTATCTCTTTCTCTCTCTCTAAAAAAACTATGCCTAAGTTCAACACACATTTTGCACCATATATTGAGGTTTTAGAGTTTCACAGGCCTTAGGGCTATGAAAGGGCTCAGGAAATTCTGCTTGTAAGCAGTAAAATAGAGTAAATGCTAAACCAATACCAAAAAAATCCCAACTATATCCTGGATATAATATACCTTTATGGCTTTTGAGGGGTTGGGTGGGAAACAGAGTCTCACCCTGTTACCCAGGCTGGAGTGCAGCTCAATCTCGGTTTACATCAACCTCTGCCTCCCAGGTTCCAGCAATTCTCCTGCCTTAGCCTCCCAAGTAGCTGGGATTACAGGTGCATGTCATCACGCCCAGCTAATTTTTGTATTTTTAGTAGAGACAGGGTTTCACCATGTTGACCAGCCTGGTCCCGAACTCCTGACCTCAAGTGATCTGCCCACCTTGGCTCCCCAAAATGCTGGGATTACAAGCATGAGCCACCATGCCCAGCCCTTTTTATGGCTTTCTTATTCTTGAAAACTCTCACCTCCCTGATTTTAAGATCTACTTTTAGTCCCTGCTATTCTGCAACTTAACTCTGGTTTCCTTTGTACTGACTTTGCTTGATAAATATTGTGGTTTCCTGTGCCTGACTTTGATTCATGTATTTAACAGGCCTAAAAATTATCTTCAAACATTGTGTCTCCTCCATTTTCTCTCCTCTTTCTTGGGACTCTGATTGTACCTATTTTAGATCTCATTATGCTCTCCGTTTCAATTATCTTAATTATTTTTCATTTAAAATGTGTTTCCACTTGATTCATAGCTTGAGAAAATGTCTGGGGAGTGTATCAGCCAGCTGCCCTGGGGATGGGGACGGAAGTTCATGGAATCCCTGGGGCGAGAGGGCTGCAGCAGTGCCCCTTATGTCACTGAATTTGGGGGGCCCCTAATCATGCTTGAGAGTGAATTTTCCCAGGAAGTACTTCCTGAACCCAGCCTGTGGAAGTGGGTGATGTAGAAGCCATCTTTTCCATGACTTTCACCTCCTGCTTTAGGAAGTGGTTCTTCAGGAAGCCACAGAGATGAGGGCCTGTGCTGGCAGATTCCGTGCAGATCCAACATAGGCAGTTCCAGTGTCTTCTCTAGGCCAAGGGAGATCCAAGGGCAGCCAAGGTACGACCTGACTCATCTTGAGATAGCTTCTGCATCCTCCAAGAAGGCACTGACGCCACACTGCTTTTTCGTGGAGACACTTGGTGCCCTTGGGTTTCTGTCTTGACAAGTCACAGGAAAGGCACATGCCCACTAGGGACACATTGTAGTCAAAATAGTAACACAGAGAAATTTAGGTGCTGGATGTCCACAAATGCAGGTTGGTCAAGTAGGAGGTAAGGACCTTGGCCTCAACAAAATAATTATGAAGGATCTGGAGCTTTTGTTGGAGACAAGAAGCTGACCACAATATATGGCATTAGCTGGTCTTGGAGGCAGGGGATAAGCTAAGAGGTGACGTGGAGACTAAGGTTTGACAGGAGGTTAGAGGATAGTCAATGTAATACCTATCCAAATCCCAGCTGAGTTTTTTTTTTTTTTTTTTTTTTTTTTGAGATGAAGTCTCACTCTGTCACTCAGGCTGGAGTTCAGTGGCTTGATCTTGGCTCACTGCAACCTCCACCTCCCGGGTTCAAGCAGTTCTCTTTGCCTTAGCCTCTTGAGTAGCTGGGATTACAGGTGTCTGCCACCATGCCTGGCTAATTTTTGTATTTTTAGTAGAGACTGGGTTTCACCATGTTGACCAGGCTGGTCTCGAACTCCTGAACTTTTGGCCTTCCAAAGTACTGGGATTACAGGTGTGAGCCACCTCCCCTGGCCCCAGCTGACTTCTTTTTACAAATTGATGAACATATTCTAAAATTCACATGGAATTTCAAGTGAGCCAGAAGAGTCAAAACAATCTTGAAAATAAAGAATAAAGTGACCAGGCATGGTGGCTCACACCTATAATCCCTGCACTTTGGGACGCTGAGGTGGATGGATCACCTAAAGTCAGGAGTTCGAGACTAGCCTGACCAATATGTTGAAACCCTGTCTCTACTAAAAATGCAAAAATTAGCCAGGCGTGGTGATGGGTGCCTGTAATCCCAGCTTCTCAGGAGGCTGAGACAGGAGAATTGCGTGTACCAGTGAGGCAGAGGTTGCAGTGAGTCAAGATTGTGCCACTGCACTCCAGCCTAGGCAACATTGTGATACTCTGTCTCAAAAAAATAAAAAAAATAATAAAAAAATAAAGTAGACACATTTATCTATTTCAAAACTTGCTGGCACCAGGAGAGACATATGGATTAATGGGAGAGGTTAAAAATCTGAAAATAAATGCATGATTATGCAAGGATGCTAACACTATCCAATGAGGAAAGAATAGTCTTTTCAACAATAGTGATGGATCAGCTAGTCAAAATAATAACACAGAGAAATTTAAGTGCTGGAGGTCTACATACAAAAGAGTTGAGTTGGGCCAGGCGCGGTGGCTCACGTCTGTAATCCCAGCACTTTGGGAGGCCGAGGCGGGTGGATCACGAGGTCCAGAGATGGAGACCATCCTGGTCAACATGGTGAAACCCGTCTCTAACAAAAATACAAAAAATTAGCTGGGCATGGTGGCGCGTGCCTGTAATCCCAGCTACTCAGGAGGCTGAGGCAGGAGAATTGCCTGAACCCAGGAGGAGGAGGTTGCGGTGAGCCGAGATCGCGCTATTGCACTCCAGCCTGGGTAACAAGAGCAAAACTCTGTCTCAAAAAAAAAAAGTGATATATGCATACAATGGACTATTATATAGCTTTAAAAAGGAAGAAAATTCTGACATATGCTACAACATGGATAAACTATGAAGGCATTATTTGAAGACATTTTGAAGTGGAATATAAGCCAGATTGAAACTTGACTAATATTATATGATTCCACTCATATGAGGTACCTACAGTAGTCAAATGCATAGAGACCAAAAGTAGAACACTGGCTACCAGGGACTAGGTGGCGGGTGAGGGGAATACAGGGAGTTATTGTTCAATGGGTACAGAGTTTCAGTCTGGAAACATGAAAAATTCCTGGAAATGGATGGTGGCGATGGTTGTACAAAACAATGTGAATGCATTTAATGCCACTGAACCTAACTCAAAAATGTTAAAAATGGGAAAAATATATATATTATGTATATATATATATATATATATATATATATATATGGCTGTATATATTTTACCACAATAATAAAAAAATTTTTTTAAACTTTGTGACCTTAAATGTGGCAAAAGAGTTTCAGATATGGCATCTGGCGTACAAACAGCAGAAGAAAAAAATAGATAATTGACTTAATCAAGATTTATAACTTTTATATTTCAAAGGACTCCATCAAGAAAGTGAAGAGAGGATTCACATAATGGGAGAAAGCTTTTGCAAATCATATATCTAATATGGGCCTTGTATCTAGACTACATAAATAACTCTTAGAATGCAACAAGGAAAGAAATAACCCAATAAAAAATGGGCAAAGAATCTGAATAGCCATTTCTCCAAAGAAGATACACAAATGGCAAACAGCATATGGAACAATGCTCAAAATCATTAGTCATCAGGAAAATGCACATCAAGACCACAATTAGATGCCGCTTCACACCCACTAGGATGGTTAGAATCAAAAAGTCAGATCACAACAGTTGCAGGTGAGAATGTGGAGAAATGGGAACCCTCAAACACTGCTAGTGGGAACATAAAAAAAGGCCAGCCACTCTGGAAAACAGTCTGGCAGTTACCCCAAAGAAATTTACCATGTGACCCAGCAATTCTACTCTAGCTACATAGACAATAGAAAGAAAAATCCATATCCACACAGAAACGTGGGCATGAATGTTTATAAGAGCATTATTCACAACAGCTGAAAGATAGAAACAACCCAAATGTATCAGCAGGTGAATGAGGCAACAAAACGTGAGATATTTATACAATAAAATGTTATTCTACCAAAAAGAGGAATGAAGTTTTGATATATGCTATTACACAAATGAACTTTGAAAATATGATAAATGAAAGAAGCTAAAATTAACAGGGCATGGTGGTGCTCATCTGTAGTCTCTGCTACTTGGGAGGCTGAGGTGGGAGGATTGCTTGAGCCAGGGAGGTTGAGCTGCAGTGAGCCAAGATCGCTGCACTGCACTCCAACCTGGGCGACAGAGCAAGATCCTGTCTAAAAAAAGAAAATTCAAATACAGAAGACCACATTTTGTATAATTCCACATGAGAAAGTTCAGAATTGGCAAATCCATAGAGATGGAAAGAATTGTTGTTGCTTAGGGTTGGCAGCAGGGATGAAAGGAAAACAGTGATAGCTAAAGGACATGTATGGTGTTTCTTCTTGCAGTGACAAAAATGTTCTAAAATGGACCGTGGTGGTGATTTTATCAATAGACTAACAACCATTGAATTGTACACTTCATGTACGTGAATTAAATTTTGCCAAACAGTAAGTCAGAACACTAACTAAAGGCATAGGCCTTGAAAGTTTATGGGTTGAAAAACTGATGCTCTTTTGGGGAAAAAAATAGTTTATGGGATTCATGGCAGCAGCCTTGAAACACATGGCTTCTTGGAAAGGAAGATTTTTTTTTTTAGGAAGGAAATTCAATGTTTTTTCATTATAAAAACTCTCAGCAAGCTAGGGAAGGAAGCCCTTAGACTGATAAAGGGCATCTCTGAATAACTAGCAGCTTTTTCCTGAGAGCCTCAAATTGGAAACAACCTAAAGGTCCAACAGGAGAATAAATAAGCCATTTGTGGTATATTTAAACTACTCATAACCAAAAAAGAATGAATGACTGATAAAATTACTAATAGATTAAAAACGGGCCAGGTGCGGTGGCTCAAGCCTGTAATCCCACTTTGGGAGGCCGAGAGGGTGGATCACGAGGTCAAGAGATCAAGACCATCCTGGTCAACATGGTGAATCCCCTTCTCTACTAAAAATACAAAAAATCTGCTGGGCACGGTGGCGCATGCCTGTAATCCCAGCTACTCAGGGGGCTGAGGCAGGAGAATTGCCTGAACCCAGGAGGCAGAGGTTGCGGTGAGCCGAGATCGCGCCATTGCACTCCAGCCTGGGTAACAAGAGTGAAACTCCGTCTCCAAAAAGAAAAACCGAAAAACAAAAAAAAAAACAACGATATGGATGAATCTCAAAAACATGCTAAGTGAAATAAACTTATGCACTAGAGTACACACCATATAGTTGCAATTCATATGCAATTCTAAAACAGGAAAAAAAAAACCATGACGACATCAGAATGATGTTGTCTGTGAGTATGAGGTGGAAAATTTACTGAGGAACATAAAAAAACTATCTGAGGTTGATGATGATGTCCCATATCTTGATAGGAGTTTGGGTTAAACAGATCTATGCAATTGTCAAAATTTAGCAATGTATACTGAATATTTGTGCATTTCATTGTATATAGCTTTTACATTTAAAAACTGCAAAGAAGGCCAGGCGTGGTGGCTTACACCTGTAATCCCAGCACTTTGGGGGGCTAAGGTGGGTGGATCACCTGAGATCACAAGTTTGAGACCAGCCTGGCCAACATGGTGAAACCCTGTCTCTATTAAAAATACAAAAATAAGCCAGGCATGGTGGCAGGTACCTGTAACTCCAGCTACTTGGGAGGCTAAGGCAGGAGAATTGCTTGAACCTGGGAGGTGGAGGTTGCAGTGAGCCAAGATCACCCCATTGTGCTCTAGCCTGGGAGACAAAAACAAAACTGTCTCAAAACAAAACAAGAAAACAAACAAAAAACTGCAAGGAAATACTGAGCTCTATTTAATGATACATATGATAAAGTATCTAAGGAGAAAGGGACAGATGTACAATTTACTTTTAAATGTGTCAATATAATATGGATTAGTTCAGGGATAAAGGGATAGTTTCAGCAACACGCAGAAAAGCAGTAATTATAAAATGTCAATTGTAAGCTGGGTGCGATGGCTCATGCCTATAATCCCAGCACTTTGGGAGGCTGAGGCGGGCAGATCATGAGGTCAGGGGTTCGAGACCAGTTCGACCATGATGAAACCCTGTCTCTACTTTAAAATTACAAAAATTAGTCAGGCGTGGTGGTGTGCACCTGTAATCCCAGCTACTTGGGAGGCTGAGGCAGAAAAATTGCTTGAACCTGGGAGGCGGAGGTTGCGGTGAGCCAAGAGCACGCCATTGCACTCCAGCCTGGACGACAGAGTGAGACTTCATCTCAAAAAAAAAAAAAAAAATTATTTGTAGAATCTAAATGATAAGTATGAGTGTTTGCTGGAAAATTATTTTCTGTATATTTGAGCATTCTCACAAAAATGCTAGAAAAAAAGAGAAAGAATGGCTCTTAAAACCTGGGTGGTGAAAAGGAAAAAACAAGTGAGGGAAATAGAATATTGGAAGATGAGAGCCAAAAAGTTGAAGGACACATGAAATCCTCCCTCAAACACACCCCCTTCCCCCAAGCCATCTATTAGGGAAAATACAAGGACAGGCCGGCAGTGACAGAAGAGGGAGAAGGTTCTTGCGGGTGGAGAGATTTTGTAAACCACCCAGCCTCCCAATCCCATTCATGGAATGCATGCACATGGGCAGTTTTCATCCACATGAAGCCCAAAGAAGAAAACAAAAAGGAGAATCAGAATATTTCAGCCTATGAAACTCTCCCTAAAACTATGGAGCAGAAGAAAAATATAACACAGCATTTCAGTTACGCCACCATAACTGTAACAGGTTCATTGCCCAAAGTTCTGCCTTGTCCCTGTGGTCTAGCCCCTCTATCGAACATTGATCTGAGTTCTGTTCCTATCGTTTTGCTTTTTCCAGAATGTGATGGAATCATTCATTCATCCTGAATGAATCATTCCTCTTTTTATCTAACTTCTTTCATTTAGCACACATTCTTTGAGATTGATTTATGTTGTAGCATATCAGTTATCAGTAACTCCCTCCTATTACTGAGCAGTATTCCATTGTATGGAGGTACCGTCATTTGTTAATTCATTCACCAGTTGATGAACGCTGGGTTGTTTTCAGGTTTTCGTGATTATGAATAAAGCCCCTAAAACATTTGGACTTTGCGTGGATACATGTTTTCACTTCTCTTGGGTAAAACCCCAAAAGCTGGGTGGCTGGGTTTTATGGTCAACTATAAAAGAAACTGCCAAACTGCCTTCCAACGTGGCTGCACTATTTTGTCCTTTCACCAGCAGTACATGAGAATGGCATTTGTCCTGCATACTCACCCACATTGGTATCCTTGCATTTTTAAATTTAATTTAATTAATGTATTTATTTTTGAGACAGAGTCTAGCTCCATCACCCAGGCTAGAGTTCAGTGGGGTGATCTTGGCTCACTGTGGTCTCTGCCTGCCAGGCTCAAGTGATTCTCCTGCCTCAGCCTCCTAAGTTGCTGGGACCTCCATGCACAGCTAACTTTTGTATGTTCTACAGAGACAGGGTCTCACCATGTTGCCCAGGCTGGTCTTGAACTCCTGAGCTCAAGTATTCTGCCTACCTTGGCCTCCCAAAGTGCTGGGAATACAGAATGAGCCACCACACCCAGCCAGATTTCTTAATTTTAGCTACACTCACTGGAATTAATAAATTTTAAGTATTTTCTGGATGTAAGTCGTTTATCAGATGTGTTTCACAAATATTTTATTCCAGTTTCTGTCTTGTTTTTTCATTTTCTTAACAGTGTCTCTTTCAAAGGGCTTTTTAAAAGTATGGTAAAGTCAAATTTATTTTATCAATGTAATGGCCTGTGCTGCCTGTGTCCTATGTAATACTTTTTTGCCTGACCAAAGCTCACAGAGATTTTCCTCCTATATTTTCTTCTGAAAGTTTTGGAGTTTTAGGTTTTGAACTTTAGTCTAAGATCCATTTCAAGTTAAATTTTGTATATGTGATAAAGTAGGGGTTAAGTTTCTTTTTTTTTTGCATAATTGTTCATTTATTTCAGCATCACTTGTTGAAAAGGCTTTTCTTTCTTCATTGAATTACCTTGGCAACTTCATCAAAAATTAATGAAGGTGTGTAAATCTATCTCCAGACTCCAAAAATAAAATTCTAAGCCCCTCAACCATATTAATGGAACCCTCTTCCAGGCCAAGGGTGTTTCAAAGATAACCTGAAAAACTACTTCAGGCTGGGGGTAGTTCATCACACCTGTAATCCCAGCACTTTTGGAGGCCAAAGCGGGTGGATCACTTGAGCTCAGTTCAAGACCAGTCTGGGCAACATGGTAAAACCTCGTCTTCACCAAAAATACAAAAAATTAGCTGGGGATGGTGGCTCACACCTCTGGTCCCAGCTACTTGGGAGGCTGAGGTGGGAGAATTGCTTGAGCCTGGGAGGCAGAGGTTGCAGTGAGCCAGGAACGCGCCACTGCACTCCAGCCTGGGTGACAGATGAGACCTTGTCTCAAAAAGACAAAATAAAACAAAACAAAACCTAGTTCAGGCCATGATGGGAAGGGGTAGCCAGACATGCCTCGTTATACTCCCTCCCTTTTGGAATTACTGATAAAAACTCTTTAAGTCTGATAAGAAACATTTGCGATCTGTTCTTTCCGAAGCCTTCTACCTGGAGGCTTCATCTGCACAATTAAACCTTAGTCTTTACAACCCCTTATCATAACCCAGAATTTCCTTTCCATTGATAATAACTGAACCCATTGCCAATCAGAAAAAATTTTATTTTATTTTATTTTA
This sequence comes from Callithrix jacchus, assembly GCF_049354715.1. Classification (NCBI taxonomy): domain Eukaryota; kingdom Metazoa; phylum Chordata; class Mammalia; order Primates; family Cebidae; genus Callithrix; species Callithrix jacchus. The sequence continues at coordinate 38,967,284 of NC_133513.1, forward strand.
TTTATTTTTGAGACATAGTCTCCCTTTATTGCCCAGACAGGAGTGCAGTGGCACGATCTCTACACAGTAGCACAGTGGTTGCTCACTGTAACCTCTGCCTCCTGGGTTCAATTGATTCTCCTGCCTCAGGCCCCTGAGGTCTCCTGGTCATCCAGGGGACGGAATGGGAGCATCTAAGGGATTGACCCCTTGTGACATATAGCGGTCCTACAGGGAATCTTCCAACAAAAATAATTTTAAAAGGCTCACCCAGGAAATGCATGTAAGAGCTGGTAACTCTGTGTTTCAAGCCCTCTTGGAGAGGACAGACCTCCAGAGAGGGAAACTGACACACATCAGAGGGCAGAAACAACTCAGCTGGGATTACAGGTATGCACCACCACACTTGCCTAATTTTTGTATTTTTAGTAGAGACAGGGTTTTGCCATGTTAGCCAGGCTGGTCTTGAACTCCTGACCTCAAATGATCTGCCTGCCTTGGCCTCCCAAAGTGCTGGGATTACTGGCATGAGTTTTGGTGCCTGGCTGCTAATCAGAAAAATTTTAAATCTGCCTATGACCTGGGTGGAAGTCTCCCTACCACCCCCTGTTCAATGTAGATTGAACCAATGTAAATCTTACATGTATGTGAAATGTAAGAGACATGATATCTCATGTCTCCCTAAAACGTGTAAAACTAGGCTGCATCATGACCACCTTGGGCACATGTTCTCAGGATCTTCTGGGGCTGTCACAGGCCACGGTCACTTATATTTGGCTCAGAACAAATCTCTTCAAATATTTTACAGAGTTTGACTCTTTTTGTCAACAATAATTTGGTGCATGAACATGTGGGACCTCAGAGAAGATCATGACCCGGAAGGAGTTGCCTGAAGTTGGAGCTAAGTTTCCAGCAGGGGCCCATGGAAGCCTCCCTGACTTTCAGCTTCTTCTCTAGTGGAACTGAGAAGTCTTCACGAGTCCTGGACCTCCGTTTGGTTGATGATCCTTGATTTATTTTGAGCTGTTTTTTTCCTCCAAGGAAGTTGTTGTTGATCTTAATTCTAGTTCAGAGGTGCATTCTAAAGGGTCTTCTCCACTGCTTTTTCTCCCCAAATTTTTCTCCTCATGCATTTGCATGAGGAACTGCAACCTCCACCTCCCAGGCTCAAACAATTTTCCCACCTCAGCCTCCCGAGTAGCTGGGACCAGAGGTGTGAGCCACCATACCCAGCTAACTTTTTGTATTTCTAGTGGAGATGAGGTTTTACCATGTTGCCCAGACTTGTCTTGCACTGAGCTTGAATGATCCACTCGCTTTGGCCTCCAAAAGTGCTGTGATTACAGGTGTGATGAACCATAGATAAATGAGAGACTGAGCTCCTTAGCTCTGAAGAGAGAGGGTATTCTGCTCCTCTTAGCCTAAAGGTGCCCCTCAATGACGAGGGCCAGAGTGGGAGCATGTAAGGGATTGACCCCTTGCAACATGCAACGGCCCTACAGGGAATCCTCCAACAAAATTAGTTTTTAAAGGGTCACTCAGGAAATGCATGTAAGAGCTGATAACTGTATTTCAAGCCCTCTTGAAGATGACAGAGCTCCAGAGAGGGAAACTGACACACATCATGGGGCAGAAACGACTCAGTGGTGACACCCTTGAGTCCCACCCACAAGCAGCACACTTGGATCCACCACACTAAACCCTAGGCCACCGCTCAGTCCCTCTTTTTTTTTTTTTAAAGTGGGACACATAATCTAAGAATGAGGAAAGAAAAAGACAACAACCACCTTTTGGGCAGCCCATTGGTTTAATGGCAACTCTACTTGCAAGTGCTTGTATGAAATGAAAAAGTCTGGCTGGGTGCAGTGGCTCACACCTGTGATAACAACCCTTTGGGAGGCTGAGGTGGAAGGATTGCTTGAGCTCAGGAGTTGGAGCTCAGGGCAACATGATGAGACCCAGTCGCTACTAAAAAATAAAAAAATTAGCCGGGCCTGGTGGTGGGTGCCTGTAATCCCAGCTATTCAGGAGGCTGAGGCAGGAGAATCACTTGAACCTGGGAGGTGGAGATTGCAGTGAGCTGAGATCACACCACTGCACTCCAGCCCGGACAACAGAGAAAGACCCTGTCTTAAAAAAAAAAAAAAAAAAAAGAAAGAAAGAAAGAAAGAAAAGAAAAGGAAACGTCCAAAGGCATGCCAGGTTTTCTAATAGTCGAGTTGGTTACATATTGTGGCACATTTTGAACTGATGGGCAAATTACATCAAGAAAAAATTCAGAGCCCAAACAGTTGACCTACAACTATAGAGTTCCTAAGTTCTCTATTTCTCCGTTTTATTTTCTGCTGCTTTTAATCTGTTGTTACTTTTCTACTGAGATTTTAAAAAAAAATCAGTTTGGATTCAACCATTTTATTTGGCTTTTTTTTTTTTTTTTAATTCAGGGTCTGGCTCTGTTGCCCACGCTGGAGTGTAGTGGCACGATCTTGGCTCACTGCAACCTCTGCCTCCCTGGTTCAAGCGGTCCTCCCACCTCAGCCTCCTCAGTAGCTGGGACCACAGGCGCCCACCACTATACCTGGCTATTTTTTTTGTAGAGACAGGGTTTCACTGTGTTGTCTAGGCTGGTCTGGAACTCCGGGGCTCAAGTGATCTGTCCGCCTCGGCCTACCAACGTGTTGGGATTATAGGCATGAGCCACTGAGCCAGGACATTTGCTTGGTTTTGTAAACTGGTGAGTTGGTATTAATATCTCATGTCTAGAGTTCTGCAGTAAAAGCCACAGGATCTTTGTATGAGTGAGTATGTGTGTTTACGTATATGTCGTATATGTACTTTGTGTGTTGTGTACACAATGTACCAAATTGGCTTAAAGTTAAAGAGTACTCATGAGGCCGGGTGCTGTGGCTCATGCCTGTAATCCCAGTACTTTGGAAGGCTGAGGTGGGTAGATCGCCAGGTCAGGAGTTCAAGACCAGACTGGCCAACATAGTGAAAACCCATCTCTACTAAAACTTACAAAAATTATTCAACCAGAGAATTGGGAAAAAGAAAAAAAATACAAAATTAGCCTAGTGTGGTGGCACACGCCTGTAGTCTCAGCTACTTGGGAGGCTGAAGCAGGAGCATTGCTTGAACCTGGGAGGTGGAGGTCGTAGTGAGCTGAGACCTTGCCATTGGTTGTACTCCAGCCTGGGTGGCACAGCGAGACTCTGTCTCAAAAAAGAAAAGAAAAAAAAAGAGTGCTCATAACAAGGATACAAGGGTAAAAGGATTAATGTAATAATAAGAGATCTTAACACCCAGATACCCATAATGAGATTTAGATTCAACGAGACAGAAAATTGATGGCGATATCCGGGACTGGAACTAAGATCCAGAACAAATAAACTCAATAGAGCTCTCCATTTTAAACACACAAAATACACATTATCCACAAAGTCTAATGATATATCTAAAGATATACAAAGACTCAAAACAAGGGGATGGAAAAAAACTCACCAACCAAATGGAGAGCAAAAATAAATAAATAAAAAGCAGGAGTTGCAATTCTCACACTTAATAAAATAGATTTCAAAGCTACAAGGATGCAAGGGTAAAAGGATTAATGTAACAATAAGAGATCTTAACACCCAGATACATAAGACACATAATGAGATTTAGATTCAACGAGACAACAAATTGATAAAGATATCCAGGACTTGAACTCAGAGCCAGAACAAATAAACACAATAGAGGTCTCCATTTTAAACACATAAAATATGCATTAACCACTTTAAACACTCAAAATATTGATCGGCCATTTTTGAAACCCATTTTAGGAATGAAGTAATATTCCTTTTGCCCTCTTTTTCTTTTTTTCCCCTTCTTTTTCTCTTTAAAAAAATAATTATAAGAGTGCTCATAAATAGTAAACCAAAATGTTTTTCAAGTTCATGTGACATAAGTAAATTTTTTTTTTTGAGATGGAGTTTCATTCTTGTTACCCAGGCTGGAGTGCAATGGTGCGATCTCGGCTCACCACAGCCTCCGCCTCCTGGGTTCAGGCAATTCTCCTGCCTCAGCCTCCTGAGTAGCTGGGATTACAGGAACGCACCACCATACCCAGCTAATTTTTTGTATTTTTGGTAGAGACGGGGTTTCACCATGTTGACCAGGATGGTCTCGATCTCTTGACCTTGTGATCCACTCGTCTCGGCCTCCCAAAGTGCTGGGACTATAAGTGTGCACCACACACCCAGCTAATTTTTGAATTTTTAGTAGAGATGAGGGTTTCACTGTCATGGCCAGGTGGGTCTCGAATTCCTGGCCTCAAGTGATCTGCTCGCCTTGGCCTCCCAAAGTGCTGGGATTACAAGTGTAAGCCACCAAGCCCAGCCTACTTGTGTAATTGTTGATAAATAAGACATTTACTATTGTTGGTTTAATGAAAACAGCTAAATCCTAAGTTTTTGGTAAAATACTGATATTTAACCTTAAGTTTCTTACTTAGGTAAGCACCTGAAATTCACAGGCTATAAAAAAGGTTAACAGGAAAATAGATTTTAATGATGACTATTACAGTTTTTATAAATAATCTAAGTAAACTATCAAAAATAAATTAATCAGGTAACTGTAATGGAATAAATGCTTATAAACAAATTTGTAATATAATTTAGAATCTAAAATTGCATTAAATAATATTCATTAAATGTCTGGGTAGTTTCTAACTTAAAAATTATAGAAAAACATTTTTCTAAAAAATGTGTTATTAAAAGGTAAATAGCTGGGTGTGGTGGCTCATGCCTGTAATCTCAGCGCTTTGGGACACCAAGGCAGGCAGATCACCTGAGGTCAGAAGTTCGAGACCAGCCTGAACAACATGGTGAAACCCCATCTCTACTAAAAACACAAAAAATTAGCCAGATGTGGTAGCACATACCTGTAATCCCAGCTACTTGGGGGGCTGAGGCAAGAGAGTCATTTGAACCTGGGAGGCGGAGGTTGTAGTGAGCCAAGACCATGTCATTGTACTCCAGTCTGGGCAACAAAAGCAAAACTTAGTGAAAGAGAAAGAAAGAAAGAGAGAAAGAAAGAAAGAAAGAAAGAAAGAAAGAAAGAAAGAAAGAAAGAAAGAAAGAAAGAAAGAAAGGAGGGAGGGAGGGAGGGAGGGAGGGAGGGAGGGAGGGAGGGAGGGAGGGAAGGAAGGAAGGAAGAAAGAAAAGAAGGAAGGAAAGGAAAGGAAAGGAGGAAAGAAAGAAAGAAAGAAGGGAGGGAGGGAGGGAGGGAGGGAAGGAAGGAAGGAAGAAAGAAAAGAAGGAAGGAAAGGAAAGGAAAGGAAAGGAGGAAAGAAAGAAAGAAAGGAAGGAAGGAAGGAAGGAAGGAAGGAAGGAAGGAAGGAAGGAAGGAAGGAAGGAAGGAAGGAAGGAAGGAAGGACCTGGCCAGGCTTGGTGGCTCACACCTGTATTCCCATAATCTCAGCACTTTGGGAGGCCCAGGCAGGGGGATCACGAGGTCAGGAGATCAAGATCATCCGGGCCAACATGGTGAAACCCTGTCTCTATTAAAAATACAAAAATTAGCTGGGTAGGGTGACACATGGCTGTAGTCCCAGCTACTCTGGAGGCTGAGGTGGGAGAATCACTTCAACTTGGGAGGCAGAGGTTGCAGTGAGCCAAGAGCGTGCTACTTTGCTCCAGCCGGCAACAGAGTGAAAAAAAATAATAATCAAAGGTAAATAATTTTTGTCTAATTCAAAGGTTATTTAAAGGTTATATATAAAACAAGGTAAAAGGGACGGCAGGGCGTGGTGGCTCATGCCTGTAATCCCAGCACTTTGGGAGGCCAAAGTGGGTGGATCACCATAGGTCAGGAGTTCAGTACCACCCTGGCCAATGTGATAAAACCCTGTCTCTACTAAAAATACAAAAAAATTAGCTGGGCATGGTGGCAGGTGCCTGTAGTCCCAGCTACTCAGGAGGCTGAGGCAGGAGAATACCTTGAACTCAGAAGGCAGAGGTTGCAGTGAGCCAAGACCGTGCCGTTGCACTTCAGCCTGGGCAACAAGAATGAAACTCTGTCTCAAAAAATAATAATAATGATAAGAAAAATCTTACAGGATCTGCTTTTGTCTGTATATCTTTTATATCTACATGTTTATGTGGAAGTGATATTTGACTATCAAACTCACAGAGAAATTCTTTAAGAGAAAAGTCGTACACAGTGCTCAGTCATCAATTGGCTTAACGAAAAGTGAGTGTCGATGAGACTAGTGAAAGCTAACTCTGATGCCTTTTAGTTCACATGACTACAGGAATATTTGGTAAATTTAATCTCAAAATTCTCTCCAGTAGTTTAGAATCTTAAGGTCATATTGTTAAATTAAGTAACCTAGAGTTTTTCACTTGGAATTTGGGTTACTAAGAGTTAAAATAGTAAAAGAGTGAAAAATGTTTTGGGGAAGTTTCTAAAAACATAAGGATGTGGTTTTTGCTAAGGAAAATGTAATTTTTTTTCTAGTTTAAAGGCTATTTGAGTTGCTTTAAAATAAAGAAAAATTGGCCAGGCACGGTGGCTCAAGCCTGTAATCCCAGCACTTTGGGAGGCCGAGGCGGGTGGATCACGAGGTCAAGAGATCGAGACCATCCTGGTCAACATGGTGAAACCCCATCTCTACTAAAAATACAAAAAATTAGCTGGGCATGGTGGTGCGTGCCTGTAATCCCAGCTACTCAGGAGGCTGAGGCAGGAGAATTGCCCGATCCCAGGAGGTGGAGGTTGTGGTGAGCAGAGATACTGCCATTGCACTCTAGCCTGGGTAACAAGAGCAAAACTCTGTCTCAAAAAAAAAAAAGAAAAGAAAAGAAAAAGAAAAATTATATAGCTAAAACTAAATGCATAAAGATGAAGGTGAAAATGTGGGAAATAAAAAACCTTTGACTCCTGAGTGGCTATGTGGTCACCCATCTTAAGGAGCTGCAGTGGACTGCATTCAGTTACTGAATATAGAAGTGTGCAGCAGAATTTAGAGATGGACCAAACTCACACTCCCAGGGAGTTGGTTCACTGAATGCTTAAGAAAATGCAAACTAATGAGAAAAATGTAAAATATTCAATCCCTTGGTTATTATTATCTAAAAGGAAAGTAAAGGAGTGCTGAGTTGGCCTTTAGTCTGGACCAAGCTCAGATATGGGTCTATCTCAGCTCAGGCCACCAACCTCGAAGCTACCCACCAAAGGAAAAATTAAGCCAGGGCAACAACAGTTACCTCTGAGACCTGTGGTTGCCAAGAAGATGGTCAATGTGGGGGAAAGGCAAAACCAAGCAACTATTAAAACAAGAGGGGATAATGTAAAGGAATGGATCCATTTCGTACACTGGTATCATCGGCTTCCTGAGAAACCTTTACCGTAATTGATTGTGAAAATGACTACTTTAAGGACAGTATCTGTATGAGTCTGTTCTCACACTGCTCTAAAGAACTACCTGAGACTGGGTAATTTGTGAAGAAAAGAGGTTTAATTGACTCACAGTTCTGCAGGCTTAACAGGAAACAAGACCAGGAGGCCTCAGGAAACTTACAATCATGGTGGAAGGCAAAGGGGAAGCAAGGACCTTCTTCACAAGGCAGCAAGAGAGAGAGCGAGCGAAGAAAACCACACACTTTTAAATCATCAGATCTCGAGAGAACTGACTATCAGAACAGCAAGGGGAAATCCACACCCATGATCCATTTACCTATGACCAGGCCCCTCCCCTGATAAATGGGATTACAATTTGACATGAGATTTGGGTAGGGACACACATAAAACTGTATCAGTATCTTTAAGTTAATTTATTATTATTATTATTTTAGATGGAATATTGCTCTGTCACTCAGGCTGGAGTGCAGTGGCACGATCTTGGCTCACTGCAACCCCTGTCTCCCAGGTTCAAGCAATTCTCCTGCCTCAGCTTCCTGAGTAGCTGGGATTACAGGTGTGTGCCACCTGTACTAAAATTGGTGTGTGCTGATTTTTGTATTTTTAGTAGAGAAGGGGTTTCACCATGTTGGTCTTGAACTCCTGATCTCAGGTTCAACCCCCTCAGCCTCCCAAAGTGCTGGGATTACAGGCATAAGCAACAGTTCCTGGTCAGTATCTTTGACTTTAAATGCCAGAGAATGAAAGAGCATGTTTGGGTTGATGCAGGACCCACAGCTCACTATTAAACAATCGCTAATGAGTATATGTGACTGGAGCTTTATTGAGGTACAATTTATATACCATAAAACTCACCTGTTTTAAGTGTACACTTCTTTGATCTTTAGTATATTTACAGAGTTGTGCCACCTTCTAATCTAATTTTAGAATATTTCCCTCATCCCAAAAAGAAACTTCATGCTCATTTACACTCCATTCTCACCTCCAGCCCTCTATCTGAACATGTGCCTTGTTTGTACTTTTCCTATAAACGGAATCTTATAGTATGTGATTGTGGACCCTAAATACCTGAGACAGGTCTAAGTTAATTTAGGAAGTTTATTTTGCCAAAGTTAAGGACCTGTGCTGGTGACACAGCCTCAGGAGGTCTGACAACAAGCGCCCAGGTGGTTGGGACACAGCTTGGTTTTATACATTTTAAGAAGACATGAAACATCAGTCTATATATCTAAGATGTGCACTGGTTTCATCTGGGAAGTCGGGACAACTCAAATTGGGGAGGACGCTTCCAGATCATAGGTAAGAGACAAGGGGTTACATTCTTTTGAGTTGCTGATTCGCTTTCTCAAAGGAGGCAATGAGATATGCATCTATCTCAGTGAGCTGAGGGATGACTTTGAGTTCTGTCTGTCCTTGGTCCACAAGGAAATTCCTTGTGAGGAAGGTATATACCATTTTTTTTTTTTTTATCTTAGTAGCTATCGTTTTTAGGAATAGAATGGGAGACAGGTTTGCCCCTAGCAGTTCCCAGTTTGACATTTCCCTTTGCTTTAGTGATTTGGGAAGTCCCAAAACTTATTTTCCTTCCACATGGCCTTTTGTGTCTGGCTTCTTGCACTGTGCACAACGCTTTCGAGGTTCACCCATGTTGAAGCATGTGTAAGTGCTCAATTCTCTTTCATGGCTAATTTTTTCTCCATTTATCAGTTGATGGAAACTTGGGTTGTTTCCACAGCCAAATGGCTATTGTGAGTAGTGCTTCTATGATTATACGTATTCAAATCTTAGTATGAACATCATTTTATTTCTCTATTTATTTATTTGTTTTTGAGATGAAGTCTTGCTCTGTTGCCCAGACTGGAGTGCAGTGGTGCAATCTCGGCTTACTGAAACCTCTGCCTCCCAGGTTCAAGTGATTCTCTTGTCTTAGCCTCCCAAGTAGCTGGGATTACAGGCATATGCTACCATGCCCAGCTAATTTTTTGTATTTTTAGCATAGACAGGATTTCACCATGTTGACCACGCTGGTCCTGAACTCCTGACCTCAAAAGATCCACCTGCCTCCCAAATTGCTGTGATTATAGGCATGAGCCACTGTGCCCGACTTTTCTCTTAAAGAATTTCTCTGAGAGGCCTTGCTCAGTCACATAACTCTATTTTAACATTTTTGAGGAACTGCCAAATTGTTTTCCACAGCAACTATACCATTTTTCATCCCATCAGCAGTGTATGAGGATTCTTCTTTCTCCACATCCTCACCAGCACTTGTTATTGTCTGCCTTTTTTTTTTTTAACGAAGTCTCACTCTGTTGCCCAGGCTGGAATGCAGTGGTGCAATCTCGGCTCACTGCAACCTCCACCTCCAGATTTAAGTGATTATCCTGCCTCAGCCTCCCAAGTAGCTGGGATTACAAGCATGTGCCACCATGCCCGGCTGACCTTGTATTTTTAGTAGAGACAGGGTTTCTCCATATTGGTCGGGCTGGTGTTGAACTTCCGACCTCAGGTGATCCACCCACTTTGGCCTCCCAAAGTGCTGGGATTGCAAGTGTGAGCCACCATGCCCGGACTGCTTTTTACTATAGCCACCTTAGTGGATAAGAAGTGATGTCTCAAAGGCCAGGCATGGTGGCTCACACCTGTAATCCCAGCACTTTGGAAGGCCAATGTGGGTGGATCACGAGGTCGGGAGATCTAGACCATCCTGGCCAACATGGTGAAACCCGATCTCTACTAAAAATACAAAAATTAGCCAGGTATGCTGTTGTGCGCCTGTAATCCCAGCTGCTCAGGAGGCTGAGGTGGGAGAATCACTTGAACTTGGAAGGCAGAGGTTGTAGTGAGCTGAGAGAGTGCCACTGCACTCCAGCCTGGCAACAGAGCGAGACTCTGTCTCAACAAAAAACAAAGAAGTGGTGTCTCACTGTGTTCTTGATTTGCAGTTCTCTAATGATTAGTAATATTGAGCATCTTTTCCTGTGTTTATTGCATATTCTATGCTTTCTTTAGAGAAATGTCTGTTCAAACTTATGCCCATAAAAATTTTTTTTATTACTGAGTTAAGAGCTTATTTTTCTAATTCTACATATGACTTATTGGATATATGATATGCTAATATTTTCTCCCAGTCTATAAGTTGTTTTTTCCATTTCTTTTTCTCCTCTTCTTCTTCTCTTCTTCCTCTTCCTCTTCTTCTTCTTTATTCTTCTTCATTCTTCTTCTTTTTAAGAGACAAGGTCTTGCTCTGTCTCCCAGGCTACAGTGTAGTGCTATGATCATAGCTCAGTGCAGTCTTTACCCCTGGGCTCAAGTGATCCTGCCACCTCAGCCTCTTGAGTAGCTGGAACTACAGGTGTGCACTGCCAGGCCCAGCTAATTAAAAAAAATTTTTTTGTAGAGACAGAGTCTTACTATATTGCCCAGGCTGGCCTGAAACTCCTGGCCTCAAGCAATCCTCCTACCTTGGCATCCTAAAGTGTTGGGATTACAGGCATGAGCCACTGCACCTGTCCTCCTTTCTGTTTCTTGATGGTGTTGTTTGAAATGCAGTTTAAAAATGTTTATTAAATTCAACATCAATTTTTCTTTATAATTTGTGCTTTTAGTGTTGTGCCTAAGAATAATTGCTTAATTTGAGAAAACACTTCTGTGTTTTCTTCTAAGAGTTGTATATTTTAGCTCTTACGTATACATCTGTGATCCATTTTGAGTTTTTTTTTTTTTTGGAGACAGCATCTTACTTTGTTGCCTAGGCTGGAGTGCAGTGGTGTGATCTTGGCTCATTGCAACCTCTGCTTCCCAGGCTCAAACAGTCCTACCACCTCAGCCTCCCATGCAGCTGGGGCTGTAGGAACAGGTTACCACACCCAGCTACTTTTTTTTTTGGTATTTTTGGTAGACACAGGGTTTCACCATGTTGCCCAGGCTTGTCTTGAACTCCTGAGCTCAGGGCAATCCACCCATCTCAGCCTCCCAAAGTGCTGGGATTATAGGCTTGAGCTACCATGCCCAGCCTTATTCTGAGTTGATTTTTGTATATGGTGTGAGATAGGGGATCTAACTTCATTTTTTCTTTGCATGTGCATATCCAGTTCTTCCAGCTCTGTCAAATGAAAAGGAAGAAAGTACTTTAAGCAGATCAAAAACCTTCCATGGCTGCCACACCAAAGAGAGCTGTCCCAAAATTGGGGCATGAGTCTTTCAAGACTTTTTTGATGGTGTGGTTCCAACCTGTCTTTTCCAGCTTAACACTCTTTAGTCCATTTGCAAATGTTTCTTCACATTCAAATGAGTTTGCATACTCTTCCCTAAGTACATCTTCCTGTGTACTTTTGTTTGGCTCTGGTAAATACATTTACTTTCTGCCTTTTGGCATCTTACCTCCCTTCTAAATCTAGCAACAAGTCTTGGCTTTGTAATGCTTTCCTTTCTGAATCCAATCTCATTTCTCCTTTCTGAGCGCCTATAGTGTCATCTGAATATTACTTAGTCCAGTGAAACCTTTGTCTCTCTTTCTCTCTAATTTTTTGTCACCAACATTAAAAGCAACAGTGACAACAGCAACACTCCTTTTTTACATAATTTTCTCGATTTACATAATTTTCTACTTGATTGGTTCACCTCCCCTGCTGGAGAGAGACATCTTCAGAGATGAACCTGTATCTCCTTCACCATCATTTCTCCTCCAGGATTTAACACAGCATTTTTTTTTTTTTTTTTTTTTGAGACGGAGTTTCGCTCTTGTTACCCAGGCTGGAGTGCAATGGCGCGATCTCGGCTCACCGCAACCTCCTCCTCCTGGGTTCAGGGAATTCTCCTGCCTCAGCCTCCTGAGTAGCTGGGATTACAGGCACGCGCCACCATGCTCAGCTAATTTTTTGTATTTTTGTTAGAGACGGGGTTTCACCATGTTGACCAGGATGGTCTCGATCTCTTGACCTCGTGATCCACCCGCCTCGGCCTCCCAAAGTGCTGGGATTATAGGCGTGAGCCACCGCGCCCGGCCTTTAACACGGCATCTTTAAAGGAGTAGTGATAGATAAATGCTCATTGATTTGCTCATACCGATGTCTTAAGGAATCAAATGGATCCATAGATTTGGACTTATATGAGGTCCTCTTCATCTGCGAAATATAGAAATGACTGTTCTGAAAAAACTGCAAACTAAATATCTGTGAACAGATTACGTTTAGAAGCTGGATACATAAAACCTATTTTGAAGCCTTTTGCAAATGAAGTTTTTCAATAAAAAGTTATATATGTTTATATATAATTTACAAATTTTACATGATTTAATAATTACTATTTAATTCATATTTTACCTATGAGAATTTTTGTCTGTTTTCTGCCTTTTCTGTGTTTTTTTCTTTTGTGTGAATTTTCCGAAGGCTAGACAAACTTTCAGCAAACTTGCAGCATCTTAGAGATTTCTGAATGGCAGGGCAGTGCACTCCAGGAAGTCAGAGTGGTGAGTTGTGGTCCACAACAGGCTGACCTAGACCTGAACACCAGCTCTGTGCAGCTTGGCTGTGGTGCTCTGACAACCACCCTCACTGGACGCCAGGTTACTCATTTGAAAATGGGGCTAATGACAGCTCTCTTGTAGGGTTGTGGAATAAATTAAAGATGAGTGCTGGAAAGCATTCATTATAGGGCCAGTATTTAATGAGAGCTAATACCAGAAGCCCCCACGTTTTTTTTTCTCCTTCTACATTGCAGCAGAGTTTAGTCCTGTTTGCTAATGCTCTCCTTTTACTTCTCACATACTATACCGCCGGCCCCCAACCAATCAACTGTCCCAATGGCTCAAGGACTTTTGCTACAATAAAACACCTTCAGATGCTAGGACAACATTATCTCTAAAAGTAGGAGCTGTCTGAATTATCTGTGCTAGATTGTGTTAGATTGGTCCGCACATACAAGACCACTTAAGCAATCAATAATCATTATAATAACAGAGCATGACAAATGCCCTCTGGCATTTTTTAAAGCACATAACTTCCTCTGGCTTGTCATTGAGAGGATCTGGCCAGTTGCGAGCTGAAGGAGGGCCTGGGCCTGCAGGGGAAGGAAATCACACTTGGAGCCGGGGTCCTAGGCAGGGCAGGCTCCATGGGACTGGTGCATCTGTGGACCATCTTTGGACAACACCAGCCTTCTGAGTCCCGAGTTACAACCAGGTTTCTGCTAAGGCGAAGCAAGCTCTCTCTCGCTCTCTCTCTGCCTTGGCTTCCATGAGGCTATTTAAAAGATTAAACAGTTGCTACTTTGCCTCCAAAGATTACTTTCCAGTCCCTTGGCACCATGTTTTGGCTTCCTACCATTTAGAGTAATTGATAGTTCCCTTGCTTTTATCACCTTCAGGAAAAAAAAAAGTCCTTAGATGGAAACATTTTTTTCCCCTGTTTCTCTTTAAATACAGGACCCTCCCGCCCTCTGTGAGCAAACTGGAGGGCACTAGTCTTTACTGACTATTTTCCCTGAAAGCAAATCTCTGCTGTGAACGAGGTCCTCAGCATCTCTAATGTGCACTGAACACCCTGCACTGATTAAACATCAGCACGGTGCCTGGAGAATGTTCTTCCTCCTTACTTGATTCTCATCCTCAGGAGAAAAACAAAACCAAAATTCCTTAGTATGGTAGATGAGTACAGGTGTCTTCCAAATCAGATTATAGCCCATTTCCAGTTCAGTGTCATCTCTCTGCAGTCTGTCACCATCTCATCCTACCCATTCTTCTGCTTGGAATTTCCTCCCTTTCTTCTCAAATTAAGTTCCTACTCATCTTTGAAGATCCAACCCAAATGTGACTCCCTTGGGGAGGCCTTCCCTGATCCTCTTAGACAGAATCAGCCCCTTACTCTATGCAGCCGTGCTTCTAAAACCCTGGAGTTCCTGGTACAATGCAGATTCTGGCTCTGGAGCCTAAGATTCATTTCTAACAAACCCCCAGGTGGTGCTGCCGCTGTAGGTCCTGCAATGCTTCCAGTGGAAGAACGTAGCATTCTCAGCACAAGGTTTTGTTCTCATTTGTGTGTGTGTGTGTCTTGTCATTCTGCTTTAGCAGGACACCAACTGGCTATCTCATCCCTGAGTTCCTAGCACTGAGCACAGAGCAAACTGCAAAAGTCAATGTGTTGAATGAGGATGCCTCCCTTGTCATGCTCACATCAGCTTTCCCTCCTCCAGCCTTGCACACAGCACAGATTGTTACGCTACTGTCTCTTTCCCCCTCTATGGCAGGTCTTTCTTTCTTTCTTTCTTTCTTTCTTTCTTTCTTTCTTTCTTTCTTTCTTTCTTTCTTTCTTCTTTCCTTCTTCTTCTTTCTTTCTTTTTCTTTCTTAAGACAGGGTCTTGCTCTGGCACCCAGGCTGGAGTGCAGTGGTGCAATCATGGCTAACTGCAGCCTCAACCTCCCAGACTCAAGAGATCCTCCTGCCTCAGGCATCCAAGTAGCTGAGACTACAGGTGCACACCACTACATTTTTAAATGTTTGTAGAGACGGGTCTTGCTGTGCTGCCCAGACTGGTTGGTGTCAAACTCCTGGCCTGAAGCCATCTTCCCGCCTCGGCTTCCTGAAGCACTGGGATTATGGGCATGAGCCACTGAACTGGGATGGGCCTTTCCTTTTTGGTGTTCACTTTGTTTTAAGGCAGACCTAGGCCATTTGCTTTTTAATTCAGTAAACAGATATTTACAGACAAAATACAAAGCACATGCAGGCTTTCTTAAGGTGAAAGAGCTGGCAGTTTCTGGTGCTCAGTGCCTTCCAGACTTCCGGCCCCTGTTCACATGCCCATTTCCACTCTGTGTGCTTTCTGCCTTCTCATGGTTAGTGAGTCTGGCTGGAATCCATGGAGGTGGGACTTGGATTTCATTCCTATCCAACTCCGGTTAACTGACGAATATCCTAGTTTTAGACATGGTACTCTGAGGATGGTGGAAGGAAGGTGAAGTTTGTGTAGGAGGAGTGGCCCTCATTCATTCATCCATTCCTGGATGGTCTCAGGTTCACTTTGCATCATGAGCATGCAAGAGTTAAAAGGGTCTCATTTCTTCACCCTTGATTGTGTCCTCAAGCCATTGTCTCTCTTTCTGTTCTCTCTGGCTTGGCTTTTTTTTTTTTTCATGTAGAGTTCTGTAGTTTGATAAGTACAATGGGTTCACGAGTAAAATTAAATTATATCATGAAGTGATAGATAAAATGCAGGGAGATGACTTGAGATGATGCAGTTCTGCGCTGTTTAAAAATATTAAGCAGCCATAGCATGTCCTACCTGGAAAGAAGCTTGCAGAGATCCTCTCGTCTATACCTATTCCCAGGTAGGGAAATTGAACCTAGAGAAACTACCTGGACTTCCAGAACCCCACATGCAGAGAGCACTTTCAGAAACCAGGACACCTGGCAACTCCTTTCTTACATGTGCAACCCCTTGCTCTTGAGCCTGCAGGTTAGAACTAGTCCCCCTGTAATATACTTCCAGTATCTGGGAGACTCCAGGGCCTCTTTTGGCCTTTGAAAGCCAACTGGTTTTTTGTTTGTTTTGCTTTTTGTTTTTGAGATGGAGTCTTGCTCTGTCACTCAGGCTGGAGTGCAGTGGCACCATCTCAGCTCACTGCAACCTCTGCCTCCCGGGTTCAAGTGATTCTCCTGCCTCAGCCTCCTGAGTAGCTGAAATTACAGGTGTGTGCTACCATGCTCAGCTAATTTTTGTAGTTTTAGTTGAGACCAGGTTTCACCATGTTGGCCAGGCTGGTCTCGAACACCTGACCTCATGATCCACCCACTTTGGCCTCCCAAAATGCTGGGATTATAGGCGTGAGCCACCGTGATGGATCTGAAAGCTAACTTTTAAAAAATTTCAGGTGCATTGCTATTTGCCCAAAAGTTCTATTGCTCTTCTTCTTGACTCACATTGTGTCAACTTTAATTCTTCAAAACATTAAAATCTGCCCTTCTTTTTTTTTTTTTTTGAGATGGAGTTTCGATCTTGTTACCCAGGCTGGAGTGCAACGGCGCGATCTCAGCTCACCGCAACCTCCGCCTCCTGGGTTCAAGCAATTCTCTTGCCTCAGCCTCCCAAGTAGCTGGGACTACAGGCGCACGCCACCTTGCCCAGCTAATTTTTGTAGTTTTAGTAGAGACGGGGTTTCACCTTGTTGACCAGGATGATCTCGATCTCTTTACCTAGTGATCCACCCGCCTCGGTCTCCCAAAGTGCTGGGATTATAAACGTGAGCCACCGCGCCCGGCCTAAAATCTGCCCTTCTTAGGCCCTGGGTCCTGCAGTTTCTATCAGATGTGACTCATCATGCTGGGTCATAATTTCCCATTTACTTACCTGTTTTCACTGTGCAGACTGTGAGACTCCTGAGAGCAGGGATCATGTCCCTAGCACATAGAAGAACTCAGTCAGGTAAGAATCTACTTGCTAGGGAAAGAAGAGTCTCATGCATCCACTAATCCTGATTCGGGTGACACATTTTGCATCCAGATCTCCTCAATAGTCACTGACAATGTCTGGCTGCAGGCTTAGCTCATCCCTTTGGAGAAAAATGCTGTTAGCCTGTGACCTAGAGGCTAGTTTATTAGGCCCTGCTTTTTTCCCTTGAGTCTGTCTCTTCCATGATGACTCATGCAACTTACGATTTGATGTCATTATTCAGATACAGCTAAGCTATAATATTCTCAGCAATGGCAAAGAAAACATAATTCATTGAAGGAAAAGCCACCATGTATTTTCCACCCATGCATAGCAGAAGCGATCGGACCTTAATGACTAAAAATAGTTGTTTTTGAGACAGAGTATTGCTTTTGTCACCCAGGCTGGAGTGCAGTGGCAACATCTCGGGTCACTGTAACCTCCGCTTCCCAGGTTCAAGCGATTCTCCTGCCTCAGCCTGCCGAATAGCTGAGATTACAGGTGCGCACCATCACACCTGGCTAATTTTTGTATTTTTAGTGGAGATGAAGTTTCACCATGTTGTCCAGGCTGGTCTCAAACTCATGACCTCAGGTGATCTGCCTGCCTGCCTTGGCCTTCCAAAGGGCTGGGATTACAGGCGTGAGCCACTGTGCCTGGCCTAAACATAGCTTTTTACAAGACTTTTGCACACCTTTATATAACTCCCTGTGCACACCAAATACTTCACATAAGTTTGTTTCACCCCACAGTTTACACGCTTGAGATCCAGGGTGACTCAGTGATGGATATGGGGTTTAGTGTTAAGTCCTTGATCACTTCCTGTGTCATGGCTTTTCTCCTACGATACTGCCACACCAAACAGAGAAACCATTTGGCAGTGTCTACCATACCCTGAGACTCAGCAATGCTACTTTTGGAAATGTATCTAATAGAAATAAGGGCTTAGGTCCATCAAAAGATGCATATTAGAATATTCATAGGACCATTATTTAAAGTAGAAAAAATTCCTAAGTCCAACAGGAGTAGAATGGGTGAAGGAATTGCTGTATATTCATACAATGGAATACTATACAGCAGTGAAAAGGACTACTGAGACATCCAATAAGGATAAATCTTACAGGCATATGTTGATTGAAAGAAGTCAGATACAAGAGATTTATACACTATCCATTTATAATAATAATGCACTATTCCATTTATATAAACTTCAAAACCAGCCTAAGTTAACCCATAGATTAGGTTAACCCATAACTTAGGCTGGTTTTAAACTTTATATAAATGGAATAGTGCAGTATAAATCTCTTATATCTGATTTCTTTCAATCGGCATATGCCTGTATAGATCATATGCAGTATAGATCAGAATGGTGGCTGCCTCTGGGAAGCGTTGATTGGGAGGCAGTCCCTGGGAGCCTTCTGGGATGCTGGAAACTGTCTTTGTGCTTATCTGCATCACAGTTAGTGGGTACACGCCATGTAAAAATTAAGCCGTGCACATAAAACTGATGTACTTAACTGTACGTAACGGCAAAAACAGCAATTACATTTGCACCAACCTACTATACAAGTTACAGCTCAATAAAAAAAGTTTTTAAAAAGGAGAACTTTAAAATTTTATCTTTATATATATATATATATAAAGATAAAATATATATATAAATATAAAATATATAAAGATAAAATATATATAAAGATAAAATCTCTCTCTCTCTCTATATATATATATACGTATATATATATATATATATATATAGAGAGAGAGAGAGAGAGAGAGAATATATATATGAGTTTATATTTTACATACAAGTTTGAATTTTTTTCTACCCCTTAACTGGCATTAGACCTTGGGCTGGACTAATCTCTTCATGTTTTAACTTCCTCAAAAAGGGGATGATGATAATAATATTTTCTGGCCAGGTGCAGTGGCTCATGCCTGCAACCCCAGCACTTTGGGAAGCCAAGGCAGGCGGATCACGAGGTCAGGAGTTTGAGAACAGCCTGATCAACATGGTGAAACCCTGTCTCTACTAAAAATACAAAAATTGGCTGGACATGGTGGCACACACCTGTAATGCCAGCTATTCAGGAGGGTGAGGCTGGAGAATCACTTGAACCCAGGAGGCAAAGGTTGCAGTGAGCTGAGATCACCTCACTGCACTTCAGCCTGGGTGACAAAGTGAGACTCTGTCTTCAAAAACAAAAAACAAAAAGACAATATTTTCCTCATAGACTTGTTGTGAGAATTAAATAAGTTAAATTCAAAATGTTAAAGCACTAAATATAATACCTGGCACGCAGTAAGTGCTTTATAAGTGTTTGTTGACTATTAGAGCATTTTATCAGAAGTATTTTTCAATGTAACACTCTTCGTGAACACATTTCTTAAACATTAGAAAATAGGCCATAATATAGCTGTGTATTAATTTATTTAGCCATTTTCTTACAATTAGACTTTTTGGTTATTTCTAATTTAGGGCTATTCCAAATAATGCTGCAAGAAACATCTCTATGTGTGTAACTTTACTATTTTTAAACTTGCTCCTTTGGGACAGATTTTCCAACAAAGCATTCCGCAGTGGACATTTTGAGGTTTCTGATATGTGTTTACAACTGGCTGTATGAATACTCCTATAATTGGGCTGCCCTGAGAAGCCTCAGAGTCCTTAACAGGTCACCCAGTAATTGACCCCCTCAGAGCCCATAACTCTGGGCAGAGGAGGAGGAAAGAGATGCTGGCAGAGATGTATAGGAAGGTGGAAGGCTTGGCAACAGAGAGTACTGCCATGTTGGTCTTGGCTGAGCCACCATGGTTAAATACGATCTTGTCACTTTCAATATTTTGGGCTTTGTAGTGTAAGATCATTTATTTGGCTTTTATAACATTCTACTCCCTTGACTGTAAAGTGCTACTCATTAGTTAGTTTTTTTTTTTTTTTTTTTAAGAAATTAAAACTGAAGGCTAGAGACATTAGAGATTCTGTGGCTCCCCGAGATGCCGTAAATCCAGAGCTGGGAATTGTGCCTGCAGTGGCAGAAGCTGCCAGGTCACCAGATGGCAACAAAGCAGAGGTCCGGGCACTGCCTTTGGTCCTGAAAGCTCAGATGCTTTCTGGCTGCCCACTGTTCCACACTTGGTGGGACAAGTGCATTAACCTTTCTTCCGTGATGCAGCCAGATCTCATTTCCTTTAGTAATTATGCTAAAATCTCTAGCTCTAGGAATTAAGAGGACAATTAGCCAACCTCCCAGAGATTTATTTCTTTGGCCCTGTCTTAAAAGAGGGGATTGTACATCTGTAACCTCAGCTGGGCCCTTTCTCTGAGTCAGGGTCTGGTCCGAGATATGACCATGGAAGGATGAGAAGCCAAAGAATAGAGCCAGACATAAATGATTAACAATAATTATAAACTTCAAAAATGTGTATATTAATGCAATGCAAGCCTTCCTAAATGAAGTGTCTGTTTGTGAATCACACACAAGTTAGGCCTTCCCATTTCACATTTCTGTGGTCTTCCATAAAAGTCACAGTAGGAGAAACTCCCAAATGGCACTTGGAAGAGAAATAATTGCTTTTGAGGAAGTGGAAATAGGAAAAATGTTCCCAAATATTAAAGCTCTTGACGTATAGATAGTCAAGATGGAGTTTTTGTTTTTGATTTTTTTAGAGATGAGATATCACTACATTGGCCATGCTGAACATGAACCCCTGAGCCGAATAGATTCTTTTGCTTCTGCTTCAGCCTCTCAGATAGCTGGGAATACAAGTACGTCATTGCACCTGGACAAGATGGAGTGTTTTTTTTTTTTTAATAATTTTTTTTCAGCTTTTATTTTAAATTTAGGGGGTAGATGTGCAGGTTTTCACATCAGTATATTTTGTGATGCTGAGGTTTGGGATACAAATGGTCCCATCATCCAGGTACTGATCATGGTACCTTGGTACTGACCATGTTAGCTTTTCAACCTTGGCCTTCATCCCAGTAGTCCCCAGAGTCTACTGTTGCCATGTCCATGTATACCTGATGTTTAGCTCCCACTTATAACTGAGTACATGTGGTATCTGGTTTTCTATTCCTGCCTTAATTCACTTAGGATAATGGCCTCCATCTGCAACCATGTTGCCACAAAGAACATAATTCTATCTTTTTTTTTTGGCTAAGATTCTGTGGTGTATACGTACCATATTTTCTTTATCAAATCCACTGTTGATGGGCACCCAGGTTGATTACATAACTTTGCTATTGTGAATAGTACCGTAATGAATCTGCAAGTGCATGTGTCTTTTTGATAGAACAACTTGTTTTCTTCTGGACATATACCCACCAATGGGATTGCTGGGTTGAATGGCAGTTCTAAGTTCTTTGAGAAATCCCAAAATGCTCTTCACAGTGGCAGAACTAATTTACATCCCCACAAGCTGTGTATAACTGTTTCCTTTTCTCTGTAGCCTTACCAGTATCTGTTGTTTTTTGACTTTTTCATAATGACCATTCTGACTTGTGTAAGATGGTATCTCATTGTGGTTTTGATTTGCATTTCTCTGATGATTAGTGACAATGAGCCATTTTTCATGTTTTTTGGCCACTTGTATGCCTTTTTGTGAGACATATCTGTTCATGTCTTTGGCCGCATTTTTAATCGTGTTTTCTTTTTGGCTTGTTCAATTGTTTAAGTAAAGATAGAGTTTTTATTTAACATATTTAAAGATGAATTCATTGAAAATTAAGCCACAAAGTTGATCCTCTTTATGATTCCTTTTTGTTGACAGCCTTACCTAGGGCGTAATTTTTCTCTAAAGGGCTGAAGCATTCTTGATGCTACAGAGAGCAGTGCCTCTCTAATTTAATGTGCATGTCACTTGGGAATATTGTTTAAATTTGGATTCTGATTCAGTAGGTCTGGGGTGGGGCCTGGGATTCTGCATTGCTAACAAACTCCTAGGTAATGCTGATGCTTCTGGTTTGTGGATCAAGGCCTGAATAGCAAAGACATAAGCAGTGATGAAGTCCAGTTTCCAGAAGACATTGAACACTCTGCTACTGAGTCTCTGAGCTCAAAACATAAGGCCTATTTCCTGGAACTTCCTGAGTGGTCAACAGAGATCCTCTTTCTAGCTGTGATTCACAGCGTGAATAAGGGGAAACATCTCCTTTCCCGTCCCAGGTCAACCACTGAGAACAAAATGCAAACTCTCTCAGTTGAGTTTAAATAATGAAGTGATGTCTCAATCTGCCGATGTTTCCATAGCTCAGTACTTCCTTATGAAATCAATCTGAACCCAACCAACAATGACATTGACTATTCCCTAAGGCCATCATCTCTAGCCCACACACTTCATATTATATAGGAGGCTATCCCAATCTTATTAACTAACCTCAGCCTATACTTCCTCCTTGCTTCCACTGGAAGTTAATTATCCTGCTGGGATTTCTCAGTTACTGTGTTTATCATTGCCTAAAGATTTTTTAGGAAAAAATAGGATTAATAAGTGTCAGAGCCAGCTTTCTTTCTTGCTTTTTTTTTTAGGTTTCAAATGTACTTTATTTCTTCAATAATGCCATATCTTAATGGGAACACAATGCTTTAACTTGGCATCAATTATGAGCTGTTTTTTTCAACTCTTCATTATTACACCAGCTGGGATTATTGCTGATTTCTCCATTCCTTTAGGGTGACTCTGCCAATAGGGGACAGGTTCCATTCTATTCCGATTTGTGTTACTACATATGTCCACATAGTAATACAGAAAGTGGCTCCACCAGCTAATATAGCATTACCGTATTCGTCATGAAAATCAGGTGAACTTTCTGGTGGCTCTGCCTTGCCATTGTTTGCTGAATGCTTCGAACTTGGAGACGACTTAGTTTTTGACCAAGGGAAACATCGTGAAGGTGAAGATCCAGCTGCAGCAACACAACTGCTGCTTTGGTGCAAATTCAGAGCCAGCTTTCTTAATTTTTATTCTAATGCAAAAGGAAAGGAAACCAAGTGGCATTTGCATTTATATTTGTAGATTCACTGGAATTTGGGGTTCGGGAATGAAGCTAAATCTGGCAAACCAGGACTGGGTGACCTGCTCAATATTGCAATTACCTAGGAGTTTATCATATGATGGAAAAACGGTTCTGAGACAACCTTAATAACCACAATTTTGGTAAAAGTTTGAATACCATATAAGGGAAGAAAAACTCAAGGAAAACACTAAATGATAAACTCAACTAAGTGATTGAATTTAAACAGGAAGATACGAATATTCTTCCTTCTTACATTTTTTTGTGCTTTTTAGTGTTTTTCTAAGGATCATGTATTAACAGTGCCACTGAAAAGAAAATCTGGACTCAAACACTCAATGGCTCACCCCTGTAATCCCAGCACTTTGGGAAGTGGATTGCTTGAGCTCAGGAGTCTGAGAGCAGCCTAGGCAACATAGTGAAACCCGGTCTCTACAAAGCATACAAAAATAAGCTGGGTGTGGTGGCACCTGCCTCTAGTCCCAGTTACTTGAGAGGCTGAGCACTGAAATGTCAGGTAGAACGTTTGAGACCCGTGGCTGGGCCTGGCTATCTCCAAGCCCTGCCCTGGAGCCCCTGATGCCGGCCACAGAGAACCCCCTTCCTTCCACCCAGTCTCTGCAGCCACCCCAGAATCTTGCTTGCCCTCCAGGCCTCTGCCCGCAAGACTCCCTCCCTCCACCATCCTTTCCCTCTGTCCAGGAAGGCTTCCCTGATGCGTCTACCTCAGGAGCGCAGGCGCGGGGGTCTCCCCGCTTCAGGGGCCGATGGCATCTTTCCCGGCCTTTCCCGAGGAGGTTCCTGCGGTAGGCGCAGCCTGGTCCACAGGCTCAGCGTCAGGAACCGTCCGCGCCCGCCCCACCGCACACCATCCCCAGCGGGCCGGGGTCGCGGCGGGAAGTCGAGGAGTGGAGGCCCGGGCGGCCGCGCGGCTCAGGCCTGCTGGAGGGGCGCGGACAGGGAGGCCCCAAGCATCGGGTCCCCTGCCGAGGCAGCCTCCCCTGCCCTGCGCACAGCCCTGGCCCCTCCACACCCGCCCGCGCAGCCCCTCCCCGCTGCCCCGGGACACGACCCCGCGTCCTGTAGCGTAGCGGCTTCTGCCTGCGGCCGGACAGACGCCGTCGGGAAAACTCCCTCAGAGCTCAGGAATCCCTGCCAGCCGAGGGCCTTCCAGCGCCGGGTTTCGGAAACGGACGTCGGCTCCTCCCACCTCCCAGACCAGCGCGCAGGCGGCGGCGTGAGCCCGTCCTGGGTCGAGAAGGGGTGACCCGGGGTGCCTGGCCACGCGGAGTCCAAACCCAGAGTGGCGGCGAAGGGAGACGCTGACAGAGGAGGTGGCCTGAGAGCGGGGCTGGGCAGGCGTGGGCTCCTCGACCCTTGGGGACTCCGCAGGACCCCGGCCAGGCCCGCTCAGACGGGGGCTTCCACCTGGGCCCGGAGGGCTGGGGCGAGCGTGCAGCCGCCTATGAGCGGATAGGCAGGGAAGCTTCGCCTTCAGCCCGAGGGCAAGCGATGGCCTGGAGGCTGTTTCCAGTCCAAAGTCTTGACTGTGCTCTCCAGGGGGTTAGCTCCAGGAGGTGGGAAGCCTCAGTTGCTGCAGGGGAGGAGGCAGCAGAGGCTTAGGGGCTGAATTTGCCTCTGAAATCTGCTGCCTCCAAAGGGTAACTAGAGCCCCTGCTGCGTCCACATCCTGCCCAACTGGCCTGGGGCGGTGGAATGGCTAGCTGCAGTGGAGCAGTAGGATAGAGGCAGATGGTTGGAGCCCAAAGACCAAGGCTGGGAGCAGAAGAGGCCTGTGGGAGACAATGGTGGCAGTGCAGAGCTTGTCAGAGAGGGCTTCGGCAGCCTGGTGGTGAAGCTTACCATCAAGGCCTATGACCAACGCCTCCTGTATCACAGGCTTATCATAGAAGGCGCCTTCTGCACTTTGGGGCACCCAAAGATGATTTTTAAGATGATGCAGGTCTTGGATCAACTTGATATTCTTTCTTTCTTTTTTTTTTTTTTAATTTTACTTTAAGTTCTGGGGTACATGTGCAGATCTTGCAGGATTGTTACATAGGTATACACATGCCATGGTGGTTTGCTGCCTCCATCCACGTCTCCCGCCCCCCATCACCCCCCGACCCCCGTCACCTACATTAGGTATTTCTCCTGTTATCCCTCCCCAATCTCCCCACCCCCTGCTATCCCTCCCCTAGCTCCCCACCCCCCAACAGACCCCAGTTTGTGATGTTCCCCTCCCTGTGTCCATGTGTTCTCATTGTTCAACACCCACTCATGAGTTAGAACATGCAGTGTTTGGTTTTCTGTTCTTGTGTCAGTTTGCTGAGAATGATAGTTTTCAGATTCATCTACGTCCCTGCAAAGGGCATGAACTCATCCTTTTTAATGGCTGCATAGTATTCCATGGAGTGTATGTGCCACATTTTCTTTATCCAGTCTATCTTTCATGGGCATTTGGGTTGGTTCCAAGTCTTCACAGTTGTAATCAGTGCTGAAATGAACATACATGTGCATGTGTCTTTATAATAGATGGATTTATAATCCTTCAGGTATATAACCAGTAGTGGGACTGCTGGGTCAAATGGTATTTCTATTTCTAGATCCTTGAGAAATTGCCACACTGTCTTCCACAATGGTTGAACTAATTTACACTCCCACCAACAGTTTAAGAACGTTCCTATTTCTCCACATCCTCTCCAGCATCTGTTGTCTCCTGATTTTTTTAATGATCACCATTCTAACTGGCATTAGATGGTATCTCAATGTGGTTTTGATTTGCGTTTCTCTAATGATCAGTGATGATGAGCATTTTTTCATTTGTTTGTTGGCCACAGAAATGTCTTCTTTTGAAACATGTCTGTTCATATCTTTTGCCCACTTTTTGATGGGGTCGTTTGTTTTTTTCTTGTATATTTGATATAGACCAATGGAACAGAACAGAGGCCTCAGAAGTAATGCCACATAGCTACGACTATCTGATCTTTGACAAGCTGAACAAAAATAAGCAATGGGGAAAGGATTCCCTGTTTAATAAAGGGTGTTGGGAAAACTGGCTAGCCACATGCAGAAAGCTGAAACTAGATCCCTTCCTTACACCTTATACAAAAACTAACTCTAGATGGATTAAAGATTTAAACGTAAGACCTAACAACATAAAAACGCTAGAAGAAAACCTAGGCAAAACCATTCAGGGCATAGGCATAGGCAAGGACTTCATGACCAAAACACCAAAAGCATTGGCAACAAAAGCCAAAATAGACAAACGGAATCTAATTAAACTTAAGAGCTTCTGCACAGTAACAGAAACAATCACTGGAGTGAACCAGCAACCAACAGAATGGGAAAAAATTTTGGCAAGCTACCCATCTGACAAAGGGCTAATATCCGGAATCGACAAAGAACTAAAACCACTTGATATTCTTAAGGTGGTAAAACTCCTCTTTCAGAGGTTTCTTTGTTAGGTGATGAAATGTTCTAAAATTGTACGGACGATTGCACAACTCTGTGAATATGCTAAAAAAGAATTAAGATACATTTTATATGGGCAAATTATATGGTATGTGAATTATATCTCAATAAAGCTGAACCCAGTAACAGACCCACACAAATATGCTCCACTGATTTTTTGACAAAAGTGCAAGAGCAAATCAATGGGGGAAGAACAGCTTTTCAACAAATGGTATTGGGGCAGTCGGCCATACAAAGGTGAAAATAAATGAATTGTAGCCTAAGTCTCACAATTTATACAAAATTAAAGGATGATGAACCAAAATGCAAAATGTAAAACAATAAAACTTTTAGAAAAATAGGAGAAAATCTTCAGGATCTAAGGTGAGTGAAAAACTCAGACTAAGCACCAAAAACATAAGCCATAAAATGAAACACTGAAAAACTGGATTTCATCAGAATTAAAAACTTTTGCTTAATGTACAACCCTATTAAGAGGATGAACAGACAAGCTACAGACCGAGAGAAAATATTTGCAAGCCACATATCTGACAAAGTCTAGCATGTAGACTATGCAAAGAGCTCTCAAACTCAACAGTAAGAAAAATAAAAAGTAATCCAATTAGAAAAGGGCTAAAAGACATAAAGAGACATATCTCCAAAGAGGATATACAGATCACAAACATGCACATGAAAAGATGCTCATTAGACATCAGGGAAATGCAAATTAAAACCCCAATGAGATATCATGACATACATACCTATTAGGATGGGTAACACACAACACCAAATGCTGGTGAGGATGCAGAGAAACTTTATCACCTACACATTGTTGATGGGGCTGTGAAATGGCACATCTACTCTGGAAAAGAGCAGAAGTTTTTCAAAAAACAAAACATGCAACTACCATATGACCCAGCAACTGCACTCCAAGGCATTTACTCCAGAGAAATGAAGACATATGTTCACACAAAAATTTGAACGTAAATGTCCATAGCAGGTTTATTTGTAATAGCCAAAATCTGAACACAGTCCTGATGTTCTTCATGAGTGAATGATTAAACAAACTGTGGTATGTCTATACCATGGAATACTACTCAGCAATAAAAGGATACAAATGACTGATTCACACAACAACCTGCATGAATCTTCAAAGAAGTATACTGAGTGAAAAAAGCTAATCCCAAAAGGCTACCTATGGCATAATGCCACTTACATATAACATTATTGAATGACAAAATTATAGAGACGGAGAACTGATTAATGGTTTGGAAGAGTTAGGGAGGAGGTGAGGTGGGAGGGAAGTAGGTGTGACTATAGAAGGGCATTTTGAGGAATTCTTGTGGTGATAGAAACCTTCTTGTTTTGTTTTGTTTTTGGACGGAGTTTGGCTCTTGCTGCCCAGGCTGGAGTGCAGTGGCGTGATCTTGGCTCACTGCAACCTCTGCCTCTTGGGTTCAAGTGATTCTCCTGCCTCAGCCTCCTGAGTAGCTGGAATTACAGGTGTGCGCCATGATGCCTGGCTCATTTTTGTGTTTATAGTAGAGATGGGGTTTTACCATGTTGGTCAGGATGGTCTTGAACTCCTGACCTTGGGATCCACCTGCCTCGGCCTCCCAAAGTGCTGGGATTACAAGCGTAAGCCACTGTGCCTGGCCAATAGAAATGTTTTATCCAGTAGTTTGTCCTTATCCTGGGGGAATATGTTCCAAGGCCTGTAGGGATGCCCAAAACCTCACATAGTATCAAACTCTAAATATATCCTGTTTTTTCCTATACATACCTATGATAATTTTTTTTTTGAGATGGAGTCTCACTCTATTGCCCAGTCTGAAATGCAGTGGCGCGATCTCAGCTCACTGCAACCTCCACCTCCTGGGTTCAAGTGATTCTCCTGCCCCAGCCTCCTGAGTACAGGGATTATAGGTACTCGCCAGCATGCTTGGATTATTTTTTGTATATTTAATACAGATGGGATTTCACCATTTTGGCCAGGCTTGTGTCAAACTCCTGACCTCAGGCGATCTGCTTACTTTGGTCTCTCAAAGTGCTGAGATTACAGGTGTGAGCCACCGCGCCCAGCCCATACCTGTGATAAAGTTTAATTTACAAATTAGGCACATTAAGAGATTAACAACAGTAAGTTAGAATATAAAAGACCAATTATAATAATATACTGTAATCAAAGCTATGAGAATGTGGCCAAACCATCTATAAACAAAGTTAAAACAAGTGACAGACTGGAAGAAATGTTTGCAACATTTATAACCTACAGCCTGGGCTGGACATGGTGGCTCACCCCTGTAATCCTAGCACTTGGGGAGGCCAAGGCAGGCGGATCACTTGAGGTCAGGAGTTTGAGACCAGCCTGGCCAATATGATGAAGTCCAGTCTCTATTAAAAATACAAAAATTGGTTTTTGAAATTTTCAGAAAACAAACAAAACAAAAAATCAAAAATTAGCCAGGCATGGCGCCTATAATCCCAGCTACTTGGGAGCCTGAGGTAGAAGAATTGCTTGAACCCAGGAAGCGGAGGTTGTAGCAAGCTGAGATCGCACCATGGCACTCCAGCTTGGGGGACAAGAGTGAAACTCCATTTAAAAAAACAAAAAACAAAAACAACAGCAACAAAACCTACAAAATATTCTTATTCAGAATATGTACAGAGTTTATGTGAATTCACAAGCAAAATATAAACAACCTGATAGAAAAAGGGGCAAAGTCTATCAATAGACAATTCATAGAAAAGTAATAAGAAACATATAAAAAGATTTTCAGGCAGGGTGTGGTGGCTCATGCCTGTAATCCCAGCACTTTGGGAGGCCGAGGCAGGCAAATCACTTGAGATCAGGAGTTCGAGACCAGCTTAACCAACGTAGTGAAACCCCATCTCTATTAAAAATACAAAAATTAGCCAGGCATGGTGGTGTGCACCTATAATCTCAGCTACTCGGGAGGCTGAGGCAGGAAAATAACTGGTTGTAGAGGTGGAGGCAGAGGTTGCAGTGAGTTGAGATCACGCCATTGCACTCCAGCCTGGGTGACAGAGCAAGTCTCTATCTCAAAAAAAAAAAAAAAAAAAAGATTTTGAAATTCACTTATCAGTTTTATGTACACTAAAACAAAATGTGTGATTTTCCACCTATTAGATTGGCATAAATTAAAACTGATAATAACAAATCTTGGCAAGGATATAAGGGAGTGGAAACTCAAAAACACTAATGAGGAAGTATTCACTGGAATGGTCTTACTAGATATTTATTATACATATTAAATTCTAAAGCATATACGTCTTTTGACACATTATTAAACTTCATTTAGAAATCAATGTTATCATAGTAGTTGTGCATGTACTAAAGGGAATATACAGGAGGACTCTTTTCTCCTTTTTTTCTGTAAATGTCAAAAGAAATGGAAATGTTCATTCAATGTGAGAGAAGTAACATACAGTCATCATACATCCCTATAATGAATACAACATACCCATGAAAACGAATGAGGTGGTCCTACACATACAGAGTTTAAAATAAAGATCTTTACAACAAGGGAAAAAAAGAAACAAGTTGTGGAACCATATTCTAGTGTGATCTATTTTATGTTTATATGCATATGTTTGTAAAAGCATATGGATATAAATACATAAGCAATTTTGTAAAAATGTTTGCCAAACTGGCCAGTAGTTACTGGAGGAAAATTTGTTCTGTATCCTTCTGTATCATTTAATTTCTGTACAATCAGAATAAATAAAAACTTGCATGTTTTGTCACACACACACACACACACACACGCCACAGGAATGGATAATAATAAAGGTGTCTGTTTCAGAAGATCTTTGCAAAGCCTACAGCCACTGCAGCAAATCCTCTCAGGCTTCTGAGAATGGCAGCCACCCTCATGGGAGCGTTGATTGTCCCAAATGTTTGCTTTAATCAATGCAATTAGCGAAACATCAATTAGGCTGGAAGGCTAAAAGGCTCTGAAGCCTTTTGATTTGCAAGGAGCCTTGTTCCTGCCTGCTGCTCTGTGTCACACTCTTCATCTTTTTTAAGTGGTTTATTGGTGACTCTGACTTGTCAACTTTTCCACTATTTCCCCAAACTGCATCGTCTCCTTTTCCTAGTGCACTGAGAAGTTCCACTGTGCCCAAGTCACTAAAGCCAGATGCCTATGAGTTATCTATGTCCCCACTCTTATACCTGGTCAACCACTAAATCCCTGGAGCTGATCCCCAGAAGTCTCTCAAATCTGGCCACCTTGTTCCATCTCTACTGCAAGTACTTTACTGCCTCTCACCTGCAATTTAAATTTTGAATATCAGAAGAACCTTGAAGAGACAGTTTCTCTATGGCTCAGCCCTGCTTCCTGAAGTAAAATTTTCAGCTTTCCTCTGATTCTGTGAATTGTTATCTTGTATACAACCTTCATATCAACTCTTTTTTGGCTGAAGCTAGCCAGGTCATTTTTGGTGCTTGTGTCCGAAGAATTCCCAATGAAATTTGTCCTTCTACACCAGATAAAATCTTACTCATCCTTCAGGATCCAAGTCAAGTGTCAATTTACTCATTGATTCATTCACTCAACAAATATTTACTGAAAAATACCATGAGCTGGTGCTGTGCTAAGTGCTGACGATTCTTGACCATATGAACCCCTATCTCCAAATAAATAACTTTTAGGAGATCTCAGGTGCAGAAGTTAGTTGTATTCCTTTCTTTGTGGCACTCTGTCAGCATTGATCTGGTAATTGATTAATTACCTCATATCCATATTCCCTATCCTCCTCCCCTCACAAGTAACCATATTAATTGGTTTGATATGTATTCAAATATATTCTTGTGAAATGCATACTGTAGTTTTGAGATTAAAATTCAAGTGTGGAAGCACAGAACCCAGTTAGGAGTCTGCTGCAATAATCCAGGGGCAAGTTGATGGCAACTCAAACCACAGGCGTGTTGTTTCCATACAAGGAACCCCTGCATTTAAATGAGAACAAAACCCAACAGAAAGATGAAAAAAAAAAAAAAAACCCAGAAAACCCCAAACTAACAACGTGAGATGCACATTGTTGATAACGAGACAGATGCAGAATAAAACAATAGTAGGACATTGCATCTGCTATTCTGGTAATAATTAGAAAGCCGATCTCTATCCCAGAGAAAGTTCCACTCTGTATCCTAAGGGAATGTGTATGAAGATGTTCACTGCAGCCTTGTTTGTGGCCACAGGGTGGTGAAGACAGCCTGGGTTACCATCACTGGGAGGATGAATGGGTAAAATGTGTATCAGATTTGGGTAAGCACTTTTCATGCATTATCTCACCTTTTTTTCAAAACATCCCTAAGATAGTGGAAATTTCCATAGCATTCCCATTTTACAGACGACAAAACAAAACCTATCCTCTCCTACACACAAAGGCTGCTTGTCTTCTGGTACATTCGTCCTAGTTTTAGGACGAGGACACGGGGTTCAGGGCCTCAGCCCCACCCTGCGGTCTCAGGGTCCTCCCTTCGGCATTGGGCGACCTCGGGCCTGGGTCGCCAGCACCACGGACAGCGCCAGGCGCGGGGCGGGGCGTCCATGGAGACGTCAAGACGCGCGGAGTCTCTGGGGCGCGCGCCCGTGGGCGGCTGCCTCACGTGACCCAGGTAATTGGCACGGCGCGCGCGCTCCCCTCCCGCGCAGCCTCTTGACCTGCAGCCTCCGGACCTCGCCGCAGCGCGGACTCCACCCGCCCGCCCGGTGAGCGCGGCGGCTCGCTCCCTCCCGGTCCATGCGCCCCCGCTCCTCCCGCCGTCCGGGAACCGGCCTCCGGCTCCGCTCTCCCGGGTCTTGGGGCGCCGCAGCCCGAAGCCTGGCCCCGCCGGGGGGAGGGGGAGGGGGAGGGGGAAGAGACCGTGACCTTGGCTCCGCCCTTGGCTGGCCGCGGCCTCCTCCGGGACCCCGAGCCCTTCGTGCGTCGGACTCGGCCAATGCAGGGTCCTGCGCAGAGGAGCGGGCGCTTGTGGTGGGTTTCTCCAGCTCGAGGACTGCAGACTGCCCCGCGCCTTCTGTGGCCAGGGGAGGGCCCAGGGCCACGAGAGCAGCGCCGGGGATGGGGAGGGTCAGCTCTGTGCTATTGGTGGGACCCTTAGGCAGCCTCGAAGTCTCAGGACTTCCAAGGAACCTAATAGACGTTTTTAACCGCAGTCTCTGATAACAGATGAAAAAACTGAGGCCCGAGAGAGGGCAGCATGGCCTGAGGTCGCTGCTAGCATGGGAAGTGCTTTTCCACCCCCAGGGGAATGTGTGAGGGGGACGGGGTAATCTCGAGACCACAGCAGGCTGCAGTATGCATTTGCCGAAAGACCCCCCTGACGCCCCTCAGCCATCTGGCTCAAGCAGGTCCTAGCAGTCCCTCCCCAGTGTCTTGAAACAGGCCCCATCTGCTTCTGTACTTTTCCCACTTCTGGGCTTTAGTCCAGGTCCTTCATCTCTTCCAGGTAAAGGAGCATGCCCTTTCGGTGTCCTGCCCCGGCCTCGGACCGTGGCCTGCCTTCCCTTCTCTTGGGTTTGGCAAATTAGACTTGGGGTTTGTTAATGAGCAAAGCTCATCCGATTCTCAGAAAGTGGGGTCAGAGTAGACCTGCTGCTGTGAGAATCCAGGCTCTGCTGCTCCCCAGCTTGGAGAGCCCTCTGGGGAGAACCCTTCCGGCCTCGGTTTACTGATCTCTGTAATGGATGCATTAGGGAGTAGTCCTCACCAGGGTACCCCAGACAGGGTCATGTGTGGGAGTCTTAGTGTCAAGAGTTTTCTGGGGTTGGGTTGAGGTTCTGAGGTTTGGTTGGAAATGCTGTGTGACCTTGCCCTCAGAGAGCCCCCCAAGAGATACCCAGGGCAACTCTGCTGGAGTCTGGACTGAGCAGGGGGATGTACAGGGTCCCTGACTCTCCCTCCTTGCTGCTGCCCTCGACTGTATAGGCAGAAACTAGCAGGACTAGCTTGGGCTCTGGCTTTAGATACTGAGCCCTCATGCCCTGCAGGGATGCAAGTGGGGGTGGGCGGCAGGTTGCTCTCTTGCCAGGCTAGGTCAAGGCCACAGCAGTGCCCAGTGGCCGACCCAGACTGTTCAATGTTTTTAAAACACAGTGTTCCTGCACCAGGCCATTCTGGACACAGCCAGACTTTGTCCCTATCTGGCCCAAACTGCTCCATTCCCCTGTGGGGGTGGGTGGGAGTGGGGCTGGCAGAGGAAGCAGCTCCGGCTAAGCTGATGGGAGGTGCATCTCTAAGATAAGTCTGGCTTACATTCTGACTGCAGTGAGCAGGGCACAGTCCCTGGAACCCACACACAGCCCCATCACTCACCAGCTTAGCCAGCTTAGCCTCTTGTACCTCAGTTTATAAAATGGAACTGATATGAGTGCCCACCCCATGGGATGTTGAGAGGATTAAATGAGCACAGTATCTGTCCCAGAATCAGTGCTTCTGACGGTGCCTATTATGTTTATTCCCATGATGATGGTCTTGGTATTTGGTTTCCTTTGCCATAGACTGGGGATGATAAAGCATCCTGGGTTGTTGGATTCTTTCTGATGCTCCAGAAGATTCTCCCTGATGCTTCAGGAGCTCCTGGCCCCAGTGGCCAACTGGGCTGGCACAGCCTTCTTTTTGCTCAGACCTTCGGGATGGTCAGAGGCGGAACAGGAGTTGGGACCCCAGAGCTCATGACTGGTACTTGGAGAGGTGCTGCTCCAGGGAGAGTCTGCTCCAAGTGCCCTGCACTGGCACTGCGGAGGTTGGCATCACTGGCTGGTGGGCTGGGCTACATGGCCAGAAGCCTCAGGGGCTGAGCCTGTGGGAGGGAAGCTTGAGGTGCTCAGAGGCTGCTAAGCCCACCTCCTTCCTCCCAGCAGTGGAATCTTTTTTGTTTTGTAAATTTTCTCTGTTCAAGCCTGCTGCTGGTTGCCCCAGGAGCCTGTCTGTCCTTCCTCCATGGAGGTGACATCACCCCTTTCCTCTGGCTCAAGTGAGTTAGAAGGAGGGCCATGCCCTGCCCTCTGGTGGGACCTGACCTTGGAAAGTCTAGTCAGTGAATTCCTGGTAATGTGGTTGAGCTGATGGCAGGGGTGAGGCAGAAGAGCGCAACAGGTGGCCTGTTGGCTGAGCACACCTAACTGGCCTGGGCAGTACTTGGGAGCCAGTTTTACCCCAGAATGCATATTTTCTGGGGCCTGAGCTGTCCAGGGGTAGCAGACTTCTCCTGGTTGCACAATCCCTGGTGGGGTGGTTCTTGTACCTAGCTTACAAGCTGGGCTTTCTGGGCAGGAGGGCATTAGCTGGTGTTCACAGGGAGCTGCTCTGTGGTGCTGGGGCAGAGGAGGGGGTTCTGCTCACAATTGTAGGGTGGGGGAACAGAGGTCCTATTTTACACATCCTGTGTAGGATGAGGTGGCAGGGGTATGGGGTGATTTGGGACTTCAGTGGGCCCTATCAACCCCTAACCTGCCTGGATAGGGGGATCTAGGGATCTGGGGATCTAGCCTCTCCAGGATTGGCAGAGGCTCTTAGAACTCTTACTCTCTGAGGAATGGAGAAAGCCCCCATCACTGAAAGCCCAGGATTTAGGTATTTTCCCTGGCAAGGTACAGGTGACCGAGTGGGGTGAGATGAGCTGCAGGTCCTGGTTCCCCCTGGCCTGTGTGGGCTTCCAGTCTATACCTCCCTGGGCTGTTACCTGTCTTGAGTGGTACTGGTCCTGGGTGTAAGTTCTCAGGGTGTCCAGAGTATGGGAGCCAGGGAAGGCACCTCCAGTCCAAGGGCTGGGCTAGGCCTGGGGCCACCTTCCTTTCTACTCTTCCTGCTTCTCCAGACCTTAGTCCTTCCTGCAGTGAAGTGGGGTCGTTGTTGGGGCTGGTATCACCAACCTTCTGGCTGGGCCTGGGAGGAAGGGCACTCTGGGCCAATATTGTAGTCACAGGGAGTCTCTGGTCACTTTTGGTCACAATGACTAGAGCCATAGGCCTCCTGAGATAGTGTGTCTCTGTCACCCCCCGACACCTGTGCTCACTGGATGCTTTTGTCCTTGCTTTTCCCTGACCGTGCGTGGCATACCCGGCCCCTGGAGGACTCCCTGCCCTGGTTCTAGGGTGGTGGGCCTGTGACCCACTCCTTCTTGGGGGTACTCCCTGCACCTGCCCTGTGGCTCTGAGTGGACTCCAGGACCTAAGCTGGGTGCTAGAGGTCCCACCATGTTCATCCAGGACCTAGGCTGGGTGCTCCCTGAGGCAGGGCCTGGGCAGTTCATGTCTCTGCACAGGCCTTAGGGCCTATCAGGGAAGGAATGTGGTCTGGGGCGAGTGAGGCACCGCAGGGCTGGGACTCAGGGCTGTTCAATATCTATTGATGGAGTTTACTGAGCCAGGGGCTCCCACCAGACAGTGAGCCCAGGGAGCTGGGAGACTGTCGCATTCCCACTGTCTCATCACTGCCTAGCCCAGCACCATCCGCCCAGTGGGATTGAGGAGGCTGATGAGTGGACAGTGGCTTGGTAGAGCTTCTTCTGGTCCTGGTCCTGTCATTTATGCCTTTCCTTCATTGTCTATATTCAGAATGAGTCAGCTGAGGCTGCTGCCATACCGTCTTGGGGCACAGGCCGCGAGGCTCCTGGCTGCACATGATGTCCCGGTGTTTGGCTGGCGCAGCAGGTCCTCTGGGCCACCAGCCGCCTTCCCAAGCAGCAAAGGTGGAGGTGGCTCCAGTTACATGGAGGAGATGTACTTCGCCTGGTTGGAAAATCCCCAGAGTGTCCACAAGGTCGGCACCCACACCCTGCCCTGGGCCACTGCAAGGGAGGGAAGCCTCGGGGCAGGCTGTGGTGGGGCAGCGGGGAGAAGCAGCTTGTGACCCTGGGCAGGTTTCTTTGCCTCTCCGGTCCTCAGTCATCAAAGCCTGTTGCTTTCCCGTTGCTGAACCAGCCAGTGGGTGGTGGTCTTGATTGAGAGGGCCTGGCCATGCCCTGCTCAGCCACACCTGAGCCCTGCCGTGCCCCTTTGTCCTGCTCTGCTGTCTCCATATGGCCCCTTATATGTAATTAGGGACATACGTGTTTATGTATGTATTGAGCTAATAAACACTCGCTGATGGTAAAGAAAAAAATTAAATCAGATTGGAGGGTGAAAGGTGAAGTTGCTTTCTTACCCCTTCACTTGAAGTGGAAAGCAGTGCAGTCACATGATCCTAAACCAGAAGGTATAAGAGGTTACAGAGTCAGAAAGCTCCCTCCTAATCTATCCCCATCTGCTCAGTTCCCACTGTCCCCAACTTGGTGTCATCTATATCATTTCTAAGACTTGCCATAGGTAAACTTACTGCAAATGTTAACTCTGGATTTGTCTCCTTTTATGCAAAAAAGTAACCTGTCACACATACTGTTTTGCTCCTTGCTGTTTCACTTGGGGATGTATCTCCAAGATCTTTCCACGTCAGTACATAAAGAGTCTCATTGTTCGCTCTGTCCAGCTGTGTAGTATTCCATTGCATATGTGTGCCACCCCCATTCCTGCTGACGGACATCTGGTTCACTTCCAGTCTCTGGCTGTGGTGAACAGTGCTGCAGTATGTCATCTTACACCTTCATCATCTTGCACCTGCACAGCCATCTATAGGATAAATTCCCCAGAGTGGAATAGTTGGGTCCAGGCGTGGCTGTGTGTGTAATTTTGATGGGTATTGCCAAATTGCTTTCCATGGGGATTGTACCAACTGCGTCTCCCACCAGTGCTGTATGGGAGTGCATGGAGAAAAGCGCTTTTACAGTGTTCTGGAAAACACATGCAAGTGCCCGTGTATGTGCACATCTGCTTTTTGCTTCTACAGAGGGAATAGCAGCCGTACGTCCTCTTCTGCTTCGTTCACTTTAAAGCATATCTTGGCAATATTGCATATCCACAATACCAAACTCAACTTTTTAAAAAAGACTGTAATCTTCCAGATTCTAAATGTAAAAATCATCATTTAGCCAGTTTTCTACTGAGAGCCATGTAGGTTGTTTTCACATTGTCATTTTTATAAACAGTTCTGCAGGGAACATCCTCGTGTGTACATCAGGTACCCTGGGAAGGCCCTGAGAGGTGTGGTACCCAAGGAAGACCTGACACCCCCTGGGGCCGCAGCCTGGGCCACCGCTGACTGTGTTCTTACTTCTGCCCTGCCCAGTCCTGGGACAGCTTCTTCCGGAAAGCCAGTGAGGAAGCCTCTTATGGCTCTGCTCAGCCACAGCCCACTTCTGTTGCCCGAGAGAGCAGGTCTGCAGTCTCAAGCCGGACCAAGACCAGCAAGTTGGTGGAGGACCACCTGGCCGTGCAGTCCCTGATCCGGGCCTACCAGGTAAGGGGTAGCTGAGGCACAGGCTGGGAGGCTGCACTGGCTTTTGGGGTGTGGCCAGGCACTGAGGAAAGGGGTCTCAGCTCCAACATCATCTCCCCAGAGAGGCCTTCTTCTGGTCCTCTACTGAGAAACACCCACTCCTCTAGCCAGTCTTTGCCACCTTGCCATTCAGAGCACTTTCCATCTGCTTGAAATTTTTTTTGTGCATTCTGACTTGTGTGCTTGTGGTCTGTCCCCTTGCACACACCATGCCCCGAATACGTGGAGGAACACTTAGTAAGGGATCAGTTCCAGAGCCTGTTGAATGAGGGGTGAGTAGATTAACCCTTGTTAATTTTGTTTTCTCCTCTAGAATGGGCATCCCAAGAGAACAGGGACTGATACAGCAGGTGCCTAACTCATATCTATGGAATGATTGGTTCAGTAAACAATTCTCCACCACCAGTTGCTCCTCCTGGAGACTTAGGCTCTCCTAGGTGGGGCCCCTGCTCTTTCAGAGTCCCAGTGACGGTCTGTGCTTTTATTGTTGACTGAACAGGACTAATTGGAGGACTGCTATGGCATTCAGGCCATAACAAGTGTAATCATTTGGAATATCTCTGGGAACTGGTGGCAGGAGGTATTCTGTCAGGGAAGTGTGAGTCAGCAGCAAGCCCCTGCAAGACCAGGGTAGAGGAGAGCATTTGCAAATGGAAATAATGCTTTGTCTTCGAATGAAGTGCCCAGTGTGTGGGATGGAACCGAGTTCCCTGTACACCAGCCACCTGGGGATGGAAAGGGAAGGTGAGCAGGGTTGGGCTCCCTTGCTGGCCTGAGGACCCAACAATTGTGGGCCACCTGGGAGTAAACAGAAGCTAGTTGTATTGTGCCTTTCCTGGCTGGCTAAAAGAAGCAGGCAGTTATCTAACCCTTGACTTCAAAAATGAACAGGTTGTAAAACTGTATTAAATACAGGGAAACCTTCAAGGTGCTGCTTGAGGGGTTTATCATGTAAGCACAGGTCTCAGCCTTTCAGCAGCTCTTTGTTCTTTGATTAACCAAGAGGAGGCATTAGAGAGTTTTCCTGGCAGGGTGGCCTCTGGATTCAGGTGTGTTACTCTCTTGTGCTGGGTGTGGATGAGCACCAGGAGGGCTGCGGCCTCTTACAGGCCAGTAGCAGGCACAGCTCTGGTTACAGTCACCTGCACACTGTACTGAAAAAAAAAAAAAAAAACACTGTATTATGGGCATTTTCAAACATATAAAATGCAAAAGGAGCTGGACGTAGTGGGTCACGCCTGTAATCCCAGCACTTTGGAAGGCCGAGGTGGGTGGATCACGAGGTCAGGAGTTCAAGACCAGCCTGGCCAAGATGGTGAAACCCTGTCTCTACTAAAAATACAAAAAAAATAGCCAGGTGGGGTGGTGCATGCCTGTAATCTCAGCTACTCAGAAGGCTGAGGCAGGGAATTGCTTGAACCTGGGAGGTGGAGGTTGCAGTGAGCTGAGATCATGCCACTTCACTCCAGCCTTGGTGACAGAGCCAGACAAAAAAAAAAAAAAAGGGCAGAAGGATAGTGTAGTAGGCCTACCACCCATCAATCATGGCCAGTCTTGTTTCATCAATTTCCCTCTTACCCCCTGCTCACTGCTGGATTTTTTTGAGGCAGATCCCAGATATACCATTTCATTCATTGAACATTTCAGTATGTATGTCTAGAAAAAAGCGCCCTTTAAAAAATGTGCCATGATACCATTATCACATCTAAACAATAGTAATGCTTAATATCAAATATGCAGTTGATACCTGTGTTTGCCTTTTGTCCTGTGGTTTCTTTTTTTTTTTCTTTTTTTGAGACGGTGTTTTACTCTATAGCTCAGGCTGGAGTACATGGTGCGATCTTGGCTCACTGCAACCTTTGCCTTCTGGGTTTAAGCGATTCTCCCACCTTAGCCTCACAAGTAGCTGAGTTTATATGCGTGTGCCCCCACGCCTAGCTAATTTTTGTGTTTTTAGTGGAGACGAGGTTTCACCTTGTTGGCAGGGCTGGTCTTGAACTCCTCATCTCAAGTGATCCGCCCACCTTGGCTTCCCAAAGTGCTGGGATTACAGGCGTGACCACGCCCAGCTTGTGCGTTCTTTTTACTGCTTGTTTGAAGCAGGATCCAGCTAAATCCACAGGTTGTAATAGGCTAATGTGGCTCTTACGTCTTTTGTACTCTGCAGGTTCCTCTCTGTTTTTTTTAATGATGTGGAAAAATCAGGTGGTTGGTCCTGTAGGGTTTTCCTGAGTCTGGATTTTGCTGATGGCTTCCTCATGATGTCATTTCATCCATCCCATTGTCCCATGTGGTTTCTATCCTTTGACAATTAGATCTGGAGGCTCAATCCCATAGAGATTTGATTTTTTTTCAAAATCAGTTTCCTGGTGGTGATGGTGATGGCACTTGAGCAGTTTGCAGCTGTGGATAGTGATTTCCTAGATCCATTAACTCCCTAGGGGTTGCAGAAATGGTGATATGCCAATTCTGTTTTCCCTTCTTTATTACCTGAAGTCCTGCCGTCAGGAGAAAGCTCCTTTGTTAACTGTTTATCCTGAGGTGGAGGTTGTGTAGGAAAGACGGGATCACTGCTTGTTTTTTTTTCTTTTATTCACTGATTTTCAAAATTATGAGGTGATTCCCCAGCACACTCCAAAAGTGACTAGTGAAGGTTTATCTTCCTTTTCTTGGATTCATATGAATGCGTGAGTGTAAACATACTTGATGAGTTTTCAATCTGCTGTAGATATACCGTCCTTACAATTGCTCAAAACCTGTCCTTATTCCCAGCACTAGTGGTGTTTGAACACTCCCTTGATGTCAGTATAACAAGATGCTCCAAGCTCAGCTTGTACATTTCTGCCTATTCCGGAACTGCCCAGGTCTCTGGCTATTTCCTGCTATTGGTTTGATCGTCACTTCTGGGCCCTTTCAGGAATCAGAGCCAGGAAAGGGTTTACGACATTTCTAACATACTGCAAATGACAGACTCAGGGTTTGTCCTTGACCCCATCAATCTTATGCCACCATTGCCTTTTAGAGATTCCAAAAATAGAGTTTTTCAAAGATGCCAGTACAATGGCTTGTTTGATTTCCCACAGCCCACATGCAACAGTCTTGGAATAACAATTCTAACACTATTACTACTGACTGGTAATAGAAAAGATTTTGTGAATGTTTTTCTGCAGTTCTGTTAGTCTTTAGGGAATATTCCATTAGTCAATTAGAATAGTTCCTCTCTGTGTACTTATGCCACTAAGTGGACATACTTACTCATTTGATTAATTTCACTTTCAGTTTTTAAGACTTAATTTTGTTTTATATTAATGTAAAATATTTACAAGGTTTGAAAGTCAAATCCTCAAAGCAAGATGTTTTTAAAAATCTGGCTTCGGCTGGGCGCGGTGGCTCAAGCCTGTAATCCCAGCACTTTGGGAGGCCGAGGCGGGTGGATCACGAGGTCAAGAGATCGAGACCATCCTGGTCAACATGGTGAAACCCTGTCTCTACTAAAAATACAAAAAATTAGCTGGGCATGGTGGCACGTGCCTGTAATCCCAGCTACTCAGGAGGCTGAGGCAGGAGAATTGCCTGAACCCAGGAGGCAGAGGTTGCGGTGAGCCGAGATCGCGCCATTGCTCTCCAGCCTGGGTAACAAGACCGAAACTCCATCTCAAAACAAACAAAAAAAATCTGGCTTCTAGCCCTGCCTGTATATCCTATTTTGTCCCCTCCCCTAGATGATAATTTTTCTTACAGTTTTTGTTTTATGATGTGCTCTTCTAATGCATGTATTTATCTTTGTCTCCTCTTTCTTAGATAATGGATAGCTCACCATACACACTTTTCCAGAATTTGCTTTTTTTGCTTAACAATATTTTTTGAAGAGTCCCTCGTAGTGTCAGACGGGGATTTTCCTCATTCCTTTCAGTGACCCTGGAGTACTCTCGTGTGGATCGCCCATATCCATGTGCCAGTCTTCTGCTAATAGACAGTGGAGAAGTTTCTAGATTTTCACTATTACCAGTGGCACCGCAGTGAACACCTGTGGGCATAGGTCTTTTTCTGTTTTGCCAGGTGCATGTTATACTTCTAAACCAGGCTAGGCTCCTGCCACCTTTCTGGCTGTGGCTGGGTCTCGTTGGCAGCGGTGCAGTGACTGCAGGGTAGAGACATAAGGAAGTTTAACATTTGGAAGTGGGGAGAGAGGGGCTGGGGCCCAGAGCCTCACCCTGGAGGAGGTCTGTCCAGCTGGGTCCCAGCCCTGCTCTGCTCTTTTCCCTGCTCCCAGATCCGAGGTCACCATGTGGCCCAGCTGGACCCCCTGGGCATTCTGGATGCAGACCTGGACTCCTTTGTGCCCTCAGACTTGATCACAACCATTGATAAACTGGGTAAGACTGAGGACCCTTCCTTGGGTTGGCCATGGCAGTGCTATGTGAGTGACCCAGGAAGGGGCTCATGGAGCCTGGGCACAGCCTGATCCTCAGGAATCCATGGGGCTCAGAGAGCAGCCCACAGGGCCCCTTTCTACTTGCCTGTGTACTGCCTGTTGTCCCTGAGAAGGATGCCTGCCACCTTCCCTAGCTGGTGCCCCATGTGATCAAGGCTGAGAGGCCTGTCCACCCTGCCACCCTGGGGTGACTCTCACCCCTGCTCCCCAGGCTGGACCCAGAGGGAGAGTACTGGGGAGACCGGGAGGTCTAGGGAAACTGAGGGGGCTCCACCTGGGCCTCACCTCCTTCCCTCCACTCTACTGCCCGGGACTCGGCCACGCTTCCTTCTCCAGCCTTCTATGACCTGCAGGAGACTGACCTCGACAAGGAGTTCCAGCTGCCCATGACCACCTTCATCGGGGGCTCTGAAAACACCCTCTCTCTGCGGGAGATCATTCGACGCCTGGAGGTGAGCACAGGCGGGTATGTGGGGTGCAGCTGAAGCAGCTCTCAGGAGCTTGCCAGAGGGTGGGAAGGCACTGTCTTTTTTGTTCCAGACAGCAGGGATGTCAGCTATCCCTCTTCTCGCTCCTCATGGGGTCCCAATGTGTCTCCCCAGAACACCTACTGCCAGCACATTGGCCTGGAGTTCATGTTCATCAATGATGTGGAGCAGTGCCAGTGGATCCGGCAGAAGTTTGAGACCCCTGGTGTGATGCAGTTCTCCAGCGAGGAGAAGCGGACACTGCTGGCCCGGCTGGTGCGCTCCATGAGGTTGGTACCACCTGGAGGGCTGAGTGGCTGGAGGTCCTGTTCCAGGGCTCTATGAGACATCCCAGGCCCTGGCTAAGAGAGCAGGATGGTGCCCTGGCTCAAGGCAAAGCAGGTCAGGTGGGCAGGGATGAGGCTCTAGGAGAACATGATGGCAGGGACACTGAGCCAGGCCAGAAGTGACGGGAAGTGGCTGTGGGAACGTTTGGGCAGAGAGTTGACCCTGGTGTGGAGTGAGTGTGGCAGCACCGCCTGTCAGCCCACTGGACTTTTCTGAAGCTGGGTCCTCCAGGGCTACAGGAGTTTGGGGAGCACCTGATTCAGCTGCTGGATGCAAAGTGGATTCTTAATCAGTGAGGTGTGGGCTGGGTTTGGATTCAGCTGGGTGGAGATCTTTGGGACTTGGCAAGAGAGCCCTTTGAATGTGGCAGGAGGGTAGTGAGCTAGGAGCAGGTGGGCTGTGCCCTGTTGGAGAAGTTTGGCTTGAGGAAGAGAGGGTGGCAGCCAGGAAGGGTGTAGGCAGAGGCCTTTGGTTCAGCTGGGAAGATTTCCAGCCTCCCCTAACCCTGTGTTCCTTGCTGGGTGGGACAGGTGTGGTATCCATGGTGGGCTCTGGACCATGTAGACGGAAGGAGACTTTATGGCTTCCTCTGTCCCGGGCATTCAGCTCTGAGCACTCATAAATAGCCCCTGTGAGCCCCAGTTCCATTGCTCTCCATCCCTTTCCCTTTCCTCTCCCCCTCCTCTTCCTAAGCAGGTTTGAAGACTTCCTGGCCCGGAAGTGGTCCTCAGAGAAGCGGTTTGGCCTGGAGGGCTGTGAAGTGATGATTCCTGCCCTCAAGACCATCATTGACAAATCCAGTGAGATGGGGATCGAGAATGTCATCTTGGGGATGCCACACAGGTGGGCCCTCTTTCCACCTGGCACCTTGGCCATTCTCCTCCAGCCCAGGGGACGGAGGTGGGAGGGATGAGATGGAAATCAGAGCAGGGGTGTTGGTGGGACCTGGGGGTAGAGGTGGGTGGCCTGGAAAGTTCTGAGTCCCTGGGCCTAGTCTGCTCATCACAGAAATTGCCAGGCACTCAGCCAGAATCAACCGGGGCATGGGACTAACCAGGGTATCAGGTGCCCTCTCTGCCTGGCCATGTTGCCACTGTCCCTAGCAAGGGTGAGATTTCAGAAAGGGATGTGTCGTGCTTCTTGAGGTTCCTATGGACAAGAAGAGGTGGAGGGGTTTCTTTTGGGGAAGGGAGGGCAGGGCCTGGGTAAGTGGTCCCAGGTTGTGTCTCCCGGAGGGAGGTCTGTGGAGGTGAGCCGAGGGTCTCTGACCTGGCTGCAAGCTGACTGCCTGTTTCCCTTGACATTGATGAAGACCTGGGAGGCTTGCTCAGCATTGTGGCATTATCTCTGAGTTGGAGCCTGTGGGGAAGCAGAAGAGGGACTGCAGACTGGGGGACAGACACCTCTGTGGCCAGGGGTCCTGATGAGTGGACATGTGAGGGTGTGTGGAGCAGCCTGAGGGAAGGGCCCTGGGCCTTTCCTGTGACCAGAGAGTTGCCTGTGGTTGGGCAAGCCCAGGGCCACATCAGCATGAGGGCATCCAAATGCATGGTGAGGGGGTTCCCATTGTAGCTGGACTGCCAAGAGCTTGGGGTTTGTCTGTCATAGGGGGCCTGGGAATGCCCATGTCTGGTCAGAGGGTCAGGCAGAACTGGTCCAGAGGCCTGAGGCAGCAAGGACACATGGGACTTCAGGCCTTGGGCTATTACAGCAGCAGGAGAGGATGGTGCCTGGTGATCGGATGGCCTGAGGAGGGCTCTGGGCATGAAGGGGCTGTGCTAGGCCAGGTCAGGCCTCCACAGTGGGGGAGGGGACCCTGAGGCCTGCGGGCTTTGCCAGGTGAGAGCCCGGCCCCTCTGGCTCCAGGGGCAGGCTGAACGTGCTGGCCAACGTGATCCGCAAGGACCTGGAGCAGATCTTCTGCCAGTTTGACCCCAAGCTGGAGGCAGCGGATGAGGTGGGTGTTATGCCCAG
The DNA here is from genome assembly GCF_049354715.1 of Callithrix jacchus. Lineage (NCBI taxonomy): Eukaryota > Metazoa > Chordata > Mammalia > Primates > Cebidae > Callithrix > Callithrix jacchus. The sequence goes on from NC_133513.1 coordinate 39,012,184, forward strand.
GTCCCAACAGCCCTGGAGAGCTGGATATTTGGGAGGTGGACTGGGGAGGGTCTGGGCCAGGAACTTCCAGGCTCCGATAAACCTTGAGATGGATGCACGTGGAGAAGTCTGTAGGAGAGAGGCCGGGTTGCCTGACGCCCCTAGGGCTTTTTGGAGCAAAGGTTGCAGTCTGTTCTCTAGTAGCTGGGAGAGCCCTCAGATAAACTGGGTCTCCCTCCCTGTTTTGAGCTAGGGAAACTGAGGCCCAGAGGTGCAAAGGCTTGCTGGAAGTTGCTCAGCTATGCCCCTGGGGCTGTGCCTCCATGCCCAAAGTCCTGTCCACCAGCCAGGAATGGCTCTCTTGATCATTTGTTTGCCCAGCAAAGCCTTGGGAAGTCAGGATGGTTTTCTGTGCCCATCAGCCTGCTGAGGAAATGTTGTTCCTGCTCCTATCCCCTCCCTGGGAGGCCTTTAGCCTAGACTGCCTGGCCTCTTTCAAAGTCCTGCCCATCTTCCCTTTTGGTAGCTCTCTAGGTCCTCTGGGTTGTAAGCCTGTCACTCCCTCCTCTGTGTCCCTTTGCCCTCAGGGCTGTCTTTCCTGCTGTCTCCAGCCTGCTCTCTCTCTGGTGTGTGTTTGTGTGTGCACGCGTGTGTGCTCACGCACGTGCATATGCATGCAAATGACTGTTCCAAGGTCATCGGCCGGTTGGACCAGAGCAGTGATTAGGACCCACACCTGCTGGCTCCTAGCGCATGTCTTTCTGACATTCTGTTCCTTTTGTTCTAAGACCTTCACCTCTCTAAGCCTCAGTTTGCTCTTCTGTAAAACAGAGATAAAAGCGCATGCCCCAGAACGGTTGTGGTGAGTCAAAGATGACCTGTGTGTATACTAGAAAACTTGGCCAAAGGATGTTTAAAATGAAATTGCTATTTTTTTTCAACTGGAAAAGAAATTGATCATTGTAAAAACAACAAACAAAGAAAGGTTATACAATGAGAATATGCTCCTCTGCAAGACTCCATTCCCGTGGCCAGTTTTGTTTCTGTGGTTCTGTTGTGTTTAGGTGTGTACTTCTAGAAACATTTCATGCAGCTACAAACACACCTCTTTGTCCAGTGCAGCCTTATTTGTAAGAGGCCATGGGCATAGCTGTGACGCCAGGTGGCACCTTGCTGTTTTCACTTAACAGGTTGTCATTGTTTCCTGCCTGCCCTTGTGGGCCGCCCCAAGCTTCTTACCGCTGGAGCTTCCCTCGTGCTGGACGTTGGGTTGTTCTAATGAGGGTCCTTGCGCACGTGTGAATGAGTTTATCTGTTAGATGGTGTCTGAGCAGTGCAGTGGCTGGAGCTAAGGGGCTGGGACTGAATGAGCCTCCTAGGAGCTGGTGATGTCAGCGAGCCCATCCACGGTGGATGGCGGTGCTAGAGTCCCCACCCCGCTTCCTCCCACACAGTCTCGAATCCTTTCATCTTTTCCAATATGATAGGTGCACAAAAGGATTTTGTTGAAATGTATTTCTTTGTTCTGAATTCAGTTGCTTATCTTTTCACATGCTTTTGAGCCATTTGTGTTTTTCTGTAAATTCCTACTTGTGGCTTTTACTCATTTCTTGATGGAGTTTTTGGGCTTTATCTTCCTGATTTGTAAAAGTGTTTTGTACATTGAGGGATTCACCCTTTGCCTGCATTTGTTTATGAACATTTTTCTCAGCTTGATTACTTTCCCCTATCGTCGGGCATGTGTTTGCTCCCCCATGACACATTGGTTAGAACTTAGCTACCTTTGGGGTTTTCTGGGCTTAGGATATTGTGTAGAATGCCATAAGTCTTCCCTGCTTCGGGATCATAAAATGCTGTGTGTCCCTCGTTGCTGCCGTTGGCGTGAGGAGTCAGAGGATTCAGCTGCAGTGTTTGCTGGTGGCCTGGCCGGGGGGTCTCTACGCTGACACTTAGGTGCTGCCCTCTCTCCCTGCCTTCCCCGCTGCCGGATGGCTTTCCCCGCTCTCATGCTCTCCTGCTCTGTGGTCAGTGTGCAGAGAGGCTCAGAGCTGAGGCCAGGGTCCCTGCCTTCCTCCCTCAGACCAGTGAGGAGTGGTGATGTGATAAGGAGAGAGGGGATCAGGGGCAGCTCGGCCCTCTGAGGCAGTGGGATCTGGGGAACATGCCAGCCTGATTGTGGACTGCAGTGCCTGCCTGTATGTCTACCTGTCTGGTGGGAAGGGGAGGGTCCATCATGTTCCCACCTCCACCTTCAGGGCTCCGGGGATGTCAAGTACCACCTGGGCATGTACCACGAAAGGATCAACCGTGTCACCAACAGGAACATCACTCTGTCGCTGGTCGCCAACCCCTCCCACCTGGAGGCGGTGGACCCTGTGGTGCAGGGGAAGACAAAGGCAGAGCAGTTCTACCGTGGAGATGCCCAAGGCAAGAAGGTGAGCTCGCCTGCGGAGCTCTGAGGACCTGGGCCCCATGGGGTGGGTATCGGAGGGCTGGGCTCTGAGTCTCCACAGCACAGGTGCAGAGCTGGGCTACATGAGCTGGGGCATGCAGCCCCTCCTGGCTCACACTTGCTCTGCAGGTCATGTCCATCCTGGTTCATGGGGATGCAGCCTTTGCCGGCCAGGGCGTGGTGTACGAGACCTTCCACCTGAGCGACCTGCCCTCCTACACGACCAACGGCACTGTACATATTGTCGTCAATAACCAGGTGAGCGTGTAGGCTCCATGCCGGGTCTCACAGTGTCAGCATCCCTGGAAATCCATGTAGCAGCTTGGGGGAAAGTGAGGTGGTCCTGGCTCTGACCCCACTGCCATGCTGCTTACCAGTTGTGACCCCAGGCAGGACCCTCATCTCCCCAGCCTTGGCACCCTGGTCTGTGAAATTAGGGGACACAAAAGAGAGGGATAGGCAGGGCTGGAAGGACCACAGGAGCACTGGTGTAGGAAGTGCCTCATAGAGGCTGGCTGTGTGCTGCCCCACATGGGTGATCTCAGACACAGGGACCTTGGTGCCCTTTCTCTAAGGCAGCTGAGCTTCTAACAGCTCATCTGAGTCTAGAAAGCCCTGTGTTCACTGCCTTATTTGCATTAAGTCATGTCATTGTCCTTGAACATCCCATGAGGTGGGAATTTGAGTGAGCCCTTTTTATAGATGAGGAAGCTGAGGCTGCGGGAATGTAAGCGCCTTGCCCCAGGTGGCAGTTAGCAGCTGTTGGGACTGGGATTTTCCAGGCCTGTGTTCCTCACTACCAGTGTGTCAAAGTTATTGGCTAAAAAGAGCAGGGTGCACCTGGCTGGTGCTTCTGCTGTTCCCGCGGGAGCTGCTGCCATGTCTAATTGTGGGGCTGCTCGCTGTTACCCTGTTGGGTCCCACATCCCTCCTGAGCACCTCAGTGGACCTTGAGGCAGCCCCCTGCTCAGTCTCCGAGGCTGGCACCTTCTGTCTTATTCTAAGCAGACTGAGAGGTGCAGCAGGTTCCTCCTACCTCTACAGATTGGCTTCACCACGGATCCCCGGATGGCCCGCTCCTCACCATACCCCACCGACGTGGCCCGGGTGGTCAATGCGCCCATCTTCCATGTGAACGCCGATGACCCAGAGGCTGTGATATACGTGTGCAGCGTGGCAGCCGAATGGAGAAACACCTTCAACAAAGATGTTGTCGTGGACCTGGTGGGTCTGGGGACTGAGGCCAAGGCGTGAGTGGGTGGCCCATCCCCACTGTGCTGAGCCAGCCAGGTCTTCAGCATCTTCAGCACTCAGGGCTAGGAGTGCTACTTGGATGAGAGATGTAGTGCCACCAGGAGCAATCTGTGCAAAGGCCTGGAATGGGACATTCATTAAGTGATAGGTGATAGTGGGGCTCGAAGGGGCCCCAGAGGGTGTGCCCTGCCTGACATTCCCCAATTTTGCAGCAGCTACATTGACCACACAGTGTAGGGGAGGGCCTGAGCCCCTCTGGCTGCTCCTGCAGGTCTGTTACCGCCGGCGTGGCCACAACGAGATGGATGAGCCCATGTTCACCCAGCCACTCATGTACAAGCAGATCCACAGACAGGTGCCTGTGCTCAAGAAGTATGCAGACAAGCTTATTGCTGAGGGCACGGTCACCCTGCAGGAGTTTGAGGTAGGCAGGTGGGCTGCATGGCTGCCGAGGACAAACTTTGGGTGGGGACCCTGGGGAAGGATTATAGATGTTATCAGCCCAGGGCTGGACACTAAGGATTTAAAGAAGTCACCACTATGGTCCTTGTCCCCAAGAGGGCCTGTTACCAAAGGGGACCAAGAACTAAGGATGCAATTACAGCCAGGTGGGACACAGTGGGTACTGCATTGTGGGGGAAGACCAGCCCTAAGCAAGGCTTCCTGTAGGAGGCAGCCCTGAGCTGGGGTTTTCCCCATAATTATCTATGGAGTGTTGGTCCTTCCACCTTCAGGGAGCTCTGAGAGTAAGGACTACAAGTTTCTGGAGTTGTCCCCAAACCCCTTGCTGAGTACACTGCAGACCTGCCCAGTCTCGTGATACCTGTGCAGGATCCTCTGAACTTTGAGACTTTGGCTTCTAGCCATAGGTCCCTGCAGGCCAGAGACAGAGTTCTAGAACATAGTGACGGGGACCAGGACTTACGAGTCCAGGTGGATTGCGCCTCTGGCTGCTCGGGGCTTTGCTGCTCTGTTCATATCTTTGTCCTGATTCCAGGAAGAAATTGCCAAATACGACCGGATCTGTGAGGAGGCTTATGGCAGGTCCAAAGATAAAAAGATCCTGCATATAAAGCACTGGTTGGACTCCCCCTGGCCCGGTGAGTGAGCGAGCAGTGTGTGGCTCAGAGGGACTCTCCTGGGCCTTGAGGTTTTGCACTGGGATTAGGACTAGAATGGCCCTGGTTGAGAGCTGTCATTGCCTACCCTGGAGGCTATGGGCCCTGTCCTTGAGACCCCAAAGCTGTGTGGGGCCAATTCCTGCAAGTTGAGGATACCAGTGCTCTCTGAGCATGAATGGCCAGGTGCTCACTGAAAGGGAGGACAGAGCCAGGTGGGAGAGGAAGCCCTGGGAACTGGCTGCTTGGGATCAGGGGACCTCCCTGGGGGGCAGGGTTAGATGAGCCGTGACCCTGGGGCCCAGAGGTGGGTGTTGGGCCTGTTGGGGGAGCTGCAGCTGTGGCTGTCCAGCTGTCCCAGATCCCAAGGGTGGGCTCAGGGCGAGTCTGAGTGCTGGTGGAGTTTAGGAAGCCATGGGCTTCTCAGTCCTGGGGAAGCAGGCTGGCCAGGGGGATCAGAGCCTACCACTGACCCAGTGTAGACAGAGCCTCTCTCCCTCTCAGGCTTCTTCAATGTGGATGGAGAGCCCAAGAGCATGACGTGCCCAGCCACAGGCATCTCTGAGGACGTGCTCACCCACATCGGCAGCGTGGCCAGCTCTGTGCCCCTGGAGGGCTTTAAGATCCACACTGGTGAGGTTGCTGGGCAGGCTGCAGCCCGGTCTGCTGGCCCTGCCCCGATGTTGTGCCTTGAAGGGAGGTTGATTGGGACTCGAGGGAGTCAGTGTGTCACGTCCCTGCTCAGTCCGCAGTGGGTCGGCATAGCTCTCCACACCTGTTTGTGCCCCAGTGAGGTGCCCATGACAGTAGCTCTCAGGGTGGGCGTGGTCAGCTGGGCAGCTCCAGATGCCACACTTCTAGCTGGGTACCAGTGACTAGTCTTAGATTGGGCACCTTGGATTTTCCAAATGCCTTTGTTGGGAGTCCCTGGGTCAGGCAGGAGAGCAGGAAAGCAAGGGCTCCCTATGGAGGGGCTGGAATGCAGCCTGAAATGTGGGCAGGATTCTGCAGCTGAAAGGACTTGCTGGGGCCTAGACCACTGACCAAGGGCAGCCCTATTACTCCGGGGTGAGCCTGGACAGTGGGTGGTCACCGATGGCACCCCTTGGCTGGGGCCACTGTGGCCATTTCCTGGGAAGTCTGGAGGGTCCCCCGTGGCTGTATTGGGGCGCCTGTATACCCTATGACCCACCTAGAGGAGTTCTGAGGGGGTTCCCTTACAGTATGCACCGAGACCGAGTGTCCTGGGGCAGCGGCTGACAGCGTCTGGGGCACGTGCCCACTGTGTTCATGTGTCGACCTCTGCGTGTGGGGCCGACAGGAGCACAGCATAGGCCGGGGGACGTGGGCTCACATCCAAGCATCTGGACAGCTGTGTGATCCTAAGGAAATGACTCCATGTCTGCCAGTGTCTGGTGCATGGCCGACACTCATGAAATGGTACCTGCTGCTCTCCATGGGCTCAGGGTGGCCCACGGTCTTGGCCGGAGGAGGGGTGCCTGGCACTAGGCCTTCCCACAGCATCCCTGCCCTCTGGCCAAATCATCAGATGGCTGCCCTGCTTTGTGCGCTGAGCACCTATGTACCCGCCCCAGGGCTGGCTGTCCTATGGCCCTCAGGCCAGCGCTTCCCTCCCACAGGCCTCTCTCGCATTCTGCGGGGCCGCGCAGACATGATCAAGAACCGGACAGTGGACTGGGCATTGGCAGAGTACATGGCCTTTGGCTCCCTGCTGAAGGAGGGCATCCACGTGCGGCTCAGCGGGCAGGATGTGGAGAGAGGCACATTCAGGTGAGTGCAGTGGGGCTCAGCATCTGCACAGGAGACCTGGAGCAGAAGCTGGGCCTGGCTTGGGAATCCTGAGGAGGGCCTTTGTCGGGGCAAAGGGGTGGGGGGAATCTTCACAGCATCTCTAGCCTCTGCCGTCTAACTGCATCATGAGATAGCCACCTCGCTGACCCACCAGGGCAAGTGTGCAGAGCTCACTGCTGGGCCCAAGCTGTCCACTGAGGTCAAGCTTGTGGCCATCTGTGGTCCTCAGTATCGTGTGTGTATGTGTGTGTCGGGGGGATGAGTGTGGGGGAGTTATGTGTGGTGTGTATGTGCAGTGTTTGTGTGGTGTGTGGTGAGTGGGGGGAGTGTGTGGGGTCTGTGTGTGGTGCATGTGATGTGTTTGGCATGTATGTGGCACGTGTGTGTGTGGCGTGTTTGGTGTCTGTGGTGTGGGGTGTGTATGTGTATGGTGTGTTTGTGGTTGTGTTTGGAGTGTGCATTTGGGGTGTGTGTGGTGTATGTGTGGTGTGTGTATGTGTGGTGTGTGTATGGTATGTGTGGTGTGTATGTGGTGTGGAGTGTATGGTGCATGTGATGTGTGTGTAGGTGTGTTTGGAGTGTGCATGTGGGGTATGTGTGGTGTGTGTGTAGGGTGTGTAAGTGGGTTGTGTGATATGTGTGTGGGGGGTGTGTGTGTGGTGTGAGTGGTGTCTGTGTGGTGTGATTGGGGGAATGTGTGGGGTGTGTATGTGGCATTTGTGTGTGATGTGTGTGGTGTTTGGTGTGTATGTGGTGTGAGGTGTATGTGTTTGTATCTGTGTGGTGTATGTCGTGTTGTGTGTGTTGTATGTGTGGGATGTGTATGTGTGGTGTGTGGGTGTGTGGGGTATATGGTGTGTGTGATTGTGTGTGTTATGTGTGGGTGTGTGTGGTGTGTTGTGTGTGGGATCTGTGTGGTGTGTGTGATGTGTGATGTGTTGTGCGTGTATGGTTTGTGTGAGGTGTGGGTATGTATATGTATGTATAGTGTGTGTGGGGTATGTGTGGGTGTGTGAGGGGTGTGGTGTGTGTAGTATGGTGTGGTATATGGTGTGTGTGAGATGTGTGTGTTGTGTGGTGTGTGATGTGTGATGTTTGTGGTGTGTATGATACGTGTGTTGCATGTTGTGTGGTGTATGTGTGTGTAGGGTGTGTATGGTGTGTGTGATGTGTGTGTGGTGTGTGTAGGGGGTGTGTATGTGTGGTGTATATGGGGTGTATGTGTGTATGGTGTGTGGTATGTGGAGTACGTGTGTGTGGTGTGTAGTGTGTATGGTGTATATGTGGTATGTGGTATAGTGTGGTGTGATGTGTGTGTATATGTGTGGTGAGTGTGTGGTGTGTATGGTGTGTTTTGTATGTGTGAAGTGTGGCATGGTGTGTATGTGTGGGTGTGTATGGTGTGTGTGATGTGTGTGGTGTATTTGGTGTATAGTGTGTGATGTGTGTGATTTTGTGTAGTGTATGTGGTGTGTATAGTGTGTGTGGTGTATGTGGTATGTATTGTGGTATGTGTGGTGTGTAGTGTGTGGTGTGTGTGTATGTATGTGTGTGTGGTGGGTGTGTGTATTGTGTTTGGTGCATGGAGATGTGTATGGGTGTGGGGTGTGTGTGTGTGTGTGTGTGTGTGTGTGTGCTGTTAAGCCCGTCCCTCTCTGTCTTGCTTATTTGCAGTTGACTTTGTGAATCTAGATGGGAACTTGACACCTGTCAGTTGTCCACCCCACATTCCCTCTGCTCTGGGCCCTATCTAAAATGTTCTAGATCCTGCCTCAGTCTGCTCCTGGTTAGCAAGCCAAGGTGGCATGGCTTCCGGGACTTGACCAGCTGGCTTTCTCATTCCAGCCATCTCTGGTTGGATGGTTGCTCATCTCTGCTGGCCTTGCTCCAGCCAGGGCCCAGGTGGCCCTCTGATAAACCCTGAGCTGCATGTCAGTCCTTGCCAGGAACTGGGGTTCAGCTAGGTGCCCCTCACTTACTGTGCCCACCTCAGCTACTACACAGTAGTTTCTGTGAGTTGGGGCAGGGCTGGTGAGATGGTAAAGAAGCCAGCAAGATGGGGCAGGGGAAGTGGCCTTCTAGGGTCTCTGGCTCTAGCTAGCACCTAGGAAGTGTCTCATCAGGTCTTCTTTATGGGTGAGAAGCTGAGACTCAGGGAGGTGCCACAACTCAAAGTTCCTTTCCCCAGATCCTTCCCCCAGATCCCCCAGTGCATGGTGTATGGGGGCTGCCAGCAGGCAAGGGGCAGGCTGGGGAGGCCTTGTGGGGGGCAGCCTGCAGGAAGGACCACATGGTCTGGTTTTCCACAGCCTTCTTGGATACCATCCTGTGGGACCCTGCAGGTTTCCTGGGACAGTGATGGAGGCTTGCCTGCCTCCTGCTGCCCAGCTCCCCTGCTTTAGGTGAACGGGTGCCAGTCCTCTTGCCCTCTGTCCCTGCCCTGGTCTGTGTCTCTGCAGTCACCGGCACCACGTTCTCCATGACCAGGAGGTTGACCGCAGGACGTGCGTGCCTATGAATCATCTCTGGCCCGACCAGGCCCCGTACACTGTGTGCAACAGCTCCCTCTCGGAGTATGGAGTTCTGGGTGGGTCCACGCTCCCCTGCAGACCAGGCAGGCCCAGGACACCTGGTGACCAGAAATGGACTAGGAAGGGGCCGGGCCCAGGGCCTGGGAGGGGGCGAGAGGTGCTCAGAGGCTCCCAGGGGATGGCCCTGGGGGATAGTGATTGGACTACCCCCACCTAAGCCCATGTGGGATATGAGATCGTGTCCCAGTTGGGTCCCTTGGGGATCCCAGCTGGGGGTGCCCTGCTTGCTTTGAGGGGGCTCTGTGGGTATCAGAGCCCCATGAGCCTAGACAGAGAGCCCGACAGAGAGCCCAACAGAGCCTGCTGCAGGTTCCTCTGAACCCCATCTCACCTCCTTTGCCCTGCACCCCAGGAACAAGATCCCTTCTCTGGGCTCTGGGCTTCCCTGCCTGTGTCTTCTGTGCATGTTCTCCCTCACCTCCCTCATTAGCTGGTTCACCTCGTCCTCACTGCCTGGCCCCAGAGGCCAGGCAGTCCCCCGCCCCAGGGAGATGCCTCTAGTTGTTTCTGCCCCTTCTTAGCAGCTCTGCGTGTTTTTGAGGAGTTCTTCTTGGCAGATGGTCCCTGCTGCCTCCCCAGAATACCTAAATAAGGCTGAACCTGACCACATTTGATGTCAGGGCTAAGGGTGGCATCTCTGGGCATGTTGTCAGCCCCCAGAATGGGACATTCCCTCCCCTTTAAATCCCAAGGAATCTTTGGGTTTGCCCTGGCTTGTGGGAAGGATGGGTGGGGGCAGGGAGGGTATGCTGAGAAAAAGCTGACTTTGACTGGAGCCACTGCCACTTGGTGACAGTGTGCAGCAAGCTCTATCTTGTCTTTTGTTTAGGCTTTGAGCTGGGCTATGCCATGGCCAGTCCCAATGCCCTGGTCCTCTGGGAGGCCCAGTTTGGGGACTTCCACAACACAGCCCAGTGCATCATCGACCAGTTCATCAGCACTGGCCAGGCCAAGTGGGTGAGGCATAACGGCATTGTGCTGCTGCTGCCCCATGGCATGGAAGGCATGGTGAGGGCGTGGTGGTGGCTGGTGGCTTGGTGGGCTCTGGCGGGCCTTGGAGGGGTGGGATGGACCCTGGGCCTTTTGTTGAGTTGGATGGTATATGCTTTTCAGGCCCCTGGAGCATGTGGGTCTGTGCAGGGTGGGGTCTGCACATGTGTATGCTGCAGCTGCTGAGAAGAGGATGCTACCTAACATCCTCTGCTGCTGGCAGCAGAAGGCGCTACCACGTATGAGTATTTGCTATGTGCCAGGCACTGTTCAATGCCTCTGAATGTTAACTCTTCCAATCCATACAACTTAATGAAGTAGGCACTGTTCCTGCTTTTCAGATGAGGAAACTGAGGCACAGAGGGGTGGAGAAGCTTGCCCAAGGTCTCACAGCTAGTGGGGTTTGAAGCTATCCTGTGCAGTACTGCCTGTCCCTTGGTCCCCTCCTTTGTGACCTGCCTCTGCAGCCACACATGGGGCAGAGGGAAGACACACAGGCTGAGTGCATCCTCCGGAGTCTCCTGGGCTAGCAGGAGGGGAGGAAGGAGCAGGGTGTCATGTCATGCCACTTGGGTGGGCACACATCCTGACCAGACAGATGGGAGACAGGCAGGGGGGGTCATCACCACCATTATCCCCGAATGATGTGTTCAGTTCTGAGTATTTTACAGGCTGTGTGCTTGGCATCCTCACAACACTGAGGGTCAGTGAGGAGGAAGGTGAGGCTCCCTGCCTGGGGCTGCCCACTGTGAAGGCAGCTTCTTGGGAGGCGGGATCTGGGCCAGGCTGGGTGTGGGAGGCTGGGTCCTTGGCCATCCCCAGCAAGAATGGGCGGGTGGCAGCTATGGAATGGGTCACCCCTGTCCTGTGGGGAGCCCGCTTGGAGATGCTCATGGGCTTGTCTTGCTGCTTTCATGGAGCAGAGCGGCCCATATGGGTGAAGATGGACGAGGCCCAGGCTGACCAGGCTGAGTTTGGTCGCACCTGCCTGGCTGCATGGTCATGGGTAGTTTCTTACCCTCTCCTTGCCTCTTCATCTGTGCAGTGGGGAAGAGTGTCTGCATCATGGGGCTGCTTTGGGGAGTAGTGAGTAAGGCGTGTGGGGGTCCTAGATTCTGCCTGCTCTATAACAGGTGCTCAGTCAGTGGCAGCCAGTGTTCCAGGATGTTCCAGAGAAAGCATGTCTCAGTGCGGGGTTTTTGCTTTTTCTTCCATCCCTGTAAGTTCACATGCTGTGCTAGCTCTGGGCGGACCCCACTCTGAGGATGCTTATTCTGCTCTTGTTCCACATTCTTGGTTCTTTTCGGTGGCTCAGGCTCCAGGGTGAGGGCACCTCTGCTGAGAAGCCCTTCAGACTCTACCCTGAGCCTAGGGTCCCTGCAGGGCCAGATGTCTGTCCCGTGGTTGGGCCAACCCGGGCTGTCTGGTGTTTGCTTTTAGGGCCCGGAGCATTCGTCAGCTAGGCCTGAGAGGTTCCTGCAGATGAGCAATGATGACTCAGATGCCTACCCCGTGAGTGTTGCTGCTGTCCCCAGGACAGGGGAGTGCCCTATTGTGCTCACAGGGCTAGGGGTCCAGGGTGTGGGTGCACTAGACAGCCACCCTGGCCATACGCATCTCGTCTCCACAGGCATTCACCAAGGACTTTGAGGTGAGCCAGCTCTATGACTGCAACTGGATCGTGGTCAACTGCTCCACGCCGGCCAACTACTTCCACGTGCTGCGCCGGCAGATCCTGCTGCCCTTCCGCAAGCCGGTGAGTCTCCATCCCAGGGCAGGGGTCACACGCAGGGGCCCTGGCCAGGCAGGACCAGCTGGCAGCTGGGCGTGTGTTTCCCTTCCAGCTGATTATCTTCACACCTAAATCTCTGCTGAGGCACCCAGAGGCCAAGTCCAGCTTTGACCAAATGGTATCCGGTACGTGCTTGGCCTGGGTGTGTGGGGCGGCCCACACTGGGGCAGTGGCCTGTGGCGTGGCTTCTGCTCCTGGGGCTTCTCCATCCTCCCCTTTGCCTGTGGCTCTGCTGACCTGCAGCAGCTTCTGCCATGGTCCCACTAGAAATAGGGTTGGGAGGTTGGCACAGTGACTGACTTTGACCAGCTCAGGTCCTGTGGGCCGAGTCCATGGCCAGATGAGTGCGTTGGGGCCCCCTTAGGCCCTAGCAGGGCTGGTCAGGGCCTGGCAGAGGCCTGCTGAGTTCACACAACTGAGTATCATTCATTCATTTGTCAATTTTTAAAATTCATGAACCAAACAGACATTATGGCCCTGGGGTTTTCGTATCCCGTCCAGGAGTCTTTGGCCTTATTGACCTGAGAGTCAGATCAGATAAAACACCTATAGTTGCAACTGAGAGATGGCTATGTCCTGGGAAGGTCAGGTGTGAGGCTGGTGGAGCAGAGCTGTCTTGGTCCTGGGCAGTAGAGGGAGGGCAGGGAAGGGCCTCAGTGTGGATAGGGGTTGGATTTTCTCCCATGGGTGTTTGGATGTCCCCTCTGTGAGGGCAGGTGGCTGAAGCGGGCAGTCAGAGCTCTGATGTCAGGACTGCACTACCTGGGCTGCCTGGCCTGTGCTGGCTTCTCTCTTGAGGGCCTGGGATCCATTTGGCTTCTCTGCCCCAGAGTCCTCACCTGAGATGCAGGAATGTGGGGACACCACAGGAGCCTGCTGAGAGGTTTTGCAGAGTGCTGTTACTTGAGGTCAGAATCATGGGCTCAGGAAGGAAGAATGGATGGGGCTTAGAGGTGAGGGCTTAACCGCCAGGCTGAAAGAGGAGGAGCATGCAGCGGCCTCCTGGCACAGCTGGTTCGAGATGGGGGACTGCAGTGCTCTGTGGGAGGTGGGCACAGCTGAGCAGAAGCAAATTTGGGGCAAAGAATGATGCCATCAGAGGGCTCCATCATGTCACCTTCTCTGTCTCCTTCAGGAGACCTCTTCTCATTGTACCCCCTCCTCTGGTCACCTTAAACGTGATGCTCCCAGGGCTCAATGCTTGGCTATCTCCACCCCTCCCCCTGGACAGCTCAGGGTGTCATCTGTCCCCCTGTTCCATCTTTTAGTTCAAGAGGTGTCCACTGCAGCCACGGGTCCAAACCTGGAGTAAGTCTCGGTGGCTAAGGAGAGCCTGGGGATGCAGGCCTGGTCCCGAGCTGCTCCAGCCCCTCTGGGTACCGATGCCTCTGCCGTGTCCTATTGGACCCCCAGGGACCAGCTTCCAGCGGGTGATTCCCGAAGATGGGGTGGCAGCGCGGGCCCCTGAGCAGGTGCAACGGCTCATCTTCTGCACGGGAAAAGTGTACTACGACCTGGTGAAGGAGCGGAGCAGACAGGGCCTGGAGGAGAAGGTGGCTATCACGCGCCTGGAGCAGGTACGCCTGAGCCCGTTGCACAGTCAAGTGATGGGGAAGCTCACATCACTGGCCCTGACTGTGCAATGTGCCAGGGAGGCCAGGTGAAGGAGAGTGATGCCTTGTGGCTCCTGTCCAGGGATTCTGGGGACATATCTCCCCTCCTCTGGCTATGCTCCTTTGTTCCTGCCTTCCTGCCTCCCCAGATCTCTCCATTCCCCTTCGACCTGATCAAGCAGGAGGCAGAGAAGTACCCACGTGCGGAGCTGGCCTGGTGTCAGGAGGAGCACAAGAACATGGGCTACTACGACTATATCAGCCCACGCTTCATGACCATCCTGAGGCGCACACGGCCCATATGGTACATGGCGGGGCTGCTGCCTGCCCCTCGCCTCTGCCTGTCCCATGGGCCATGCCACCAGAACTGGCCCCTGCCCTTCTCTGGGCTTCATTTGGAAACCAAGGAGTTGGCCCCATAGTCCATGCTGGCTCCGTGCACCCTGTCTGTGATGGGACAGCTTACCCATCAGGAATGGGGCATTGTCATTATTGCGGCCAGAACTGAATTAGGGAACCTACTGCCTGTCTCAGAACTCCTGCCTTTGGTCTTAGGCCAGTTATGTAGCCCCTTTGTCTCTGCATCTCTACAACAGGACAGTGATAAGATTAGATCTGATGCATGTGTTAGCCTTGGCACAGGGTGGGTGCTCAATACTGGCATCGAGTGTCCCTGGGAAGATGACGGAGGGGCCTGAGAAACTCCAAGAAGCCGAAAGTGTGTTTCTTCCCAAAGCCTTTGAGTTTTTGCCTTGTTTGTTCTTGTGGGCAAGTGCAATGACATGGAGGGACAGTTTCTCCACACTCTTCTGTGGCTGGGTGACTGAGTTTGACCCAGGCTTCGCAGCTTATTGGAAGTGGTGCTGCCAGGGTCAGAGGCAGGGCCTGTGGCTTCAAGGTCAGCTGTTCTCAGATGCATGCCCCCTGCAGTCCTTTGGTGAAGGTGGTCTGGGCGGCTAGGCCCGCCCCTCCCCTTAGCTTGTCTTCCTCCTCCAGGTATGTTGGCCGGGACCCAGCGGCTGCACCAGCCACAGGAAACAGGAACACTCACCTGGTGTCACTGAAGAAGTTTCTGGATACTGCCTTCAATCTCCAGGCCTTTGAGGGCAAGACCTTTTAGAGCTGGGCAAGAGCTGTGTGGGTCTTGCTGTGGGGTTGTCTGAGGACCAAGGGGGTGATGAAGGGGGGCTGCAGGGCCCCCAGATGAAACGGACTCATACGGTGACGGGGTCAAAGAACCCGCACTGTGACTTTGGTGTCATGCCTGGATCTGAGGGAGCAGAGGAGTCCTATAGGACTCCCCCAGCTGCTCCCATCTTGCTGGAATTTCTTGTTTGGCTTCGCCACCTGTGTTTCAAGACAGACACCCGGGAGTGTCTGTGGCCGCTCCCATCCTGGCAGCCCTAGCTGCCGCTCTCCTTGCTCTCGCATTTGTAGATTCAAAGCAATGTTCTCTTCTGTGCTCTTAGAAGTAGGGAGTTCAGCAGTAGCAGCCAGGTGATGCAAACCTGCTGGCTAATGTGTTTGCGCTCTGTTTTATGGGGCATTCCTGCGAGGTGTGTCAGCTTCTGTGTGAAATGCAGCCACAGCTTATGTGTACCAAAGTAGAAAACCAAATCACAGAGAAATAAAAAGATGTTCAGAGAGATTTGCTGTTTTCATTTCATGTTGTAAAATTGGGGGAGGGACAGACAGTTGAGAGAGGTTAGGGAATGGGGAAAA
Source organism: Callithrix jacchus (assembly GCF_049354715.1). Taxonomy (NCBI): domain Eukaryota; kingdom Metazoa; phylum Chordata; class Mammalia; order Primates; family Cebidae; genus Callithrix; species Callithrix jacchus. The sequence continues at coordinate 39,027,507 of NC_133513.1, forward strand.
AGTTAAAAAATGTGTGGAGAGAAGAAAATCTCCGCCTCCATGGATTTTTTTTTTGAGATGGAATTTTGCTCTTGTCACCCAGGCTGGAGTGGAATGGTTCGATCTTGGCTCACTGCGACGTCCACCTCCCATGTTCAAGTGATTCTCCTGCCTCAGCCTCTCGAGTAGCTGGGATTATAGGCATGCGCCACCACGCCCGGCTAATTTTTTTGTATTATTGGTAGAGATGGGGTTTCACCATGTTGGCCAGGCTGGTCTTGAACTCCTGACCTCAAGTGATCCACCCGCCTCAGCCTCCCAAAGTGCTGAGATGACAGGTGTGAGCCACTGTGCCAGATTTTCATTTGAGCACCAAGTATTGTCTGTTGGCTTCTCTATTCTCGTGTTGGTTTTTTTTTTTTTGAGATGGAGTTTCGCTCTTGTTACCCAGGCTGGAGTGCAATGGCACAATCTCGGCTCACTGCAACCTCCACCTCCTGGGTTCAAGCAATTCTCCTGCCTCAGCCTCCCAAGTAGCTGAGACTACAGGCGCACACCACCATGCCCAGCTAATTTTTGTATTTTTAGTAGAGACGGTGTTTCACCTTGTTGACCAGGATGGTCTTGATCTCGACCTCGTGATCCACCCGCCTCGGCCTCCCAAAGTGCTGGGATTATGGGCGTGAGCCACCGCGCCTGGCCTACTCTCATGTTTTATTGGTTTTGCTTCCCTGTGGAAATGCTGGAGAAGCTGCCACAGAGAAGGGCTGTTTTGCTTGGAACAGATAATTTGTTCATTTATCCCCTTCGCAGAGCACCTCCTCCATGCTGGACACCGGGGTCCGGGTGGAAGTCATCCGTCTGCGTGCTGGCTCTTTGCATCAGGAGTCCAGTGGGGAGATGTGTCAGCCGTTTAATTCACTGAGTTATGAGTTATGTTGGTGGTCAGCGCAGGTGGCTCTGGCTGTCAGGGAAGATCCGTGGAAGAGGTGGTGTTTGAAGGAAGAGGAAGAGAGATGAACTCTCTGGAACAGACACAGAAATACTGACCATGGGGCTGGCATGGGCAACCTAAAGGAACAATCAGCGTGAGGTTGGATGGTGGAGTATTAAGTTTCTTCAGCCTCAAAAATAGCTTGTTGAAAAATTAGCTGGGTATGGTGACACATGCCTGTAATCAGCTAGCTGGGCATGGTGACGTGCCTGTAATCCCAGCTACTCTGGATGCTGAAGCAGGAGAATTGCTTGAACCCAGAAGTTGGAGGTTGTAGTGAGCTGAGATTGTGCCACTGCACTCCAGCCTGGGCAACAGAGTGACTTTGTCTCAAAAAAAAAAAGCTTGTTGAGATATACTTTTTTTTGTGTGTGTGTATGTGTTTAAATTTTAAAACTTTATTGGCTGACAGAAAACTGGCATACTTTCTTCCCACTACCATCCTCCTATTCCTGAATTCAACCTGCAAAAAGAAGCATGGACCAGGAAGGGTTCCTTAGGTGCTCAACAGAATTTAAAGAAGTAGGAAAGTTATGTTTACAATTAGAAAATAAAACATCTCTCTCAGTTTAGAAAAAAAATTCTGGAAGACCACAATTACAAAATGGGGCATCCTTCCAAAGACATTATAAATAGGTGTTTTCCACAGTTTCTAAAAACAAAACTGTACTTTAAAATATGAACAGAGATATACTTTGAATCCTACCACAGGGGCATTCAAAGTGGCATAAAGTAAAAAGAATTGCAGCCCCCATTTATAGTGTGTCTGCCGTGTCTTGGGCCTTCTGGATGTTTTGTGTGTGTAATGAATGCTGTCTAATCTTCATCATGACTTTACATGTTGGGAATATGTCTGTATTATAGATGAGAAACTTGAGGTTCATATAAAGTTATTTGCCCAAGGTTACTTGCTAAAGAAGGGGTGGTTTTGGACTTCACCTCTGTCCACAAGACCCCATTGCTTCCTTTGGGAAATAAGCTCTTCCCATGCCATGCATTCCTGGCCCCACAGAGATCTACTAGTCTGGGCTTTCCCTGCGATTGGCTGAAGCAGCAGCTGGTGAGGCACCTGGGCTGTGCAGGAACCCTCAGGCATCAGATGGTCATATGGCCTGCCCGAGCTGCATACCGTCCTTCGGTGTGGGTACAGGAAGGCTGCAGACGGGCTGGGGAGCACCTCCTGTAGGAAGAAGTATAATTAGGCATAGTGGCTCCCAGCTATAGTCGCAGTTACTTGAGAGACTGATGGAGGAGGATTACTTGAGCCCAGGAGTTTAAGACCAGCCTAGCAAGACCCTGTTTCTTGTAGGAAGAAAAAAAAAAAGAGAAAAGGAAAGAGGTGCAACCACCAGATCAGCAAAGCGGTAAAGCCAGACACATAAAAAAGGGCACCAAACCCTATAAACATAAAAATAACCTGGGAAATAAAACAAGCTCAGGAAACAAGCAGAAGGCTTTAAATGAACTGTAGTAACTTCATGGCAAGGAGAATATTGCCGCTATGAAACAACAGACTTTAAAAAATAATGAGACATTTAGAAAATATGAAATTTTGTCAAAATTAAAACCTCAATACGGAGGCTAAATAGCAGAACAGACATAGCTGAAATATTTTAAGTTTGAAGATAAGGCCAAGGAATTCTCCCAAGAAAGTAGAACAAAGAACAAAGATATATTTTTTAAAATTCTGTAAAGAAGTACAGAGAACGTGGGAATTTCATGGTGCTAATATGCATCTAACAGGAATCCCGGGAGGAAAAGACGTGGAGAATTCTCGTGACGGAGTATCTGTCTCTCGACTGCATCAATGTCACTGTATCCTGGTTGTGATTCTTCTAGACTGTTGCAAGATGTTATTATTGGAGAAAAATGGGTAAAGGCTCTCTGTGATGTAGTTCTTATAACTGCATGTAAGTTTACAGTGATATCAAATACATAAGTTTAATTAAAAAATGAGTTGTTTGCTCCCTATTGAGTTGTAAGTGTCCCTTACGTAATCTGGAAACAAGTCTTTTATCACATGTGTTTTGCAAATATCGTCAGTCTGGCATGTATTTTAAATTTCTCTGAGGGTGAAAGATTTTTATTTTCATGAAATTCAATTTATCATTTTTAATCGTTTGTATTTGTCTGTTTGGGTTGCTGTGACATAATGCCATAAACTAGGTGGCTTGTAAACAACAAACATTTATTAATATTTCTCACAGTTCTGCAGGCTATGAAATCTGAGATCAAGGTACTGGCAGATTTGGTATCTGGTGAGGGCCTGTACTCAGAGATGGTGCCTTGCTGTGCCCTCACATGGTAGAAGGGGCAAACAAGCCTGTCCCTGGACCTCTCTTTAAAAACAATTATTTGATTTTTTAAAAAATTTCAAAAGGTTTCTGGGGAGCAGGTGGTGTTTGGTTACATGAATAAGTTCCTTAGTGGTGATTTCTGAGATTTTGATGCACTTATCACCTGAGCAGTATACACTGTACCCAATGTGTAATCTTCTATTCCTCACCCTCCTCCCACCCTTTCCCCCAAACCCCCAAAGTCCATTGTATCACTCTTCATTCTTTTTTTCCTCACTCACTCTTTTGCCCAGGCTGGAGTGCAGTGGTGCAATCTCAGCTCACTGCAACCTCCACCTCCCAGGTTCAAGTGATTCTCCTGCCTCGGTCTCCTGGGTAGCTGAGATTGGTGTGTACCACCATACAAAATAATTTTTGTATTTTCAGTAGAGATGGGGCCCAGCTGGTCTTGAACTCCTGATCTCAAGTGATCTGGCCGCCTTGGTCTCCCAAAGTGCTGGGATTACAGGTGTGAGCCTGTAGTGTATTCTGCCTATATTATTATTTTTGCCTTACTGCACTGGCTAGGATCTCCTGTAATATGTTGAACAGAAGTTGTAAGAAGTTGCCTATTCTTAGAGAAAAGCATTTAGTCTTTCATCATTAAGTATGATGTTAACCGCTCTTTTGTGACCATCGCGGAAGCGGGAGCGGCCAAAATGACGTTCCATCTCTTTGTGACTTCTGACTGAAGCAAGAATTACAAAAGACATTTCAATGCACCTTCCCACATTCGCAGGAAAATTGTCTTCCCCTCTTTCCAAAGAGCTGAGGCAGAAGTACAATGTGTGATCCATGCTCATCCGAAAGGATAATGAAGTTCAGGTTGTACGAGGACACTATAAAGGTCAACAGATTGGCAAAGTAGTCCAGGTTTACAGGAAGAAATATGTAATCTACATGGAATGGGTGCAGCAGGAAAAGGCTAATGGCACAACTGTCCACGCAGGCATTCACCCCAGCAAGGTGGTTATCATTAGGCTAAAACTGGACAAAGACCGCGAAAAGATCCTTGAACAGAAAGCCAAACCTCGCCAAGTAGGAAAGGAAAGGGCAAATACAAGGAAGAAGAAATTGAGAAGATGCAGGAATAAAGTAATCTTATATACAAGCATTAATTTAAACTTGAAATGAGGGAAAAAAATGTATGATGTTAAACCAAATTTTTTCTTGGATGCTCTTTATCAGGTTAAGCAAAATGTTTCTATTTCTATTTGCTGAGAGTTTTTATAAGGAGTGGATGTAGGATTTTGATAAATTTGTTTCTTATCTATTGCAATGAGCATATAGTTTTTCTTTTTAGTCTTTTAATATAGTGGATTACATTGATTGGCTTTTGAATATCAAAAGTATTTTCATTCCTGGGATAAACAACATGGTCATAACGTGTTACTTATTTTATGTATTGATAGATTTGGTTTGCTAAAATTTTGACTAAGTCTTTTGCATCTATGTTTATGAGAGACATTGTTCTATAGTTTTTTTCTTATAATGTCTCTGTCAAGTTTTGGTAACTGTTGGAAAGCATTCCATCATCCCTTGTTTTCTGGAAGAGATTATGTAGATATGGCATTAATTCTCCTTTAAACATTTGGTAGAATTAACCAGTGAAGCCACCTGGACCTGGAGTTTTCTTTGTGGAAGGGTTTTAAATCAAATTCAATTAAAAATAAATTTAGGGCTACTTGTATTATATGTCTTCTCTTGAGTGAGTTTTTGTGCCTTTTATGAGCTCGATCGTTTGTGTCCCCTAAATTCACATGTTGAAGTCCTCACTCCCAGTGTCTCAGAATGTGGCCATATTTAGAGATATGGCCTATAAAGGGATAACTAAATTAAAATGAGGTCATTAACATAGGCCCAAATCCAAAATGACTGGGATTCTTAGAAGAAGAGAAGATTAGGACACAAACATACACAGAGGAAAGACCATGTGAATGTGAATACACAGAGAGAAGACAGCCATTACAGACCAAGAAGAGAGGCCTCAGAAGAGAGCAACCTTGCTGACACCTTGATCTGAGACTTCCATTCTTTGGAATCTGAGAAGCTGTGAGAAATTATGTGGTACTTTTTTATGGCAGCCCTAGGAAACTAATACAGAGTCTTTCAAGGAATTTTCCTATTTCAGTAAGTTGTTGAATTCTTTAGCGTAGAATTGTTCATAGTAAGGCTCTGGTAATGGCTCTCCTTTCATTTCTGCTTTTGGAAATTTGTGTCTTCTCTCTTTTTTTTCTGACAAGTCTGACTAATATTTATAATTTTTTGGGCTCCTTTCAAGAACCTACTTTGGGTCTTATCGATTTTCTCGATTTGTTTTATTTTCTATGTTACTGACTTCTGCCCTCATCTTTATTACTTTCTTCTGCTTATTTTAGGGTTCAGGTTCATTTGCTCTTACTTTGCTTTTCTTCTCATGAGAGTAGTCACATCCGATCAATTTCTCCCTACTTTTGGTTGTGCTTCAAACAGTTGTTCTTTTTACATTTTGTCCAGATTCTTGCAAATGCATCAGCAGGAAGGTTAACCTGATACAAATTCCTCCTTCATTACCAGAAGCTGTTCCTTAGAACCACCATCTTTGAAGGAAGATTTGGCAGTATGTATTAAAAATTTAAATACCTCCATTTCTTGATTTCTATCCTAGAAACATGTGTATCCAGAAATCAGTGCAAAGATTTTTCACTTCAGCATTATTCAAAATAGTTAATTAATGAAAATCCTAAATGTTCTAGAGCAAGGATTGGCAAAAAATTTTTTCTGTAAATAGCTAGATGGTAAGTAATTTAAGCTTTGTAGGCCATATGATTTCTATAGCAATGTCTTAGTCTATTCAGGCTGCTGTAACAAGAGACCATAAACTAGGTAGCTTATAAACAGCAGAAATTTATTTCACACAGCTCTGGAGGCTGGGAAGTCCAAGATCAAGATGCTGGTAGATGCAGTGTCTTGTTAGTGCCTGCTTCCTGGTTCATAGATAGCTTATCTTCTCGCTGTGTCCTCACGTGGCAGATGGGATGAGGGAGCTCTTTGGGGTCCCTTTATAAGGTCATTAATCTCGTTTATTAAGGCTCCACCTTCATGGCCTAATCAGTTACCACAAACCCTACCTTCAAATACCATTACGTTGCGACTTTGGTTTCAGCATATTTAGGGGACACAAACGTTCGTTCTATAGCAAGCAACACCACCACTCTGCTGAGGTAATGTATAGATAATATGTAAATGAATATATATGTCTGTGTTCCAATAAAACTTTACCTTTGGGCTCTGAAATTTCAATTTCACATAATTTTCATGTATCACAAAATATTCTCTTAAAAAATTTTTCAACCACTTAAAGATATAAAAATTATCCTTAGATTTCAGGTTATCTAAAAATAGGAGGTGGGTCAGATTTGATCTATGGTTCATAGTTTGCCAACCCCTAAGCTATAGATTTCATTTAACTTTATACACAAGTAAGTGACTTTTTTCTTAAATTTTAATTTAAAAATAATTGTAGATTCACAAGAATTTGCAAACATAGTAGAGTACGTTTTACCCAGTCTCCCTGAGTGGGTATGTTTTACATAATTATAGTGCAACATAAAAGTTAGAAAGTTGACATTAGTACAATATGTGTATAGTTTTATGCCTTTTTTGTTTGTTCGTTTGTTTGTTTTGAGACAGTGTCGCTTTCTGTCACTCAGGCTGGAGTGCAGTGGTTCAATCTTGGCTCATTGAAACCTCTGCTCCCAGGTTCAAGTGATTTCCATGCCTCAGCCTCTCTAGTAGCTGGGATTTCAGGCATGCACCACCATGCCTGGCTAATTTCTTTTTTTTTTAGACAGTTTTACTCTGTTTCCTAGGATACAGTACAGGTACAAGATCTCAGCTTACTGCAACCTCTGCCTCCTGGGTTCCAGCAATTCTTGTGCCTCAGCCTCCTGAGAAGCTGAGATCACAAACACCCACCACCATGCCCAATGATATTTGTATTATTATTAGACATGAGGTTTCACCATGTTAGCCAGGCTGGTCTTGAACTTCTGACCTTAAATGATCTGCCCACCTCCACCTTCCAAAGTGCTGGGATTACAGAGGTGAGCCACTCTAACCAACCAAACTTTTGTACTTTTTGTAGAGACAGGATTTTGCCATGTTGGCCAGGCTGGATTTGAACTGGCCTCAGGTGATCTGCCTGGCTGAGCCTCCCAAAGTGCTGGGATTATAGGTGTGAGCTGCTGTGCCCAGCCAATGCCATTTTATTACATATGTAGACTTTTGTAACTACCGCTGCATTCAAGATATGACATTATCCAGCACCACAAAGATCTTCGTGCTATCTATGTGTAGTTATCTCTCTCCCACTGTCCCTAAACTCTAGCAACCATTCATCTCTTTTCCATCTCTATAATGTTGCCATTTCAAGAACATTATATATGTCGGATGTGGTGGTGGCATGCACCTGTAATCCCAGCTACTAGGGAGGCTGGAAGAGAAGGATCCCTTGAGCTCAGGTGTTTGAGGCTGCTGTGAGCTATGATTGTGCCACTGCACTCCAGCCCAGGTGACAGAGCAAGGCTTTGTCTTGGGGGAAAACAAAGTTATATAAATGAATCACAAGTATGTTACCCATTGAGATTGGGCTTTTCTCATTCAGCAAAATGCCGTGAGATCCCTCCAAAAAGTACCTGCTTTGTGATCAACATGAAAGTGAGGCAGTTCTAAGGTGAACACTCTGATTGTATTGACATGCTTTTTGGTTTTAAATTGGAGTTGGTGGTTAAGTTGTTACTTAAGGAGCAACTTCTATAAATGTGTCTATGAAGCGTATATTTCCTGAAACAGTGTAGAATGTGGATCTGAAACGTCCCATGGTTTGAATGCTACTTCAGTTTGCCTATTTTCCTCCTAACTGCTGAACTGGATTTCCTTGTGTTAACATCTCTAGCACAAAGGCCCTGAGATGCTGGGGCATGAGCAGCACTGAGAAGCCAGCAGAAAGGGGACTCCAGTTGGCAGCATTGTCTGTCTTCCTTCCCTGTGAGCCCCATGCAGCAGCCAGTGGGTCTCTGTTGCTGGGTCCCCAGAGTGAAGCCAGCTGGAGAAGCACACCTGCCACCCATCTGGAATCTTCAGCTCCTTCTGAACAGTGGGAAGGAAGGGACTTCCTCTGTGTAGGGGCAGAGATCTTTGCTTGGCAGAGCTGTGTCTGCCAGTCTCCCTGTCTCCACTGTTCCTGTTGGCTAGTCTCATCTGGGACCATGGTTGAGAGGGGACAGTGGCCATATTTTCTGTCTACTGTGGTAATTAAGGTAAAGATGGGAATCAAATAGGGATGTATTTGATCCTGCTATAATGCTTATGGTTCTTTCTAATTCTTAAATAAAATTATAAAATATTTAAAATATACAGAAAAGTAGGCCAGGCATGGTGGCTCATGCCTGTAATCCTAGGATTTTGGGGGGCCGAGTAGGGAGGATCACCTGAAGTCAGGAGTTCGAGACTGGCCTGGCCAACATGGTGAAACCCCATCTCTATAAAAAATACAAAACTTAGCTGGGTGTGGTGGTGCACGCCTGTAGTCCCAGCTGCTCAGGTGGCTGAGGTAGGAGAATCGTTTGAACCCAGGAGGTAGAGGTTGCAGTGAGCTGAGTGAGACTCTGTCTCAAAAAAATAAATAAATAAATAAATAAAATATACAGAAAAAGCAAAGAGGATATGAGAACAGCCATCAGTATATCCATCAACCACTCATCTTGATCAAATTCTAATGTCTTGCTCTAATGCTTTCCATATTTTTACAATAAAGCATAACAAATACAATTGAAGCTCTCTGTTGTTTTTTTTCATCTTGGGTTTTAGCAATTGTTTAAAAATTCTAGAATCTGAGCTTTGACAGCTATACGTGGCACAAGTATCGTTGTCTAAACGGTAGGTTATCTTTCCATTTAGCCCATCTTTTGTTGAATAAAAGTTTTAATTTTCTTATAAACCAAATTATCATATTAATATTCATAAATATTAATATTCATAAATAAAGCAATACATATTAATATTCATTTTAGTAGGCATTCTTATTCTTAATAATTCTTATGTATAATTTTATTTAAAAATTTGTTATTTAGTATTCCTTTTTTTTTTTTTTGAGACAGAGTCTTGGTCTGTTGCCCAGGCTGGAGTGCAGTGGTGTGATCTTAGCTCACTGCAACCTCCACCTCCAGGGTAAAAGCAATTCTCCTGCCTCAGTCTCCCCAGTAGCTGGGACTACAGGTGCCCACCACCATGCCCAGCTAATTTTTGTAGAGACAGGGTTTCACCATATTGGTCAGGCTGGTCTTGAACTCCTGACCTTGTGATCTACCCGCCTTGGCCTCCCAAAATGCTGGGATTATAGGCGTGAGCCACCACCTGCCACTATTTCTAACTTCTTTAACAAAGTTGTTGAGTAACTCCCATTTTCGTCTTCTTATCTAAAAACAATCTTGTTAAACACAAATTATATTATTTTAATATGACTATATTCCTTTTTTTTTTTGAGGCAGACAAGATTATGTCCTGATGATCTCTGCTGATGATCAAGGCTGCTCACTGCAGCCTTGACCTCCCTTGGCTCAAGTGATCCTCCCACCTCAGCCTCCCCAGTAGCTGGGACTACAGATGTGAGCCACCATGTCCTGCTAATTTTTCTACTTTTTGTACAAAAAGTACAAGAAGAGATGAGATTTTGCCATGTCGCCCAGGCGGGTCTTGAACTCCTGGGCTCAATCAATCTTCCTGCCTCAGCCTCCCAAAATGCTGGTATTATCAGTGTGAGCCACTGTGCCTGGCTTACTATTTTTTTATTGTTAAATAAATTTAATGATGTTTTATTCATCCGTGTGCTTAGCCTTGTATTTTGAATTCCACAACTTCCCTCTTGGTTTATTTTACTTTGGACTGAAATACAACTTTGTAATTAATCTTTATTTTCTTTTAGAGAGAGAGTCTCAATCTGTTGCCCAGACTGGAGTGCAATGGTATGATTATAACTCACTGCAGCCTTGAACTCCTGGGCTCTAATGATCCTCATAGTTGGGACTATAAGGCACCTGTTACTACACCTATCTACCTTTAAATTTTTTTTTGTAGAGTCGGGGTCTTGCTGTGTTGCTGAGGCTGGTCTCAAACTCCTGGCCTCAAACAATCTTCCCAGTTTATAATCATGTTTTTTACTTTCTGATGTTTTGACATCTCTGGACATTGTTAACCCTAGAGGAACTGCCTCTCCCAGGGCCAACCAATTTGTAGAGTTAGTAAACAACTCCCCTGAGAATATGCCTTCTGTATGCAAACCAATCAAGAGCCCATTCCTCAACCACAGGCCCTAATCACTCCAGGGCTGGGCACCACATAGCTAAGGACATCTCCTTTACATTCCCCATGAGGATTAAAAGCCTGCTGAAGCCATTCAAGCTAGACAGTCCTAAGCCTGCTTCCTCTCCCTTGTTCTTTTCTTATAGAAACTGTAATAAAAAGGTTCTTACCCACATTTCCCCCGCACTCCCTCTGTCCCTGACCCACCTGGGGCTTTATGCCATGCCTGGCGTGTGGTACCTCCTGTTTCTAGCTACCTGTGAGTAAAACAAACTACTTTCTTCATGACAGCTGCTTCTGTGTTTGTGTCTTACCACACCTGATTAAAGCACAACCCAGGGACCCTTGAAACAAGTCATGCCTTTAGTGAGAATCTACAGGTGGTAAGCCTTCTTGGTCTTTTAGTTATAAAAACTCTTATTACTCCTCATAAATGATAGCTTATCTGGCATAAAATTCTAAATTGACAGTTTTTTATTCTCAGTCCTTTGGAAGCTGTTACTCCATTGTCTTGGCTCTCACTTTGCTGAGGAAAAGTCTTCCATCAGTTTGTTGTTCTCTTTGCAATTTATATTTCCTTTCTGGTAGCTTTTACCATTTTATTTCTTTTTTGTTTTGAGATGGAGTCCTACTCTGTTGCTCAGGCTGGAGTGCAGTGGTGTGATCTTGGCTCACTGCAACCTCCACCTCCTGGGTTCATGTGATTCTCATGCCTCAGCCTCCTGAGTACCTGGGATTATAGGTGCCTGCCACCATACCTAGCTAATTTTTGTATTTTTAGTAGAGATGGGGTTTCACTATGTTGGCCAGGCTGGTTTGGAATTCCTGACCTCAAGTCATCTGCCCTCTTGACCTCCCAAAGTGCTGGGATTACAGGCGTGAGCCACCGCACCTGGCCTAACATTTCCTTTTTCACCCTTGATGTTCTTCAGTTTTGTTACAGATTCTCTAGGTGTAGATTTATCTTTCTTTGTCCTGGCTCCATATTCAGAGTGCACTCTTTCTTCAATTCCATAAATGTCTCAGTTATTATCTCTTCAAATATGTATTTTTTGCTATTTTCTCCATTCCCTGCTTCTGTAACCCTTGATAGATAGATGTTAGAACATCTCAAAGCAGATGTGAGGTCCTGTAACTGTTTTTTTCAAATGAATCTTTTAATTTCCGTGTCTCTGTATCTTGTCAGGGTAAATTCTCCAGGACTATCTTCCAATTCAGTCATGTTCTCCTCAATTAGCTTCTATATAGAATTTATCCTATCTAGCGAGTTTTAAAAAATGTCAATGACTATTCTTTTCTAGGATTTTAAAACTGTTCATATGTCCTTGATATCTCTCACTTTAGTACACATTCTTCCTTTCTGCCTGTTTAAAAGTACTTTTTTCTTCATGGATTCTATTAGAAAAATCTCCTGGAGCAGCTCATAATAATTGTGAACCATTGGTCAGACTGTTTCATAAACCTAATTTTGTCTGGAGCGAGCTCATGTTCCGACCTTATTGGCCGTCTTTTCCAGTACTTGCATTCTCCCTTATGTTTAGAATGTTGATTTGCTGGCTTAGTTAGAGTGGGGAGTTTAAGGCCTTGCGTTTTGTTTTGTTTTTTTTCTCTTTTCTCTCCCGCCTTATGCATCAATTTTTCATTTTTGTGGTTGCCTTTACTAAGCCTCATCGAATCTCATTTGGACTAAACATTATAATGAAGTTTTATGGATTCTGTGGTGATGCTGGACAGATGGTGGGCCCAGGCAAGCAGCGGGCCAGAGAACTTGATTGAGTTCTTTATCCAGCCTCCTCTTTAGGTCCAGAACCTCAAATAAACCAGGGTTCCAGGTCTTAGGTCAGAGTTTGTTTCTGCCATATTTCCTGACTGGTAGATCCACAGCCCAACACCTGGTTTTAAGCAGAGAAACTGCTGCCAGCCCTCCACCTTATTTTTAGCCCTATTACCCTGTGAAAGCCAAGCTTCCGGGTTCCTTTCCTGCCCTGGTGCCAGTGCTCAGGAGCCTTGTGGCTTCTGTACTGCCTACTACATTGCACTTCTATCCTGTTTCTGGCCCCAAAGATACTTACTTTTTTTTTTTGAGATGGACTCTCCCTCTTTCACCCAGGGTAAAATGCAGTGATGCGATCTTGGCTCACTGCAGCCTCGGCCTCCTGGGTTCAAGCAGTTCTTCTGCCTCAGCCTCCTGAGTAGCTGGGATTACAGGCATGCGCCACCACACTTGGCTAATTTTTGTATTTTTAGTAGAGACAGGGTTTCACCATGTTTGCCTGGCTGGTCTTGAACTCCTGACCTTGTGATCTGCCCACCTCGGTCTCCTAAAATGCTGGGATTTCAGGTGTGAGCCACTATGCCTGGCCTGTTGTTTTTTTTTTTTTCCTTTTGAAATTGAGTCCTGCTCTGTTGCCCAGGCTGTAATGCAGTGAGGTAATCTTTTAAAACTTAAACCCAGAACTGTAACCTCTGCCTCCTGGGTTTAAGCAATTCTCGTGCCTCAGCCTTCTGAGTAGCTGGGACTACAGGCATACACCACCATGCTTGCTAATTTTTTTATATTTTTAGTAGAGATGGGGTTTCACCATGTTGGCTAGACTGATCTCGAACTCCTAACCTCAACTAATCTGCTTGCCTCAGCCTCGCAAAGTGCTGGGATTACAGGGCTGAGCCACTGTGCCTGGCCAAGTTCCTAGAGAGATTGGCAATTTTTTAGGGGGGCTATTCATATCTTTCTTGGGTTAACTTGATTGACAGTTTACCCAAGACTGTGTACACACACACTGTGGAGGCCAGTCTACTTTGGTAGGTGTGAGAACAATAATAGCAGCTGATACTTATCAAGTAATTTCAATTCCTTACCAGGGGGCCACCATTGTTCTCAGTTTCTTCCATCTAATCCTCACTGTACCCTATGAGGCATGTCTTCACTTCTATGCTACTGATTAAGATGTGAGGTTCAGACAGGTCAAGTAACTTTCCCAAGGTCACACAGCTGGGATTCACACCCAGCTGGTTGGGTCTAGAGTTTGTATGCTGAGCCCCTGAGCCGCGCTGCATCTGGACTCAGGTGCTTCTTCATGAGGCTGTGGTGGGAACTGAGTGAGGGGCTGCAGGGAGAGCCCTGACACAGTGCTTGATCCAGAGCAGCGATTCAGTGTCTACCAGATCAGTCATTGTGGGTCTGTTGGGGCTCACTGGGTTTTTTCCATAGGTGGGGGAAGGGAGGGAATGATGTGAACTGTTTTCTCTTTAAATACCCAAGGAAACTTCCTGTATAACAACAAAGAATTCTCAAAATTTGGAGGCTGGGGCGGAACTCCGCTACACATTATCTGCCTCTGCGAGCTGTTTGTCACCTCTCTCTTCCACTGAAGTGCAAGATGAAAACACCCTGCGGTCACCTCCTTTCCAGGACTGCTGGGCCCAGAAGGAAAGACCAAAGAAAACAAATGCTGCTGCTTTATTGTAGATGATCCTAAAAACCAAACTTCATATTTTTCCTGGTGGAAAAGCAACCTATGCCCTTTGAGTAAAAATGAGAATGTAAACCAAAAAACCCTGAGTGATGGTCACACATTTACTGTTGGCTTAACCGGTGGGCTCAGCTCCTTACAGTGTTTCATTTTATCCTCATAATAGCCCCGGGGGGACAAGTTATTGCCACCCCCATTTTATAGGTGAGAAAACTGAGAATTGAGAGGCTGCCTATGTTTTCAATACTACAAACAGCGAGCGGGGAGCGGGCATTCACGTCCCGGCCCTGCGTCCCCACCCCTGAGCTGTGCATATTGTGTGGCTGACAAAGAAAACAGCAATCTTTTCTTTTTCCTCTGCCCCCGTTCCATAAAATGACACACATGCTTCCACTCGAGCAACCCTCAAAGCGTTTGCTCACACATAGGCGTGCCCAAGTTTGTCTTGTGCAGTAAAGGGATTTGGGATGCTTTTTTGCTGGGATCTTAGAGCCTGTTGAAATGTGTGCTTTGAAGGACACAGCAGCCATCCGTGCTGGCAACTGCACGCTGGGAGGGGCCATTACTCATATAACATGCAAGTCAAGCTGTCTGGAAATTGGCAACAGTCACTGTGACAAACTGAACAACATATTGGGAAAGGGGGCTATTTTCCCAAACATTTCATAGTTACATTTTTTTTTTTCCAGGACAGCCTCTACAATATGTATGTCTGTACTTTGGCTAAGAGCCCTTACATGTTCTAACACTTTCCCCACGACTCATGAAGTGAATCTGTGTGTTCTCAGCTCCTCTGCTGCCTCCTCTGTTCATCAACACTCTGCTCGCCAATCTCAGCTTCATCTGGGTCACACAGATCGGGGTTTGAGCCCTGACTCTGCCTCCAGCCAGACTTGGGGCCATGGACAAGTGACTTCACTCTCTGAAACACAGTTTTAAAAATTGGATAGCAAAGCCTGTTAGCTCAAAGGTTGCTGAGAACATGAACATCCATGCCATGGGCTTCCTTGCTCACAGCAGGTAACGGGGCGAAGCTTCCAGAACTGTGGTCTATGCCTGCCTGAAATCAGGACATGGGGAGGCATTAGCTGCCTGAGAAGAAAACAGGAAAGTGATTGCTCCTGAAAAGGGGGAGGAGGCAGAGCCCTGGAGAATGGGGAGAAGGAGGGAAGGGCTGGGCTGGGGGGGGAGACAGAGAAGAGCCTGGGGGCAAGGGGGCAAATGGGGAGCTAAAGCAGTCAGCTCCTGCAGTGGGGTGTGGAGGACTCAAGTCCTGGACTAGAGCTGGGTGTGGCAGGAGCTGCAGGGAGCCGCCCCTTTCCTGTGTGAGAAGAGGCCCACTTAATCCTGTGGGCACCCACTGTTGAGTTTAGTGGCTGATGTAGCAAAAAAACATTTCAGTTTTGATCATAAGTGATAGGAAGTCTAACTAACACTGGCCTAAGAAAAGCTGATTGCTGTGGCCTGGGCGATGTGCTAACTGTTTGGACACGAGTTTTGGCTACAGCAATGCAAGGCGTGGAGTCCTGGGGACCACGTAGACTGAGAGTGGGGAGAGGCCCATAGGGAGGCACTGACAGCAGCAGACCCTGGCCACCACAGTGGCCAAAAGAGACGGCCACGTCTTCCCTGCTCCACAGTCACAAGGCTCTTCCAGCCACCAGAACCTGAGGGAGACAGCTTTCCCAGCTGTCAAACACTTTCCAACATGTTTTATTAAGTAAGAATGCCACACTGGCCCTTGACACTATGGGGTGTTGTGTCCAGGGCCGGCAGGACGGAGCATTGATTGTTACCCTTTGTTGATAGTGTGTTTGTTGAGGGCTCACTATGGGACGAGCGCTGTGTTGGGCTCTAGAGTAGGAGGCACAAAGACATGGGAGGTGAAAGGTGACATGCAGTTGCTTTGAGGAGCTCTAAGACCCTCCCAAGGCGTGCACACACACAAACACACGCGCGTGCCGACACATACACACACAGATACAGGCATTCGTCAGAGCCTATGCAGAGCGAGGTTGCAGGGGGCCAGAGGAGGGAGTCCATCATTCTGCTGGGAGAGAAGGGAGGAGGGGAAGGCTGATGGCAGGAGTTTAGCAGGTGGAGAAGGGGATGACGGGAGGCCAGAGGCCTGTAAACGTGAAAGGCCTGCTTTGCTAATCACTTAGGGCTGTGGGGTGAACAGTGGGCCAGGGAATAGATGAATAAAGGGTCTCTTATGCCTGGCTGAAGAGTTTAGACTTTCTTCTGAAGCCACTCAGGGGTGTCTCTGTCAAGGTTTAGAGCTGGCTCTGGCTCAGACAGGCTCAAAGGAATTGTGTGAGAGGAAACCAGGAAGCTCAAGGAATTGCCTGGAAGGCTGGAGAAGCAGGCTGGATAAAATACGGGGACACAAGGAGAGGCTCTGAAGTCAGAGGTTCAGCCCATATCACACTGCAAAACCAGGCCTGGAAGGAGACCACGGTCATGCTGCCGAGGCTGGAAACGGCAGCTTCCACCATTAACCTTGCTGGATGCTGGATGTCGTGGCAGCATGATTGCCCTGGCTGCCCCCAGAAGCTGGATGTAGCTGCCCCTGCCAGAGCCACAGAACACATCATTCATTCTGTTACCATCCTTGTGCCACAAACCCTAGAGTCAAGGTCGGAAGCCAGTGCATGCTTGTGACAGAGCGTGGGTTGCTTGCTCATGTCAAGACTCTGTTTCCACCAAGACTTACAGTGCGGGGAGGTCCCCAAGTATAATGTGACCATGGAAAACCAAAAAATAACAAATGAGCAGGGAAGAAACGGACAGTTCAATGCTTGGGAAAGATGATTGTAGCAGCCATGTGGAGAGTGGTTTGCAGGAGATAATGGAGACAGAGTAACAAGATAGGAATCCAGTGAAGCAGCTTGGGGAAGAGACGCCAAATCCCAAAGCTGGGCGAAATCACTGGCATTGTTGAGAAAAGGGCAGATCAGTTTACTTCAGAAGATGGTGAGGGCTGTTCCCAAGTTGAGTACGTAGTTCATCGATCATAACTTCAACGCAGGAATACAGCTGTAGAGACAGAGCTGGGGAGAAGTATGTTGGGTTTCCCACAGGTTGTCTGTGGGACATCCAGCTGGAGAGGTTCAGAAGATGTGGGACCATTTTTGTTTTGGGGAACTCAGTATCTATTCACCCTTATTCTGGAGACAGACTCACCATTTTCCTTTTGTGAAATGAACCCCTTTCCCACAATCTGTCTTGTTGATTTTAGTAGGGCTGAGTTGCCTGCTTCTCTAGTCTAGAAGTGAGCATGTGACCCAGGCCTGGTCAACGCAGGTCACAGAGATTGGTTTGGAAATGGACACATGGTCCAATCTGGGCCAATACGAGTCAGGTCTTGGGTCTTTTGTGGGACCTGTTGCAAAGGAAAAGCTTTCATTCTACATAGGCTGCTAAGCTGGTGAACTGTCAGCCTGGAGCTGCTGGTGGTCCTCTTGTCACTACTTGGGGTGAGCTTGCCCGAGAACAGACAACAAAGAAAGCAGCACCGAGAGATGGAGACAGACTCCTGCTGTTGTTGACAGAACACTCATATCCAGCTATGCCTGTAACCGGATTTTTCAGGTATACAATCCATTTCCTGTATCTTAAGCTGATTGCAGTTGGCTTAAACTGCTTGAAGATGAACATTTCCTGACTTAACCATTGGGATTTGAGATCTTGCACATAACAAAGAAATCAGGGCTGGAGAAAGATGTTGGGAAGTAGAGCTGAAGCTGTGGATATGGCCATAGAGTGTGCAGGGAGAATGCATAAACAGGAGATGAGTCAATACTTGGGTGTTGTACAGAAATACATTTAGAAACACTTGGAACTCCAAGCACTGTACTAATACTGGTACTCTTCTTACAAAGTGCTAATGTTTGTAGCAAATGGAGAAAAAGTTTAAAAATTCAATGAGGCCATTGGGTATTTTTTTTTTTTATGCCTAAAGAAAATCACTGAGATACTATGAGATGCTTTGAGAGCATTTTCAAAACAGAGGAAAATGGATATCTCTCTGAGGACGGTTCCCAAGAAGCATACACTATCCAAATGCCGCATACTACCTGGCTTCCATGGCACTCCACTGCCTGCTTCAGGAAAGACAGCCATCTACAAGTAGTTTAAGATAGTTTTCCATTATGAATTGGGTATTTAACTCCTTTAACCCATTTCCTCAGTGATGCTAAATTCCCAATGAATATCTAAACGACTGGAACATTTTAAAGACAAGAATCGGTCAAGTCTTGGAGCCCAATCACCAGCTGCTCTGAACCTTATTTGGTGTTATTTAGGCTGTTGCCTATGTTCTGGTGAAATCTGAGAAGTTTCATCATATAAGGGCTGGTTCATCATATAAGGGCACTGTAGCTGGCTGTGTTTGTCATTCATTGTCGTTGAAGGAGACTTCCTAAGGTCAGTTTTGGGAGAATTACAAAAACAGCTTCAGTCCCATTCCAGTGATGGGAAGGGATGGAGTGGGAAAGCTTAGCATTGGGGTCCATCCTGTGGATGCGGGCTCTGCTCCCAGGCTTGTCCACTTCTCTCCTGTGTGAGTGAGCTTGGTCAGGTGCCTCACCTCCACTGAGACTTAGTGTCCCCATCTGTCAAATGGAGAAAACACTGTGTAGGATGTGTAGGGCTCTTGTGAGGATAAGAGGACAGAAGCTACATCTGGAGATGGTCCATGTGAGGCACATGATCAGGGCTTGATCACTGATGGATGCCAGCAAAGAAGCTCGATTTTTGCCTTTTGTTAATTTTCATTGTATGCTAACAAAGTAGCATGTGCTCAGTGTAAAAAAAATCAAACAACATAGGAGTTTGTAAAGTGAAAAAAGAAATGTTTTCCTCCTGTGCTCCCACCTACTCTTGCTCTCAGGTAACCCTGGACAAGAATAATCCTCCTGAAATATTTTTGCTTGCGCAAATGTGTTTGCACAGGAGGGGGCATCACGAAGGCCCGTGGTGGGTGTTGGCATGATATGATTTCTGCCCAGTGTTCTGAGTGCCGAAGTGAAGAAATTCAATGAAGTACAGGTAAAGGAGTAACTATGACTCTCTTAAGTAGCTGGATGCCTTGTCATCTAATTAGTGACACACATGAATGAATGAAGTGGAGATTCCCACTGTCCCTACCTACTAACCAGTGAAACCACAGCCAAGGGAATGGGCTTGGTGGAATCAGCAGGGAAAGAAGACCCTGTTGAACTTGACTCTAGTCTGGCACGGTGAAGAGACATGAGAGGTGGAGAATAATTGGGAGGCCCCGGTGCCCCCCCTTCCCCTTGAGGGTAAGGGTGGGGTACGCTGTCCTTGCATGCCCCAGATGAAAAAAGAAAAAGGGGAGGGGGGCCCTTATTTTGTCCCTTCCTCCTTCCAGATGCCTGTAACATATACCTGATGGCTGAAACTCGGGAGACATCATGGAGCAGAACACTCCATGCTTAGATGATAGTGCATAGAGGTAGGTGGAGTCAGGGTCTCTGGGACTGAGGAGCAGCCTTAGTTCTTGACTTCTGTATTAGTGAGGGTTCTCCAGAGAAACAGAACCAATAGGAGATGTATATGCATATCTATATAGTCTATATCTACATCTATATCTAAACCTTTATCTGTATGGACTTGTCACAATTATGGAGGCTGAGAAGTACTGCTACCTACTGCCTGAAAGCTTAAGACCTAATAGTGGGTGGTAGTTTAAGTCCAAATATGAAGGCCTGAGAACCAGGAGACCCAGTAGTGTAAGTTCCAGTTCAAGTGCAGGAGAAGACCAACATCCCAGCTTGAGGACAGTCAGGCAGAGAAAGCAAATTTCCCCAATCCCACCTTTTGCTCTATTCAGATTTGGATGAGGTATGGGCTGGATGAGGTGCACCACCTTGAGTGGTGTTGGAATCTGCTTTACTCAATTGAGTGATTCAGATGGTAATCTCAGCCAGAAACATCTTCACAGAAACTTTCACCAAATACCTAAGCACCCCATGGCCCAGTCAACTGGATACATAAAATTAACCACCCCAACTTCCCACTGGTTTTGACCACTGTCCTGTCCCTCCCCACTGTCCTGTCTGTCCCATCCGTCCAGTCCATCTGTCCCTCCCTCCCTCCACACTGTCCCGTCCGTCCCTCCCTTCCTTCCTTCCTTCCCTCTTTCCCTTTTTTTCTTTCTTTTCATTGGAGATGGAGTCTCACTCTGTGGCCCAGACTGGAGTTCAGTGGTGTGATCTCAGTTCACTGCAATCTCTGCCTCCTGGGTTCAAGTGATTCTCCTGCCTCAGCCTGATGAGTAGCTGGGATTACAGGTACCCGCCACGATGCCTGGCTAATTTTTGTTAGTAGAGACCAGGTTTCACCATGTTGGCCAGGCTGCTCTCAAACTCCTGACCTCAAGTGATTCGCCCACCTTGGCCTCCCAAAGTGCTGAAATTACAGGTACGAGCCACTGTGCCCGGCCAACCACTGTTATTTCTTCCATCATTATTCAACATGCTGCTGAATTGGACCCTTCTCATCCAGAGCAAAAGGCAAAGAGGAGATCATTATTGATGGCCTCATCACACAGAGGCACTGGAGAGACCAGCAAGCCAGTGTCTCCGGTGTGTGGTGCTCCACCAAGGTTATCCCTGGTGCCACAGGGGTGGGGGTGGTGGGAGGGCAGGGCAGTCTTCACGGAGGGCCTGATAGGTGAGCAGGAACCTGAAGGCTGAGCAAGAGTTTGTCAGCCAGAGAACACAGCATGGCCTTCCACGAGGGGGAAGCAGCACGAGGAAGAAAAGAAAAGAAAATGCCATGGTTTACTTTGAGGAACTGTGAGAAATTTGGGGTACCCTGATTGTATGTGTGTAGAATAAGGTGTGGGTCAGTGGTCAGATTTAAAAGGTATGAAAAATCACAATGAATTTGGGAAAACAATTTGTAGTACAATAGTTATAGCAACTCAGAAATATACTTCCAAGGGTAAAATAAAAGTTAATATATATAAAAAAAGAAGCAGGCCAAGTGCGATGGCTCACACCTGTAATCCCAGCACTTTGGGAAGCTGAGGCAGGCAGATCGCAAGGTCAGGAGTTTGAGACCAGCCTGGCCAATATGGTGAAAACCTGTCTCTACTAAAAAATTGTAAAAATAGATCAGAGGGACTCAAGATGGCGTGGTGAGAACAACCCAGGATTGAAGCTCTCGGTGAACGCGCGGAGGGTGAGTCAGGGCCGCATTTCCAGATGGATCTTTGTTGCCCACAGAACAGGGAAATTCCCAGGTATAAAAGAGACGTGGGACACCAGGCAGAGGTTTTGGCTGGTGCAGCTGGCGGCCGGTGCTGTAGCGCAGCGGTGCTCCACAGCGCTCCACACAAAGCGCACTGGTCTGGGTGCCCTGTTGAACCGGCAATCTGAGACTTGAGAGGGCAGATTGGCATATCTATCTGACTGAACGGGACTTGGACAGTGAGCCAGGCCAGGAGATTCCAGAAAAACGGCATTTGGGGTAGCGCAGTGGGACAAACAAAACGGCGATTCTAAATGCTCCGGGTGGAGAGTTTCACTGGGGGCACAGCTGAACCCAGGATGGTGCAGCTCAGTGGGGGAAGGGCGTCCGCCACTACCGAGGAAATCCGCCCCTACTGAGGTACACGCCCATTGCTGACACAGCCTGCCGTTGCTGAGGCAACCTGCCACAACAGAGAGACTCCGCCACAGGGCATAGCCCGTGGCAGCAGGGCAAAGAACACAGCAGCAGGGCAGAGCCTGCAGCAACAGGGCGAACCTCACACCAGCAGGGCGGAGCCTCGGCAGGCAAATAGTGACTAGACTGCCTCCTAGCTGGGCAGGACAGCACAACGGACACTCACAAAGAAAGCCCCAACCCCCGAGACAGAGCATCAGAGAAAAAAAGGGTTTTTTTTAATGAGTTCTGCTGCAGCAGAATTAAACGTAGCAGCCTAACAGCCCTGAATTAACAACAGAGCTCGCAGCTCCGCACTTGAGCTCCTATAAAGTACAGACTGTCTCCTCAAGCAGCTCCCTGACCCCTCTATATCCAAAAGACTGACATTTGGCAGGCATCATTCTGGGACAAAGATAGCAGAAAAAGAACCTGGTAGCATCCCTCACTGTTCCGCAGCTGCTATAGGTGCACCCCAGACAAGCAGGGCCTGGAGTGGACCTCAGCAGTCGTACAGTGGAGGGGCTAGACTGGTAGAAGGAAAATCAAGTAACAGAAATACTTCATCATCAAAAATCTATGCGTCCACTCAGAGACCACTGCTCAACGAAATCAGAGAGAACACAAACAGATGGAGAAACGTTCCATGTTCATGGTTAGGAAGAATTAATATTGCAAAAATGGCTATACTGCCCAAAGTAATTTACAAAATCAACGCTATACCCATCAAGCTACCATTGACTTTCTTCACAGAACTGGAAAAAACCACCATGAACTACATATGGAACCAAAAGAGAGCCCGCACAGCCAAGTCAATTCTAAGCAAAAAGAACACAGCGGGGGGCATCACACTACCGGATTTCAAACTATACTACAAGGCTACAGTAATCAAAACAGCATGGTACTGGTACCAAAACAGAGATATAGACCAATGGAACAGAACAGAGGCATCAGAGGCAACACAACATATCTACAACCATACAATCTTTGATAAACATGACAAAAACAAGCAATGGGGAAAAGATTCCCTGTTCAACAAATGGTGCTGGGAAAACTGGCTAGCCATGTGCAGAAAGCAGAAACTGGACCCCTTCCTGACACCTTACACTAAAATTAACTCCAGATGGATTAAAGACTTAAACATAAGACCTGGCACCATAAAAACCCTAGAAGGAAATCTAGGCAAAACCATCCAGGACATAGGAGTAGGCAAGGACTTCATGAACAAAACACCAAAAGCATTGGCCACAAAAGCCAAAATAGACAAATGGGACCTAATGAAACTCCACAGCTTCTGCACAGCAAAAGAAACAGTCTCTAGAGTGAATCGGCAACCAACAGAATGGGAAAAAATTTTTGCAGTTTACCCATCTGACAAAGGGCTGATATCCAGAATTTACAAAGAACTCAAACAGATTTACAGGAAAAAAACAAACAAGCCCATTCAAAATTGGGCAAAGGATAGGAACAGACACTTTACGAAAGAAGACATATATGAGGCCAACAATCATATGAAAAAATGCTCATCGTCACTGGTCATCAGAGAGATGCAAATCAAAACCACATTGAGATACCATCTCACGCCAGTTAGAATGGCGATCATTAAAAAATCTGGAGACAACAGATGCTGGAGAGGATGTGGAGAAAAAGGAACACTTTTACACTGTTGGTGGGAGTGTAAATTAGTTCAACCATTGTGGAAGACAGTGTGGCGATTCCTCAAGGCCTTAGAAATAGAAATTCCATTTGACCCAGCAATCCCATTATTGGGTATATATCCAAAGGACTATAAATCGTTCTACTATAAGGACACATGCACACGAATGTTCATTGCAGCACGGTTTACAATAGCAAAGACCTGGAATCAACCCAAATGCCCATTGATGATAGACTGGATTGGGAAAATGTGGCACATATACACCATGGAATATTATGCAGCAATCAGGAATGATGAGTTCGTGTCGTTTGTAGGGACATGGATGAATCTGGAGAACATCATTCTAGCAAACTGACACAAGAACAGAAAATGAAACACCGCATATTCTCACTCATAGGTGGGTGATGAAAAATGAGAACACATGGACACAGAAAGGGGAGTACTAAACACTGGGGTCTATTGGGGGGAAAAGGGGAGGGCCAGTGGGGTGGGGGAGCTGGGGAGGGATAGCCTGGAGAGAAATGCCAAATGTGGGTGAAGGGGAGAAAGGAAGCAAAACACACTGCCATGTGTGTACCTATGCAACTGTCTTGCATGTTCTGCACATGTACCCCAAAACCTAAAATGCAATAAAAAAATTAAAAAAAAATTGTAAAAATAGAAAAAAAAAAAAAAAGAAAAAAAAGCAGCAGCAATTTGTACAAAACATATACATCTGGTTCTCAGCCTAGTTTGACCGTATTTAGCACACACTCACATCAGTGATAGAGGTGCAATTAGCTGCAGGTTTCCTCCCCAGGTGACCATATCAGCCTCTGCTGAAAGTGCCTGAAGACTGAATAAGTGGAAACCTGATACACCCTTAGGGAGCTGTGGCCTCTCTCAGGAGTCACCTTTGACTGCTGCCCTCCACTGGAGCATACCTGTCTGTAAAGTAAGGAGTACCTGTATTGCTTTGTATCTGGAGAAAAAGACCCATTATGCAAATGTGGATTTTAATAAATATATATGTAAATAAAGACGCATTGCTGCCTGGCTCTTCTTGGTTCAGGGTACAAGTGGCAGATTAGCAACAAAACCCCAAGTTTGCTCAGAAGAGTCCTCTGGCATGGTCAAAGGACCAGTCTGCCCCATGTAACTTGCTTTTATTCTGGACAGGAGTGATGGGGGCTGCATGCCCAGTGATTTCCCTCACAGTTCTGGACTCTAGGATTCCACACTGCCTGGATTCACTTCCAACCGGTTCCAGGGTGAGACTCGGAAGGCCATTGCTGCTGCTGCTGCTGTGCTCATGCCGGGAGTATATTCTCTTCCCCCAGCCCTTCCTCCACCCTAAGAGTAGGTGCAGATCTAGCGGAAGAGTCGACCTCTCCACATCACAGCTCAGGTGGTGCCGTGACTGTTAGCAAGAGCTGAGAATCAGGGAGAAGTGGACATGCCCATGGGGTACTGGCCATGCTTACCAGCCTAACCCCAGCCTACCTCCACGCTCTAGAGACCAGCTTTTCTCACCACTCCAGCCTGGAGTATTTCCAAGCCCTTCTAGGCTCCCTAGAATCCAGGCCCAAGAATATGAGGCCCAGAGGGAAGAAACATCCCATTCACCTGGTCTGGATATAGCCTTCCTAGCCCTTCCCAGAATGAATGTCAGAGGGTAGCCCCACTCTCTTTGGGGGGAAATGCCCACTCCTACCTCCAGGGATGACATAGTCCTGCCTAACACCCTGATGCCACTTCTCTCAGTGCATTTGGCCTGTGTGCACTGGAATCAGGTGGCATACATGTGAAAGAAGCAGATTCCTGGGTCCCTTCCAGACCCATTAAATCAGAACATGGGAATGGTGCCTGGAGTCTGCTGACAAGAGGCTGACATGCCAGTGTATTTCTTGGAGTCAGAAGCTTTGGTGCACCGTATTTCGTATGGAGACATGGGTGGCGCAGTCTGGACTGAGCCTCCCCTGCTTGGTTACTCCCATGTGAGGAGGGGCTACTTCACCATTTTTCTTGAGTCTGTGGGTCTCAGCTCTTGACTTCCTCTAAACAGACCATCCACAGAACAGGGAAACTCAGGCTCACAAAGGCCTGTGACCATGCAGGCAAAGGTAGGCTCTTCCCTCAGGCCAGTGGACCTCGGGAAGGAGCTCTAACTACCTCCCCTTGTAGGTAGACCCTACAAGGTAGAGTAGGACTTTGTAGCTGGACCCCCTTGTACCTGGTCACAGGGAACAATCAGGCTTTTTAGGTCTCAGCTTCTCAAATGTCTTTATTTCACAGATCTCCAAATAGTCTTTGCTTTTTTATTTGCATAACCAAATAGTTGGGTCAGGTGTTTTCATTGAAACAAAGAGTAGTCTGCTGTGAACAGGAGAGTCAGGGGCTCCTGGGAAGGGCAGCAGGGGAATTCGTGGGGGAAAGGAGTCTCAGACCAAAAGTGCAAACTAGAGTGTCCCATGCAAACAGGAGCAGGTGACCCTCACAGTAATGGGCCACAAATGTGGTTGCTTTTGCTTTTCAGTTGGCACCATGGTTTTTGTTTGTTTGTTTTGTTTTTTAAATTGAGCCACCATATTGGGTGTGGTGACTCATACCTGTAATCCCACCATTTTGGGTGTGGTGACTCATACCTGTAATCCCACCACTTTGGGAGGCTGAGGTAGGAGAATTGCTTGAGCCCAGGAATTCAAGACCAGCCTGGGTGACATAGGGAGACCCCATCTCTTCCAAAAAATAAGAAAAAATATCCGGGTATGGTGGCATGTACCTGTGGTTCCAGCTACGCTGAAGGCTGAGGCAGAAGGTTTGCTGGAGCCCAGGAGTTTGAGGCTGCAGTGAGCTAGGATTGCACTACTCACTCCAGCCTGGGCAACAGAGCAAGGTCTTGTCAAAAATTAAAAAAAAAAAAAAGTGAGCCACTAAAATAAAAAGTTAGTAAGACAAAGAAAAATGATAGATCTTGACATATTATTGGGCTATTTAAAAAATGCCTTTCAGTAAAATTTTACTGTTGGCTAAAAAGCAAAATTGAGTCAATATTTTAAAACCAAAAGTTTCTAATAAAAGTCCAGATTTCCAGCTTTTCTGGAGCAGTTCAGAAGATTGATAGCAGCAGCAGCGTCGCTAGAGCTGAGTGGCCACCACCACTGTTAGCCGAGGCGCCTGCTCCCCACGTCCCTGGCACTCACTACGCTGTTCACCCTGTTGTTGTCTTACACCGGCATGGTGCCCTCAGCCTGCTGCTGCCTGACTCCGGAGGCCTCGGGTGTGTGCTCTGGTTTGCACGGGGGAGAAGTGCAGTGCCGCATCCTATGAGTGGGGTCATCTGCTCACAGCTGCCACTAGAGAGCCTGATGATGCCATTGTCTCATAGGAAGCTCTCTTCCACCCGCCTTTTCAATGTTCAGACAATTTGGGAAGAATATTCCTACATGCCTTATGCCAGAGACCTGGGCCGGCATTTTCCTGTCTTTTACCTGGAGGATTTGGTCAACTGCTGTGTTTTTCATGGAGACTTACACCCCCAGGGCATATGTCGGTTGTCACCAGTTGAGATGTTCTCTTTCTCTAACTGTAATGCTCGCAGGGCTGGGGGTGAATGTCTGAAGCAGGGACTAGAGTAACAAATCCCAGTGTAATTTTTTTCTTTTTTTCCAGGAACATCAGCAAAGGGGAAGCCAGTGTTATTCTTTTCAGGACCTGTATCCAAGCCTCCCTCAGCATCCCTCCTTTGTCTCTGCACCACTGAGATGTCCCAGCAACTTACCTTAGGAGCTGATTTTTCACACACTTCCCTTGTATACGGCCCTCTCGCAAGGATTGTCAGGTTTTTTGGTTTGCTTTTTGAGACCAGCTTGCACTCTGCCACCCAGGCTGGAGTGCAGTGATGTGATGGTAACTCACTGAAGCCCTGAACTCCTGGGTTCAGGCCATTCTCCCTCCTCAGCCTCCCAAGTAGCCAGGACTTCAGGTGTGTGCCACCGCACTCAGCTAATTTTTTACTTTTTGTAGAGATGATGTCTCACTGTCTTTCCCAGGCTGCTCTGGAACTCATGGCCACAAGCGATCCTCCTATATTGGCCTCCCAAAACACTGGGATTACCGGCGTGAGCTACAGCCCCCAGCCAATAGTCACATTTTAAGGACAGTCCTGCTAAGGGAGCAGATATAGCCAATAAGGCCCCAGGCAGGAGCCCAGGAAGGCCCCTTGAAAATCTATCCTCTTTAAATTTTAGAAGTAGATGGAAAAAGCTTAGAGATCCCAAATTTCATTTAAAGAGAGTGAAGGGCCAGGCTCAGTATGGCTCATACCTGTAATCCCAGCACTTTAGGAGACTGAGGTAGGTGGATCCCTTGAGCTCAGGAGACCAGCCTGGCCAACATGGTGAAACCCCATCTCTACTAAAAGTACAAAAATTATCTGGGTGTGGTGTCGTGTGCCTGTAATCCCAGCTCTTCAGGAGGCTGAGTCAGGAGGATCGTTTGAACCCAGGAGGCAGAGGTTGCAATGATCATGCCACTGCACTCCAGCCTCGGTGACAGAGTGAAACTCTGTCTCAAAATCAAAATAAAAAACAAATGATTACAACAGAGCTGTGCTTCTAACTTTATTCTAAACGACACTTTCTTTACATGTTAATAATAATGACACTGATTTGGCATCTTACAAAACTTAAAATGTGATTTAATCAGTGGTATTTTAAAAGCATAAAGACACCGAATGTCTAGCATGCTAGAGCACAAGGCCCTTTTGCCTTCAATGGGAAGCAAGTTGTGTCTCCTGCTTCTGGGCAGGGAGGTGCATGCTCTAGAGAGAGCGAGGTGAAGGACGAGGGTGACATTTCCAAAGAGAAAGTTCTTAATCAATGACAGAGGAGAGTAAGGACACATAGACAGGTGGCATCTATGTCAAGGTCTTTATTTTATTTCATTTTTTGAGATAGGGTCTCACCTTGTCATCCAGGCTGGAGCGCAGTGGCATGATCTAGGCTCACTGCAGCTTCAACCTCCTGGGCACAGGTGATCCTCCTACCTCAGCCCCTCAGGTAGCTAGGACTACAGGCGCATGCCACCAGGTTTGGCAATTTTTGTATTTTTTTTAGAGATGAGGTTTTGCCATGTTGGCCAGGCTGATTCAGGCAAACTCCTGGGTTCAAGCAAGTCCACTCACCTTGGGTTCCCCAAGTGCTAGGATTACAGGTAAAAGCCATAGTGCTTGGCCTTGATTTTATTTAAAATTTTTATTTGAAATGTACCCCTGACATACACTTACAAAGTAAAAATCAATCCCATCACTGAAAACATTTATACTACGGAAGGCAGAATAGCTCTGCAAACCTCCTCCCTCTGCGTCACCTGCCCCCCACCCCACCAATCCCACTGCTCAGAGGAAACCTTGGTGATTTTTCCCAGCAATGCTAATTCAGACATCACTTACCTCTGATCTAAGCTGAAACATCAGCCTCTGGGCACAAGCATCTCCTAGAAGTTTGTCCAGTTTTTCTCAGAATCTGTGTACTGTCTTGCCTTACCTGCACTTCAGCTCCGGTCATGAAGTGAAGGAGAGCAGGTCCTGGTGGCGGTGGGCTGCTCTGAAGGCACAAATACAACCTGGAGTGTTGCGGAGGATGTGGAGGAGGGTTTGGGGCTGCTGGTACCAGTGTAACTTTGAGCTTGCAGGGCTAGAGAAGACAGGATTCCACAGTCCTTGGAGATGAAGTTCCCACTCCAAATGCAGACAGGAAAAACTAGTAATTTCAGTTCTCAGCATTGAAAAAATTTTGGCTATGAAAGTAGAAATCACAGCTCAAGGGAGAGATTTCTTACTTCAAGACAAAATGCTCAGACAATTAACAAAGGCTTTTAAATTTATTTTTTATTGTACTTTAGGTTCTGGGGTACATGTGCAAATCATGCAGGATTGTTGCATAGGTACACACATGGCAATGTGGTTTGCTGCCTCCATCCCCTCATCACCTACATGTGGCATTTCTCCCCTGTTATCCCTCCCTGACCTCCCCACACCCCCGCTGTCCCTCCCTTGGCCCACCCACAACAGACCCCAGTGTGTGATGCTCCCCTCCCTGTGTTCATGTGTTCTCATTGTTCATCACCTGCCAGTGAGTGAGAACATGCAGTGTTTGATTTTCTATTCTTGTGTCAGTTTGCGAGAATAATGGTTTCCAGATTCATCCATGTCCCTACAAAAGACACAAACTCATCCTTTCTTATGGCTGCGTAGTATTCCATGGGGTATATGTGCCACATTTTTCTTGTCCTGTCTATGGTCGATGAGCATTTGGGTTGGTTCCAATTCTTTGCTATTGTAAACAGTGCCGCAATAAACATTCGTGTGCATGTGTCCTTACAACAGAATGATTTATAATCCTTTGGGTATATAGCCAGTAATGGGATTTTGCTGGGTCAAATGGGATTTCTATTTCTAGGTCCTTGAGGAATAGCCACACTGTCTTCCACAATGGCTGAACTAATTTACACTCCCACCAACAGTGTAAAAGTGTTCCTATTTCTCCATATCCTCTCCAGTATCTGTTGTCTCCAGATTTTTAAATGATTGCTATTCTAACTGTTGTGAGGTGGTATCTCAATGTGGTTTTGATTTGCATTTCTCTAATAATCAGCGATGATGAGCATTTTTCATATGATTGTTGGCCTCATATATGTCTTCTTTTGAAAAGTGTCTGTTCATATCCTTCTCCCACTTTTGGATGGGTTTGTTTATTTTTTTCTTGTAAATCTGTTTTAGTTCTTTGTAGATTCTGGATATTAGCCCTTTGTCTGATGGATAGATTGCAAAAAATTTTTCCCATTCTGTTGGTTGCTGGTTCACTCTAATGATTGTTTCCTTTGCTGTGCAGGAGCTCTGGAGTTTAATTAGATCCCATTTGTCTATTTTGGCTTTCATTGCCATTGCTTTTGGTGTTTTAGTCATAAAGTCCTTGCCTATGCCTATGTCCTGTATGGTTTTGCCTAGGTGTTCTTCTAGGGCTTTTATGGTGTTAGGTATTATGTTTAAGTCTTTAGTCCATCTGGAGTTAATTTTAGTGTAAGGTGTTAGGAAGGGGTCCAGTTTCTGCTTTCTGCACACTGCTAGCCAGTTTCCCCAACACCATTTATTAAACAGGGAATCCTTTTCCTATTGCTTGTGTTTGTCAGGTTTGTCAAAGATCAGATGGTTGTAGATTTGTGGCATTGCCTCTGAGGCCTCTGTTCTGTTCCATTGGTCTATATCTCTGTTTTGGTACTAGTACCATGCTGTTTTGATTACTGCAGCTTTGTAGTATAGTTTGAAATCAGGTAGCATGTTGCCTCCGGCTTTGTTCTTTTTGCTTAGAATTGTCTTGGCTATGCAGCGTCTCTTTTGGTTCCATATAAAGTTTAAGGCATTTTTTTCCAGTTCTGTGAAGAAGGTCATAGGTAGCTTGATGGGGATAGTGTTGAATCTATAAATTACTTTGGGCAGTATGGCCATTTTCATGATATTGATTCTTCCTAACCATGAGCCTGGAATGTTTCTCCATTTCTTTGTGTCCTCTCTTATTTCCTTGAGCAGTGGTTTGTAGTTCTCCTTGAAGAGGTCCTTTACATTCTTTGATAGTTGTATTCCTAGGTATTTTATTCTCTTTGTAGCAATTGTGAATGGGAGTTTGCTCATGATTTGGCTCTATGTTAGTCTGTTATTGGAGTATAGAAATGCTTGTGATTTCTGCACATTGATTTTGTATCCTGAGACTTTGCTAAAGTTGCTTATCAGTTTAAGGAGATTTTGGGCTGAGATGATGGGGTCTTCTAAATATACAATCATGCCACCTGCAAATAGAGGCAATTCAACTTCCGCTTTTCCTAATTGAATACCCTTTATTTTTTTTCTTCCCTAATTGCTCTGGCTAGAACTTCCAATACTATATTGAATAGGAGTGGTGAGAGAGGGCATCCTTGTCTAGTGTTGGATTTCTAAGGGAATGTTTCCAGTTTTTGCCCATTCAGTATGATACTGGCTGTAGGTTTGTCATAAATAGCTTTTATTATTTTGAGATATGTTCCTTCAATACCTAGTTTATTGGGAGTTTTTAGCATAAAGGGCTGTTGAATTTTCTTGAAGGCCTTCTCTGCATCTATTGAAATAATCATGTGGTTTTTGTCTTTGGTTCTGTTTATGTGGTGAATTACATTTATAGACTTGCATATTTTGAACCAGACTTGCATTCCTAGGGTGAAGCCTATTTGATTGTGATGGATAAGCTTTTGGATGTGCTATTACAATTGGTTTGCCAGTATTTTATTGAAGATTTTTGCATCTATGTTCATCATAGACATTGGCCTAAAGTGTTCTTTTTTAGTTGAGTCTCTGCCGGGTTTTGGTATCAGGATGATGTTGGTCTCATAAAATGATTTGGGAAGGATTCCCTCTTTTTGGATTGTTTGGAATAGTTTCAGAAGGAATGGTAGCAGCTCCTCTTTGTACATCTGGTAGAATTCAGGTGTGAACCCATCTGAATCTGGACTTTTTTTGGTTGGTAGGCTATTAATTACTGCCTCAACTTCAGCCTTTGTTATTGGTCTGTTCAAGGTTTCAACTTCTTCCTGGTTTAGGCTTGAGAGGGTGCAAGTGTCTGGGAATTTATCCATTTCTTCCAGGCTTACTAGTTTATGTGCATAGAGTTGTTTGTAGTAATCTCTGATTATAGTTTGTATTTCTGTGGAGTCAGTGGTGATATCCCCTTTATCATTTTTTTATTGCATCTATTTGATTCTTCTCCCTTTTCTTTTTTATTAATCTAGCTAGCTGTCGGTCTATTTTGTTGATCTTTTCAAAAAACCAGCTCCTGGATTTATTGATTTTTTGAAGAAATTTTTGTATCTCTATCTCCTTCAGTTCTGCTCTGATCTTAGTTATTTCTTGTCTTCTTCTTGCTTTTGAGTTTTTTTTTTTTATCTTGCTCCTCTAGCTCTTTCAATTTTGACAATAGGGTGTCAATTTTAGATCTCTCCTCGCTTCTCTTGTGGGCATTTATTGCTATAAATTTCCCTCTAGACACTGCTTTAAATGTGTCCCAGAGATTCTGGTACATTGTGTATTCATTGTCATTGGTTTTGAAGAACATCTTTATTTCTGCCTTCATTTCATTATTTATCCAGTTGACATTCAGGAGCCAGTTGTTCAGGTTCCATGAAGTTGTGCAATTCTGAGTTCGTTTCTGAATTCTGAGTTCTAATTTGATTGCCCTGTGGTCTGAGAGACTGTTTGTTATGATTTCTATTCTTTTGCATTTGCTGAGGAGTGATTTACTTCAAATGATGTGGTCAATTTTAGAGTAGGTGCCATGCGGTGCTGAAAAGAATGTATATTCTGTGGATTTGGGGTGGAGGGTTCTGTAGATGTCTATTAGGTCTGCTTGGTCCAGATCTGAGTTCAAGTCCTGAATATCCTTGTTAATTTCCTGTCTTGTTGATCTGTCTAATATTGACAGTAGAGTGTTAAAGTCTCCCACTATTATTGTTTAGGAGTCTAAGTCTCTTTGTAGGTCATTAAGAACTTGCTTTATGAACCTGGGTGCTCCTGTATTGGGTGCATATATATTTAGGATTGTTAGCTTTTCTTGATGCATTGATCCTTTTACAATTATATAATGCCCTTATTTGTCTCTTTTGATCTTTGTTGGTTTAAAGTCCATTTTATCAGAGACTAGGATTGCAACTCCTGCTTTTTTTTAACTCTTTTATTTTGCTTGATAAATCTTTCTCCATCCCTTTATTTTGAGCCTATGTGTGTCCTTGCATGTGAGATGGGTTTCCTGAATACAGCATACTGATGGGTTTTGACTTTTTATCCAATTTGCCAGTCTGTGTCCTTTGATTGGGGCATTTAGTCCATTTGCATTTAAGGTTAATATTGTTATGTGTGAATTTCATCCTGCCATTTTGATGCTAGCTGGTTGTTTGCCCATTAGTTGACACGTTTTCTTCATTCTGTTGGTGGTGTTTACCATTTGGTACTTTTTGGAGTGGCTGGTACTGGCTGTTCCTTTCTATGTTTAGTGTTTCCTTCAGGAGCACTTGTAAGGCAGGCCTGGTGGTGACGAAATCACTCAGCAATTGCTTGTCCATAAACGATTTTCTTTCTCCTTCACTTATGAAGCTTAGTTTGGCTGGATATGAAATTCTAGTTTGAAAGTTCTTTTCTTTAAGGATGTCGAATATTGGCCCCAGTCTCTTCTGGCTTGTAGAGTTTCTGCTGAGAGATCTGTTGTGAGTCTCATGGGCTTCCCTTTGTGGGTAACCTGACCTTTCTCTCTTGCTGTCCTTAGCATTTTTTCCTTCATTTCAACCCTGGTGAATCTGACAATTCTGTGCCGTGGGGTTGCTCTTCTTGAGGAATATCTTTGTGATGGTCTCTGTATTCCTGGACTTGAATGGCGACCTGCCTTGCTAGGTTGGGGAACTTTTCCTGGATAATATCCTGAAGAGTGTTTTCCAGCTTGGATTCATTCTCTCTATCACATTCATGTACACCTATCAAATGTAGATTAGGTCTTTTCACATAGTCCTGTATTTCTTGGAGGCTTTGTTTATTTCTTTTCACTCTTTGTTCTCTATTCTTGCCTTCTCATTCTATTTCATTGAGTTGATCTTCAATCTCTGATATTCTTTCTTTTGCTTGGTCGATTTGGCTATTAAAACTTGTGTATGCTTCATGAAGGTCTCATGTTTTTCAGCTTCATCAAGTTGTTTATATTCTTCTCTAAGCTGTTTATCCTAGTTAGCATCTCATCTAACCTTTTCTCTAGGTTCTTAGTTTCTTTGCATTGGGTTAGAACATGTTCTTTTAGCTCTGAGAAGTTTGTTATTACCCACATTCTGAAGCCTGTTTCTGTCAATTCATCAGACTCATTCTTCATCCATCTTTGATCCCTAGCTGGTGAGTTGTGATCCCTTGGATGGGGAGAGGCCTCCTGGTTTTTGGTGTTTTCCTCCTTTTTGCACTGTTTCTTCCCATCTTAGTGGTTTTATCTACCTGTGGTCTTTGTAGTTGGTGACTTTCAGATGGGGTCTCTGAGTGGATGACCTTTTTGTTAATGATGAAGTTATTTCTTTCTGCTTCTTAGTTTTCCTTCTAACAGGCCCCTCTGCTGCATGGAGGTGCACTCCAAACCCTGCTTGCCTGTGGTTCGCCCATGGGGGCTGCAGAACAGCAAGGGTTGCCACAGGTTTCTTCCTCTGCTATCCTCGTCCCAGATGGGTACCTGCCAGATGTTGGCCTGAGCTCCCCTTTGTGAGGTGTCTCTTTAGGTATACGGGGGCCAGGGAGCTGCTTGCGGAGACAGTCTGTCCCTTACAGGAGCTCAAGTGCTGTTCTGGGAGCTCCACTGTTCTGTGCAGAGCTGCTCGGCAGGTACCTTTAAGTCTGCTGCAGCTGAACTCATAACCACCTCTTTTCCCAGGTGCTCTGTCCTAGGAAGGTTGGCTTTATTTATAAGTTCCTGTCATGCTGCTGCCTTTTTTCACAGATGCCCTGCCTGGTACGGAGTAGTCTAATCACAGTCTGCCAGCAGAGGCATTGCTGAGCTGCTACGGGCTCTGCCCTGTGCTGTGTGAACTGCCTTGGTAGTGGTGGACTGCCTCAGTAATGAGGGACACCCTTTCCCCCACTAAGCTGGACGGTCCTGCGTCCAGCTGTGCTTGCTGAGAAACTCTTAATCCAGAGTGTTTCAGATTGCTTATTTTGTGAGGGTTGTACCCATTGAGCCGGATCCCCTGGCTCCCTGTCTTAGCCCCCTCCCTTTCAGTTGAATGGGCAGCTCTGTCTCCCAGGCGTTCTGGGCGCCAGCCAAAAAGGCAGCCCAGAGTTGTGTGAGTTTCTGTGCTTCAACACAGCACCAGTGCTGAAACCTCTGCACTGAAAACTTGTGGTGCTTTTTGGCCTGGGAATCTCCTGGTCTGTGGGCAGTGAAAACCTGTTTGGAAATGTGGTGAGCACTCATCCTCTAAACTGTTCTTGCTGGGAACTGCACTCTGGAGCTGTTCCTATTCAGCCATCTTGGATCTTCTCCCACAAATGCTTTTTTTTAATTTTTATTTTTTTGAGATGGAGTCTTGTTCTGTCACTTAGGCTAGAGTGCAGTGGCATGATCTCGGTTCACTGCAACCTCTGCCTCCTGAGTTCAAGAGATTCTCTTGCTTCAGCCTCCTGAGCAGTTGGGATTACAGGCGCAGGTCACCATGTCTGGCTAATTTTTGTATTTTTAGTAGAGACGGGATTTCACCATGTTGGTCAGGTTGGTCTTGAACTACTGACCTCAGGTGAGCCAACTTCCTCAGCCTTCCAAAGTGCTGAGATTGATTACAGGTGTCAGCCATGGTGCCCGGCCAACAAATGCTTTAGTCATGTGGGAAGTGGCTCTATGTAAAATGTTATGTCTTAAAAAATATTCAACATACCTGCTCATGTACCCCTAGCATCTAAAATAAAAGTTGAAAAATTTTAAAAAACCTACAAAATTGTGCACAAATCTCAAATGGACGAAGTCAATTTCTGCATGTCTATCTCTTTATGAATATTCAGACATAAATAGAAGAAACCCAAATTGAAATATATAAAAATGTTATTAAAGTTGTACTTTATTTTTATGTGTATTTTTCCATTTTTCTTTAATGAGAATGGATTTCTGTTGTAGTAAAATGTTATACTGAAACAAAGATTGAATGCTGCATCTATAGTAACTTAAACTGGTCTTTGACAAAAAGGACTAAATCTAGGGTTACAAAAGATATGTGAAAAGTGGTACCAGACACTGGAAGAATCTTTTTTGAGCCTCAGTTTCTCAATAAGGAGATGCTTAAATATGATTCAATTTAATTAATTGCATCAATTAAATAGTTGATTCAATCCCTGAATCAACTCTGACAAGTGTAGCTTGGGCTGAGGTTTTTAAATTAGACCCTCTATTTTGTCACATGTGACAAAGAACCTGTGCAAGCAATTTCATGGTCCCTGGTGGCCTTTGAAGTTCTCAGGTGCAGAAGGGGTTGAGGCTGCCTGGGGGGATGGTTAGGCTTGCTCTCATAGGGGTGAGGCCGCAGCTCTCGGAGGGATCCTAAAGGCCCTGCTCCTTCAGCACAGGTGCTCCGGGTCCAGAGTCTTCTGTTAGGGAATCTGGCTTTCGTCCATAGGTGTGAGGCCTTCTTATCATGACCTCCCATTTGATGTATCTGCATTTCCCCCTCTTTGTTACACTAGAGTTAAGAATATAGGGCCAGGCATGGTGGCTCACGCTTGTAATCCCAGCACTTTGGGAGGCCGAGATGGGCGCATCACAAGGTCAAGAGATAGAGACCATCCTGGCCAAAATGGTGAAACCTCTCTCTGCTAAAAATACAAAAATTAGTTGGGCTTGGTGGCGTGTGCCTGTAGTCCCAGCTATTCGGGAGGCGGAGGCAGGAGAATTGCTTGAACCCAGGAGGTGGAGGTTGCAGTGAGCCAAGATCGTGCCACTGAACTCCAGCCTGGTGCCTGGCAACAGAGCAAGACTCTGTCTCAAATAAAAAAAATATATACTATGCTTTGGTGCATAAGACTAGAAAGTAAAAATAACTGATTTTCACACTGAACATAGAGAAAACCCTCTAACTCTATGGGGCTGTGTTCTCCTCCAGAGGGACCAGGGAGCCATCTCACATTCTGCTGAGGACTCTATCATGCCCTCCTTAGACAATCTTGATGCAAAAGAAGACAGGTCATTTTCTTGTTTTAGATGAGAATAACTGAAGATTTGATTTCAGCTAATTTTATATTAGCAATTTAAAATATTTATTCCCTCAGGAGCCAGAAATAAATCTGTAGGAATAGCAAGGTTTCCAAATATTATCATTTGCTTTTGGTTCAGACTGTCAAAAGCCTTTATTCCCACCCTTCCCCAAACTTCTCTTTAATTTTACCTGTTCTGAGCTCTTCGAGTACTAAACAATGAAATCTCAGATGCTTCTGGCAACTACGTGTTATTAGTAAGGGATGCCACCTTGCTATTTAATTGCATTTTATTATTTCCTTCAGCTCAATGTGTATCTGATATTGGAGGACTCTCCCAATGGGTTGAGATTGAGAGATGCTACAAATACGTGGTTTTCATTATTTCTGTGGACTCCTGTGCAGCCAGGTGAGAACCCTGAGGATGTGTAGGCTAGAAGTCAGGCCAGAGTTACCCTGTTCTCACTAGTAGAGCCCAGTGTCCACACCCCAGCACAGCCACTTCTGCCTGCATTATAGAATGGCTGGGGCAGCTGCTGTTCTGCCAATTGAAGATGCTTGTTCCACGAGGAGATCAGTAGGTGTTCAGCACAGCTATCCGGGCCTTTTCGCATAGTGGGTCTAGTGTACCGTCACCTCCTAGGGAAATAGATACAATTGTCTTTTGGTTAGCTTCATCATATACAGTTTATTATCGTATTAGACATGGCTTCCACCCAGAGGGCATTTTCAAAGGCCATGGGCAAGTAAAATGTTAACTAGTTTTTAATAGAGTTAAATAGAGTGGATTGCAAAGCTTTGACTTCTGAGCACAGAGAGGCATGGACGGTGACAGCCTGCCACGCCTGAAGATCTCCAGGGCAAAGAAATCGCTTGAACGTTGCTGATAGTGTCATGCACTGTTGGCATATCAACTCTAATTGTCTTAGCAAGTCTAGATAGAATAAACAAATGGAACAAAAGCAGCTTTCAAAGCAAATAATAGTAGAATACATATTATTGAAGTACAAAAAACTGTTATCCCTTAATCCCATCACATCCCTGGAAGTCCAGGGCTTCACTTCATTTTCCTTCCTCTTCTGTTTTCAGTGTTTGGGGAAACTCAGAGCATCACACACTTTACTGTGTGGTTCGGATGCACTCCTGTGTGTGCCACAGGGCACAGGGATTTCAGTAGGAGTTTCATACTCAGAAAGAAACCCAATTTGAATCCAGGCATGATGCACTGATCATTTCAACTAGAAATTGAGGGACTTCTTAGAGGAGACAAAATGCTGGCTGGAAACGTTGCTAAAGTGCTCACCAAACTCCAGGTCCTTAATGTTGCAGTGGAAGACAACGTCTTCATTCACCATGAGTTCCACCACATTCCAGTCTTCTATCTTCTCTAGGATGACCTCGTGTCCATCTTTGGCCAACACAGCTAGGAAGGGAGGTGGGTGACATGGGGTCAGACTTCAAACTAACCTGATTGATAGCAGTACTCATGATGACAGTAGCTTGTATGCCATTTAGCTGCTCATGGGTATCACTCAACCACCCTGGTAGGCACTTACTGGGTGCTGGTCCCAGGTGCCCTCACCTTTGCTGGAAAGCATGGCCAGAGGCCTGAGTAATTCAAGTTTCAGTTACTATTTGTCATAGACCAAGGTGATCTGCTAAACAATGAGCTTTCTCTAGTGAAGGGCTATTGGGCTTTGCAGAGGCTTAATCTTATAGAGACCATAGTCAGTGCTGGAGAAGACTCAGGGCAATAGGCAACTTTTTACCCTGCTGATGGAAGTACAAATTGGGCACCTTCTGGAGGGCAATCTGGCAGTACCTACCAAAAGCCTCAAAAAATTATTTGAATCTTTAGTCCAGGAAATTGCACTTAAAAGAAAGCTTCCTAAGGAAAAAAAGTAAAGAATACAGACAGATTTTTGCAACAAGGTGTCTTTTCTGTATTATTATGATAGCAAAATACTGTGAATAACTTATATGTCCAATAATGAGAGGATGGCCAAGTAAATGGTAGAATGTCCCTGTGATGAGATTTTATTTGGACATTTATAAAAATGCTAATGAACTTTTTTACTGGCAAGAAAAATACTTGCAACATAAGTAAAAACTTAGGCTACAAATATGTATAATACATGTTTAAAATATATAGTCAATATGAATTCAAATATGTATGTAGGGATGAAGAAAATATCTATTGATTATCTTCCATGTTGAGACTATGGGAAACTTTCTTCTCTTTATTATTTCAGCGTTTTCCAGATTGCCTATAGTAATCTGGAAAAAAAGTTTTTTAGAAAAGTGAATGAACTAACTTTTTAGTCTTACCTTTGGAATCTGTGTTTTAGTTATCACTTACATTCAACGGCTCCTTCCTCAGAGATCAGCCATGGAAAAATTGTTAGATTTAATCTTTCTATTGTGAAGAAGCGAAAGTGTGTGCCTCAGAAGAAATGATGTACATTGGATAGCCTAGAGCTCTGTTTTTTCCAGTGTATTTCTCCCCAGTTTCCCGGATATGTTTACCCCATAACATCAATATTAGAGTGGGTGTGCCAAACATTACCTTTGATGGTCTTCATATGTTGGTGAGAATTTTGGTTAGAATGGAAAGAAAAAACAGATGGGGGCATATTCTTTAAAGTCTTGGCATTTCAATCAGTTTTACATGGAGAAAAGCAAACAGTTATGTCAGTTAATTGCATTTAATTACAGAGACAATTGCTGTTTCAAAATGTTGGTGTGTCCACTTCTTCATCTTTCAATCAGTTCAAGAACATCCAGCCCCAACTGTGAACATTTTAATTGCGTGATTTTAATTTCACTTCTGGAGAGGAACTTCAGAAAGAGACTCAGCAAGGATCTCCATTAACAAGACAGCACTCCCTGGGCACCCAGAGGCGGCCCTAATTGAGCTGCATCAGCTAATGCGTCTCTAAAAAATGCCTGCACCTTTTTCACTGGCATATTTATGATATTTTATCCTGTTTAAGTGTCTTCTTCTTAAACATCTTTAAAGAAGGCACTCAGTTTGAACCCATAACTTGTGTAAATGTAGCGGTCACAGCTGATCGTCTAGGGAGACATAAAGGCAGTCCCTGGGCAGAGATTTCTGGGATCCCACGCTCTCTCAGCAGCAACCCCTCAGGACAGGAGCTGCATTTGTCTGAAGACACACCTGGAGGATGGATTTCAATTTGACAGGAAGAAATCAGGAACAAAACAGCTTCTCCATTTCCACCTTACACCTGCCCCCCCACCCCACCTGTGAGGCAAAGTGCTGCCACTCTGGGTTAACACCCAGTGCCAACTCTCTAAGGCCTGGAGAGGTGAGGGTGCATGGACTGTGGGTGAGAAGCGGCTCTATGGGAGGAGGCCCCAGGAGGTGAGCACACTGTAGCCTGCCCTTGGCCCTCCTGTAGGGCCTGCTGATTGAGCCTCACATGGCGTCTGAGCTTGGAG
This sequence comes from Callithrix jacchus, assembly GCF_049354715.1. NCBI lineage: Eukaryota > Metazoa > Chordata > Mammalia > Primates > Cebidae > Callithrix > Callithrix jacchus. The sequence goes on from NC_133513.1 coordinate 39,068,185, forward strand.
TTTGTTTTGAGGACACCGGCACTCTTACACTCTTACATGGCATGGTGTAGCTCAGAAACAGGATTTGATCCACCGAATCACTAACCCTATGGAGTTGAGGGGTGCTGAATAATGAGGGTCCACCTCACCTTTGAGCAAATGAAGCCCAATAGGAAGAAACCCTCTTAAGAGACACACCATTCCTCACTCTACCCTCTACAGGGTTGCAAAGCACAGGCTCTCGTGGTCTTAAAGGGCATGTGTCTTCCTCACTGACCACAGTTCTCTCCAAGCGCCTGGTTTTCATACAGGCTCACTGAAGAAGCAAACACAGAATGGCCCTGGGCACCACGACCCTTGTGGACCCAGAGTGACCTAAGTCTGATTCTTGGTAAGGCGACAAGCTGCCTCAGAGTCCACATTGACTATTCAGCCCCAGGACACTCCCTTCCCATCAATCTGGGAGGTGGTGAGCTGGCTGTAAGGTGGCCAGGGCAGGCTTAAGGGATCAAACACCAGATGCCCCGGAATTCCTGTAGCTCATCCAAATGCCACCTCTCTACACGGAGCACCCATTTCCTCCCATGAGTTGCTGTGGGGTTGTCTAGTCAAAGAAAGGTCAGATAAATATACTCCCTGAAACAAAGTCTGTGCAAGGCAGTGGCTAACCTCCAGCATAAATCAACCAGAAGCTGTAAGGCCACCCGCAGTCTGCCCGCCTCTTTGAAGTGGCACCTCATTCTTCAAGGGGGATTTAAATCAACGAAAGGGACATGGAAAAGACTCCCTCCTCTTCAGTGCTGGTGGAATTGTGCACCATCTGCAAATGATTTAAATGCCGCTGGTCAGGAAGTCGAGGTAAACAGGTCTCTTTCCCTCCTCCACCCAGCACAGAGGCATACCTATGCCCACGAGCGAGGGCCGCTGATGCATAGTAGCACAGGAGAATGGCACACAGGGTGTCTCAGTTACATAGGATGGATTCTATTTTATGGATTGGTTTCAGTTCCTTCCAAACCCTCTGAGTGGGTCATTTGGCAAACTTAAGTACAGCACACAAGGGGCAAGCGTGGCCAGGGAAATTACTTAGAACTTTTTGTTAAACATTAGTTTAGCTTCACCAGCATTGAGGCCATAGTGGAAACATTTTGCTGAGCTATTATAATTCATGGATAATAAAGAAAGAACAAAAATTTTCAGGTTGCTAAAGGCATGGTAAGTTCAGAAAAGATCAGGCCTATTTCTAAAGCCAGCAGGGCTTCAAGAAATGATAAAGAGCTATAATTTTTAAAGAAACACACAGAATTCAGATGCAGATTTTACAGAGGAGGGCCTACAAAGGTACCACTCTCTGCCTGCTGTGTGGTAAGTGCTGGGTCTAAAGTTGTGGGGGGCGCAGATGCTCCCTGCTTTGCCGTGGTGAACACCCTGGCCTTTGTTGGCTGCCGGTATTATGTGGCTTATCATTCACTGATGTACAGACCTGACTTTACAAATCAACCACCTGCTGATACCTTGCAACCCTCGAGTCTCCTTCAGCCACAAAAATGCTCCTCTTGCTCTCCTCCAAATGCTCTTCCCCTCCCCTACTGTGAGAAGAGCCGCCTGTGCCTGCTGCCTTTGCTTTTTGCTGTTTCCACCAGCTTACCTGCTGCAGGGAGCCTTCGGCTCACTAGGTCCAGAGCCTGCCCTCTCATAAGTCAGGAAACCATCCCACATTCAATGGCTTCCCAGCGCTCCCCATCCCTCTTGGACTCACCTTCTTTCTTGTTTCTTTAAAATGCTTTTGAGGGTAAAAACAAATATGTATTTTGAACTCTAAATTTTTAAAATCAGATTATCAATGTAACACAGATTCACAGTTTTTTAAAAAAACTTTAAAATTATAGAAAAGGACAACATTTTAAAAATCACCGCTAATTCTTCTCTTACTCTGTCCTTTTCAGTAGCAGTGAGACCATGGCATTCAGGACCACGATTTGTTTTCTTTGCACCACAGCGTGTGTGCCAGCCCTGTCACACTCATAGAATGGCTGCATTCTTCTTCAGTGCTGCGTAGTATTTTACATGATATATGTACTACAACTTATTTAGCCATTTTTTCCTGGTTGTTTCCAATATTTTGCTATCACTGAGGATGTTGTAGAAAACATTCACAGCATGCATCCTTGTGCATGTGTGAGGTTTGTTTTCCTTTTATAAGGAAGATATTGAGAAATGGAACAGTTGGATTCTGCACTATATGGTCACATTTTAATAGACACTGCCAAGTTGTCCTCCAAGGTGACAGTTTAATTTACTCTCCTGCCAAGGGTAAATTAGAAAAATACTCTTTTTGTCAGTCTTTCATCAGCCATGAAATCATCTCTCTCTAGAAATCACCTCTACTCAATAGTTTGGAGCCCACGGGTCATTTTCTTCTCTAAATGCCCTTGCTTGCCCCCTTGTGCCTCCAGTTCTCTCCTCCCTCAGCGCCTGCTCTTCCATAGGCTGCTCCTCTTAACACTCCCTGGCCTTAGGGGGGCTGTCCCATCATCCTGACATCTCTGGTCCTGTCTTTCCTTGTGGTAGGTAATTACCAGCACCAAGAAGAAATAAGGAGGGAAGGGAGAACAGGAAGAGGGAAGCAAAGGGAAGTGCTGACATTTTTGGTGGGATGTCCAAGGAAGGCCTGCCCATGAAGGTGACTTTTGAGGAATATCTTGAGACTGAGAGAATGAAGCTGAAGACCACGTGGGAAGGAGCATTCCAGGCAGAGTGGCTGTGAAGCCCCGAGGTGGGAGTTGGCTAGGAACACTGAAGGACTGAAGGAGGTTGCTGTGGCTGCGGCAGCTGGCCAGGGAGAGGATAGGCAGAGGGAGGAGGGAGTGAGATAGGAGTGGGGGGCACGAGGAGCCTAGGGGGCCAGGTGAGCCTTTGGCTTCTCCCCTGAATGAGCTGGGGGCCCCTGGAATGTTCTTGGGGGTAAAGGCCATGCTGTAATTCAGGTTTACTAGTATCACCTGGCTGTGGTGCTGAGAACAGACTGCAAGCAGACCAGGGTCTCAGGGAATGGAATCAGGTGGCCAGGGCAGGAATCCAGGCAGGAGATAATGGCAGTGGACAAAAATTGCAGAGTGGGTAGTCTGGAGGCCTAAGAGTGAATAATTCTGGGCATACTTTGAGGGCAGAGCTGACAAATTGTGTTGACAGACTAAACAAGGAGTGTGAGTGAAAGGGAGGGCTGAGAGAAGCCTGCCCGGTCGGTGTCAGGCCTGAGTAACTGCAAGATGGAGCTGCTGTGAGCCCAGAGGGGAAGCAGGCAGAGCTGCCGGTAGGGGTGAGTGCTAGAAGTCTAGTTGGAAATTTTGGGCATACTAAGTCTGAGATGCCTACTCAACACGTCAGTGGCAACAAGAGGTCCTGATTAAAGACATAAATTTGGAAGTTCATCAGCACAGAGATGTCATTTAAAGTCATAGCTACTCCTGACTCAAATCTCCTGCCTTCATCTTTCTTCCAAACTCCAGAACGCAATTTCTAGCCACTGGTTTAATACTTATTAATAGTTCATTCCACACTGCCCACTCAGTCCGACCTCTCTTTCTTAAATTTCTTCTTCCAGAATTGAACTCTTAAGGTACCTCTCTAATCTCATTATCCTTTAGCTCAAGAACCTTCGCTGTTTCCTGTTGCCAAGGACAAGCCAGGCTGAACTCTCTTGTTGCACATCCTCCTCCAACCAGACCCAATAGTCTGCTGCTCCCCAGAAGTGCCCAGGCTGCCTGCTCATCCCTTTCACAATGAGCCTTCCTCAGGAACAGTAAGAACTAATTCCTGTGGAGCCCTTACTGTGTGCAGGCACGCTGTTCATTACTTTACACGCACTTGCTCATCAGAATCTCACATTGGTGAGGCAGGGATTCACATTCCTCTTTTACTAACAAGGAAACTGAGGCTCATAAAGGTACAACCACTTGATTTTCACCTTGACTGCAAAGCTACTAAATGGTAGAGCCCAATTCAAACCAAATGTGTTGACTTCAGAGCCTCTGTGCTGATGCTCTGCTCATGCCATCTCCCTGCCAGAGATGCCAAGAATGTAGGCAGGAGACAAGCGACCAGGCTGAAGTCACAGGTAAAGTTGACAGGATTTGTGAACAAACTGGATAGGGAGTTTCCCCACAAAACTGATAAGTTGTATAATATAACAAAATGTTCATTTATGGGTTCCGCTTTAATCAAAATTTTGGTATGTAAATGATCTAATGGAACCCCTACAATCATGTTGGTTGTGGCAGGAGCAAGGGACATAAAAGTGTCAGCAAAATAGCAGAGCAGACAGCTCCAAACTCCCATTCCTCTGCAGATACGTAAAGGAAAAAAAAACCCAGACACTGTCAGAACCAACATTGTCAAAACTCTAGAAAATGGTCAAAGGTCTGCAGCAACCACATGAATACTGAATCAAAGAAAAGGCAATTTCAAAACGGTAGGAGAGCTTTGTGGCATTTTGCCTGCCCTTGCCCACCTCCTCCCTAACCTGGTGGCAGTCTTGAAGATAGCAGCCTGTGTTTCCAGTATGGGACTCTGGTTCTTGATTCCAGAAGGAGCAGAGTGGATCTTATTTGCAAATTATTGTGTTTGTCTGTTCTAACCCATCTGCAGGTTTCCTGAAGGACTGACTCAAGGCACTTGTGTTTGTTTGCCTAACTTGGAACTCACACAGGGTGGAAAAGCTGGGGGCAGTGCTCACAAATATTGTAAGGCAAATGAAAAACCCACAGCTGCCTGGACAAAAGATTACAGTTGCGTTACACAATAGATCTCATAAAGCCTAGGAGAAAAGCTAGAGAGAGTTTCTTTGAAAAATTAGGGCATTCAAAGGCACCCGTGTATACTCGGGAATTTAGAAAGCCAGTACAGGCTCAGAAGAGGATGCATGCTTGGAAAAGACCGTGAAGATCCTGCAGTTTCATTACTGGCTGATCTATAGGTTCCTGAAAACAGGAAGTAAAGGCTGAGCCAAAATTGTAAACAGCCAGGCCAAGTGTTAAACGAGTGTCTCAAATGGAGCAAATACACAAAGAATGGGAGAGAGTTTTTGTTTGTTTTATTTTAAAGCTCCTGGAATTCAAGAAAACTTTATTCAAGAAAATTTTGGTCAAAACACTGACCATAAGCTAAGCCTTCAACAGTGAATGGCAAACTCTGGGGAAAGAGGAGAATCTGAGTTCCAGAGATAATACATTATAATATTTGAATGTCCGGTTTTCAACAAAAGGAATCACAGAGCATACAAAAAAACCAGCAAAGTATGAGCCATACAAAGGAAAAAAATTGATTAACAAATACTGTTCCTGAAGAAGCCCAGGCATTGGGCTTACATTAAATCAATTATATTAAATATGCTCAAAGAGCCAAAGGAAGCCAGAGACAAAGAACTAAAAGAAATTAGAAAAATTATGTATGAATAAAATGAGAATATCAATAAAGATAAATTCTAAAAAGGAACCAAATAAGTCCTGGAGTTAAAAGGTATAATCACCAAAATGAAAAATGTACTACACAGATTCAACAGCAAATTTGAGTAAGCAGAAGAAATCAGCAAACTTGAAGACAGGCCAGTTGAGATTACCCAGTCCAAAGATTAGAATGGAAAAAAGAATGAAGAAAAATGAACAGTCCTGCAGACCTGTGGGATGCCCTAAAGTATAATAACATATACCTAGTGAAAGTCCCAGGAGAAAAGGAAATAGAGAAAGGGACAGAATATCTGAAGAAATAACGGCTGAAAACTTGCCAAATTTGATGAAACATGAAAATTCCTATCCAAGAAGCTCAACCAACTCCAAGCAGGATAAATTCAAAGAGTTTTTTACTCAGACACATTATAAACTAATTGTCAAAAGACAAAGAGAGAATCTTGAAAGTAGTGAGAAAGAAATGATTCACACACACCTCAGTAAGATTATCAGCTTTCTCATCAGAAGCCATGGAGGCCACAAGGTAGCAGGATATATATCTCAGGTGCAGAAAGGAAAAAAACAACAACCTGTTGTATTGGTCTGAATTCTCCAGAGAAAGAGAACCAATAAAATCTACATGTGTGTGAGTGTGTGTGTACATATATATACACATATACAAATATATACACATTATATTCATATATAGTTGCTCCTCAACCACAGTGAACTTAAGTTTTGATGAACCCATTTTAAGTTGAAAATATTGTAAATTAAAAATGCATTTAGGGCCCTGGGTGGCTCATGCCTGTAATCCCAGCACTTTGGGAGGCCAAAGCAGGTGGATTATGAGGTCAGGAGATCAAGACCAACCTGACCAACATGGTGAAACCCCATCTCTACTAAAATTACAAAAAATTAGCTGGGCGTGGTGGCACATGCCTGTAGTCCCAGCTACTCAGGAGGCTGAGGCAAGAGAATTGCTTGAACGTGGGAGGTGGAGGTTGCAGTGAGCCAAGATTGCACCATTGCACTCCAGCCTGGGCGACAGAGCAAGACTGTGTCTCAAAAAAAAAAAAAATGCATTTAGGCCACCCAATGTACTGAACATCATAGCTTAGCCTAGTCTACTTTAAACATGCTCAGAACACTTACATTAGCTTACAGTTGAGCAAAATTATCTGACACAAAGCCAATTTTACAATAAAGTGAATATTTTACATAATGTATTGAATACCATACTGAAAGTGGAAAACAGAATGGGGTTGTATGGGTACTCACAATTAATGTACACAGCTGAAAGCATCAGCATATAGTCAAAAATAAGTCAAACAAAAAATAAGTCCGGGACCATCTCTCTGTGAATGTGTGTGTGTGTGTGTGTGTGTATGCGTGTTGTATGTATGTGTGTGTTTGCATATCTATCTATCTATCTATATCTATCTATCTATCGAGAGAGTTGGGGAGAGATTTTAAGGATTGGCTCACAGGCTAGGCTAGAGAGAGAGGTAGAGTTTCTATGTTGCAGTCTTGGGGAAGAGTCCTGTGTTCTTTGAGAAACATCAATGTTTGTTTTCTTAATGCCTTCAACTGACTGAAGGAGGCCCACTGAACCAGGCAAGGATGCCCACCTTTGCCACTTCTAATTAACATAATATTAGGAGTACTAACCAGATAAATTAGGCAAGAGAAAGAAATAAAAGTCATTTAAATTGGAAAGGAAGAAGTAAGACTACCTCTATTTGTAGATTGCATGATCTTATATCCCAAAACTGCTAGTGTTCTTAAAAAAAAAAAAAAAAAGCTGTTAGTGCTAATAAATGAAATTGGCAAAGTTGAAGGATATAAAATTAACCACAAAAAAGCAGTTGTATTTCTACACATTAGCAATGACTGATCTGAAAAGGAGATAAAGAAAATCATTCAATTTATAATAGTATCTAAAAGAACAAAACATTTAAGAATATATGCAAACAAGTGCAAGTCTTATACACTGAAAACTATAAAAGTTGCTAAAAGAAATAAGGAAGATCTGAATAAATGAAAATACATCCTGTGTGCATATATTAAAAGGCTTAGTATTGTTAAAATAACAATGCTACTCAAAGGATTACACAGATTCAAAGCAATACCTATCACATTCCAGATGGAGTTTCTTGCAGAAATGGAAAAACCTATCTTAAAATTAATAGGGAATTTCAAGGGACCTAAAACAGATAAAACAATCTTGAGAAAAAAACTAAGTTGGAAAACTCATATTTCCTGAGTTCAAACTTACTAGAAAGCTACAGTAATCAAAATAATATGATACTGAGATAAGGAGAAACATACAGAACAATGGAATGGAATTGAGAGCCTAGAAATAAATGTTCACATTGACTTATGTGAACAAATAGTTGATTTTTGACATGGGTGCAAAGGCCATTCAATGGGTAAAGAACAGTCTCTTTAACAAAAGGTCTTGGGATAATTGGATATCCACATGAATATCTTTTGAATGAATTTGCACCATATACAAAAATTAACTAGACATAGGTCAAAGATCTAAATTTAGATATTATAAAACTCTTAGAAGAAAACATAGAGGCAAATCTGCATAGTTTTAGACTTGACAATGGTTTCTTTCTTTTTTTTTTTTTGACAGAGTCTCTTGCTCTGTCACCCAGTCTGGACTTCAGTGGCACAATCTTGATTCACTGCAACCTTGGCCTCCAGAGCTCCAGCAATCCTCCTACCTCCTACCTCCTGAGTAGCTGGGACTGCAGGTGCGTGCCATCACACACACCTAATTTTGTATTTTCTATAGAGATGGCTGGTCTCTACAAAAGAGGCTGGTTTTGAACTTCAAAACAGGCTGATGTTGAACTCCTGGGTTCAAGTGATCCACCTGCCTCAGCCTCCCAAAGTGCTGGCGTTACAGGTGAATCACTGTGCTCAGCAGACAATGGTTTCTTAAACAATATATCATAGGCAACATAAGAAAAAAACAGACAAATTGAACTTCATTAAAATTAAAAATTTTGTGAATCAAAGGATACTATCAAGAAAGTGAAAAGATAATTTACAGAGTGGGAGAAAATATTTGCAAATAATTTATCTATTAAGGGTCTCATGTTCAGAATGTCTGAGGAAATTTTCCAACTCAATAACAAAAAAAAGATGCAACCCAATTTAAAAATGGGCAAAGGGCCGGGCGCGGTGGCTCATGCCTGTAATCCCAGCACTTTGGGAGGCCGAGGCGGGTGGATCACGAGGTCAAGAGATCAAGACCATCCTGGTCAACATGGTGAAACCCCGTCTCTACTAAAAATACAAAAAATTATCTGGGCATGGTGGCATGTGCCTGTAATCCCAGCTACTCAGGAGACTGAGACAGAAGAATTGCCTGAACCCAGGAGGCAGAGGTTGCCGTGAGCTGAGATCGCGCCATTGCACTCCAGCCTGGGTAATAAGAGGGAAACTCCATCTCAAAAAAAAAAAAAAAAAAAAAAAATGGGCAAAGGACTTGAACAGACATTCCTCCAAAGACATAAAGACATACAAATGGCCAATAAGCACATGAAAAGATGCTCAACAACCTAATCATTAGAGAATTTTCAGTAAAAACCATAAGATACTATTTCATACCTACTTGGATGGCTATAACTAAAAACAAAGAAAATTGGAATCCTTGTGCGTTGCTACAGGGAATGTAAAATGGGGCAGCTGCTTTGGAAAACAATTTGGTCATTCCTCAAAATGTTAAATATAGAATTACCATATGACTCAGCAATTTCACTCCTTTAAAACAAAGGGATTCAAATAGATATGTGTTTACCAATGTTCATAACAGTACTATTCACAGTAGTGGAAAGATGGAAACCACTCAAGTGTCTATCAATAGATGGAATGGATAAACAAACTATGGTATATACATAAAGTAGAATTTATTCAGCCACAAAAAGGAATAAAGTACTATAATACATGCTGTAGCATGAATAAACCTTGAAATATTATGCTAAGTGAAATAAGCCACAAAGTAGATTACAAGTTACCAGGGGCTGGGGGTGGGGAGATAGAGAGTTATTGCTGAATGAATACAGTTTCTGTTTGGGGTGCTGAAAAATTTTAAAAATAAGAGAACAGTGATGGCTCCACAACATTGTAAAGGTAATTAATGTCATTGAATTGTATGCTTAACATGTTTAAAATGGCAAATTTTAAAATATATATTTTATCCACATTATTTTTAGAGAAAGCGAACATAAACTAAACGTGTGGATTATGAGTTGAGGGTGGGTAGGTGTGGCTTATCAGAGGGGGAGGAAGAGAAAAATCACTCACTTAGGCTGTGTCCTTAGCCAAAACTACAAAACATTTTAAACTTCACCATGCAACACTGCTATGGATTGAATTGTTGCCCCCCTTCCCCCAACTTCATATATGGAAGCTCGAACTCCCAATGTGTATTTGGAGATAGATCCTTAAAGAGGTAATAAAGGTTAAATGAGATCATAAGGCTGAGGAACTAATCTGATAGGATTAGTGTCTTTCTTCTTCTAAGAAGAACAGCAGAGAGCTTGCTCACTCCTGTCTCTCCCCATACAATCCCACTATGTGAGGACAAGAGAGAAGGTGGCTGTCAGCAAGCCAGGAAGAGAGCCCAGAGCTCTCACCAAAAGCTGACCTTGCCAGACCTTGATCAGGGAATTTTAGCCTTTAGACTGGAAAAAAATATTTTTATTGTTTAAGTCCCATAGTCTATGATACTTTGTTATGGCAGTCCCAATAGACTAATATGAACATGGTGGTATTTGCAACAGAAATTTCTCTGTCAACTGTTCTCTCACAGAAAGCAACTTCCTCTGCTGATTGAAATGCCATCTCCTCCAGGAGGCCTTCCCTGATTGCTCAGCTAAAACTAATTTTTGCGTCCTTGCACATCCACAGTATTTTACCTGGAAGATTCTTAGTTTGGGTCATATGATGGGAGTTCATCAATGCTCATACCTGGGCTCTCATCTCATTCTATATGTTCTCTCCAAGTCAACGACTCAGGTCTTTCTATCTCCATCTCAGACTTTTTCTCTGAACTCCAGAACAACAGAGCTGATTCAGCACCTTCATCTAGGTAGCTGAAAGCACATGAAGCTTAATTTAGATGCTCCTTGACTTACTATGGGGCTAGGTCCCAATAAACTCACTGTAAATGGAAGGTGGGCTTAATACCTGGGTAAGCCCACCATAAAGTGGAAAAATGGTAAGTGGAACCATTGTAAGTTCAGATGTGCCTCTGCTTATGATGGGGTTACCTCCCAATAAACCCATTCCAAAGTCAGAAAGTCTAAGTCGGGGACCATATATATGTCCAAAATAGACTGTTTCTTTGGAACTGTTCCACATATTCCTCCAAATTGTGGCCCATCTTTGGTGTCTTCAATTTTAGTGGATAGCATGTTCATCCACCAGCACTGTTTCAAGCCAGACAATGACTGGATCTGGATGACATTATTTTTACCCTTGCCTCCCACATCCATCCTCTCAGGAAGTACCATTGCTTTCACTTTCATCCATGGTCTCCTCTATGGTCCAAGCTACTCTCATCTCAGCCCCGGACCACCCCAACGGACTTGTCTTCCTTGTTTCCACTCTTGGCCCCCTCTAATCTGTTCTCCTCAGAGCAGCAACAACTTCATCCCCCACCTAAAACTTGTCTGTGGTCCTGCAGGATCTGGTCCCTGAATACAGTCACATCCCCCATCAGTTCAACAAATATTAATACATCATTTGTTGAACGCCTCCAGCCATTGCCCACATTATTAGTCCCTCTGCCTGGAAGGCTTTCCTCTCTTAACTTGGTTAGTTTCTACTTATTCTTTAAAGCTCTGCTCAAATGTGGGCTCATTGAAGGCTCCACTTAGATGAGCCTTTCCAGACCTCTCCCTCTATCCTCCCATTATGGCTAGTCCCAGGTCCCACTATGGTTAGTTCCCAAGGCGCCACCTAGCCTCAGTCAGAGCTTAGGCATAACTGTCATTTAGCAGTTGACAAGGAGTTAACAAGGACATTCATCACTGTTCAACAGTGTGTCTTCAGTCCCTGGAAGGGTGTCCAACATACACTGGATGCTTAGTAAAAGTCTGTTACATGAATGATTAAGAAACGGAATCCTAGCACCGCTCCTTCCCAGCCATTTGACTTGTGAAAGTCACTTAATATTCCTGATCCTCAGTTTCCCAATTCTTAAAGCAGGGTTATGTAATTTTTTCTATGGAGGTAATTTATGTAATGTGCTGGGCACTGGGTGGGCCCGCAGCTCACTCTTGAATAGAACAGCATTCCCACTCTTTTATCCAAGCCCTGGAAGCCATAGGATGGATATTACATCATCCAGCGGATTGGGAGCTGTGGGAAGACTTCCTGGGGAGGTGGCGCTTGGTTGTGGTCTGAGGAAGGAAGGATAGGTACAGGGCACCACCTACACGAATGCCTGGAGGCTGGGGCGCGCAGGTGGGCACGCGGCGAGGAGGCCCACCTTGTAGGCCCTGCAGGCGGAAGGTGTAGTGCTCCACTGACAGGCCTGCCGCGCTGTAGGGCCCGTAGCGCAGGATGACCACCGAGTTCTTGGGCATCGCCAGTCCTCCGCCACCGCAGCCTGGGCTAGGGAGCAACACACGTTGCTACGCAACCTCTCCTTCGGCCCCGGCGCGTGGGCGTGGCTACGCGCGGGGCGGGGTCGGGCCGGGGTGGTGGTGCTCCGGGATCCTCCCCGCCCAAAGTTGCTCACGTGAGCCTCAGCCCCAAGTCCGCCAACACATGCATTCGACCTGGTGTGACAAGTGTTAGTGATAAATAGCAGCATCTAGGCACTATAAGTTCGTGTCAGCCGGCGTGCTAAGCACTTTCCCTGCGTTATCTGGCCGAATTAGTTTACCATCCCTGGGAAGTATTTTATGTTTTCTGTTAATAAAACCGAGGCGCAGGGAGGCCAAATAACAATCCCAAGAGTGACAGGGGTGTAATATGGATTGGAAACCCTTGCATCTCTTCTATTTTCTTGTCTGTTTTTGATTGATAGGGTGTATTTGTTCTTCATTCCTCTTCCCACACTCCCTTCCACCTGTCCGTTCTGTCGCCAGTTAGGTTACTTGATGGAGACAAAACTGTGAGTTCGTCCAATTCCCTTCTGTTTGCTCAGTTCTGCTTATTGGAATTCGGTCATAAAAGACATCCACCACTTATAGGCGTGGTCCATAAAAACTCTCCACACCTGCTGTCGCCCTTTCCTTATCGGTAGCCAGATACTGGATCCCAGGGAGGACCTGAGGCTCCCGGGGAGACAGACCCAAAACGTGGGAGAAACCTGGACCCCTGAGTAGAGTCCCACTCCATCTGCATTAGTTGGTGACGGAGGCAAGAAGGTAACATGTATTCCATGACTACTGAGATTTGAGGGGTTATTACAGCAATTAGCCCAGCCTACCAATGGCAATACCCTTGCGATTACAGCGTGTCTTACTTTCTTAAAATTCAATTTTATTGAATATTTTGACCCTCCTTTTGAACAGTGAAGGATTTTAAAAACCCTTTGCCACTAATTCTTCTCCCAACATATGCTACTGTGTATTTTAAATCTCTCCACGTGCACAGTATGTTCTATGATATATATTTCTTTGATGAGAATTAGTTTATACATCATTGGTTAATAGAGGAATGATATCAGTTACATTATTATGGGTCGTAAATAATTTCCCCCAGCACTTGAGAGTTCTGCACCACTGGACAAGGACCACTGAATTCACCAACAGAGCTGAACCCAGCAGACTATGGAGGAAGGCAGGACTGCACATGATGCCACTATTTATCCTCTTGGCTCTATATGATTACCTGTCCTGTCTTAGAAGGACTTATTTTCTGGTTTTCCACGAACTTCGTACACTTCTTAAAAGGCAAAAATTCGCTATTCACTGTAGGATTTTTATTAATTAGAAATTTAATGGTTTTAACTTTGCCAAAAGTTTTGTATGAATAGTTGTTTTCTGTTACCGTTCTGTTGTTAAGACTCCTTTATCTCTTGCTTTCTGTGGTTTTACTGTAAGATGCTTATATATAGTTTTTTTTCTTTTAAATTTACTTCTCTTGGGATTTGTTGAGATTCTTGAAACTCTGCATGAAAGTCCTTCATCAGTTGTTGGAATAGTTTGAGCCATTATTTCTTCACATATTGCTTCCGTTCCATTTTCTCATTCTCAGGGACTCCAGCTAAATGTATGTTAGACCTTCTCATTGTATTGTGTGTGTCTCTTTTTTAAATTATTTTTTATTTTTATTATTTTTTAGGAAGGGAGGAAGGGAGGAAGGCAGGAAGGGAGGAGAGGAGGAAGGGAGGAAAGGAGGAAGGGAGGGAGGGAGGGAGGGAGGGAGGGAGAGAAGGGAAGGAAGGAAATCAAGCAATGAGAGAGACATTGCTGACCTGGATCTAGAGGTGTACAAGTTGATTTCTTTTTTTCTTTTTTTGAGAGAAGGAAAGAAAAAAAAAGGAGTGAAGGAGAGGAAGAAAGAGGAGGAAAAAGAGGGAGAGAGAACAGAAATGTTGCTTTATTCTAAAAAAAAAAGGGTATTAATAATGGCCAATGTTTCATTTAAACCTATGAGTAGGTGTGATGTGGTATTGACAAGAATGTATATTTTGTGTATTTAAAGTGGAGAGCTCTATAAATAATTATTAAGTTTACTTGTTCCAGATCTGAGTTCGAGTCCTAGATATTCTTATTAATTTTCTGTCTCATTGAGTCTAAGTCTCTATGTATCTGGGTGTTAGGATCTTTAGCTCTTGTTGTTGCATTGATCCTTTTACCACTATATTTTTGTTGCTTTAAAATCTGTTTTATCAGATACGAGAATTGCAACTCCTGCTTTTACTTATTTATTTATTTATTTTTGCTCTCCATTTGGTTGGTAAATCTTTCTCCATCCCTTTGTTTTGAGTCTTTGTGTATCCTTGCATGTGAAATGGGTCTGGATGTAACATGCCTTTGGGTTTTGGCTGTATCTTTTGATTGGGGGATTTAGTCAATTTAAATTTAGGATCACTGCCATTTGATGTTAACTGGCTGTTTTATCCATTTGTTGATGTAAATTCTTCTTTATGTTGATGCTCTTTACTTTTTGGTATATTTTTAGAAAGGCTAATACTGGTTGTTTCTTTCTATGTGTAATGCTTCTTTCAGAAGCTCTTGTAAAGCAGGCCTGGTGGTAATAAAATCTCTGAGTTCTTGCTTGTTCATAAAAGATTTTATTTTTCCTTCAGTTGTGAAGCTTAGTTTGGCTGGATATGAAATTCTGGGCTGAAAGTTCTGTTCTTTAAGGATGTTGAATATTGGCCCCCACTCTCTTCTGGCTTGTAAAGTTTCTGCTGAGAGATCTGCTGTAAGTCTGATAGGCTTCCCTTTGTAATTACCCTGACCTTTCTCTCTGGCTGCCCTTAGTATTTTCTCCTTCGTTTCAACCCTGGTGAATCTAACGATTATGTGCCTTGGGGTTGCTCTTCTTGAGGAATATCTTTGTGGTGTTCTCTGTATTACCTGGGGTTGAATATTGACCTGCTTTGCTAGTTTAGGAAAATTTTCCTGAGTAATATCCTGAAGAATATTTTCCAGCTTGGATTCATTCTCTCTGTCGCACTCAGGTACACCTATCAAACGTAAATTTGGTCTTTTCACATAGTCCCACATTTCTTGGAGACTTTGCTCATTCCTTTTTATCCTTTTTTCTCTAATCTTGTCTTCTTGTTTTATTTCATTAAGTTGGACTTCGACCTCTGATATCCTTTCTTCTGTTTGAACAATTCGAGTGTTTAAACCTGTGCATACTTCTCAGAGTTCCTGCATTGTATTCTTCAGTTCCATTAATTCACTTATATTCCTCTCTAAGTTGTCTATTCTCATTAAGATTTTGTCAAACCTTTTTTCAAATTTCTTAGTTTCTCTACATTGGGCTACAACATGTTCTTTTAACTCACAGAAGTTTCTTATTATCCATCTTTGGAAGCCTGATTGTGTTAATGGGATGCACTCCTTCTCCATCAATTCTTGTTCCCTTGTTGATGAGGAACTGTGATCCTCTTTAGAGGGAGAGGCGTTCTGATTTTGAGTATTCTCAGCCTTTTTACACTGGTTTCTTCCCATCATTGTAAATTTATCCACCCCTCATCTTTGTAATTACCAACTTTCAAATTAGGTCTCTGAGTGGACATCCAAGTTGTTAATTCCCAGGGCCGAAATATGAGCAACCCACTGCACCGGCCAAAACAGCGGCGTTAAGACTGATGGTGCTTTTCTGCCCAGGAATCTCCAGTCTGGCTTCCTTCTTGAGTCCATAATAGGCGACTCTGCCTTCCCGGAGCTCCAAACCTCTGTCAGAAGGGGAACCAGTCCCGTTTCCTCTGCACTGAGAGCTACCGTGCTGAGGTGCCTGCGAAACCGTTGCGCCAGCCACAAGAGTCGCGCTGGTGACCCGTGGGGCTCCTCCACTGGGAATCTTCTGCTCTGTGAGTGACCAAAATTTGTCTGAAAGTGTGGTGTCTTTTCGTTCTCTGAGCTTTCACTGGGAGCTGCAATCCCAAGATGTTAGTGATCAGCCATCTTGGATCGTTTCTCGTGTGTGTCTCTTTTCTGTACTTTTTTCTCTTTCTTCTTTTTCCATGCCTCTTTTAGGGTTGTATGTATACATGTATGTATGTGTGCATTCATTCATTCATTTTTACCTTTAATCAAGTCTATGTATTTTCTTTTCAGCTGTCTTGTAACTGAGAAGAAAAGCCAGCAATTTGGTTGTTTACTCCAGTTATTTATTTTTCAATTCTAGAATTTTAGTTTGTTCTTTTTTCCAATCTGCTGTGCCACTTTCAGCCTCTTCCCAAGTGTTTTAGGTTTGGCTTTATCTCCTTCATTGTAGTAAAGATGAGTACTTTACAGTCTGTGTTTGAGAATTTCACTGTTTGGAGAACCTATGTGTTTGTTCCTTTGGTTCATTATTTTGCTGATTTCTGTGCATTTTGTCTTATCTCCTAGAGTTTCTAGTTTAATTGTGTGCTGGACATTGTATTCAAAAATTATTTGTAGAAACAATTAGAGGCCTAAGATGATATCTTTCACTGTAGAAGATTTTAAAATTTGATTCTTGCTAACTCCTACTTGCACCAACCGAGGATCATCTTCATACAGTTTCAGAGTTTGAGATTTTTCTGAAACATCCAGACGACTCAAAACTGGGCCACAGTCCATTTGGATATTGATTGATTTATATTTAATCCTAATTCCTGTGGTATCCTAGTTTAAGGAGGGTGGTGATGATACTTCACTGTGGTTTTGATTTGTATTTCCCTGATAATTAGTGATGATGATTTGTGATGTTGAGCATTTATTTTTTTGTTTGTATACTGGTTGGCTATTTTTGTGTCTTCTTTTGAGAAAAGTCTATTCATGTCCTTTGCCAACTTTCTAATGGGGTTATTATTATTATTTTTTAACTGTTAAGTTGTTTGAGTTTCTTATATATTCTGGATAATAATCCCTTTCCAGATGAATAATTTGCAGACATTTTCTCCAGTACAACAGGTTCTGTCTTCACTCTGATGATTGCTTCCATTGTAGTGCAGAAGCTTTTTAGTTTAATGTAGCTTCATTCCTATATTTTTGTTTTCCTTCCCTTTGCTTTTGAGGTCTTAGCCATATCTTTGCCTAGACCAATGTCCTAAAGTGTTTCCTCTATGTTTTTTTCTAGTAGATTTACAGTTTTGAGTCTTACATTTAAGTCTTTAATCTTATCTTGAGTTGTTTTTTGTGTGTAGTGCAAGATAGGAGTTGAGTTGCATTCTTCTGCATAAGGATATCCAGTTTTTCTAACACCCTTTATTGAAGAGGGTGTCTTTTCATGCCTTTGTTGAAAATCAGTTTAGCTGTAAATACGTGGTTTTATTTCTGGGTTATCTATTTTGTTCCATTGGCCTATGTGTCTGTTTTTATATCAATACCATGCTGTTTTTGTTACTATAGCTCTGTAATATATTTTGAAGTCAGGTAATGTAATGCCTCCTGTTTTGTTTGTTTTGCTCAAATTGTTTTGGCTATTTGGGCTCTTTTTTGGTTCCATAGGAATTTTAGGATTATTTTATCTAATTCTGGGAAAGATGCTGTTGATATTTTGATAGGAATAGGATTGAATCTGCAGATTTCTTTGGTTATTATGGCCATTTTAATAATGTTAATTATTCTGATCCATGAACATACGATATTTTGCCATTTGTTTGTATTATCTTCAATTTCTTCATACATGTTTTGTAGTCTTCCTTGTACAGGTGTTTCACTTCCTTGATTAAATTTATTGCTAGGTAGTTTGGTTTTTCATAATGATTTCAAGTGGAATTGCCTTTTCCATTTCTTTCTCAGATAGTTTATTAATGGTATATAGAAATGCTATGGATTTCTGTAGGTTGTATTTGTATCCTGCAACTTTACTGAATTCATTTACCAGATCTGAGAGGTTTTCTGGTGGAGTCTTTAGGCTTTTATAGGTGTAAAATCATGTCATCTGCAAAGAGCAGCAATTTGACTTCTTTTCCAACTTGGAAGCCTTTTATTTTTCTCTTATCTGATTGTTTTGGCTATGACTTCCAGTATTATGATGAAAGGTGACAGTGGGCAGCCTTGTCTTGTTCCAGTTCTAAGAAGAAGAGCTTTCAACTTTTCCTCATTCTGTATGATGTTAGCTGTGGATTTGTCATATATGGGCTTTATTATTTTGAGGTATGTTCCTTCTATGCCTAGTTTGTTGAGGGATGTTGAAATTTGTCAAATGCTTTATTTGCATCTATTGAGATAATCATGTGGTTTTTGTTCTTTATTCTGTTGATGTGATGTATCATGTTTATTGATTCGCATATTTGAACCATCACTTGCAACCCTGGGATAAATCCCACTTGATCATGGTATACTATCATTTTAATGTGTTGTTGGATTTGATTTGCTAATATTTTGTTGAGGATTTTTTTTGCATTTATTTTCATCAGGGATATCGGCCAGTAATTTTCTTTCTTTGTGTTTGTGTCTATCCTTGTCTGGTTTTGGTATCAGGGTAATGCTGTCCTTATAGCATGAGTTAGGAGGAATTTCTGCCTCTTCAATTTTTTGGAATAGTTGGAATAATTGGAATAATTGGTGTTTGTTCTTCTTTGTAAGTTTGGTAGAATTTGACACTGAAGGCTTCCAGTCCTGGGCTTTTCGTTGTTGAGAGACTCGATTACTGATTCAATCTCATTACAAGTTATTGCTTTGTTCAACTTTTCTATTTCTTCCTGATTCAATCTTTGTTGTGTGTGTCCATTAATTTATTCATTTCCTTTAGGTTTTCCAGTTCATTGGCGTGTAGTTGTTCATAATAGTTTCTGATGATCTTTTGTATTTCTGTGGTATCAGTTGTAATGTGTCTTTTTTTGTTTCTAATTTTATTTGGGCCTTCTCTCTTCTTTTCTTGCTTAGTGTAGCTAGTAGTTTATCAATTTTATCTTTTTGAAAAACCAACTTTTCATATTGTTGACATTTTATATTATTTTTAAGTCTCTATTTCATTTATTTCTGCTTTGATCTTTATTATTTCTTTCCTTTTATTAATTTTGGGTTTGGTTTGTTCTTGCTTTTCTAGTTCATTGAGGTGTACTATTAGATTGTTTATTTGAAATCTTTCTAATTTTTTAAAATAATATAGGCACTTGTTACTATAACACTATGAATTTGCCTCTTAGTACTACTTTTGCTGGATTGGAATACAGCATATTTTGGCATGCTTTATCTTGTTTTCACTTGTTTCGAGAATTTTTTGAATTCCTCCTTAATTTCTTCATCAAACCAATGGTTGTTCAGGAGTGGGTTGTTTAATTTCAATGTATTTATATAGTTTTCAAAGTTTCTCTTCTTGTTGATGTCTAGTTTTATGCTATTGTGGTCTGAGAAGATACTTAATATAATTTCAATTTTTAAGGTTTTTTGAGATTTGTTTTGTGTTTTAACATATAGTCTGTCTTGGAAATGTTCCATGTACTAATGAGAATAATGTATATATTCTGTAGCTGTTGAGTGAATTGTTCTGTAAATATCTGTTTGGTCCATTTGGTGTAAAGTGCAGTTTAAATCCTAGGTTTTTTTGTTTATTTTCTGTCTAGATGATCTGCTTAATACTGAGAGTAGGGTAGTGAAGTCCCCCACTCTTAGTATACTGAGCAACCCACTTTAGCAACCCACTATTATTATATTGGAATCTTCTCTCTCTTTAGATCTAATAGTACTTGCTTTATACATCTGGGTTCTCCAGTGTTGAGTGAATATATGTTTAGAATTGTTATATCTTCTTGTTAAATTGATGACTTTATCATTATATAAAGACCTCCTTTGTCTCTGTTTACTGTTTTTGGCTTAAAGTCTGTTTTATTTGATATAAGTATAGCTACTTCTGCTCAGTTTGGTTTCTGTTACATGAAATATTTTTTCTACCCCTTTACTTTCAGTCTATATGTATCTTTATAAGTGAGTTGAGTTTCTTTTAGGCAATATGTAGTTAGTCATTTAAAAATTCATTCAGCCAATCTGTATCTTTTAAGTAGAAAGTTTAATATGTTTAGATTCAAGGTTATTGTTGATATGTGAGGACTTATTTTGTCATTCTATTAATTGATTTCTGGTTGTTTTGTATATTCTTTGTTCCCTTATTTCTCTCTTATTATTCATAAGTGTGGTTTGGTGGTTTCTGTAGTGTTAACATTTGAGTCCTTTTTCTTCATTATTTGCATGTTTGCTGTACTAGTGGATTTTATACTTTCATGTGTTTTCATCATGATGGTGGATATAATTCTTTTGTTTTCAAGTATAGGACTCCTGTAAGCATGCCTTGTAGGGCAGGTCTAGTGGTGATAAATTCCCTCAGCTTTTGTTTGTCCTTCATTTATGAAGGATAACTGCTAGATGTAGGATACTCACCTGATAGTTTTTTTCTTTATTTATTATTTTTTTCTTTTTTTGGGAAGAAGGGAGGAAGGCAGGAAGGGAGGGAAGAAGGAAGGGAGGAAGGCAGGAAGGGAGGGAAGGAGGAAGGGAGGGAGGAAGGGAGGAAGGAGGGAGGGAGGGAAGGGAAGGAAGGAAATCAAGCAATGAGAGAGACATTGCTGACCTGGATCTAGAGGTTTACAAGTTGATTTCTTTTTTTTTTTTTTTTTTGAGAGAAGGAAAGAAAAAGAATGAGTAAAGGAGAGGAAGAAAGAGGAAGAAAAAGAGGGAGGGTGAATGAAAATATTGCTTTATTCTAAAAAAAATGGGTATTAATAATGGCCAATGTTTTATTTAAACCTATGAGTAGGTGTGATGTGGTATTGACAAGAATGTATATTTTGTGTATTTGAAATGGAGAGCTCTATAAATATTTATTAAGTTTACTTGTTCTGGATCTGAGTTCAAGTCCTTGATATCCTTATTAATTTTCTGTGTCATTGAATCTAAGTCTCTATGTATCTGGGTGTTAGGATCATTAGCTCTTGTTGTTGCATTGATCCTTTTACCACTATCTCTTTGTTGCTTTAAAATCTTTTTTATCTGATACGAGAATTGCAACTCCTGCTTTTTTATTTATTTATTTTTGCTTTCCATTTGGTTGGTAAATCTTTCTCCATCCCTTTGTTTTGAGTCTTTGTGTATCCTTGCATGTGAAACAGGTCTGGATGTAACATGCCTTTGGGTTTTGGCTGTCTTTTGATTGGGGGATTTAGTCGATTTAAATTTAGGATCACTGCCATTTGATGTTAACTGGCTGTTTTATCCATTCGTTGATGTAAATTCTTCTTTATGTTGATGCTCTTTACTTTTTGGTATATTTTTAGTAAGGCTAATACTGGTTGTTTCTTTCTATGTGTAATGCTTCTTTCAGAAGCTCTTGTAAAGCAGGCCTGGTGGTAATAAAATCTCTGAGTACTTGCTTGTTCATAAAAGATTTTATTTTTCCTTCAGTTGTGAAGCTTAGTTTGGCTGGATATGAAATTCTGGGCTGAAGGTTCTGTTCTTTAAGGATGTTGAATATTGGCCCCCACTCTCTTCTGGCTTGTAGAGTTTCTGCTGAGAGATCTACAGTCTGATAGGCTTGCCTTTGTGGGTAATCTGACCTTTCTCTCTGGCTGCCCTTAGTATTTTCTCCTTCGTTTCAACCCTGGTGAATCTAACGATTATGTGCCTTGGGGTTGCTCTTCTTGAGGAATATCTTTGTGGTGTTCTCTGTATTACCTGGGGTTGAATATTGACCTGCTTTGCTAGTTTAGGAAAATTTTCCTGAATAATATCCTGAAGGGTATTTTCCAGCTTGGATTCATTCTCTCCGTCGCACTCAGGTACACCTATCAAACGTAAATTTGGTCTTTTCACGTAGTCCCACATTTCTTGGAGACTTTGCTCATTCCTTTTTATCCTTTTTTCTCTAATCTTGTCTTCTCATTTTATTTCATTAAGTTGGACTTTGACCTCTGATATCCTTTCTTCTGCTTGAACAAGTCGAGTGTTTAAACCTGTGCATACTTCTCCGAGTTCCTGTATTGTATTCTTCAGTTCCATTAATTCACTTATGTTCCTCTCTAAGTTGTCTATTCTCATTAGGATTTCATCAAACCTTTTTTCAAAGTTCTTAGTTTCTTTACGTTGGGCTACAACATGTTCTTTTAACTCACAGAAGTTTCTTATTATCCATTCCCTGAAGCATGATCCTGTTATTGGGATGCGCTTGTTCTCCATCAAGCCTTGTTCCATTGTTGATGTGGAACTGTGATCATCTTTAGAGGGAGAGGCATTCTGATTTTGCATATTCTCAGCCTTTTTATGCTGGTTTCTTCCCATCATTGTAAATTTATCCACCCCTCGTCTTTGAAATTACCAACTTTCAGATTAGGTCTCTTGAGTGGATGTCCAAGTTGTTAGTTCCCAGGGCCAGAACAGTGGCGTTAAGACTGATGGTGCTTTTCTGCCCAGGATTCTCCTGCCTGGCTTCCTTCTTGTGTCCGCAATAGGCGACTCTGCCTTCCCGAGGCTTCAAACCTCGGTCAGAAGGGGAACCAGTCTCGTTTGCTCTGCGCCAAGAGCTGCCGCACTGAGGTGCCGTCACAGCCGCTGTGCCGGCCTCAGGAGTAGTGCTGGGGACCCGTGTGGGTCCTCCAAGCCTCGGTCAGAAGGGGAGCCAGCCCTGTTTACTCTGCTCCGAGAGCTGCCACGCCGAGGTGCTGGCAAAACCACTGCGCCGGCCACAAGAGTCGCGCTGGTTACCCGTGTGACTCCTCCACTGGGGATCTTCTGCTCTGTGAGCGACCAGAATTTGTCTGAAAGTGTGGTGTCCTCTAGTTCTCTGTGCTTTCACTGAGAGCTGCAATCCTGAGATGTTAGCAATCGGCCATCTTGGATCGTTCAATAGTTTTTTTCTTTTAGCACTTTGAATATATCTTTACGTTCTCTCCTGGACTGTAAGGTTTCTGCTGAGAAATCCATTGTTAGTCTGATGGAAAATCCCTTAAAAATGACTGAATGCTTTTCTCTTGTTGTTTTTAGAATTCTCTTTTTGTCTTTGGCATTTGACAGTTTTACTGTAATGTGCCATTGGGGAGACTTTTTGAATTTTATCTATTTGGGGATCTCTGAACTTCCTGTATCTAGATGTCTAAATCTCTTACTAGACTGGGGAAGTTTTCAGCTATTATTTCATTAAATGTATTTTCTATTACTCCCGTTTGGTTTTTCTTTGCCTTGTGGGCACCAAGCATTCAAATACTTGGTTATTTTATGGTCTCCTGTAGGCTTTGTTCATTCTTTTAAGTTTTTTAAGTCACATAGGCTTTGTTCATTCTTTTAAGTTCTTTTTAAATTTATTTTTGTCTGACTGAGTTATTTCAAAAAACCTATCTTCAAGTTCTGAAATTCTTTTTTTCTGCTTGATATAATTTATTATTTAAGCCTTTGAATGTATTTTTTAAATTTCATTCAATGGATTCTTCAGTTTTAGGATTTCTGTTTTGTCCCTTTTGTGATAGCTATCTCTTTGGTAACTTTTTTTGTTAAAATCCTGCATTGTCTTTCTGATTTCTTCATAGTGCCTGTGTTCTCTTGTGTCTCACTGAGCTTCTTTGATATAATTATATTTGTTAGTATTTTATAAATTTCTTTTTCAGTGGAATCTGTTGCTGAAGAATTGAAAGTGTCATATAGTCTTGCTTTCCCCCCCTTTTTTTGTCCTTATCTGAGCATCTTCTTTAACAGTCACCTCCTCCAATATTTTGGATCTGTTTTTTGAGAGGACTTTTTCCTGAAGATGTATCTATGGTGTTCGTTGGGTAGGGTACTTGGTTAGGTGCATACAGAAGTGTAGTTTTGTTTAAGTTCTTTAGCTGTACACATTATCAGTAATGTTTGTGGTTTCTTCAGTGGCTTAGTATGCAGTTGTTTGTGGAGGCTGTGGTGAAGTTTTTCTAGGAATAGGAATGTCAAGTGGGCCTGTCTGTAGGTCCCAGGGTGGCATTCCCCAGCACCAGTGTTAGTGCGTCCAGGCAGGTCTGTTTGGGGCTTGCTTGGGTGCCAGTATTGGCAGTGGTAGACTGGGGAGTCCTCATGTACCCAGGCAGTGGACATGGTGTGGGAAACGTCTGTAGCAGGTGGTGGGACAACCCTTTGACTCCCAAGCAGTCCACACTGATGTTGGCAGTGGCTATGACAGGCTGAGTGAGCCAGTCCCCAGTCCTGCAGGTGGCTTGTGTGGGTGGATGCCAGCTGTGGTGTTAGTAGCAGGTTCAGTGGGTCTGCTTACAAGTCCCTAAGAGGAGTGCCTAGTTGTTACTGGTGGTGGACTGGGCAGGGTAATCTTCAGGTCCCCAGATGGTGTGCTTGGGAACTGGAGGGGTGGTAATGGAGCTGGATGGCCTGTCCTCAGGACCTCCAGTTGTGTGTGTGTGCAGTGGAAGTGGTGAGAAGGGGTGGGGTGATCTTCAGTCTCCTGGCAGAGTACCTGGGTTTGGGCAGCAGTGGCTATACTGTGACCCTTCTGCTGGGAGAGCAGGGTCACTTTCAGTGGCAGCAGTTATAGGCAGGTGGCTGTGGCTGTGGGCAGGGGACCCTATCCTTGTAGTATGTGAAAATGCATGGGGATCCCTCTACTGGGGGAGATGAGGTTTTCTGCCAGTAAGGCACACTTTAGCACCCAGTGACAGCAGCCTGCCATGGTAGGCAGTGTCCTCAGGGTTTGTGAAAATGCATGGTGGCCCTGCTACTGGGGAAGATAGAGTTACTGCCAATGACTCATGCTTTGACCCTGACAGCAGCAACCAGCAGCAGCAGTGACCGTGGGTGAGCGATGTCTGCGGGGCTCTGGGGATGTGGAGATGCAGTGGCTGTTGAGACCCCAACAGGATGCAGTGTGGTTGGGACTGGGCTTTCAAAATGGTGCTTTGTTGTAGATGCTTAGAACTCAGAGAGGTGTGTGGAACTTGGGATGAATTCCATCTTTGGAGCAATGCTCTTGCATGGTCTTTAGGCAGCTCCCTATGATAGTCTTGGGGCCCACGGGAGTCAAGGGGCTCTTCTGTGGCTAGGATTGCTGGAGTCCAAGGTGGAAATATGTGCTACTGGGCATGTCTCACTTACCCTTTCTCCACATTGGGTTCCCAGCCAATCCCAACTGAGCAGGCTCCCTGGCTTCCTTCTCCTTCCTTGCTTTTGCTGTTTCATGTCACTTCTCTGTTGAATTCTCTTAGATGCTCTATTTGAAGTATAATTCTCTACCTGCTATTTGGGTTCTTCTTTGTGAAGGAGGTGGCAAGTACCAGATGGCTCTAGTCAGCGACCTTGAAGTCCCCCTTCTATGGAGATTCTTTTAAAAAAATTAAATTATGGATGGTGACGTTTATGGAATGCAGTTTATGATTAGAATGATCTTATCATTTTAATTATTTATGTTGTCAATGAGTAAATGGTTAGTTTTCTAATATTAAACTATTTTACATTCTTAGAGAAACTGAATATGGTCATAGGTATATTATCTTTTTGATATCTCAAAATTTGTTTGCTTATATTTTGTTTAAGATTTCTTTATAGATATGCATGAGTAGAATGGGCCTGTAATTTTTCTTTCTTGTATGTCTTTGTCTGGTTGTCTGGTTTAGGTATTAAAGTTATAGTAGTCTCAGAGAATAAATGAGGGAGGGTAGAAAAAGAACAAATACCTCCTTATTTATCTTGGATAAAATGGAAATGATCACTTCTTTGAAAGGTTGATAGAACCTGTCTATAAAACTTTGCACTCCTACCTCCTTTTTTATGCAAAGGGATTTTAAACTATTGCTTCAGTTTATTTACGATTTATAAGACTATCTAGAATTTTATTTCTTTTTGCATCAGTTTTGACAAATAATACTTCCCTAAGAATCTTTCTATTTGTATCTACATTTTGAAATTTACTGGGATAAAGTGGTTGATCTTTTTAATGTCTGTTTTATTGAAGAATGTCAACTTTTTATTCATAAGATTATTTATTTCTAACTTCCTTTTTATTGGTTTTATAAGACTTGACTATTTTGTTAGTCTTTTCAAACAGCTAACTTTTGCTCTGTTTAGCTTCTCTATTTTTTTGTTTTCTCTTTCATGGGTAGCTGTTTTTATCTTTATTATTTTCTTCGACTTTAAGTTTACCATTTGGTTCTTTTTCTTCCTTTTAAGTGACACTTAGCTCATCAGTTTTCAATGTCTCTTCTTTTCTGTTGTGTTTAAAGCTATATATCTCCCCTGAATACTTTTGCTGTATCCCAGAGGTTTTAATATGAGATACCTTTATCTCTCTGCTCTAAGTATTTTAAAATTTTTGTCATAATCTCTTCTTTGACCGTGAGTTTTATAATTATATGTTTCTTCAATTCTGGAATATTTTAAGCCACTTTCTCTCTGAATAGCGTTTTCACCCCATTTGGTATCATCTCTCTTCCCAGAACTCCTACATGTATGTTGGAACTCCTTATGTTATCTTCCTTGTGTTTCTTTAGTAAGTTCTTTACCAGAGGCAGACTCAATGGACAAGTCATGTTTTCCACATCCCTATGATTGCATCCCCAACCAGTCAGCAGGACCCATTCCCTGGATCCCTTCCCACCAACCTACCCTTGAAAAACCTTAACCTCTGAGCCTTTGTAGAGACTGATTTGAGTGACAGTTCTGCATGACTAGTCTTGCATTAATTAAACTGTTTCTTTACTGCAAAAAATATTCTTTAATAATATTAAACATATTGTCAACACAAAAATGCTCAACATCCATCACTAATCATCAGGGAAATGCAAATTAAAACCACAATGAGATACCACCTTATTCCTGCAAGAATGGCCGTTATTAAAAAGCCAGAAAAGCCAGGCTTGGCAGCTCACGCCTGCAACCTCAGCACTTTGGGAGGCTGAGGCATGAGGTCAGGATATCAAGACCATCCTGGCTAACCCAGTGAAACCTCATCTCTTTGTAAAAATACAAAAAATTAGCCGAGTATGGTGGCATGTGCCTGCAGATTAAGGCCATCTTGGTTAACACAGCAAAATCCTCTCTTTGTAAAAATACAAAAAATTTGCTGGGTGTGGTGGCATGTGCCTATAGTCCCAGCTACTCAGGAGGCTGAGGTAGGAGAATCACTTGAATGTAGTAGGCAGAGGTTGCAGTGAGCTGAGATTGCACCATCGCACTCCAGCCTCAGCAGAAAGGCAAGACTATTTTTTTTAAAAAGCCAGAAAACAATAGATGTTGGCATGGATGTGGTGAAAAGGGAACACTTACACACTGTTGATGCGATTGTAAATTAGTACCGCCTCTGTGGACAACAGCATGGAGATTTCTTAAAGAACTAAAAGTAGATCTACCATTTGATCCAGCAATCTCACTACTGGGCATCTACCCAAAGGAAAAGAAGTCATTATATCAAAAAGACACCTGCATAAGTGTATTTATTACAGCACAATTCACAATTGCAAAGATATGGAACCAGTCTTAGTGCCCATTAACCAATGAGTGATAAAATATATATATATATGTGTATATATATGTCTATGTGTATATATAGGTGTGTATATATATACGTACACACACACACACACACCATAGGGTAATAGCCATTAAAAAAAAAGGAAATGTCTTTTGCAGCAACTTGGATGGAACTGGAGGCCGTTATTCTAATTGAAGTAACTCAGGAACAGAAAACCAAACAACATATGTTCTCACTTATAAGTGGAAGCTAAGCTATGGGTATGCAAAGGCACACAGAGTGATATCATGGACTGTGGAGACTCAGAAGGGGGAACATGGCGGGGTGGTGAGGGATTTAAAAAAAGCTATGTATTGGGTGCAATGTACACTACAGGTGACAGGTGCACTAAAATCTCAGACTGCACCACTATACAGTTCATCCATATAACCAGAAACCACATGTACCCAAAAGCTATTGAAATAAAAATAAATAAATATTTGGCAAGAATAAAAAAATATATTGGCTTGGAGTGCTCGCTTTACATTTAAGCTGTATGAATTCAGGCTCCTCACCACAAATGGCATGAGTCTATGGCTTTACTTTCTCATAGATGTCTTTTCCCTCCATCTACAGCCCTGTGGATGGCAGGCTTTTTTCCTCCTCTCCTGCGCTGATGAGAAAGGTTTTTCTAGTTCTTTTCACATGATCGGCATGCCTCTGGGGGTCCGAATTTGTGCAAGGAGTTTAGTTGCTTCTCTTGCCTTGCATGAGCTGTTATGTCTTCTCTGTTTGTAGGAATGGTGAACTCAGCTGGAGCCACTGAGGCTCTGTTCTGATTCACCTGGGGCTCCTGCTTACTCCCGTGCTCTGGACATCTTACTTCTTTTTTCTGGAATGTGAGAATTTGCTTTCTTGCTCTAGAACTTGATTATATATTTTAAAATGTTTCCTTTTTGTGTATATGCTTTTGCAGGCGGAGGGGCCCTTCTGCATCACCTCAGCCCATATTGCTGCACCTTAATATAAGAAACAGAGACCACGGGGTCCATTGGCACATACACAGCAGAAATAGGAAGAGAAATCTCAGAAGGAGCTGGGAGGAGCAGATAGTAGGAGAAGAACAAGAGAGAGCTTGTCCCTTGGGAGCCAAGAGGAAACAGAGCTTTGAGAAAGGTCCTTTTGTGGGATGTGTGGCCAGCTTTTCCCAGGTGTGGCATGTTGTTCACCTTGCAGACTCAAGAGTCTTCTTTGAAATGAAAACTCAGAGGCACAAAAGCAGAGAGATAGGCTGAAATTATAAAGGGAACCCAAGGCACTACACACTGTCTTTCTCAATCTCCCTCCCTCCACCCACCTTCCTTCCTTCCTTCCTTCCTTCTTCCTTCCTTCCTTCTCTTTTCTTTCTTTTCCTTCCTCCCTCCCTCCCTCCCTCCCTTCCTCCCTCTCTCTCTTTCTTTTTCTTCTTTCGTTCTTTCTCTTTCTCCTCTCTCTCTCTCTCTCTCTCTCTCTCTCTCCCCCCCCTCCCCCTCTCATTACTCTCCAGGGAGAACTGCTTAGGAGTAATTTGGAAACTTCTAGCTGGTCTTGCAAACCTGGGAGGGACTCTTCCTTGCTTCTGTACCAACACCATCCCAAAGGAACTTCAGAGGCCGCAGGAGGGTGGTGTGGTTTTGCATGTTGCTGCCTGCTCTTGCCCTTCTCTCGGTGTCTCCCTCTGCATCTGGTTACTTTGGGGCTGCCTGTGACATCTGTGATAAGAGCAAAACCCACATTGCTCAGATCCTGTTCTTCCCTTTCCCCTCCTTTCCTCCTGGATGACTCTTAGCCATTCTGTCTTTGAATCGTGCCTTTCCCGCATCCCAAATCTCACAAACACACACACTTCAAGGTTCTTTTTAGGGTCTAATTGGAAAGCATTTGGGCTTCCATTTGGAGGAATCTCATTTCTGATTCTGTGGATTTTCATGGCTGTGAGAACATCTTCCAGCTTGGAATGTATGTCGGCTGCACAGGGTGAAAGAAGCTGTGTGCATGTGTGTGTGAGCCTGCAACAAGAAGGCTTGGCTTTTACATCACTTCCTAAGTTTTCAAACAGTGACCATTTCATATCATCTCTCTACAATTCTGGAAGTGAGTAATGCTGATATCAATATTCCCATTGTATAGATGAGAAAACTGAGGCCTAGAGAGGTGAAGTGACTTCCCCAAAGTCCACAGTAAGTTAGAGCTGTATTCATTGTCTAGGCATCCGGCCTCTAAGCCTTGTGCCCTTCCCTATGCTCCATGCTGCCCACACTTGTTTGTGCAGGCTTAAGCGGAGACACCTACTTTCTGTCTACACCCAGGTTTCTGTCAGCCTCATCACAAGCATTCCATGAAGCCTCCCTGCCCCTTGCCCCACCCCACAATGGCATGTCATAGACTAGGAGAGACTTCTCTCCTCCCTTTTCTCTCCTGGCCCCTGTGTCTTTTAGACATCAGCTGCTGTTGCTGGCAGACCTCATACAAAGGCAAATGAATTGCTGACCCCCTCAGAGAATTCATGACATTATATTTTAAAGCAAGTCTGGGTAGAAACAGTGGCCAACATCATCTCTCTTAGCATTACATTTTATTGAATATAGACTTACGACCTTTACATAGTTTGAATATAATGCTTACAATATACAGTTCTTTAATCATACATATATTTCTTCAAAGCACAAAACTAGAAATTAAAATGGAAAGGCTATACACATGTATATATTGCCATAAATCTAGAACTATTATATAAAAATAGAACTCAAATATTAACTTTATATATTTTAGCAACTTAGCAGTATTGTAAGGTGGCCACATACATTTTATTATCCATCAGTGTTCCAAATGACTGTCTCATTTTCCATCTCTTTGGGGACACCTGGAGTGGGATCCTTTCCCAGGATGCCCGCAGAGATGCCCTTGGCCATGGCTCAGTGTTGCCTTTGCATAAAGACTCAGTGTACCCGTCTGTTCTTGGAGGGGGAAGGCCAGCTTCCAGCCTCTTCCTCAGAGGGAGGAGGTGTTCCCTCCTGCTGAGCATTTACTGTTTGCGCTTCTCATAGCCCTCACAGTGCATAGTTTGATATCTGAATGTACAGAGTAAGTTACCTTTCCATGTGCTCAGAGAATAGCAGATATGAGTTTAGGTCTGTCATATCAGTGTAAAGAGTTTAAAAGAAAACCACCCAAACAATGCCCACTGGGGTAAAGTCATCCCAAAGGTAGGCCCCACGAAGCCTCCCTGGCCCTGCTCAACCCCATAATGGCATGCCATAGACTAGGAGAGACTTAGTTCTCTCCTTCCTTTTCTCTTGTGGCCCCTGTGTCTTTTAGATATTGGCTACTGCTGCTGGCAGATCCCAGGCAAAGGCAGATGAATTGTTGACCCAGCAAGGTCCTAGACACACATGCTCTCCAGTCCTCATAATCTTGCAAGTGGGGACATTCTTGTTCTCATTTGACAATGGAGGGAATTGAGTCTCTGGGCATGCGTGTCATTTGGCTAAGATTGGTAGGATTGCCTGGCCCCATAGCTGAAGCTCTCTGCCTGCCCAGAAATCTATGGAGGGAAAGGAACCAGAGGAGAACTTGGATCTGCACCATGGTTATTTGGAGAGACCAGACAAGTAGCTTTGGGCCAACTTACAGTAGGTGAGCTGCCTTTCCCTAGAAAACCCCAGGATCCTTGTGCTGCAACTTCCTAAGCAGAGCAGGAAGGTGGCCATGGGAGGGAAGGAGTGTGAAGCTACAGACCAATGACTTAAGTTTGTGTGTTCAAAGGGCAGTGCCCAAATTTCACACATCTAATAGATATCTTCCATCTAA
Source organism: Callithrix jacchus (assembly GCF_049354715.1). Taxonomy (NCBI): domain Eukaryota; kingdom Metazoa; phylum Chordata; class Mammalia; order Primates; family Cebidae; genus Callithrix; species Callithrix jacchus. The sequence continues at coordinate 39,099,492 of NC_133513.1, forward strand.
AACCAGGGGTTCAAGGAACTCACTTCTTGAGGCTGCTGTGTTTTCAAAGAGCTGAGCAAAGGTCAAATGCCTACCCCTCCTCTGCTGGCCTGTGATAGTGCAGGCCCAAGTGTGGAGAGCCTTCACAGTGGCCTGAAGAGGGGGCACCTGCAAGATCCCTGGGCTAGAGCGCAGTGCTCAGCAGAAAGCAGCAGGATTGGAGGGATGTGGAGCAGAACACATGGACTCTATGCTGTAGATTTCTCTGGTTGCTTTCTCACTCCCTTACCTGCCCTTTAGACTTCCCATAATAATGTGTTCCAATGGGAAGTTCCTCCTGCATCTCCACTGTGATCACAGTCTCTTGGGACATCTCAAGTCTGCTTCTGCTGACCTGCCTGTCCCGCCCATGCTGGAGCTGGGTCTGAGGCTGGTTCTGGATGAGGCCATGCCTTCCTCCCAGCCTCGCTCTCTGCCAGCTGTCCCCTCAGACCTTGAGGCCAGCAGAGAGCCCTGCTTATGCTTTGCCACATGGGTCTTTGTCAGAGTCCCTGGATAGTCTGCTCCAAATAAAGGAGCCCATCTGCCTAAGGGTCCTGCTTGAATCACTACGATTTTCTGAAATTAATTTCAGGGTGGTTTTCTTAAAAATATCTGTCTTAAAACAACACAAACAGAAAATCCCAAAGTAACCATCTCTCTTCTCCACCTATTGGAGCATGTACAATGGGGAGGAGAGGGGAAAAGATGCAGAAAAAATGTAAATGGCAGCACCCCGGGAAGGGGCTGAGTCCTCCACAAACCCACCCGCACCAGGCACCATCTGCTTGGGGCTGTGCAGTCTACTCCTCTTGGACTGGCTCTGATGCTACCTGCTGAGCAGAGAGTGGCAGCAACTCCAGGGCAGTCACAGATAAGTTTTTTTTCCTTTCAGAATAGCTGGACATTATTTTCTGAGCTCACCAGAAGGCTGCCCCTGGGAGCGAAAGCGGAAATGTGTTTGTGAGCCCAAGTCAATATATTTTAAATGGACTTGGGCTCTATGGTGTGTGTAGGAGGAGCAGGTGCTTGCAGAACTGTATGGCTCAGTGGAGGCACCAAGAATGCCATGATTGGAATGCTCTGAATCTCAAAACAAAGCCTCCTCCTCTCCCTGCAAAAAGAAAAGACGTAATGACCTGGAGTTAGCCTTTTTCTTCCTAGCTCATTTAGGTACATTGCATGTAATAGGGTGACTCATTCTTTCGTTGGGCAGAAGCATCACCTGGACACACTAGGCTCTGCTGGGGAAGGAGACATGAACACTAAGTTTCCAAGGACCACAAGAGTCCTCAGTATAGCTCCCCAGTGCATCCACGCTACCTCCTGGACAGGCTGTTCCCATTTCCCAATGCGCAGGCTCAAAGGTACCTTGAAAATGACCATTCCCGTGCATAAAGAGGGGACCCTTTCCTCCCGACACTCCGGCTCTGTGTGATGTCTCTGTGTGGTCTGTGGGTTGGATCCTGAGGATAGGGAGCTGCAGAAAGCTGGGGTGAGGGATGGGAGCGGGGATTGGCAGGGTCTGACTGCTCTAGAGGCTGGGTCCAGGAGGTGAAGCCTAGTGGTAAGAGTTAAGGTTGGTGTCCCTTGCTGGGCCTCGTGGCTTTTTCCTTTGTTGCCAGTGGCTTGCTCTCGGCAGGCAGCGGCAGACTGCAGAGGTCTCTCATGTCAATGAAGCTTTCTTCCACAGCTTTTGCAAACTTGCTAGAAGATGTCTCTTTGCAGCTGTGAAAGCTGGAGATGCAGAAAAGGATGGCCTCTGGCTGGGGGTTGTAGCAGGCACCGTACCCATTTGGGACCACAGGACCATAGCAGCAGAACATCTCCATGGTGGTGGGCACCTAGAGGAGAGGACAGGTCAGGAGCTGCTTGTTCTGGAATGCAGCCTGCCAGCCTTGACTGGGCTTGGCTTCCCTGACTGTTTTTCACCTGGGGGTTTGACTGAATTAACCAAATCAAGTGATTGCTTCAGCATGGATGGACACAGCCAGAGTCATAAAAACAGACTCATTTAAGTGCATGGTATCAGAGGATGAGGGGCTCCAGGCCCACTCCCTGGTGTGCAATCTGCTCTATGTGTGGAGTTGGAAGCTCCCAAAGTAACCTTGTGCTGCATCTTGGGTTGAGTCTCCCCCTCACCTGGGGGCCATTTGAGGCACAGAGGCAATCAGGTAATTTACTAAACAGTCCCCCGGTGGCACCCGACAGTTAGATGCTTCTTGGAGGGAGGAATTTATGAACTGGAGGAAATCTGGCCCATCCTCTCTGTCAATTTTCCCCAGATCCTTAATTACTGTCAGTATTGCCTGGCTGCTCTGACTTCCCCCCGCAGCCTGGTCATGCACAATTACCCAGCATTGGGTGTTTCAAAGATTGCCATCAACTGGAGTTTTACTTATGCACCTAGTATGTTTTGAATTCAGAGGGCCGAGATTTTGTAATCCGGATCACAAACCAAGAAAGTATGTTTCTGAAGGTATTCAAGCAACAAATGTGACTTTCCAGTTGGAAAACAACAACACAACCCCCACACCCCAGATTATTTTTATTAGCTGGTCCTGGGGAGGAAAAAATACAAAAGATTCTTGGGCAGGTACAGGGCCTGGTTTGTTTTAAACCTACAGGTTTCTGGTGCTGTGTGCTCAGGCCTTTGGCACTGGTCGTTTTAATGGGGCAGAACAAACCATTAGTCTTGCTAATAGAGTCACCGCATTGTCAGATAAATTTGCCGTGCAATAGCCGAAGGCCATAAAGCCATTTCAACGCACTTTTTGCCCATGGATGGTTTCCTGAGGAATTTATGGTGCTGTGTTCCAACCTCGTTTATTCACATCTGCATGCTCACTGCCATAATGACAACAACCAATTACCTAATGGGCTTCTATCCTCAGACACAGCTTATCAACCCCTGTACACGTCCAGCTTTCACAGATGAGATGGCATTTTAGTAAATTGATGGCTGTGGGGCATTTCCCCTCCTGAACCACAACCTCTCTCTAATGGATTGCATTCTGTCTTTGTGGCAGTGGCCCTCACACAGCATGTGCTGCTGCGGTGGTTAGATGTTGGGCTGGCCATGAATGTTCTGCTGTTGGTTGTGTGGGCCTTTATAATAGTATCTGTGACCTATTTAGAGGGCCCTGTCCTTGCCAGGCCCTGGGTTGGGCTTTCTCTCTACATCATTGCATCTGGCTGAGCCAAGACTTCACTCCAGACCTGCTGGGTGTCAGAGCTTGTGGAAACCGCGGTAATCAATTGAAAGGTGGTAAGGCATAATGGTTAGGGCACCAGAATGGGTGTGTTCCTGTACTGTCTCCACCATGGCTGAGTTGGGTCTGTTGATTACTCCCATTTAGGAGATGGGAAACCTTCTTCTTTTTTGCTGAGACAGACTCTCACTGTGTCACCCGGGCTGGAGTGCAGTGATACAATCAGGGCTCACTGCAACTTCTACCTCTCCAGCTCAAGCATTCCTTTTATCTCAGCCTCCTCAGAAGCTGGGACTTCAGGCACACACCACCATGCCCAGCTAATTTTTAAAAATAGGGAGATGAGGTCTCCCCATGTTGCCTAGGCTGGTCTCAAACTCCTGAGCTCCAGTAATCCTCCTGCCTCAGCCTCCCAAGGTGTTGCGATTACAGTTATAAGCCACCAAGCCTGGCCAGTAAACCATCTTCTAGTGAACATTCAGATCATTTTGCTGAAGGCCACATAGCTCAGAAAACGCAGAGGGGGGACTTGCCTGACTCCAGCCAGTGGGCTTGTTGTCACCGCTCTTTAGAAAGCTTGCTGGCCGGGTGTGGTGGCTCATGCCTGTAATCCCAGCACTTTGGGAGGCTGAGGCGGGTGGATCACTTGAGGTGAGGAATTCAAAACCAGCCTGTCCAACATGGCGAAACCCTGTCTCTACTAAAAATACAAAATTAGCTGGGCATGGTGGTGCATGCCTATAATCCCAGCTACTTGGGAGGCTGGGGCAGGAGAGTCGCTTGAACCTGGAAGGCAGAGGTTGTAGTGAGCCGAGATCATGCCACAGCCTGGGCAACAAGAGCAAAACTCCATCTCAAAAAAAAAGAAAGCTTGCTGACTACACTACTTTTGGGGGATGGCTGCACGGGGGCTGTACCTGGCTGGTGGAGAGGACAAACCGGTTGCTCATCAGGTAGGTTTCATCCGTGAACATCTCAGGCAGCTCCTTGCATGTGTCCCGGGCCAGCTCCCGCAGTGCCAGCAGGTGGTTGTCAATGGCCATGCCTGTTATAGCCTAAGTAGTTGGGGATAAAGAAGAGGAGATGAGAAGTGGGCCCCCTACACCTCCTTGTTTCCTCCTCTCTAGTCTACAGAACTACTGGTGACTTCAGCAGCCACACTCCTGCTTATGCAGTGCCTGCTACTGCTCAGACTGACCGCCGTACCACGTGGCCTCTGCTCCTGGGCCCTTGTGCATTTCTATGTGCACTGAATGAATCCAGAACAGGTTGGGTTCTAGCTTGAGATGTCTGAGCTAAAGGTCAGTGAGTCTGAGCATCCTCTACACACCTACACCTGCCTGGCTCTCTGAAAGAATGGGGCTGGCCTGGCCATCCCAACTACCAACTTCTTGGGCAGGGAGAGAGTTTGGGAAGAAGGCTGTGTGCAGGGCTTGGGGACTGCTGGATCCTGTGCAAGCATTGTAAAGGGCGTCCGAGGCTGTCCCGAACAGACTCTCACCACAACCAATGCTCTGTCCTCCAATAGGAGCCCAGGGAACAACGGATGGAGAGTAGAGGTTATGAGATCTGTTCCTGAATCTTGGCTGCCATTTCCTGGTCTCAGGATCAATTCATTTAAACTGGATCCATAATCTAAGAACTTGTTTTAGGACTGGAACTAGACATCTTAGCAGAGGCTCAGCTGACATTTTCAAGGGGAAAGAGCCAGTTGAATGATAAAAGGTCTTTTTCTTTTTATCAGAAGATATTTAAACTTCTATCAAAGGATAGAAAAATAGAGAAAGGTCCAGAATATCGATGTAGGAGGGTAAGGTGGCTGGAAGTGGGCTGGGTACTCATTCTACAACTCTCCCACTTGAGTCTGGGTATGCAGTATGCACACTGGTGTTTTGGACTACGTGTTTATTTGGAGCAATTCTAAGGACTGAAGGAGACTCGGGGTCACCCTGACCCATAGCAATCACCTTGGGTCAACATCAGGGTAACTGTGATTAACTCTTGGGGTTTCACAGTTCCGTAGGATGGCCACTTAGCTGTCAAAGCCTTGCACAGTAGGAAACCCCCCATCAGAGTGAACTTGGTTTAGGTTTACAAGGCACGTTTTGGGATTTGACAGCTGTTCTCTTTCAGTTGCGAATGAATGCATAAAGATGACTCAGGCTTTGCTGTCTCTGAACGTACCTAATTAGAGGCTGAAAAGACAAACATTACACAATCACAGCTCACTTTATATGTGCCCTGTCAGGACAGAAGGAAAGAATGGCAGGCCCATCTATGAAGGAGACCACTCTTTTAATTTCTCTGGTTTCCTCTATTTAATTTCTGATTTGTGTTGGTCCATAGAAGCAGCTGCCCTATGAAGGGTCAACTCACCCCTGTTTTTGCCACCTCGGAATAACTGTAGCAAGAGAGATTGAGTTAACAGGTTGTTTGGCTCAGAGCCATGAGTAGTAATGAGTAAAATGACTTATCATTCAGTCTTTCATTCATTCATTTAGGGAATATTAATTGAATGCATACTATATGCCTAGGGCTTCAGGTCCTGGAGCCGCAACAGAGAACAAGACAGTTGTAGACTAAGTCTTTGTGGAGCTTATGGTGTAGTAGGGGGCCGATTTCATCAACCATGCAAAAAAACATGATCATAACTCAAATGTGAGGAAGGAAAAACATAGAGCGCTGGGAGAGTAAGTGATGGGGGCTCTGAACCACCTTGCCTGCCTCTCCATTGGAAATTCCTTTCTCCACGACCACTGGCAAATATGCTTACTAGTTATTAGGAGGTTTCCTTGCTTCTTTCCCACTTTCCTTACCCTCCATGGCCAACCATACACCAGATTCACCTCCTTTGTACCTGTCCTTCCCCCAAACCCATTTCTCTGATTTGGTCATTCTCATCAACTTAAAATTGTTAACACAACCCTATGGCAGTGCTTTGGAGGGTATTTTCCTGGATATTTTCGTAAATTTAAAGTTGTTATTGTCATATATTTGTATGGTTTAGAAATCCAAATCAAAATCCCAGGTCATTTTGCCAGCATGGATTCCCACCCCATAGAGGCAGTTCCTTATAGTCTTTTAGTCATTTCTTTTGGGTATTTACTTTGTTTCCTCCAAATACATGCTTAGGTTACCATTACTGAATTTCTCAGTTTTACCTATATTCTTGTTATAGACAGTGAAATATCAGCTCTTTTATGACTCTGCCCCCCAACACACTTCTACTCTCCCATCTTCCCAATAAAATTATGTTTTAACTCTTTGTTGTTTGATCAAGATACAGTATAATCATGTATACGGAACAATATACATAAGTATAATTAAGCAAGTTTTCACAGCTGGGTCATGTAGTATACTATGATTAGATTTCCTTTCTTATTGAATTTTTTGTTTTTCCTAGAACTGAAAATATATAATTTTTTTCTACTTCCTTAGCTTTCCATGTACGTATTTCTTTTATTTACTTATTTTTTGAGACAGAGTTTTGCTCTTTCACCCAGGATGGAGTGAAGTGGTGTGATCTTGGCTCACTGCAACCTCTGTTGAAGTGATTCTCCTGCCTCAGCCTCCTGAGTAGCTAGGATTACATGCATGCACCACCATGCCTGGCTATTTTTTGTACTTTTAGTAGAGATCAGGTTTTGCCATGTTGGCCAGGTTGGTCTTGAACTCCTAATCTCAGGTGATCCACCTGCCTTGGCCCCCCAAAGTGCTAGGATTACAGTCATGAGCTACCGCACCTGGCCCCATATATCTATTTCAAATTGATTCCTAGAGACGCAGTGAGAATTTCACTCATCCTCTCACTTCTTGCTCCTTTATGGACCGATGGCTCTCTAGGTCTGCTCAACAACTGTTGATTTGTGATCTCATTTTACTATCATCCTGGGGGATTCCTCTATCTTTTTCTTGTGTTAAATCTTCTGATTTTTAGGAGCATATGATTTCCTCTTTATGTTTTATTTTCTCTTTAGAAGTCTACATTCTCTAGTAGCTTTATGAGAAATGGTGCCTAATAAGTAAAATGTTTGAGACTATCTCTGTCTAAAAATGTCTTTCATCTATCTTCAAACTTGATGATAGTTTAGCTCAGTATGAAATGTGTGTTGAAGGTCACTTTCTCTCACAATTTAAAGGCATTGCTCTATTATATTCCACCTTTCAATGATGCTGTTCAGAAATTAATTACATCTTTATTATGGATCTTTGTATTTGATTTTTTTTAATCCTCTCATAGATTTTAGAATCTTCTCTTCCTCTTTAGTGAAGTAACATATCCTTTGCTATGAGTATTTTCCATCTATTAAGCAACATACTTAATGAACTCTCTCAATATGGACACTCATGTGCTTTAGTTCTGGATAAATTTCTTGAATTATTTTGTTGAGGACCCCCCTCCACCATTTTCTCTTTCTAAACAACTGTTATTTGGAATATTGTTCTCTTGGGCGAAGTCTCTTTTCTCTCTTATATTTCATCTCTTTGTTGTGTTGGTATTTTGGGGATATTGTCTCAGATTTTCTTCTAATTCTTCCACTGAATTTTTTTCTACCATATTTTCCTCCAGAGTTATTTTTATTTCTTGAAAAATGTTTTTTGTTTCCCATCATATATAGATGTAATAACTCTTTTTATTTTTCAAAAAATCTCAGTGGTCACTTTAAAAATGTTCAGTTGTTTCCTGTAGTTTTTCCATTTCAAGTTTTGTTTGTCTGTTTTCTGAGACAGAGTCTTGCTCTGTTGCTCAGTATGTAGTGCAGTGGTGTGATCTCAGCT